>NC_060079.1:76967920-77604420 GCF_922984935.1 Meles meles
AGGGAGACCAATGTAAATAACACAGATGCCCTGTGTTACTGAATTTAAAAACCCATATTGGAAAAGACTTATGTTGCCAGTCAGTAAGATATTTTTTAATGACAGTTTTTTTATAAGATTTGTTATCCTCTTAAAAAGCACCTCAAGAAAGAAAAAGAAAAAAAGTAGCATCTCACCCTCCAATTTCCTTCAGGAAATAAATTAAAAGAAAAATCTTTCAGTGTTCTGTTTGGTTGCTGCACTGTATATTTTAAGAGATTTCAAGATAAATTCTGCCAAAAAAAAGGATAACTATATTTACCTTTTAAAATTAAACCTATATGTTTCTAAGATATTATTATATAATACTTCTACCAAATTTCAGGAAGAAAATAATGTCAATATTAAATCAATTCTTACTAGTGATTTAAAACAAGTTGTTCTACCCAAATAACTCAGCCTCTCCCCAGTCTAGCTTGGAACGATCTTCCTTTGCTACTACTCTTTTAGGGTCCCCTGGCACCTGAATCTAAATTGTATGGAGAACTTTGGTCAGTCATCCTGGAAAGATGTTCCAAAGCCTCCTAATATGACTCGGCTTAATCTTTTCGGCACTTGTGCCCCCGAATCTACTCGTCCTTTCAGGCCAGCATGTGGCTGCTGCCCTACCAGCTTAGCCATTGTCCTAATTCTCAGCAAAGTGTGCAACCCATAACCACAGAGAGTCAGCCTAAAAGGCCCTTTTTTGTTCATGTAAGATAGACATTTTCTCCATCAATTCCACCTGTACTTTTTGTCTAGAGATCATCCTGCTGACATGAGGCAAAATTAGAGAGGACCTAGCAGGATATCTGAAGCAAGTAGCATCAGAATTACCATTGGCCTTTGCTAGGTCAGTTACCAAGCACAGGTACATTTCCCCACACACAGACACAGACACCAGCCAGACCTGCTACTGCTGTGAATACCAGGATGGCCCAACTGGCGCATTAACAGCTGCATCCCAGCACTGGACAACAGTTCAGCTACTTGGATCTGCCTAATCCACAGCATCTGGTAGCTCAAAAGCAAGCATAAACTGGGAAAACAAACATGTCATATTTGAGGCATTGTGGACATGAATGTTTTCTTAAACACTTCCACAAATCTAAATGTATTAAGTGTCCCCTCATTTTTAGTGCCCATCACGTACTTCCTGTATCAGTTTGTTTTTAAAAAAAAAAAAAAAAAGGAAAAGTCATCTGTGAGCAAAGCCCTTACTGCTGCATAAGGACAGTACGGGTTTGATAGACGAATGATTACCTGGTGAAGTGGGCGCCCGTACTTGTATCTACTTAGCTCAGATCCCAAGCACACCCATTGATTCTTAGCAAGGGACTGGTCCGGGGGAACTCTGTCCTTCCAAAGCTTAGAGGTCAATGTGAAAACCAATTAACTGGAAAGATTCAGACTTTCTCGAAAACTGATCCTTTTTAATTCATTCATAGTGTAGAGAAGATAGTTAGACCTTGAGTCTAAGTAGCTGGATCACACAGTAACCCACACAAAGTCTGATCAGAATCAAGTTAAATTCAAATCATGTACAGTGGTTTCAGCCCTCATGTCCTTTCTACTGGTTCCTGATGTCTCTGACACCGTCAGGCTCCCTGTTTTACTAAAAGAATAATGTTCCGTATTCCTTTCCCTTTTTCAAGGAAAATCATTAGCTTTTTTAATAAATATGTGCCACAATGACTATTACCTTTTGGAAATACTATTCTTTTTCTGCATTGCCGCCTCTTCTCGATTTCACATCTGCTGATGTCTGTGTACCAAATCTATCCTAAACTGTTTTGTCAGCAAGTTATTTCTAGAAAAAAAAAAAAGACAAAACTCCCAAAGTCTGCCTGAGTGATTTCTCAAGAACCTTGTGGCTCACTGGAATCCTGCATTCATGCAAAGGAGTCTATAACC
Organism: Meles meles; assembly: GCF_922984935.1. Lineage (NCBI taxonomy): Eukaryota > Metazoa > Chordata > Mammalia > Carnivora > Mustelidae > Meles > Meles meles. The sequence continues at coordinate 76,969,853 of NC_060079.1, forward strand.
AAGAGCTATTCACGTCAAGTGTGACACCGAAGAACTTGTAAAGAAAATAAAATCCCATCTCAAAACAGAAGTGCCCTTTTAGTACATAACTTCTACATATAAAAGTTGATGCCATCGGACTCCTTTAAATCTATTATTAATGAAAAGAGGCAGATTTTAAATCATGTCCTCAATAAGCATAAATGAAAATAACACAAGCCAGGATCTTGGCCCGTCACTTCCAACACATAGCACCTGGGCCTCTCCTGAACACAGGACACATAGTCGCTCGTGTGGACATCTTAAACCAGCAGTCTCCATACATCATAGCCTCATCTCCTGCACGAATATAAGACCAATGCCTCCTTGACCAGCTTTCCCACCTTCACGGAGATCTTGACTGAGCCAGTCTCTTCACTTGTCCAGAGTCCTGACTTCTAGAATGCCCAAAGCCCATCACCCCAGAGCTCTGCTTCAGTAGCTGGGCAGAAGAGGATAATAAGGACTGCAGAAAGGTAAGAAACTGCTAGTGGGGATTGCAGAAACACTATTACGGGCCAGAAGGTTGGAAAACCAAAACTCTGCAAACTGATCATAATTCTCCCATTGTGTGAAACATGGTCCCAGTGCCTACTAAAAGTCAACTGTTGATTTAAGTCACCATTTTCACTCAGTCCCCAGGCTCTCCAGTGTAACTACTGAATACTCACCCATGTGTTATCTTAACTTTAATTTTTATTTTTTAAAAAGATTTTATTTATTCATTTGACAGAGATCACAAGTAGGCAGAGAGGCAGGCAGAGAGAGGAAGGGAAGCAGGCTCCCTGCTGAGCAGAGAAGCCCAATGCAGGGCTCAATCCCAGGACCCTGAGATCATGACCTGAGCCCAAGGCAGAAGCTTTAACCCACTAAGCCACCCAGGCACCCCTTAATTTTAATTTTTAATTAAATTTACCATTATAACTTAAACTCAAGTTATTGAGTTTTATAAAAGTTTTCAAAAATTTTATCTAATTTATTTTTTGATCATGGAATTAGGTATCCCTTGGGAAATGGATATCATGGAAACAGTAAGCAGTGATGAGGAAGAGATACTAAGAAAACCATGTTATGGAAGGACAGAAAAAAAAATGAAAAGAGAAATGAAAGCTGAAAGAAATCCCAAGGGTAGCCTGGAGGACGGAATTCAATAAGGCAGCCTACGGCAATAGTGTAACCACATATCAAATAAGATAGAAGTGGGTCAGTAACATGAAGTCCTCACTCTCTCCTGGGCTTCCTACAGCAAGCGGTAAAGAAATGGGGATACCATGGAGAAATACCCAGTTTGACCCAATAACCAGTACTATCCCCATAACTGTAGATGATGGCCCAATCTCTGCCTCCTCCACCCAGCGTGCTTCTTGTCCCCATGACATTTGCAACAACCACTTGATGTAATTAAGTATATGGCCTATTATGGGGTTGAATCATGTCCCCAAAAAGATATATTGAAATCCTAATCCCCATTGTGAACGTGACATTATTTGGAAAAGGGTCTTTGCATGTGTAATCAAGATGAGGACTTTAGGGTGAGCCCTTAATCCAAGATGACTGATATCCTTATAAGAAGCCAGAAGAGACAGAAACACAGGAGAGAAGAAGGCCACGGGATGACCGAAGCAGAGACTGAAGTGATAGACGTGCAAGCCAAGGAACTCCAAAGACGGACAGTCAGAAGCGAGGAAGAGGCAAAGGAGAATTCCACCTCAGTTCAATCTCAGAGGGACCATAGCCTGCTAACACCTTGATTTTGGACTTTCAGATTCTCAGCTGAGGGAATAAATTTTGGTTGCTTAAAGCCATTCATTTTGTGGTACTTTGTTAGGGCAGTCCAAGGAAACTAACTCATGGACCTTAAGTTGAGTCAGTTGTCCTAGATTTCTAAGTGGGCCCAACACAATTACGGGGATTCTTAAAGGTAGAGAACCTTTCTAGGCCATGGTAAGAGGGAGAAATGTGATGGTGGAAACAGTTAGAGGGATGCCATGCTGGCAGCCTTGGAGATAGAAGAAGGTGGCCACAGGTTAAGAAGAGAGAAGGCCTCTCAAGTGGAAAACGCAAGGAAGGAGACACTATAGCAGGGTCTCCAGGAGGAATGTGGCCCTGCCAACCCCTTGCTTTTAGCCCACTGAGACCCATGTTGGGCTTCTGATCTCCAGAACAGTAAGATAATAAATTTGCCTGGTTTAAGCCATCAAGTATGTGACAATTTTTTATGGTTGTGATAGAAAACCAATACAATAGGCCTAGATTACAACCAAAATTATTATTGTTATTATTTGAATTTCATCAAATTGTGTGGAACTCTGTCTTCTCTCTTGTGATGTAGGTATCTAATTAATATCCTCACTTTTCCACCTTGACCCACAAAGCCTGAAATGTTCTCCATCTGGCTCTTTATAGACAAAGTTTGTAGACCCCTTCTTTTGAGTGTTAGCAAGTTTCATGTTAGTTAAAAGGAAAATATGTAAAGTATAGATCTTTCCCTTCTTGATATTTCTTGCTGAATAGTTTCCTGAAGTTCAGATTAGAAAAGGAGAATTATTATGAAAAGCTATATAACTGTAATGCTCAGAAAAATTAAAACAAATATACTCATTCTTACTATATTGATTCTTTTTAAAACCCATTTGGGCAGTCTGTGATGGGCCACCACAGTGCCCTTGGAATGGCAAACATATGAGTCAAGAATCAGAAGGAGGTATTAAAGATCCGGGAACAAAGATGAGTACTGACTTCTGTTTCCAGAGACCCCTCCCTGCCCAACCATCCCAGACAGATGGATAAGTTACCATTCTCACCCACAGGGGGCTTTGTAGCACCAACTAGCTCTACATAACAACTAGCTCTATATAAAAGCCAAAGCGTTTGATAAGACTTTCTCAGTGCAAGACTGAGAAAATAATGAAAATTTTCCAACTTGAAAAAAGGAGATTTACCTATAATATGTTCAGAAGTCATTCCTCTAAGAATTTCTTCAGAATTCAGAAATTCCAAATGAGACAATCAGTAAAGTTAAATAAGACGCTGTTCTTGTTTATTAATCATCTGTTCAAAGAGTTCAAAACTTATTTGTCTTAATCACACCATTTGGAGATTGGGAGCCTCATTTGGAAGCACTGGAAGCAAAGAAGGTGTAAGTAGATTGCTGAAGACAGGCCGAGTCATTAAGAAAAGTGATTAGCACTGCCAGATTTCCCTGCCCTACAAACTAGTTAACCCTGCTCTTGTTTGAGAGAAGACGGTAGCTTAATGAAAAGTATCTCTTATTCGGTAATAACAAATAGTTGTTTAGTGTCTACCATGCACCAGGAACAGGAAAGCCAGACTTACCCCAGCTCTTTAGTGAACTCAATCTTTTGCTGTTAGAACAGTGCGTGTGTTTAACGCTTGCCTCCCTCATACATCAGCACGTCCGACACTACCCCACAGGAGCTAGTCCATGGGCCCCATTAGCAGACAAAAGGCACACGCAGAAGTATCTCCACCATTACCAGATAGCTCAAGAAATACAGTAGACAGGCCACACATGGACTTCAGAGTCCGTCAGACTTAGGTTCAAGTGCACTGTCTTTATCAGCGAGGTGACAGTGGAAAACAGATGGGCCAGTTTTCAGAGCTCAGACATAAAATGAGCATAGCATATCCTTCACGGTGAGCTAGGAGGACACAGAAGCTCATCCAGCTGGCTACCATAGAAGGTCCTCAGTAAAATTCAACCACCATGAATGCCTTTGAAGGAGATAAAGCAGATGTATCGAACACTTAAGACATCTTTGAGTAGTTCCGTAGAATTCTTATTCACTAACTAGGTTTCTGTCCCAAAGGCGCCTCAGTAAAGGAGCCCCTGCTCTATGCGCACACGTACCTCACACATAGTTGTGGTAGAACTGTCCTGAGAAGCTGAAAATGTGCCAGGAAAGGGAAGAATTGCACATCAAACAACTTGGGACAAAGGCACAGTATTGACCATTATTTCCAGAGACACACAGAAGCCTCCTAATCCCAGTACAATATGAGGATGTCAACATTTTTAAATTGAGGAGAGAATGAAAGAATAAGAGATGCGTGGAAGGAAGGGAGGGAAAGGTGAGTCGGGGTGAGAGGGGCCACCAAGGCAGGCAGGAGGCAGGCAGGTGCACGTCTCTAATTATGTAGAGCGCTTGGTGCAGTCCCTCTACCCATCTGCACTCGGGTGTCTGGTGAGTGGAGACCATGGTCACTCTGGCTCTAAAGTTCTGTGATTGAAATAATTCTATTCTTTGGAGGTAGAGCAGGGATAAATGACAATGGAGAGGTAAGAAGGTGATTTAGACAGTTTTTCAAAAAAAGATAAATGGCTAGTAAAGATAAGCAAAACAAATGATCTTTTTAATAATGCAGATTAAATCAGTGTGACGCGATGCTCACCTATCAAATGAACAAAGAATTAAAAAGCAGACTAGGGCACAGGGAAATAGTTGCATTTAGACATTTGCTGGAAGAAATGCAAATTGATGAAAGAGTTTGAAAAATAATTTGGTGATATCAAAATAATTTAAAATGCTTATACCTTTTGAATTATTAATTCTTCTTGGAAACAATCATACTGGAGATATAAGGAGATATGCCAAAATGCTCACAAATAGTTAGGTACAGAAGTGAGGCACAACAGAGAAAATTGGAAATCCCCCAAGTGTTCAATATTAACAGGAGGCTTTAAAAAGCCAGAGCATATCCATATGCTGGGGAACTTTGTAGCCATTAAAAATAAAGGTTTTTCAATAACATGGGGAAATTTAATAACATGAAAAATGTCAAGTAAAGAAAGCATATGTTCTCACATAAGCTAAAAATGTATTGAGAAAAATACACCAAGAAATTAATATTGCTAGAATTATGAACACACGTTTCCTGATTCTTTGTATTTTTTTCAGATATTCTAAAAGCATATGTGTTATCCTTAGCTCAGGAAGGATATAAAGCTAAAATAATTACCATAATAAGAAAAAAGATAAAATGGAACTGTTCTTGTCTATTTTCTTTCATAGTTCTGAGGCCTTACGTCCATGGAAAAATAAGAAAATATTCACTGGAAAAATAATTTTATTTATTGATTTCAGAGAGGCGATGAGGCTATGAGAAGAAACAGGTTGCAACATAAATTCTTTTTTTTAAGATTTTATGTATTTGCTTGTTTGAGAGAGAGAGAGAGAGCATACATATGTGCATGAGCAGGGCAGGTGGGGAAATGGCAGAGGGAGAGGAAGAGAGAATCCCAAGCAGACTTTGCGCTGAGCCTGGAGCCCGACACAGGCCTGACCCCATGACCCTGAGATCATGACCTGAGCTGAAAACAAGAGTAGGACGTCAACCCACTGAGCCACCCAGGTGCCACAGGTGGCAACATACATTCTTGAAGAGGGAGCTGCTCCTAGAAGAAACTTTCTAAGCCTCTCTCCAAAACATATGCCACATAATATGGCATTTTTCATTTCCACTTTCCAGACTTCTTTTGATTGAATAGTTATGCAATAGAATTAAAGCTTTATAATATATCCAGGCTACATTCTCTTCCTAGATGCTTTAAAGTTATTTCACCTGTGGTAAATTTCTTAGAAGTCAGGGAAAGAAAAGTTTCTTTCTGCAAAAGTATGAAGAGTTGCATTGCATTCAAACAATGATATGCTGTGGTCCCTTGACTTTCTCAGCAGAGACATTTTAAAATATTTATTTTCTCCCATCTTCTTCCTCTATTACTTGACTTTTATATTTTAATCTGAGTTAAAGGATCATAAAGGGTTTTATCTAAATCCCTTTTGGTTATCAACATATATATAATATACATATTTATGGCCTATGTAGTTACATATATAATATATGATTTATTATTTATTTAATATATATAACAAATCATGAGAATAATGATGTGAACTCGACATACTGTGGTGATCGTTCCACAATAATATACATATACCAAATCTTTATGTTGTATACCTGAAACTAATATAATGTTGTATGTCAGTTATATCTCAATAGAAATATATATGTAGGGGTGTCTGGGTGGCTCAGTGGGTTAAAGCCTCTGCCTTCGGCTCAGGTCATGATCCCAGGGTCCTGGGATTGAGCCCTGCATTGGGCTCTCTGTTCAGCAGGGAGTCTGCTTCCTCGTCTCTCTCTGCCTGCCTCTCTACCTACTTGTGATCTCTGCCTGTCAAGTAAATAAATAAAATCTTAAATATATATATAATATATATGTGTGTGTGTAGCAACAATAATAATAATAAACCGTATCAGATGCACAATAAGAAACTTATCTTGTAAAGATATCCATATGAATTAATACTACACCTTCCCTTGAATGTAGCCTCAAGAATTTACCTGCATTAACATGGTATAACTTTTTCTAAGTGAAAGAAAATATGTACATATGTCAATAAGTAAAGCTGGCAGTTTACAAAACAGGAAGATTGCAGCTATTGTAATAGTAAGTGAAATATTGCCATTAATAAGCTTAATATTTATCTGGGTAACATAACCATTATTTTCTCTAAAACAGCTCAGATTAGGACTGACCTGCACTTCAGAATAGAATGGTATAGTGTTTTGCCAACTTAGGAAAGATCTCCTTTAAAGGAAAAGATCCTCTCACTCATTACAAATTTTGACAAATTATGTTTATAACAATATTAATATATAAAACTCAGTATCATCTGTCTATCCATATGACTTGTTTGCAACTATAAAACTAAAAAACTATAAAACTAAAAAAATTAATGTAGAAGTTAAAAGCCAACAAAGCTACAAAAGTAGTATGAAAACAGTAACATTAATGTGAAGTACCATACTGTTTGCTAAAACAAAATAACTATTCTTTTTTTTTTTTAAGGTTTTTATTTATTTATTTGACAGACAGAGATACAGGGAGAGAGGGAACACAAGCAGCGGGAGTTAGAGAGAGAGAGGCAGGCTTCCCTCGGAGCAGAGAGCAGGAGGCGGGGCTCAGTTCCAGGACCCTGGGATCATGACCTGAACTGGAGGCAGCCTCTTAACGACTGAGCCACCAGGTGCCCCCAAAGTAACTCTTCTTACTGTGAATGGGATAATACACAAGCACGTTTAAAGTCTGACATATCTATATATGCAATTTTTCCAACATTTTTGCCTGTTCTAACTCCATGAAATCTCCACTGGGATGGAACACGCCTGGGTTATACATGGGATGTGCACAGGGAGCACACAGAGGCACACACTGGAGTAATACACGTGGTACACATAAGAAGCATGTGCAGGCACGTGCCTGAGTTACATGTGGAGGACAATTCCAGTCTTGCCCCATTAACCTAGGAATAAATAAATAGCAGTCATCATGCTAATCACATGATCAACCCAGTCAGAAATATGGGTAATAATATTGCATGACTGAACTCCATTAGGAGCCCTGGGTAATTTGGAACATACTTACATTACTTTTTTTTTAGACTATCATCAAAACGGAATTATAAAATTAATCATCTTTTTGAGGAACACTCAGGCACTGGGAAAATGTTTATACATTCCTGTTTGAGGAACTCCAATATCTATATCAGGACTTCAGTCCAAATATTTTGAAAAGCTTTTTTGTTTTAATTAAATAGAATCCTGAGATTACTGATTTGAATACAATGGCTAGGGAGCCCGAGTCTGGCCAGATCTGAGTTACTGATTTTTGTTGCTGACTCAGACCAACAGCATCAGCAACAGCAACCCTGGGTTGGGAGCCCAGGCATCTAATTGAGCCTGTCTCCATCCTTGCCAGTTATCTTCTCTTTCTTATCTTCGCTCTTTTCCATCTTACTGCCCTGCCCTTGCTCTTCTTAAGTACCACACTCATTTGGGACAAGCAAAACAGACACACCATTGAAACAGACTTGTTTCAATGTCATACTGACATTTGTTTCAATGTCATACCAACAACCCATTAAATAACTCCTCTGTGGAAGGAAAGCCATCATGGTTAGAGTCAGTCACATAGCTAGAAATTCCAAATTCCCCTGCAAATATTTAAGACTGAGGCCTTTTCTCTTCATTAACCACAAAATAATCGACCTCTAAGGCCTGCTCACGTGTGTAGGTTAAGACAGACAGCAATGGACATTCCACCTCTATTTGGTAGATGTTTACACAGCCTGCTCTTACACATACCGCTATGGTCTCATGAGGAAAGCATGAAGAGAAACAGATACCCAATAAGCTGATGTACTGAATTTTCAGCAATTCATTCAATTTAACAAATGCTTAAGTAACTGTGATCTGAAAAATATTGTGCAGTTTTGAGTTTTCTCTTTACATCAATGATAAAATAAGAGAACAATATACCTAGACTCCAAGCTTTATTCATCCATCTCCTTTATTTAAAACATATACTGATGATTCATCTTGATGTAGTAAGCATCGTGTTGGGTTCAGCAAAAGATTAAAGACAGGACAGACTGCTTCTCAATTAAAGGATGGGGATATGTGTTATGGATCAACTGGCATGTAACTTTCGACTAGAAAACATCAGAACTGCAACAGAGAGACATGAAGAGGGAAAACAAAGAGGTGCAAAGAAGGGCCTCTGGGTAGCTCAGTCGGTTAAGCATCCAAATCTTGATTTTGGCTCAGGTCATGATCACAGGGTCTTGAGATCAAGCCCTGCATCAGGCTTTGCATTGTGTGTGGATCCTGTTTAGGATTCTCTCTCTCCCTCTCCCTCTGTCCCTCCTTTCTACCGCCACTCACATTTTCTCTCTCTCTTTAAAAAAAAAAAATTAAAAAATAAAGAAGGGCCAAAGAAAAAGTAAGAATATGGTCAACTGCAAAGATCTAAGTTCATGCTCCAGTTTTTTTCATTTGCTCTCTGTATAAGCTTGGGAAATTATTTTACCTCTTCAAGCCATAATTTCCTTTTATGTATCAGAAGGCTTAATGGAAGCACTTAACAAATTGTTTCATTTTATTTTTGTTTTAAAGAATTAAATGAGATAAAGTACAATATCTGGCACAGAATTAGGGCTCAATTAAGGCCACCTCTTTTCATTATATTTATTATTTTAAATATTCTGTTGTCAAAAGAGCATAAGAAAATGCACAGAGCCAGAAAATATAGAATGGAAACAGTAAAGTTTAGGTCTTAGAAGAAAAAATTTGGAATTTCTAGAGGTCTTCAACTTCTCAACTTGAAAAGTTGATCGTGGTCAAACTGAAAAACAGGCTGTGAGTTTCTTCAAAAATGAAAGGGACAATATTACCAGATAAACTGAGATAATTTATTACTCATAGAACTATCCTATAAGAAATACTAACAGGAGGGGCGCCTGGATGGCTCAGTAGGCTGAGTGACCGGCTCTTGGTTTCTGCTCACTTTATGATCATGGGCTGTGAGATCAAACCCTGCACCAGGCCCTGCGCTCAGCAGGGTGGGGAGTCTGCTTGAAGATTTTCTCCCTCTGCCCTTCCCCTCCAATTTCTCTCTCTCTCTCTCAAGTAAATACATAAATCAAGAAAGAAAGAAAGAGAGAGAGAGAGAGAAAGGAAGAAAGAAAGACAGACAGATAGACTAACAGGAGTCCTCCAGACTAAAATGAAAGAATACTAAACAACAAATAGAATCCACATGCAGGGTGCCTGGGTGGCTCAGTGGGTTAAAGCCTCTGCTTTCAGCTCAGGTCATGATCCCGGGGTCCTGGGATTGAGTCCCACATCGGGCTCTCTGCTCCGCAGGGAGCCTGCTTCCTCCTCTCTCTCTGCCTGTCTCTCTGCCTACTTTTGGTTTGTAACTTTTTCTCCTAAATGAGAGATAACTGCATAAGCCAACAGTAATAAAATTGTGTTGATGGACTTATTATATATAAATATTCGTACTTATGATGTACAAGAGCACAAAGGGGAGGGAGTGGAGCTGTATAGCAGCAAAGCTTTTATGTTACCGACATTAAGTTGGTATTAACCTAAACCAGATCTTTAAGATAAGATGTTAATTGTAATCCCCAGAGTAAACATTAAGAAAATTAACTTTAAAATAGAATAAAAAACAATGGCGGAATTAAAATGATATACTAGAAAAGATTATTTAGCACAAAAGAAGATAGTAATGGAGAAACAAAGAGAAAAATAAGACATACAGAATACAAGTAGAAAAATGGCAGATGTAAAATCTACCTTATCAGTAATTATATTAAATGTAAATAGAATAAACACTCCAATCAAAGGAGAGATTGACAGAATAGACAAACATAACCCAATTATACACTGTCCTGGAAATACATTTTAGATTTAAGTCATACATAGTTTAAATATAAAAAGATTGAAAAAGATATACCATGCAAACTGTAACAAGAAGACAGCTAAAGTGACCATATTACTATCAGACAAAATACACTTTAAGACAAAAATTGTTATTAGAGACAAAGGACATTTTATAAGATTAAAATTGTCAATCCATCAAGAAGACATAAAAATTATAGGTACATATGTACCTAACAACAGAGCCTAAAAATGCATGAAGCAAAACCTGACAGAATAGAAGGGAGAAATAGACAATTCGGCAATAATAGTTGCCAATTTCTATAACAGAACAACTTGACAATAGAGCAACAAGGAAATAAAAGACTTGAATAACACTATAAAACAGCTAGATCCAACAGGCATATATAGAACAGTCCCTTTAAAAACATCAAACCAGGGGTGCCTGGGTGGCTAGGTTGGTTAAGCATCTGCCTTCAGCTCAGGTCATGACCCAGAAACCCGAGGATCAAGACCCTGTTGGGCTTCCCATCTAGGCAGGGAGTCTGCTTCTCCCTCTGCCCTTCCCCCTGCTCAAGTCCTCTGTCTCTTTCTTTCTCAAGTAAATAAATAAAATCTTAAAAAAAAAAATCAAAATACAAAATTTTCTCAGGTGCACATAGAACATTCCCCAGGATAGATTAAGTCATATATGCAGTATTAGGCCATAAATATAGTATATGTATATGATGGAATACTATTTAACCATAAAACGGAATGAAATATATACATGCTACCGCATGGATAAATCTTTTTTTTTGTTGTTGTTTTTTATTTTATTTTATTTGTTTATTTACAGCATAACAGTATTCATTGTTTTGGCATCACAACCAGTGCTCCATGCAGTACCTGCCCTCCTTATTACCCACCACCTGGTTTCTCAACCTCCCACCCACCCCCCCCCCCCCTTCAAAACCCTCTGGTTGTTTTTCAGAGTCCATAGTCTCTCATGGTTCATCTCCCCTTCCAGTTTCCCTCAACTCCCTCTCCTCTCCATCTCCCCATGTCCTCCATGTTATTTGTTATGCTCCACAAATAAGTGAGACCATATGATACTTGACTCTCTCTGCTTGACTTATTTCACTCAGCATAATCTCTTCCAGTCCCGTCCATGTTGCTACAAAAGTTGGGTATTCATCCTTTCTGATGGAGGCATAATACTCCATTGTGTGCATGGATAAATCTTAAGGACAGAGTCAAGATGGCGGAGAAGTAGCAGCCTGAGACTACATCAGGTAGCAGGAGATCAGCTCGATAGCTTATCTAAACATTGCAAACACCTACAAATCCAACGGGAGAGCGAAGAGAAGAAGAACAGCAACTCTAGAAACAGAAAATCAACCACTTTCTGAAAGGTAGGACTGGCGGAGAAGTGAATCTAAAACGACGGGAAGATAGACCACGGGGGGAGGGGCCGGCTCCCGGCAAGCGGCGGAGGAATGGAGCACAAAATCAGGACTTTTAAAAGTCTGTTCCACTGAGGGACATTGCTCCAGGGGCTAAACCGGGGTGAAGCCCACGCGGGGCCAGCGTGGCCCCAGGCCCCGCAGGGTCACAGAAGGATCGGGGGTGTCGGAGTGTCGGAGAGCTCGCAGGTATTAGAACGGAGAAGCCGGCTGCAGAGACAGAGCCAAGGACTGAACTCTCAGCTCGGGGTTACCTTGAACTGGTCGCGGGCTGGGTGAGCTCGGAGCGCGGCTAGAGGCTGGGGATACGGGAGTGATTGGGTGCTGTCCTCTGGGGGCGCACTGAGGAGTGGGGCCCCAGGCTCTCGGCTCCTCCGGGCCGGAGACTAGGAGGCCACCATTTTCATTCCCGTCCTCCGGAACTCTACGGAAAGCGTTCAGGGAACAGAAGCTCCCAAAAGCGAACCCGAGCTGATTACTTAGTCCGGCCGCCGGGAAGGGCGGTGCAATCCCGCCTCAGGCAAAGACACTTGAGAGTCACTACAACAGGCCCCTCCCCCAGAAGATCAACAAAATATCCAGCCAGGACGAAGTTCATCTATCAAGGAGAAAGCAGATTCAATTCCTAAGACAGCAGAGCAATTCCAGAGGAGGAGAAAGCAAAGCACGGAACTCATGGCTTTCTCCCCATGATTCTTTAGTCTTGCGGCTACTTCAATTTTTTTTTCTTTTTTCAATTTTTTTTTCTTTTTTCAATTTTTTTTTCTTTTTTCTTTTTTCTTCTTCTGCTAAATTTTTTAAAACTTTTACCCTTTTCTTTTTTAACATTTTTTGACTAGTTCATCTAAATATATATATTTTTTCTTTCTTTTTTATATTTTTTTATTTGTTTTATTTTTTAAATTTTTTTCTTTTTTTTTTTTCTTTTTTTTTCAGAAGCTGTTTTTATCCCCTTTCTTCCCCCCAACAATTTGGGGTCTCTTCTGATTTGGTTACAGCGCATTTTTCCGGGGTCTTTGCCACCCTTTTAGTAGTTTATTTGCTCCTTCATATCCTCTTATCTGGACAAAATGACAAGGAGGAAAAAATCACCACAAACAAAAGAACAAGAGACAGTACCGAAGGCTAGGGACCTAATCAACACAGACATGGGTAATAGGTCAGATCAAGAGTTCAGAATGACAATTCTGAACATTCTAGTCGGGGTCGAAAAAGGCATGGAAGATATTAGAGAAACCCTCTCTGGAGATATTAAAGCCCTTTCTGGAGAAATTAAAGAACTAAAATCTAACCAAGTTGAAATCAAAAAAGCTATTAATGAGGTGCAATCAAAAATGGAGGCTCTCACTGCTAGGATAAATGAGGCAGAAGAAAGAATTAGTGATATAGAAGACCAAATGACAGAGAATAAGGAAGCCGAGCAAAAGAGGGATAAACAGCTACTGGACCATGAGGGGAGAATTCGAGAGATAAGTGACACCATAAGACGAAACAACATTAGAATAATTGGGATTCCAGAAGAAGAAGAAACAGAGAGGGGAGCAGAAGGTCTATTGGAGAGAATCATTGGAGAGAATTTCCCTAATATGGCAAAGGGAACAAGCATCAAAATCCAGGAGATGCAGAGAACCCCCCTCAAAGTCAACAAGAATAGGTCCACACCCCGTCACCTAATAGTAAAATTTACAAGTCTTAGTGACAAAGAGAAAATCCTGAAAGCAGCCCGAGAAAAGAAGTCTGTAACATACAATGGTAAAAATATTAGATTGGCGGCAGACTTATCCACAGAGACCTGGCAGGCCAGAAAGAGCTGGCATGATATATTCAGAGCACTCAACGAGAAAAACATGCAGCCAAGAATACTCTATCCAGCTAGGCTATCATTGAAAATAGAAGGAGAGATCAAAAGCTTCCAGGACAAACAAAAACTGAAAGAATTTGCAAACACCAAACCAGCTCTACAGGAAATATTGAAAGGGGTCCTCTAAGCAAAGAGAGAGCCTAAAAGTAGTAGATCAGAAAGGTACAGAGACAATATACAGGAACAGTCACCTTACAGGCTAATAATGGCACTAAATTCATATCTCTCAATAGTTACCCTGAATGTTAAGGGGCTAAATGCCCCAATCAAAAGACACAGGGTATCAGAATGGATAAAAAAACAAAACCCATCAGTATGTTGCCTACAAGAAACTCATTTTAGACGCGAAGACACCTCCAGATTTAAAGTGAGGGGGTGGAAAACAATTTACCATGCTAATGGGCATCAGAAGAAAGCTGGGGTGGCAATCTTTATATTAGATCAATTAGATTTTAAGCCAAAGACTATAATAAGAGATGAGGAAGGACACTATATCCTATTCAAAGGGTCTGTCCAACAAGAAGATCTAACCATTTTAAATATCTATGCCCCTAACGTGGGAGCAGCCAACTATATCAACCAATTAATAACAAAATCAAAGAAACACATCAATAATAATACAATAATAGTAGGGGACTTTAACACTCCCCTCACTGAAATGGACAGATCATCCAAGCAAAAGATCAACAAGGAAATAAAGGCCTTAAATGACATCACAGATATATTCAGAACATTTCATCCCAAAGCAACAAAATACACATTCTTCTCTAGTGCACATGGAACCTTCTCCAGAATAGATCACATCCTGGGTCACAAATCAGGTCTCAACCGGTATCAAAAACTGGTATCAAAACGGTATCAAACCGGTATCAAAAGATTAGGATTATTCCCTGCATATTTTCAGACCACAATGCTCTGAAGCTAGAACTCAATCACAAGAGGAAAGCTGGAAAGAACCCAAATACATGGAGACTAAACAGCATCCTTCTAAAGAATGAATGGGTTAACCAGGAAATTAAAGAAGAATTGAAAAAATTCATGGAAACAAATGATAATGAAAACACAACAGTTCAAAATCTGTGGGACACAGCAAAGGCAGTCCTGAGAGGAAAATATATAGCGGTACAAGCCTTTCTCAAGAAACAAGAAAGGTCTCAAGTACACAACCTAACCCTACACGTAAAGGAGCTGGAGAAAGAACAAGAAAGAAACCCTAAACCCAGCAGGAGAAGAGAAATCATAAAGATCAGAGCAGAAATCAATGAAATAGAAACCAAAAAAACAATAGAAAAAATCAATGAAACTAGGAGCTGGTTCTTTGAAAGAATCAATAAGATTGATAAACCCCTGGCCAGACTCATCAAAAAGAAAAGAGAAAGGACCCAAATAAATAAAATCATGAATGAAAGAGGAGAGATCACAACTAACACCAAAGAAATACAGACAATTATAAGAACATACTATGAGCAACTCTACGCCAACAAATTGGACAATCTGGAAGAAATGGATGCATTCCTAGAGACATATAAACTACCACAACTGAACCAGAAAGAAGTAGAAAACCTGAACAGGCCCATAACCAGTAAGGAGATTGAAACAGTCATCAAAAATCTCCAAACAAACAAAAGCCCAGGGCCAGATGGCTTCCCAGGGGAATTCTACCAAACATTTAAAGAAGAACTCATTCCTATTCTCCTGAAACTGTTCCAAAAAATAGAAATGGAAGGAAAACTTCCAAACTCATTTTATGAGGCCAGCATCACCTTGATCCCAAAACCAGACAAGGATCCCACCAAAAAAGAGAACTACAGACCAATATCCTTGATGAACACAGACGCAAAAATTCTCGCCCAAATACTAGCCAATAGGATTCAACAGTACATTAAAAGGATTATTCACCACGATCAAGTGGGATTTATTCCAGGGCTGCAGGGTTGGTTCAACATCCGCAAATCAATCAATGTGATAGAACACATTAATAAAAGAAAGAACAAGAACCATATGATACTCTCAATAGATGCTGAAAAAGCATTTGACAAAGTACAGCATCCCTTCCTGATCAAAACTCTTCAAAGTGTAGGGATAGAGGGCACATACCTCAATATTATCAAAGCCATCTATGAAAAACCCACCGCAAATATCATTCTCAATGGAGAAAAACTGAAAGCTTTTCCGTTAAGGTCAGGAACACGGCAGGGATGTCCATTATCACCACTGCTATTCAACATAGTACTAGAAGTCCTAGCCTCAGCAATCAGACAACAAAAAGAAATTAAAGGCATCCAAATTGGTAAAGAAGAAGTCAAACTATCACTCTTCGCAGATGATATGATACTATATGTGGAAAACCCAAAAGACTCCACTCCAAAACTGCTAGAACTTGTACAGGAATTCAGTAAAGTGTCAGGATATAAAATCAATGCACAGAAATCAGTTGCATTTCTGTACACCAACAACAAGACTGAAGAAAGAGAAATTAAGGAGTCAATCCCATTTACAATTGTACCCAAAACTATAAGATACCTAGGAATAAACCTAACCAAAGAGACTAAGAATGTATACACAGAAAATTATAAAGTACTCATGAAAGAAATTGAGGAAGACACAAAGAAATGGAAAAATGTTCCATGCTCCTGGATTGGAAGAATAAATATTGTGAAAATGTCTATGCTACCTAAAGCAATCTACACATTTAATGCAATCCCTATCAAAATACCATCCATTTTTTTCAAAGAAATGGAACAAATAATCCTAAAATTTATATGGAACCAGAAAAGACCTCGAATAGCCAAAGGAATATTGAAGAACAAAGCCAAAGTTGGTGGCATCACAATTCCGGACTTCAAGCTCTATTACAAAGCTGTCATC
This sequence comes from Meles meles, assembly GCF_922984935.1. Lineage (NCBI taxonomy): Eukaryota > Metazoa > Chordata > Mammalia > Carnivora > Mustelidae > Meles > Meles meles. The sequence goes on from NC_060079.1 coordinate 76,986,293, forward strand.
ATCAAGACAGCATGGTACTGGCACAAAAACAGACACATAGATCAGTGGAACAGAATAGAGAGCCCAGAAATTGACCCTCAACTCTATGGTCAGCTAATCTTCGACAAAGCAGGAAAGAATGTCCAGTGGAAAAAAGACAGCCTCTTCAATAAATGGTGCTGGGAAAATTGGACAGCCACATGCAGAAAAATGAAATTGGACCACTTCCTTACAACACACACGAAAATAGACTCCAAATGGATGAAGGACCTCAATGTGAGAAAGGAATCCATCAAAATCCTTGAGGAGAACGCAGGCAGCAACCTCTTCGACCTCAGCCGTAGCAACATCTTCCTAGGAACAACGGCAAAGGCAAGGGAAGCAAGGGCAAAAATGAACTGTTGGGATTTCATCAAGATCAAAAGCTTTTGCACAGCAAAGGAAACAGTTAACAAAACCAAAAGACAACTGACAGAATGGGAGAAGATATTTGCAAACGACATATCAGATAAAGGGCTAGTATCCAAAATCTATAAGGAACTTAGCAAACTCAACACCCAAAGAACAAACAATCCAATCAAGAAATGGGCAGAGGACATGAACAGACATTTCTGCAAAGAAGACATCCAGATGGCCAACAGACACATGAGAAAGTGCTCCACGTCACTCGGCATCAGGGAAATACAAATCAAAACCACAATGAGATATCACCTCACACCAGTCAGAATGACTAAAATTAACAAGTCAGGAAATGACAGATGCTGGAGAGGATGTGGAGAAAGGGGAACCCTCCTCCACTGTTGGTGGGAATGCAAGCTGGTGCAACCACTCTGGAAAACAGCATGGAGGTTCCTCAAAATGTTGAAAATAGAACTACCCTATGACCCAGCAATTGCACTACTGGGTATTTACCCTAAAGATACAAACATAGTGATCCGAAGGGGCACGTGTACCCGAATGTTTATAGCAGCAATGTCTACAATAGCCAGACTATGGAAAGAACCTAGATGTCCATCAACAGATGAATGGATCAAGAAGATGTGGTATATATACACAATGGAATACTATGCAGCCATCAAAAGAAATGAAATCTTGCCATTTGCGACAACGTGGATGGAACTAGAGCGTATCATGCTTAGTGAAATAAGTCAATCGGAGAAAGACAACTATCATATGATCTCCCTGATATGAGAACATGGAGAAGCAACATGGGGGGGTAGGGGGATAGGAGAAGAGTAAATGAAACAAGATGGGATTGGGAGGGAGACAAACCATAAATGACTCTTAATCTCACAAAACAAACTGGGGGTTGCTTGGGGGAGGTGGGATTGGGAGAGGGGGAGCGGGCTATGGACATTGGGGAGGCGAGGCGAACCATAAGAGACTATGGACTCTGAAAAACAACCTGAGGGTTTTGAAGGGTCAGGGGTGGGAGGTTGGGGCAACCAGAGGGTTTTGAAGGGTCAGGGGTGGGAGGTTGGGGGAACAGGTGGTGGGTAATGGGGAGGGCACGTTTTGCATGGAGCACTGGGTGTTGTGCAAAAAGAATGAATACTGTTACGCTGAAAAAATAAATAAAATGAAAAAAAAAATCTTAAGGACATTATGCTAAGTGAAAAATGTCAGACAGAAAAGACCACATATTGCATGATTTTATTTATATGCAATGTCTACTATCGGCAAATCCAAAGAGAAAGTAGATTTCTGTTTTGCCAGGGCTGGGGGAATGAGCAGGAGAATAAAGAGTGATTGCTCGTGGGGGAAAGCATTTCTTTTTGCAGTGATGAAAATTTTCCAGAATTAGGATGCTCATATGGTTTTGTGAAAATAGTAAAGTCTTCTGAATTACAGACTTTTGAAAGGGTAAATTTTATAGCATGCAAATTATATCTCAAGTTAAAAAATACTGGGAGGCACTGAAAAGTTGGTTGATAAAAGAAAATAATTTGTTTATTGAAAAAAATTGTGTGCTTTACAATGGCAGTAAGGACATGAATATGATGATGATGATGATGGTCATGATGATGAGGAGGATAGCTAAGATTAATTAACCTATACAAAAATACTATGAAGCAGATCTTTTTTTATCCTCAATTTTCAGATAAAGAAAATCAAGTGTAGAGAAGCAAAGAAGTCTGTTAAAGTTATCCAGCTAGGAAAAAAAGTAGCAAAAATGGAATTCAATCCCAGGTCCTTAGTCACTAGCAGTCATTCCCCACTCTTGAGATCACATTTTACTGGTATAAATAGACAAGTAGACACATAATAGCCATCAAATAAAAACAAATATGTAATGAAGAAAAGTGAATGGGGGCAACACAAAAGATGGTTCTGTTTCTCAAGCAGAAAGGGCAAGAACATTCCTGGCAGATAACTAGAGAAACTGGAGTCCTACAACAAGGATTTCAGACATTTTCTTGATGATTTGGCATCTGTTCTCACTCCCTATTGCCTTAACTCACTGCACGCCCCCTACACACACACACAGACACACACAGAGAAGCATGGTATAGGTAATTTAGATACTAGCTGAGCTGGTAACTACAGAATCAGCTGACACATACATTGTAAAGTGAGTTGGTTTCTTATTCAGCTTGGTTTGAAGGCCATGCTTATATACTTTGTAGACAAGCCTTTAGGTACAGAGGCCTCTCTCCTGGACATCGTGAACTCTTTCAAGTTCTTGTTTGAAGAGTTAATTGAAACTCATTTTTGACACAATTATTAGTAGCCTACGCAATAAACTACCATCCTTACCTTGAACAAAATATACGTAAGCTGCTATCAAGGACGTAAAAGGTAGAGCACCAAGAGTCTACAGAAGGAAGAGTCACGTCTTAAGCATAGAAAGCATAGAAAGAACATTGCATTTGGATAATGATTTTTCTGATCAAACTTGTTGCAGACAGACAGAAGACAGAATTAGATCAGTAGCGAGTTTACAGAGCAGCATTAACGATGAGAAAGGAGTTGAATCCACAAATGTCACTTTGGAGAGAGGAAGCAGGATGTATATGTCCTCTCTTAATCGATTAATTAGGATAAACTAAACAGCATGTTCAGAAAGTTTATAGGATTGGCAAATAATGTTTGGTAAGGTCATTATAAGCCATTCAGTGGCTATTATGATGGTAATTTACAGCCGTGACAATTGTCTAGACAAGGGGATTAAGACATTACTGGTTCCAATTTTAATTTGAAACAAAGCTAAACCATATCATATTAAGTGTCCTGGTCTTGTGGCCTCTAGGCACCAGCTGCAAATGTTAAACTCATTTGCTGTTTTTCCCAGAACAGCTAACAGGACTGGGCAGAGGCAGGAGAAAGAAATGAGTCAATTGTAAAGATATTTGGATTCAAGAAAAAGGACTCGGGGAAGAAGAAAGATCCTTCCTGCACAGCAATGTTATCCAACCAGCAGGGTTCTCAGACTGCCTGATAGTGAAGAACGTCCCATAAACAGCCTCCCATAAGAGGGGTAGGTGTGTCTCTTTGAAAAGAGGCCACAGCTGAGCACAAGACTCTGTTTCTCCTGCCCTTATGACTTAAACTTAAAGCAAGGTGGAGGGTAGTGATCTTAATGAATAAGAGAGAAAATAGAAGGGGAAGACCCAAGACCCATCACTGTAAGCAGGACCTGGTAGGACAGTTCCTCAAGATCACAGTTACGGGTAAAGGATTATTAGGCCTGCTATTCATTTGCATTTGATAGCAAGTGAACCACATGTAGTTTTCCTACTGAATTTTATTATACTCTCTAAGGCAATTACTTCGTAACATTTCTCTGTTGGTCCTGCTACAGTAGATATCAGGTAGATATCAGGTCACCGTTAGAGGTGGAATGTTTTGGCATCCCCCTTTAGGGTATGCTGTCAAGTTCTACCCATAGCCTCACCCCTTCCCCAGGGGCTACCCTGGAGGGTGCCCTGGCTTGGAGAGAGCAATGTGAGGTTTGGATAGGGTTGTGTCTTCTCCTAAGACCTTGGCCAAGTCACTCTATTCTGCAATTCACTCTATTCTGCTTGCCCTCAGTTTCTTTATCTGTAAAAGGAGGAAAGTAAACTTATACCTTCAAAATTCTATGGTTTTAGATGCCCCTTCCATATGAAATCAATTCTTCAATTTTTTTAAAACCAATAAAATATAAATACATAATTAAGTTACTGATATATTTATCTATAAACATATTATGTATAATAAGATATGTTTATACATAATAAAACAAATAATGTCAATCTATATGTAAGTATTTTACATACAGAGCATAGCACACACAGATTTACTATATATACAAGATATACTCTCACAGGGGTTTTTCCAGTCTCTAAACAGCCCATACAAAATACTTTTAGGTCAGTACAAAATTATTTTCACTTTCTCAGAATCGAAAGGTGGAAAAACCTCCTGGTACACAGTAGCCCGCTCCTGACTCAGGCTAGTATTTGGCCGTGGGAAACCTTTGACTGAATAGGAACCAACATCTGAAACGTGCTGTCTCCGCAGAAATGGCCTCAGACATGGCGATGAGATAAACCATGTTTTCTCCCACTTGTCCACTTTGGCCCTCTCTTTATTGGGCACCAACCTGCTTCCCCAGCCTTCCTGGCACCTACAGGACCTGACCCAGAGCTGCCATCTTCTGATTCTCCATCACACTCTCTCTTCTAGAAGATTCTTCCTCTACCTCACCCATTGAAAGTTGACCCTGGCAGCAGCAAACCACGGTGCTTCCATTAGACACCAATAGAAGCCAAGTCACAGTGCTAGACCAAGAATCAAAGGAATAAACAATGTTCTGAGGCTGAGGGTCTGTCATCCCAACTGGAAGAGGAAGTGCGGCTACAATGGTAGGTAAGGTACCTTCCAACTGTATAATTCGAGGACAAATCAGTCCACACCAATGCAAAATATAACACCTATAAAATTTAACTGTAGCCTTCTAGGGACTATTACCCAGCCAGTGTTAATAATTCAAAGAGTGAATATTTCAGGCACGTGGGCTTTTCTGCTTCCACCGACATTATATTCTCTTGGCAGCTGCCTATTTCTCAAATTGCCTTTAGGAAGCCATAGGAGCCTGAACTGCAATATGCAACCAGGCTATTCATGCAGAAATTGAACAGAGCCTACTTCTGAGTGGGGGCATGGGGGTGTGGCAATTTTACTTCCTCCTTCTGAAGACCAGAGAAGATTTCTGCTCCACCTGGTGAATTCTATATCCTTTTGGACTTCTCAAATATTGCTCCTGGAATTGACTGTCATTTATATATTGAGAGGAAAAATCTGCCAAAATGATTTGATTATTCAAATGCTTTAAAGAATCATTAAAATACTGACCCTGTGGGATGAAAAGAGCCTCCCTACACTCACTTGATACCTTCCTCCTGCAGTCTTTGACACATTTGCTAGACAGCCTCAGCCTTTCAACGGGAACTGGATGTTTGAACCACCTGAACAAATGGAAAACACTGACTCTTCACTCTTTGCCAAACTCCAAATCTAAAATTGCCTCAGTGAAATTACCCTCTCATGTCTAAATGTGATAAGAGTGACCAAGGTCTTGAAAAATACAAGGAACTGACTCGAGAACAGAAACACTATTATTACATTTACCACCTATCTCTTGAGATTTGTAAAGCCATGTAGGCAGTTGTCTGTCTTATAACCTCTGCATCCATTCAAATCAAATCTCATCCACAGAGAAGGCAGGTACTGGTTGCTTATTAGTTAGAATAGTCTAGTACCTTCATTTATTAGAGCGCCGTTCCTTCAAAAAATTAAAACACTCATACAGTATGTCATTGTTTGAAATCTAAACTCCTGAAATTGTATCTTTAACAATAATTGCAAACATATATCTAAGAGTTAATGATCATTTTCTAAATGCTACGTCTGGGTTAAGATTAGCTTTGTCTGTATTACTTCATTTATCTTCAAAACAACTTGATGAAGCAAGGACTAGTATGACTTGGGGAAGATGAAAAATGGGCTCAGGTCACAAAGCTGGTTAGTTAGTTAGTTAGAATCCTGATCCTTGACAATAGACTACCTGATGGGTTACCAGTCCTCCAAAAGTGTCCTTATTATCCAGCCTAAATTTTTCCACATGTCCCCATTGGCATTTCATGACTGGAGGACCCAGAAGTCCTGTAACTCGTCTCTTCACCTGCATGCTGTAACCTATTCCACTGTCTCTGCTGATTCTCCTACAGTGTTGATTTCATTCTACACCTATTATACTCACTCATGTAAGCCAGTCCTTCAGAAAAAACCCAAATTCACACACTCTTCACATTCAGACCCCATGTGCCAAAACCACAGATCTTACTATTTCCAGGTAAAAATACTGAGTAAGCTTCTTTCTTCTTTACCAAAATCACATTCCAAGACTCAGTGCATACTCCGCTCCCTGTTTGAGATCCCTTTCCTTCTGCACTGGCCAACTCAAGCCCTACTCCCTCCAAGAAGCTTTCTACACAATTTAGCAGTTAGATTACACTTTGGGGACTCATTTTTACACTAGCCCAGGAAAATAATCTCTGCTTCAATAGAAAGACCACAGGGCTTGGAATCCAGAGACCTATGCTGAAATCCGAGTTTTTGTAATTTTATGTATTATCTTGTAGCCTCAGGGTTTGCATTTATGATGCAGAGTCATTACTCTCTGTGTCACAGGATTGCTATAAGGATTAAAATGAAATTATAAATACACACATATGTATGTGTGTGCCATATATATATGACATATACACGAATTTATATGTATATATATGCGTGTGTGTGTATGTGTGCTTTTGTACACACACAATAGTTTTGAAAGCTATAAAATGCTCTAAAGAGGTAAAGAAGCATTGCTGTATGTTAACTGGTATATACAGATAGAGATAGAAAGATCGATCTTAGATTCCTAGAGGGTAGCAATGTTTTTTGTTGCTATCCTTTTCAGGTTCTAGCATAAGGTTCTATGAAGAATGCTTGCAAATACTTGAATAAGAATTTTTCTAAGACCCTAGGGAGGAATCACTATTCCCATATTACACATTAGAAGTATGTAAAGGCTAAAGAAGCACATCGGTGACCAGTCAACCGTTAGTCCATGGCAAACGTGGATCCGATTCTCACATGAGTTTGTTTTTTTTCCCCCAACCAAGCTCTTCTGTTAGCTTCTCCTTGATGAATCGGACTTCATTTTTAATAATGACATTCAGAGAATGTACTTGCTGTTTGTGGATAGCACCAAGTGGGTGGCGTGTCAACTACATTTGGAGGGTGTCACTGCAATTCCAAACAATCCTGACAACTTGAAGATGTGGGCACATATAAACAACAGCGTTGAGAAGACCACGCATTAAAAAGAAAGAAGAAAAGAAAAAAAGATTAATGTTTTCTTTATTGAGTCTCCTCAAAAATGTTTAAAACGTGACCACTGAAATTTCAGATCCAGCAGACAATCTCCATGTTAGTAAATACTACTTAGGAACATTTGACTTCCCTGTCTACTTTTAAATCCTCCAACTTGAAAAACACAGAAAATATGGAGAGGTTTGGAAGAGAATAATAGCCAAACCTAATGGATTAGTAAACTATGTCGTCGAACATCACAGTTCGCGGGGAAAAAAAGATTGTCTAATTGTACAGAAAAATAAACGCAGCTACGATCTTTTCCATATCCTTCCAGAAGCCTCTCTATATAATTCCACCATCTTTTAAGTATTTTTCAAATATTATTTATTTATTTGAGAGAGAGAGCGAGTGAGCGAGCACGGGCAGTGAAGAGGTAGAAGAAGAGGGAGTAGCAGGCTCCCTGCTCCCCCACTGGGGGCTCAATCATGGGGCTCCATGCCAGGACCCTGAGATCATGACCTGAGCCAAAGGCAGAGGCTTAACTGCCTGAACCACCCCAGGCGCCTCTAACTCCATGATTTTAAGTCCTCAGTTGTATCACTGAACATCCCTTCCAGGATAGACAATGAAATCTCTTTTGAACACACGCAACTAATGTTTAGCAAGAGTTTAGAGGACGCTACGTGGATGGTCCGGAGGTTGAATGAGTGACCGAGGATGATTCATTAGACAAAGTGGAAAAGAGAGTGGGGAAAAAATATTAAAAAAAAAAAAATTAAGCTGGCATGGTTGTGATCTTGAAGCTGAAGAGAATACTGGAGGACAAGGATCCAAAGAGAGGTGAGGACTGGAAACGATAAAGTAGTACTTTCCTATTTCCATCACTGGGGAAGACAGTAACAGCTGCCCCTCCTCTGAGCCAGTGAACCTGGAAAGGTTATCACGGTCCCTGTTATACGCAGTTAGTTCAAAGAGCCCACGAGTAGGCAGATACTGACCGGCGGGGGCATGTGGACGCTGGTAAGACTTGCTCTCATTCACCTACGGGGAAAGGAGTCTTGTAAGCAATGAGCAATTTATGATATTTCATATGGGTTCTGGGAATGTGATGTTTGAGGGTGACAGCCAGGGGGCAGAAGGAGGAATTTTAGAAGTTCTAGAATGAACACTAGCCTGTTGTTAATATTACATAGAAAACATTCTTTCTATGCCACACTCCATTCGGCTGTATTGGGAAGAAAAAAAATCCGGAATTAAACTTTATTACCCTAGCAGTTTGGCTCTTGCTGACTTTACAACCATTCTAGTAAGGGCAAACTCATCTTGGAAAAGGTCTGACCCCAGTGTTTTTAGAGTAACTGTTTTTCACTTGTAATATCAGTGACATCCTTAAACAACAGATAATTTGGCAAAATCTCCATTTCTGAATTCATGGTACTACCCTGACCACTGGCACCAAAAGGACTCAGAGTCAGAATCGTGCAATGCTGATATTTTTTTCAGGTGCTGCCCAAAATTATCTGAGAGGTGCAGAATGAAGAAAAGAGCCAATGGGCCTCTGTGTCAGAGCTTTGGAGGGCAGTACTCACCCAAATGTTACTGCAGGCATCCCTGAATGCCTTCAATCTCAGTATAGCTAATTAATAACCTGATAAGGATTTCCTTAAGTGTGTTCAAAGCTGAGATAGAGCAGGTATAGGAGGTCCTATTCCAGCGTGCTTACAAAGAGCTGCAACCAGAATAATCTAAGCACCAAGCAAATTCTGCTTCACTCTGACATGGTAACGCACATGCGTTTTCCTTTGCTTTAATAGCAATATATTTGCCTTCTCAATTCTGTTTTGTGTAAGTGAGTACTGTAAAAAATCAGTTTGCATTTCCCAAGAATGTATCAACAACTAATGCAGTGAGGCAGCCCCCAAAAGTTCTGGGTTGTGGCAAAAAAAAAAAAAAATCTTTTACATATATATTTATAAATCCCAAATTGGATGATGTATATGCAAATTTTTGGTAAAATGTTCATAAGAAAAAATAAAATCCTGAATAACTCTGGGAAGATACCAAAGCAAACACAGAGTTGCCTCTGAAGAAAGACACTGGGTGGCTTTTGTCACATACTTGAGTTTCAATTTATTAGCGTGCATCTATTACCTCTGAAAATATATAATTCATTGATTTGCATAAAAAATGAAACCAATGAGAGAACATTAATAAAATTAAATCATATTTATTATACTTCTCAAATCTCAGGTGCTTATATTAAAAAAATGAAATTCTCCTGAAATAATTCGCTTTAAACATTTTTCCACTTTGCTTCATGAAATAATTTTTTTCTTATGGAATTAGGTTGCAATTCCTTGTTTTTTTTCCTCCAATTAACACAAGTTTTTATACCAATTTGTAAATATAATTCAATTTAATGTCACTATTTGCCCCTCCCCCATTAAATTTTATACAATTGGAAACAACTGCTAATTAATGCTTAATTGTTACCTAGTGAGCACTTTTCACTTAATTAGATAGCTTAAATAGGTCTCTTCTGTCAGAACAACCAGCTTAAACTGTGCTCAGTGGAAAAGATCAGAGAGTCAGGTGCTGTAGAAGGGCGAGCCTTGCAGAACACGGGTTTTGACTGTGTGCTCCAGTTAAAACTTTTCAATTAGAACAGGGCAAAGTGAGTCAATGGTACAGTAACAAAAGTGTGGTTGGACTCAGCTTTCAAATTTATCAGGTCCTATAGGACTGAGGTAAAGCAGGAGGGAGGTACCTTTGTGCTTAGCTGTTGCACTACATGTGGCTGCCCCCAGACAGCTTTTGCTTAGCTATTTCCTTCCGTTTTCTCAGGAGATGGGCACCCTTCCCACTCCCCATCCCAGGGTCCCATATCTTGGTTAAGATTTGGACTGGATGAACTGAACAACCTCACCCCCACCTCCAGGACAGCCACCACGTCCTGGGCACTCAGGGCCTCACTTTCGTGGTCAGGAAAACATAGGAGCATATGAATCAGGATAGAACAAGTTGGGCATGGCACCATGCATTTGGTTGGTGCAGCCTCAATTATTTTTTATTCATCTGGGGGAGAGTTGTCTTTATGATAAAACTGAGGGCTGGAGAGGGACAAATATATTTTTAGCATATCAAAGGCACCAGTTGTATCACAAGGTGTACAATTAAAGTCATTTTAACATGAGGCAATAAGATAGATAATATAGGCATGTCCTACAGAAAACAAATAAAGGTCTAGGTATAAGGAAGGTTGGTTTTTGCATTTCATGGGTAAACTGATGCAAATCAGATTAGAAGTATTTACTTTCTCTGCACACACTCACTCTGGCCCCATTGTGAAGACAGGAATAGAATAGCTTTCTTCTCTTCTGCTTATGGAGCCAGCAGAAATCCAGAGAAAGGCTTTGGTTTGTGGCATTGGTCTACATGTCTGTGTGTGCACACAAGTGCACGTGTGCTAACTTGAGCTATTAAACCTCTGAACATTTGTTTTTCCATCTATAAAATGGGTATTTTTTCTAATAGTGATCTTACAGAAGTGATGGAATGACTAAATGAGAAGCTGAGCGTGAAATGCTTGGCAGGAAACATAAAAACTCTTACTATTATCATAGCTAATGAAAAGTACCTGGAGATATTGCACATAAACATTAGACTATATATATATAGTCTAATGTTTTAGATATATATTTTCAACAGCTGTCCTCCTGTTGAATGGAGATATTTCAGACCATAAACACTGCAAAAAAGATACTACCAGAAATAACCACAATAAATGATATAAGCCCATTGTATAATTTCCACCCAAAATAAAGTGATTTTATATATGTATATATATATATATAAAACATATTGGGCTGTGATGGATACAAAGTATCATATATGGTCTCAATTTGCCTTCAAAGTGTAGAGGGGGAGGAATTTATAAGACGCAGCAAGAAACTGGTGACTTGGGCTTTATTTTCCAGAGAGAAAGAGTCTCCCCCCATGGGTGGTACTGGATTGGAAAATGATCTTCAGAAAGAAAGAGAATGTTACCATCTCTTCCCCAAGTAAGTTGAGAGACATAAGGAGACCTTCAGAAACAATCCACCTAAAGTGCTCCCATGGCCCAGTGAGTCTATAAAAAACCGAAGAACATATCCCAAATGGGAAGTAGAAAGTGGGTACCTAGCAAGCTGAGACTAGCACATTCATGCTGGAGACAGTGAGGATTACCCCCACTAGGCTATCTTGCTGGAACTCCATGGATCACTCCCCCAAACTTTGCTTCCCCCTACAAGTAGCTGAAGAACTTACCTGCGGCTACTACAAGGGTTACAAGCATAAACTCATCTAGGTGTTAGAATTTAAATAAGGCATCTAACTAATTCACATCAGTAAAAATTCAAAATATGTAGATACACACACAAACACACACCATGACTATATGGTTTGTTTGTTTTTTTTTTCAAAGAGGGTATTGCTAGACCAAGAGAATTCATGTTTTCTGTCAGTTCAGGCAGTGTGGAAGAAATATTCAGGGCATTGTCTCATCTTTAACTGCACCAAAAATTACCTCAATGTCAATAATTCATGAAAGCTGTATATGATAAAATGTTCAGAAACATATCTCTAATACTTTGGATTCACATTTTCCTAATCCAGTTAATGTGAAGACTTCTAAGATGCCCTCTTATTCCTCTTAAATCTCTAAACTCAGGAAAATTGTCAGAAGACAATCATCAAAGAAAGCAAGCAAACTGACCTCTTTCCAGACTACTATGATTATCCAAAAAATGGGGGGAGGCAGGCTTCAAATTATTTCAGTAACCTTCTCCAAAATAAATGGAGATTCAAAATAACTGGAAAAGATTTGGGCTGGAATTAAAATAACAAGGGCAATATTTGGCAATATTCTTCCTTAAGAAAGAAAAGAGTGTCCAGTTTTATAAAGACTTAAGTAGTGCTCATAGACCTAGAAAAAATTTTCTTTGGTGGGATTGTGCCTTTGCCTTTTGGAGAAGAAAAATGTCTTTTTCTGTTGTTGCCACAAAGGACTCTCAGTTCACTGAAACTTTAATTTCTAAGATAAGTTCCAAGCTGAGTGTATCATTTGAACAACGTAAAAGCAATCCCTCCTCACGCAGCTGGTCAACACAGGGCCACTGAGAAGCAGTGCTCGTGGACATTCAACAGGAGAAAGACAAGAATCACTGCGCTTCAATCCTTTCTCCTCATTCACCACCCAACATGCCATCAGAAACCAAGGCTGGCAAGCACTCTGAAATCCTGGAACTGGTAGGACACGAATCAAGGATCATTCACTTAAAAATAAAATGTCTGGATGTGCAAAAGTGTCTTTATTTTTTGCGTGCTATTTTCTTGTGAGGACATGACGTCATTCTTCCATAAAAAGTCATTTAAGCTTTTAAAAATATACATATTAGCAGATCACACACTCCTATCAGTTTGGCTTGTGAATATCATAAATATCATGAACACAACAGATGGAAATGGCATAAACAGCAAAATTCTGCATTATTCATGAACTGTAGTGAGCTTTTCCCTAGGCTCCATGCTACTGAGGAGTAAGTGTACGTGTGTTTATGTTCCCTGTTCGAAAAGGAGTCTTAAACAACAACATAGCTTTTATTGGGGCTTTTTACATTTGAAGTTTGTTAAATTATTAAGTTTGAGCAGAAAGCACACTCCAGTTTATCCTACTTCTCACATCAGAATGAAAACATGCAATCCAAGACATAACCAAAATAATTTTGGTCATTGGGAAAACATCAAGGAGAGTATTGATTAAGGGTGGGCCATATTTTCAACAGTTGTCCTCCTGTTGAATAGAGATATTTCAGACCATGAACACTGCAAAAAAGATACTACCAGGAATAACCACAATAAATGACATAAGCCCACTGTATCATTTCCACCAAAATAAAGTGATTTTTTTACTTCCTTCTGCAGAGTCACACCCTTGAAGTGCAAGTTAATGAGTGTATGTTCTGCGGTGGGTTTCCTGAGAACAGACTTGGAGATAGAGAGGCAAGGGGAGGTGGAACAACGTTCCCAGTACACCTGCAAGGATAGGAGAAAGGCAGGATCGGGCAGAACAAAAAACAAGCCTTGCATATGGTAACTCCGGAAGCCTCAGGTCCCTTCTAAAGAGGGTCTAGAGCTGGGATGACCCTGCAGATGTGCCCCAAGTGAAGCATGGCTTGGTACCTCTGCACCAGCTGGACACAGGCGGCTGCTCTGCAGGCTTGACTTTGGATCAGCCAGTTCCTGGTGGCGGACTACAATTCCCACTGAGACGAGAGGCCATGAGCCCTCAGTGGCCCATGTAGACAGCCCCTGAGGTGGGTGCTTCTGATCAGAAGAAGCTATCTAAAATGAACAGTACAGTATCACCTACAAAGGGTATTTTTCCTTATAATAAGCACCACATGAGACTTCAAGTGATAGCAATCTTGATTCAAACTTTTATTTGTTTGAAGATTTTATTTATTTATTTATTCATATATTTGAAAGAAAGAGAGAGAGAGAGCACAAGCAGGCAGAAGGAGAGGGACAAGCAGGCTCCCCGCTGAGCAAGAGCCTGATGTGGGGCTCCATCCCAGGACCGTGAGATCATGGACTGAGCCGAAGGCAGTACCTTCAGTGACTGAGCCACCCTGGCGCCCCTTCATTCAACCTTTTAAGACCTAAGATACTTTTTAAGGATGCCTGACCAATGAACAAGAGTCTACTAATCAAGAGACAATAAAAAATTTTTAAAGTAAATAAAAGGAGGAGAGGAAGGATAAATACATTTTTTCGTATCAACTCATTTATGCAAACAAGTGTTCTCAGCACTTTAAAGTATAAAAATGAGAATTGACACAGGATTTTTTTCTCATTCTAGCAATAAGTAAGTTTTACCCTAGACACGCGAACTGATTGAGATTTTTCAAAGCCCCAGTCCAATTCATTAAGATGCTCATTTTAATATAACTTGAGTTTTTATGTTTACTAATTATCAAATCTATAAATTATGTTGTTTTGATCAGTAATTCTAATGAGAACTCAATTTAGAAAAATATGTTTTTAAGTGATATAACACTGTTATTTCAGAAAGTTACGAAAGCCTGAAGAATAGGAGCGTTTCAAGCATGGATGTGCTGCTTTTGGTTCTGCAAGGGAAGTTAAATGGAAATAGGACTTCGTGGAGGAAAGAAAGTAATGGAAAATTTCTATATGTCAAAGCAGGGCTTGTTTATAAATTTTTTAAATGGGAAATGATGATTAACAAATCACTAGTTTCCAGATATGATCATTACTCGAAAAAGGAGTACTGTTGTACTTCAATTTTAAAATGAAAGTATTTAAAATATATTTAAAAATTATGCACTTTACAACTATAATATAAAATTTAGGCCTCATTAGAAAATGTGCAAGGAACAGACAGATTCTCAAAACTTTTGAGGTGAGCAGCTTGAGGAAGCAAAAGAATTTAAAGAGTATGTCCCAACTTATGGCTACTCATAATCATTTCCCCACAGGCCTGAAACTATTGCTTATGTAGCACGTCAGAACCACTCAATAGAAAGATGTTTAACTAAGTGTCCAGGAAGCATTTTAAGAATCCTACTCAGCACAGTAAAGGAGTGAAATCCGATCACATCAAAAACAATCTAGGAGAGATTGTCACTGAAAAATAAAGGCTTTCAAGATGGGATTGGGAGGGAGACAAACCATAAATGACTCTTAATCTCACAAAACAAACTGGGGGTTGCTGGGGGGAGGTGGGATTGGGAGAGGGGGAGCGGGCTATGGACATTGGGGAGGGGAGGCGAACCATAAGAGACTATGGACTCTGAAAAACAACCTGAGGGTTTTGAAGGGTCAGGGGTGGGAGGTTGGGGGAACAGGTGGTGGGTAATGGGGAGGGCACGTTTTGCATGGAGCAATGCGTGTTGTGCAAAAAGAATGAATACTGTTACGCTGAAAAAATAAATAAAATGGAAAAAAAAAAGAAAAAAAAAAAAAAAAAGAAAAATAAAGGCTTTCCAAGGGAGACAAAAATCTGACTGGTCTAAATTAAGAAGGCCAAATGCTGCATTGTATTGCGTTCAAACACTCGTACTCAGCTTCTCAACCATGTTGTAAGCCCATTTTGGGGTTTTTTTATTGTCATCAGGCAACTCTTGGTTTAGAAGGTGAAGAAGCTCTTGGGGACATGGTGGAACCCCTGAGAGATGTTGCTGTGAGTAAATGCAACCTCCCACCACAGCTAACTACTTTTCATCATTTCTTTTTACTGTCCTTCCTCTTCTCCTTTTCCTTCTTATTCTAGCTCCTCCTCCTCCCCTTCCTCTTCCTTCTCTTACAGTCTCTCAAGATCCTTATCTCATTAAAAAAGAAATGATTGTGATTATAGTGCAAAATGAGCAACATAAAAATCACTCATTATTTTGCCAACAGGAGAGACAGATTGGCCAAAGTAAGTTTACGACAAGAAAGGATATATCAACAACACACCCTGATAAGTCTCTTAGATCCTTACCCATACGTATCCCTCAAAAAACTAATTACATATAAACAATATGTGTGTGATTTACCCCAGCCTTATCTATTAAAACATCTTAACAATGCCTTGCCCGATTGCATAGCTGTGTGTTCCCCTCATTCTGATCACAATTTCTATGTCAAAATGACACCTTTGAATTATTTTCCAAGATTGTTTTGGTGCCTGCCATTTTAGTTTGAAACTAATCAGATTTGTAATTCAATTACTTCCAAAATGTTTGAAATCGGAATTATGGAAAAACCCACAGTGTTGGCAGAATTTCCCTGCTTCGTACCTCTTTTGCCACTTGGAGGCTGCAAGCCCATGTTGCACTCACTGTGTGCCAGGCACCTGCTAGACCCCCAGGAAACACAGCTTTCAAATCTTTAAAATTTAATTTTGTTTAGTAATTTTTCAATGAAATGTGTTTCCTCTTTTAAATGCTAATACCAAAGGAGGTTTAAGATCTGCGATGTGACACAGGAGTCCTCTCATCCCAGACCGATTTACCGAATGGAGCCAAGAAGCTGGAAGAGAAGCATCTCAGGTGGTCGCCAGCTGGGGCTACGTTTTAGACTGGTTTTCATAAAAAGGTTTTTGATTTTTTAGACTTACTTTTGTTATTAATGCTTCTTAGTTCAATTTGGCATGCATGTAAATTTGCCCTATTTTTTCTATTTCCATCCTAAATTCCTGTTTCATCAAGTCAAACACTTGATTTCCTTTCCACAGTTCTCAGATGTTTTCTGAGTGAGCATTTAGGGCCCCTTAATTTACAGGTTTTCTCTTATTAGAGGACATCAGGGGTGAACAGATGGCCCTGACTCCAATTCCCTAACTGGCTCCATAATGCGTCTTCCCAAAGATCAGCCTTTGTGCATTTTATTCCACGCCAGTTCCCACTGACTTTCTTCTCCACAGTTCCAGGCCTCCTCCAAAGCTATTGTTGTTGTTTATTTAATATCATGTGCTTTTCTTTTTTTTTTTTAATATTTTATTTATTTGACAGAGAGAAATCACAACTAGGCAGAGAGGCAGGCAGAGAGGCAGGCAGAGAGAGTGGAGGAAGCAGGCTCCCTGCAGAGCAGAGAGCCCGACGTGGGGCTCGATTCCAGGACCCTGGGATCAAGACCTGAGCCAAAGGCAGAGGCTTTAACTCACTGAGCCACCCAGGCTCCCCTCATGTGCTTTTCTTAAACCGCTAATGGAGGTCAATCTGTTTCCCAAGCCAGAGGCCAAGGGAAGGAGCCTCTGGCCCACACAGATTCATTGCACACAGTCAAATCGAAAATGCAATCGCCCTGAAATTTACCGAAGGAAGCTGGAAGCATCCCTGAGCCTGGATCCCCTCCACCCCCGGCAGAGCGGGGCAGTGCCGCACCCCCTTAGAGGTGGGGTTGCAGAGTTATTTTGGCGTGTGCCTTTCTCTAGTACCAGACCTTTAACCTTCTTGAAGTCACAGGCCATATCTTCCTTGTCTTTCCCTGGACTACTTTAGAGCTACAAGTGAAGTACTCTAGGCACAGCTTTCAGAACATTCATTGAATGAAGAAAACAGCAAATTATGATTCTGATATCATTATCGGATGAACAAGAATGAATTATAAGACAGACCATTGGGAGAAAAAAAAAACTTTCTGCCTCAAAATAAACAGGTATCCTGAAAAGTGTAGGTATCACAGCCCATGTTAGTGTAGATGAAGCAAGACGGGCTTGTGCAAATACCATGGTGCGAGGCTCTCAAAAAACTGTGCCCAGGTAAAAGTCTTAATTGTAAGCAGGTAGAAACTCAAATAAAGTCTGAACCTGCACTCCCCCTGCCCCCACAGTGTAAAACACTCTTAGCTTTCCATGAAAAGGACAGAAAAGTAAACTGAATACTCCCAGCTGTCAGCTTTTTTTTTTTAACATATTATTTCAGCTGCCACTTTCAAAATTATTCAACACCTTGAAGGAAATAGTGACAAAGATGGAGATTTCTTAGAAAAGCTCTCTGAAGAAACCTGCTAAGCAGGAGGCTCATGCCTGCAGCCAGCATTCACCCAGCCTGCTTTGCAATTTTAGGATCAGTATACATTAAATGAAGTGAACTGCCTGGGGAATTCAGCCACTTCCTTTTTTTTTTACGAACAGTATAAATATTAACAGAGTTTATTTCATTTCCATTCAAGAGTACTACATGTCAATACAGAAATCACACTGGGGAAAATATGCATGGAAGTGTTTAGAAACTTGTGCTTAGAAAATAACATCAGTCCTTCTAGAATGTTCCTTTCACTTAAATCACTGTACATTCCCCCGCTACTCGCAGGGCTGGGAATAGGATCAAAATAGCAGTTATATGGTAAGTCCAAGAAATGTCATGGAGTATACATGTCAAGTTCATTTTGAGGGGATCTGTGAATAGATTCATCAACTGACTTTAAAGTGAAGAATCTGTTGGAGTAACTGCCAATAAGTCAGGGACCAAAGGAGAAAGTCCTTTGGAGACCCTGAAATATTATTTATGTTCAATAATTATTGTTGTCATTGTTAATGAGAAGAGCAATAAATCAGGACAACATTAATAAGTAAAAACAGACTCAGCAATTTAAATAGAATCATTCTTATTTGCCTTCCCAAACAAGCAACCTCAACAGCATTTGTTTCTGCCTGCCAGACAGTCAAGCCAACTCAAAGAACGCTCCTGTCTCTGAATAAATTTGCAGGTAAGTGAGCTTCTTTAGATTGTACTAATGAAGAACAGCCTTCATTAATTAATTAATTAATGAAGAACAGTTTTCCCATCTCCTTGAATTAGAAGGCATTTCAGACTATGGAGCCAATAGGCATTGTTCAGGATGTTCCAGCCTCAGAAAGGGCAGAAGCCTTTCACCTGAGACAACCTACAGATGAGAATTCATATCATTACGCAGAGTCAGGTCCTATAGACAAGATGCCCCTCTCTTCAAATGACTCATAAACTGGGAAAAAAAGCACTGAGTCCACAACAGTAGAATGGGCTTTAGCCTTGACCTAACCTTTACCTTCGTTGTCTTACACTGCACTGAATAACTTCTAAATGTTGACTAGTTGCACTTGGCAAGATTAACGAGTTTGCCTCCTTGGAAAGACCCTTTCGCTTTCTCCACCTGCTCATTAATGCCCTTCCTTTGCCATCAGTTATTTACAATCTAATGATGAAGTAATGTCATTAGAAAAGGATGTCTTTATTCTGAAGTCATGACTGAGAGTCATTTCATTGTCTATTTTTCATTCTTAATTTGAGGATCTGATCTACCATTTAAGATTCAGAAGCTTAATGGGGCGCCTGGGTGGCTCAGTGGGTTAAAGCCTCTGCCTTCAGCTTTCTGCTCAGCAGGGAGCCTGCTTCCTCCTCTCTCTCTCTCTCTCTCTGCCTATCTCTCAGCCTACTTGTGATCTCTGTCTGTCAAATAAATAAATAAATAAATAAATAAAATCTTTATTTAAAAAAAAAGATTCAGAAGCTTTAAAAAGTTAGGTTTTCTTTCCTATGGATAAGTCATTGGGTAACCCCAAATGGGTCCACAATCTTCCATAAAACTATGAAAACAAATTGGTCATCACACAGAAAACCTGACAAAACACTATTATGTTCATTAAGTTCATTCTTCACACTCTGAATATCACTTAGTTTGAGCCCTCAGCACTCCCTGGAGAAGTCAGGTAACCATCTTGAATGGTCTCCTCCCACTAAGCTGTTACTAAGTTCGTTATTTATAATGCATTATTTCTAGATCAGGAATTCTCAGCTGGGAGTGTCTTTGTTCCTTTTTCCCCAGGGAACATTTGGCTACTGCTGAAGACACCTATGATTGTGACAAGTCGGGGAATGCTACTGGCATGTAGCGAGTAGAGGTGAGGGCTGCTGTTCAACACCCTACAATGCACAGGACAGCCCCCAAAGAATTCTCCAACACAAAATGTCAATAGTGTCAAGGTTAAGAAAGCCCCTTCCAGAGATTATCTCCTGCCTTCCTTGTTCATATTTGTTGTGAAAAAGACTATTTTATTCATCAGCCTGAAGAGTTCCCATAAATCCTGAAAGAATGACTCACTTATAAATAAAGGAGTGGGAAACAGATACACTCTGTGGTGGGAACTGAATGTCACCACCCACATTCTGTGAAGGAGAGGCATATCACTATTCACTCTTCTAGGAAAATTAAGTTAAAATTTCACAATTTACTTCTTTTTGGTTCATATGCAACTTATAATGTACTAAAAATGGGAGACACTGACAGGTTAATTGCTCCCACTCCTCTGGTCTAGCTGCACAGAACTGATGCTGAGAAATCATGGAGCAGGAAAAGGGCATTGGAGAGGGTCAGCGTGCTCCGTATGGTGGGTGCATCATTGGCACCTTGAGTGTTGAGTTAGAATGACTGATAATATAACACATGTACTTAACCTTCACTGATTGGATTCCAGTTCTTTAAAATAGTCTTTTAAGAAGCTGGTACTGCTTTTACTCCTTCATTTTTTCTCTGTAATTCTTAAAGATGAAATATAAATCCAACATATGTTTCAGGCATATTGGCTCAGAACTCCAAAAAAAGGTAAAAAGAACTCTCCCAGACAGCCAGGGCTCTCAAATAAAAATCATCTTCAGTCCTCATGCCTGCATTGAGCCTTTCTAGTTACATGATATTTGGCCTTGATAGCAAGAATAAACCACCACACATTTATCTTAGCCCTTAGTCCCTTCTTCATGGCAAACAACGTATTTATCATCAATGCTACCATGCATGTTTAGGCTATTTACATAATTCTGATTAGAACATTTTTGTGTCTTTGAGATGATGAACTTTCCGAAAGCAAACTGAGTTTTTGAATCATATAAAACTCTCAAGCACAAGGTTATATGTACAATACTCAACACATGTTGGTTGATCATTTTTATATCTGAGGGGAAAGACAATAGGGATGCTACGTACATTACTTTAGCCACAAGCCTCCTCTTCTAAAAGTGCTGTTTTTATTCATGACTTAGTCTGAGTTGATACTGTAATACGCAAGTTCTTGGTGTAGTTGGAAAAAGAAGGAAAAGTGAGAGATAGAGGTGTGGGTTCCAGATAGATACAGACCTGTGAACGGAAGGCACAAGAGAAGATGAGCCGAGCAAAAGAATATTTACAGAAAGGAGCCAAGACACGAAACAGTGCAGAAAGTTAAGGGGTAGGAAGAAGAGAGAAACCATAAAACCTACACAAGTTGGTAGGAGAGGAAAGAGGTATTTGAAAGGCTTGGGAATAAACAGTATTCTCAGGTGCCATGTCAGTCCCTCAATACAAATTCCAAATCTATGATGTGCCTCATTCTAGGGTCTCAGCATAGCTTGGAGGGAAAGCAGAATGAAGCTGAAGAAAATGATAACCATGAAACCAGGCAGAACAGACACCAATGGCTGCACAACTTGTTAGCTCTATAAATTCAAACAAGTCACTCAAATCTCCCCAAACCTCATTTTCTCACTTTTAAAACGGGGGCAATTGTGATTACATAACAGGGCTGAGGTGACATGTGTAAATAACTGGGTGCATTAGCAATGTTCTGTGCAGTGCTTTATCGTCACAACACACAGTACTCTAAGCACCTAATGCAAAACATATTAGTGACAGCAAAGGAAAAATTGGACTATAAACGTTCTTATTCCGATGACAATTTAAAACTTGATGAGCTAACCACTAACTCCCAGAGGGGAAAACATTTTCTGAAGACTTTAAAGCACTAAAATTATATATACAAGTGTTATATATATATATATGAGAAAAACTGTTTTCTTCTTGTTTTCTTCCAGGGAAAAAAAACAAGGCATTCTTAAAACCGTCATAAGAAGACATGTCTGTTTTAAAGGAAACAGAAGTCCTTTACAGAAATTTTCCAAGCCCAATGTCAGTGTTATATCCATTGTGCTAAGAATGCCTCAGGTGATTACTAGACAAAAAATTATTTGCATATCTTAAGAAACCATGTGTTAAAAATGAGATGAGAAGACATTTCAATGCTTAGGAAATAATATTTCATTCTACCTATGGGTATCAAATAAAAGCTTACTCTGGGGGCGCCTGGGTGGCTCAGTGGGTTAAAGCCTCTGCCTTCAGCTCAGGTCATGATTCCAGGGTCCTGGGATCGAGCCCCGCATGGGGTTCTCTGCTCAGCAGGGAGCCTGCTTCCCTTCCTCTCTCTCTGTCTGCCTCTCTGCCTACCTGTGATCTCTGTCTGTCAAATAAATAAATAAAATCTTAAAAAAAAAAAAGCTTACTCTGTGTGTTGATATTAGAATTTAAGTTCCCAGAGTAATAACAAACATGAAACTCAAGGAAAGAAAATATTGACTTACAAAAATAAAGTTATTCATAAATAAATCAAAGTCACTCCCGCAACATAGCTCCACAGACAGAGCAACATGCAACCAGGCCCAGAGGCTTCAAGGCCTTTGACAGAACCTTATGAGTTAGGACAATCCTGGATGAGATGCCACAATTAGCAGCCTGTGGTCGGTGGGGAGAGAAAACCACACTCCACACTCACTAGTGGAAAGAGTAAAAGCCTAAAGATAAGGCTTAGGACCAGCGTGACCCAATCATGGTTAGGAAGAGCAGATTAATATTGCAGGGTCAAAAATGATGTTTAAAAATGAGCACTTAAAATGGCTTAGCCAATCCTCCTCAGGAGCAAAATTCTGATCCTTTATCAAGAGAGCCCATTCTAACAACCATGTGTTCCATTTTCTTAGTAGCGCAATCTGCTTTCCGGCTTTATCAACTCTAGCTTTATCCAATCCTGCAAATGCAGTATCAATTCCTAGAGGAAATCAATAGCCACTTGAAGTAAGATCTCTCATCATCAGCTA
Source organism: Meles meles (assembly GCF_922984935.1). Lineage (NCBI taxonomy): Eukaryota > Metazoa > Chordata > Mammalia > Carnivora > Mustelidae > Meles > Meles meles. The sequence continues at coordinate 77,009,038 of NC_060079.1, forward strand.
GAACTCTACTTAATAAAAAAAAATCATAGGGCACAAAGCAGGATTTCATTCCATCTGATTTTCTCAACAAATATGACTGAGAGCTAGAGCTCTGACCACATCAGAATGGCCCATGACCAAGGGATAGGGGCCACATCCACACCTGACTTGCAGTGCATGAAAGAGCACATCCAGGCATGTGAAATTGGAATTGGAAGTTAGAGAGGAATTTTGGTTTGGAAGTTGTAACTGGAATATGTAGAATTTCTAGTTGAGTTTCAAAGAGCTCCGAATTTTCTGGTTTGTGCAAAGAAATTAAAGGAAAGAAAATATTATCTAGTGAGAGAAAAATCAAATCACACAAAGCTTACATTTATTTTGTGGTAAAAAAGGATCAAGTTAAGCTGGAGTGTTAACTTCAGCCTTCTTTGTCTTGTCTTTTCTCTCATACTCATAGTACCCAGTACCTCCTTTCCTCCCATCCCAAATTACCATCTTGTGTGTTTTCATTCACACCTTTATACTTGCTCATAAAATAATATGTTGGCATATGAGTATGCAGAAATATAAATACGTAGAACGTTTTTTCTCTTTATTTTACAACCCGAGATTATAAATCGATCCTTTCAATCAAGAGCACGTTCGTGGATAACTCATTATTTCATCACTGCCTAACATCCCAGTTGCTCTTCTTTTTTGAATTCTCTCTTGCTTCAAAGGAACTGTACTAGTTAGATAAAAGACCATTCCGTTCTATTGTCTTTTGCTGAGTGTTGTTTTATAGACTGTCCATACCCAGCACTTCAAAAGTCCTCCCATTGCCTGGAGTCATGGAGACATATGTCTCCTTCATAGTGACTCCTGGCTGCTCCCTTCATGCAGCCAACAGCCCAGAGAGAGAAAAAAGAATTCTTATTTTAGGCCTAGATTCTGATCACGCTCTCCTAGGCTTCTACTGGCGTCTACTGTCAAGTGAGACTGTTCCATGTCAAGTCTTATTAAAATAGGTTGTAGAGTTGAACCTTCTGAACTTGTGGAGGTTGATTGAGAACTTGGATGCATGATGTTCTCAATCATGAAAGAAAAGGTAAATGCTTCTGGTAAGAATTTATAATATTTACTTTTTAATTTCTTCCTGGAACTGGAAGATTGGATTATCATTTTGGCCGATGCTCCCCAAATGTTGAAACTGATATGAAAATACCCCCAATTTATATATCTCAAGTCCCAATTCACAAATCACAGCTCTGGATTCCATAAAATAACTCCAGCACCATGATTAAAATTCACAGCCAAGAATGGCAATTAAAAAGCGAAAGATTTCCTTTTTGCTAAACCAGAGCCATGTTCAGAGCATCTCAAGAAATATCTGTCAAACCTAATCCCAGGACATTACTTGTATTTTATAGCTTGGCTATAGCTTAAATTGGTTTTTTTTTCTCAATAGTATTACTATAAATAATAATCATACAAAAACTACGAATGCATAACTTCTGGCAAGTGACCTTACAATCCTGTGTTTTCATTTTCCTTTCCATAAAATCTAAAAGTTGGATGAGAATCAAATTTCTAAAATATCTTCATAATCTGTCTTTTTGATCTAAACTTCCAAAGTCATATGACCCAGCACAGCATACAGAAAGGTATCTTTACCTGCAGAGTAATTGTAATATTAATATGTGTGGCTACGTTTGTCATTTAAGAAGATAAATAAAGTGTATTCAACTCAGAATCCAGACAGATTCCAAAGAAAAATCTCTAAATAAACCCCACTTCCTGCCATCAGCAGGATAAACTCTAGATCTGCACATAAAATCCAACATTGGGGGGCGCCTGGGTGGCTCAGTGGGTTAAAGCCTCTGTCTTCAGCCCAGGTCATGATCTCAGGGTCCTGGGATCAAGCCCCATATCGGGCTCTCTGCTCAGAAGGGAGCCTGCTTCCCCCACTCTCTCTCTACCTGCCTCCCTGCCTACTTGTGATCTCTGTCTGTCAAATAAATAAATAAAATCTTAAAAAAAAACCCAACATTGGATATTTTATGTAGTCCATGTTAAAAAACAGACACAGAAATATAAGGAAGAGAGAGCTATGTCTTTGGAAGTTTCAAAACATTAAAATGTATTTTTACTTATGGTATTTGCCAAAACACAGTTCAAGTAGCTAGACATGGTTAATATATTGCTATATTCCTCCTGTTTCGGCTTCTCAGCCTAATGTATAAAAGTATAACATTTGATCATATTCTTGTTCTAAAACACAGCAGAATTTTTCAAGGTAAAAAGCACATTTTGTAGGTTGCTGTAACTTGGCACTAAGAGGCACGTCGCCCAGTGTTTGCAGCCACCATTTACTAACGTGCTTCCTTCACTGAGATCACAGCCTGCACACAGCCCACAGCACGAGGGTATACACACCAACACCACGCCACTGTTTATGCAGGGAGTGAGAGGGAGCTCTGGGCCGAAACTTGGTTGCTGGTCTCCCAACTTAAACTTTTGTTAGCTGTATAATCTTGGACAAATCACTTAATCTCTCTGACATTTCTACACCTTCTGTAAAATCAGGAAATGCACAGGCATATGGGTATTGAGGAACGGCAGTGAAAGTGAAGGCAGTTTAAGAACTCTCTGTAAATGGGTTACAGCAGCATTAACATTCACCATGCTAGGAAGAGAGCACGCTTACCTCAGATTCTGTGAATTTTCCCATGAGCCCTTAGTCTTGAATGTCCAACTAACTCTAGATAATCCAGCAATGCAAATAATAAAGGAACAGATTTTACTAATGCATCCATTTCATTTTTTATTAACATATAATATATTATTGGTTTCAAAGGTACAGGCTTGTGATTCATCAGTCTTATATAATACCCAATGATCATTACATCATATACCGTCCCTAATGTCCATCACCCAATTACCCCATCCCTGTACTCTCCTTCCCTCCAGCAACCCTCAGCTTGTTTCCTATTATTAAAGTCTCTTATGGTTTGTTTCCCTCTCTGGTTTCATCCTGTTTTATTTCTTCCTGTCTTCCCCTATGATCCTGTTTTGTTTCTTAAATTCCACATCCACATTCATATGATTTTAAGCAAAACTGCATCATAAAGACCATTAGTACCAGGAGAGAACTAAGTTTAGAGTTAAAATGATTTTTTTCAGCTAGAAATTTTATAAAAGAAATCGGAACTCACAGTCACTTAATGATACCAATAACAAAGGAGGAATGCTAAGCTTTTTATGATGTAGTTCTTAAAAGTAAAAGAACAAGTTTGTTGAGAGACTAAGTCTAAACTCATTGCCTACAACTCTTTGAGCCTTGATCCCAAAGGAACAAGCTAGAGCCCTTTCTCAAGAAGCTCAGAATCTAAACAGGAAGGGCACAAATCTCTCCATGAGTCAAAAGAAGACTCCATCCCAGAAACTGATGCATGACCATTTCAACTTTTCGGCATCCATCCTTCGGTGCCAGGTTGATGGGGATGATATCTCACAGAGATATCTCATCAAGAAAATGTATTTTAAATTAAAATGTGACCCCACATTCTTTGAATTAACATATAATTTGTAAGGAGGTGGGATGAAAGGCATATTGGAACTTCAAGTGCAAATGTAGAATGATGGGGTAATAAAGAACTGTTAAATTTGTGAACTATTATTCATCTCATATCACTGTTGAATTTTTCCAACTAGAGCACAAGATTCTTAAAGGTAGCATGTTTGTTCTTTGTTCTCTGTACCCCTGCTCCTACCTAGAATGTATTTGGCATCTAATAAATAACTGTTGACCGTCTATACGAACTGCTTAATTGTGGAGGCACGAGGGATTTTTATCACTGATTCAGAGATGATTAGGAGGCAGAAATGGCTTGTCTTTATCTTTAGCAATAATGCTTTTTGAAGCTCAACCACAAACAGGAAAGTTATAGGGTTGGTTGCGGATTTCCAAAGCCTTCCCACCCCATACCAATAGTCTTCGGGTACTACAAAGTTCAGTTACACTCAGAGCACAGGACATAGTAAATATTCCTGTTGGTAAAATGGTAGGTATATAATAAATGTTCAACGACTTCTTTAACTTCATTTCCCTGAGTCTCCCTGGGACTTTGTTTACACTTAGGTAATGACCCTGGGACTTTTGTTGTTACACCACTTATGCCATTTTGTACCTAGTCTTATACATGCCATTTCCTCCAGGAAGATTGCTAGACCTTTTAGCAGGTTCATTTTATATTCAATACTTCATTTTATGGCATTAGTACAGTGTGCGGCACACACATGGTCAACAAATACTTGTTCAGCAAAGTATACAGTTTTGAAAGGGAAAAGCATTGTTCAAAAGCTACACATTGCCATCTGCTACCCAATTAAGAAATTCTGACCAATAGTTTGCCAGCCCCAATTTAAATACCTCCAGCAGCCATAATGTCCTGAGACAGTCCTGGTTGTTGGAGAATTCTCTTCTGAGCTAAAATCATTCTCCTATCTCCTGCTCCACTGGCTCTCTTTATTAAGAGAAAGGCTGACCAGCTTCTTCTACTATTTCTAGAGGATGTTCTTATCAAATATAGGTCAGCAAGATGTTTCTTCGCCAGAGTAAATGCTCCGTTTCCTTGATTAGTCTTTGTGGCATGTGGTCTCTGGACCAATGACCAACTTGGTCATTTCTCCAAACACTCCTCGAATCAATGTCCTCCCTGAAATACATCTGAAAGGAACACTGTCCTCTTCTAAGGGTACTGATTATATATCGAAATCCAGGCACAAGTCCTCCATTAACACAGTCCAAGACCCAACTTAGGAAAAATAGAAGAAATAGATTTAAATTACATTGTAGGCGGTTATTTAGGAATTGGCTTTCAATAGATGTCTTTCATTACTTATCAGGACGCTATCTGGGTCAATTAAACTATCCTGGAATATGCTAGGTTTCACTTTACTTTAAAACCTCATTTTCTACAGTTCCAAATATAGGTTTCAAATTATCTAGAGAAAAACCACCCTAGAAAAATGCTAAAGCCACACATAACCCCTTTAACAAAATTCAGTATGGGTGAGGGTAAGGGTATATGGGAGACCACTTTACTAAAAGGTGACTAACTCAGTGCAGGCAATATCAGTGGCCAGAGAGAGAAGTGAGTATTTGGCTGGAGGCAGAGGGCAGTGTATGGAGACAGGGGCTTGTCAATGCAAGAGCGGCAACTGTTACCACTGTTGGAGATCCAAAAGGAACCAGAATTATCAACAGTTTTTTAACTTCCAAATTAAATCTGCTTTCAGTGCTGACCCTGAGACTACAGTAAGTACTCTTGACAGCTTTGTGGTTTCAATATTTTTAAGAAGGACTAGAATTTGTTAGGACCTCTCATCTAAATTGGGTATGATAATTTTACTCTGCTTTTTTCTTTGAACGGAGTGGCAGTCATCTATAATGGCTATGGCTTTCAAAAGCATTTTCCCCTATTTTAAAAACATTTTTAAATCACTAGGGTCTTGTCTTATCTCTTTAATCTACTCTCATATTTCACATATATCCTGTTTCAATCTCCATCATCTATCCTACATTTTGCTTTGATAGTTCACCAGCATAACATATAAAATGTTCTACTTTTGAATATATTATAATAAATTTTTTGATTTTTCATTATGTTGTAAATGATAGAGTAATATAATGGTAATGAGAACTCGTGCTGAGCTACAGGTTAATCAGGATGGTGACAGGTGAGATTCCAGTCTTGAAAGGCACTTCAATTTTATCATCTGGATTCTCTTTTCATATATAAACCTATTGAAATGATATTGAAATAATAAAAATATTGGTTATATAATGTTATGAAAATTATTTTCATCCCATGACTTTGCCCCATTAACAGAAAAAAACTGTTCTAAAATGTATCTCCAAAAACATTTTCATGCATTACTTGTATTGAAACAGACTTTGAACTGAAACATGCTCTCTCCTGGGTCATATTAATGGGCTCTAGAAAGGTTGAAGGGAAATTCCAGATTAAAGGTTTTTAGTATTATGGAAATAATCATTTCAGAAAAACTTCTACAATATTATCTCTATAGGAGAGCTCATTATCGAAATAAATTCTTTTAATTGTACTGTGTTAAGGGTTATTGGGGTATTAGCCCTTTCATGCACCATTATATGATACTTGATTGTTGCCATGAATTAATAGATTTCATTTATCATTTCCACAGTTTGTCCCTGGACAAAGAGAAAGCAACATTCAGGGTTCTTCCCAATTGAAATGGAGACAAAAACAATCTTTAAAAAGCACCAAGAATTGCTGAAGGCAGTATTTCTAGACGGCACCTTATGTTATGTATACCAAATAGACTTTCAACTATTAGGTAAGCTGCTTTAAATATCTTCACATCTCTAAGTCTAACCAAATGGTACATTGCATACAATATATTTCCATCAGATATAAGACATAATACAGCTACTCAAAAACTAGCTATAGCTTTATCCCTTTGAGTAAATACGTTAAGGATCAATAATTAGGACTCTCTTAAAAGATGCTTTGGAGAGGAAGTGTTTTAGCTCAATTTTGGCAGTTCATCTCCTAGTGACGATTTTTTATGCTATGTTTCATGTCCTCAGTTACTTATAACTGAATATTTATAGCTTCCATTGTTTCCCACTCCCCAATGTCCATGCAGAAAAGTAACATACTCTTTAACACATTCTCATCCAAGTTGGATGCTTTACATCTGCAACTTACGGCTGAGCAGCAAACCTTTCACTCTCTAATTGATTCCCTTTCTTCACAGAAATGTTCCAAATACCCTTCTGCTTTCCATTCCAAACTCAGCTCCAATTCCCAGCAGAAGAGCTGGTTCTTACATCGCTGGAGAGTAAGAAGCCCTTCTGGGGGTAACAGTGGCAACGTCCTCAATCACACACTGCCCCCAATATCTGTTGACCTTCCTCTTGACTCAGGAAGACTTCCTCAGCCCACAGACAAGCATTTCAAGCCTGAAGAGTCTTCCTGAAATCTTGCCTCCCACTGAGTCCCTGGTACTTCGATATCCAGCTGCCCAACATTATCTTTCTAGATGCAGTAACTCTCACCTCCGTTTTTTACTGCACGTTCATTCAGGGGTGGACTAGATAACTCAGGACCAGCTAACGCTTTCATGCCCTTTAGTTCACGATTTCCAAGGAGACAATTTCCCATTCATGCAAACTGCATGCTTTTCTGTCAGTGCAAAATAAGAGATTTCGTTCACACACTCAGCCTATGCTACTGTTAACTGATTTATAAGTGTCTTTCATCTGGCACTTTCTCAATCCCCTCTAAGTAATATTAGTCTCTTAGAGTACACACTGAGGATAGAAGTAAATTACAGATGAAAAAACTGATTCCAAAAAGTCTAAAATTTCTTTTTAACTTTGATGTCAACAAAACACGTCCTTCTTGTGGCGCCTGGCTGACTCAGTGGGTTAAAGCCTCTGCCCTCGGCTCAGGTCATGATTCCAGAGTCCTGGGATGGAGCCGGGCATCAGGCTCTCTGCTCAGCGGGGAGCCTGCTTCCCTTCCTCTCTCTCTGCCTGCCTCTGCCTGCTTGTGATCTCTGTCTGTCAAATAAATAAATAAAATTAAAAACAAAACAAAACACGTCCTTCCTTTGGTTTTCTCTTGCTGTTTTATAAACCAGAGTACTTTTTGGAGGCAAAGGAAAGAAATTTACATTTAGAAAATAAAGTAAATCATGCTTTCCTTGGAAACAACATTCTGCCAAGCATTTCTTTGGTTATAGAACTTACAAACTCTGCCTAACAACTTCCATCAGCTGTCACCAGGATAGTCTCTGAGTTGGGGCTGCAGCCCCTTATTTACACCTTTCAGCTTGGGGTGGCAGCTAGAAGAGTGTCATTACGCGGCCACAGGAGTCTCGGTGGGGTCCACAGATTAGGTCCTATTGACTTCTCATCGATTATGCAAGGGTTCACATGTCCTTCAGTTTCCACAAATGATGGCACATCAGGAAGCCACCTGGCCAGCCCGCTCCTTGTCCCGCCTTCACACACTGCATCTGACTTTACATTCTATATCTCTATAGCTAGTTGGTAAAAGTTGGGCGCTGCAGCAGGCAGTTGCAGAGTGGATTTTCAACCTAATGTAGTCATTTATTAGCTAGCTGATGTGATGATTTCATGAAATTGCTTAACTTTTCCATGCCTCAGTTTGCTCAATGGAAAAAATGAGTTAATGATGAATCCTATCTTATTGGGTTATTATAAGGATTAGAGTCAATGCCCCAGACACCAGGGAAGGTCACAATGAGTAATAACTAGTTTTCCTACTTTTAAATTCATTATCCTGTTGATCAGTGAAAACTATTCTTGTCATTGTCTATGGAATGCCCATTCTGATATTCTCTTACTTCTTATCCTATTTGATTTGTTTTACAATATGTAGAATTTTGGAATGTGGTATTTTTGAACGTTCTTTAACATTTCAGCTTTGATACTTCAGCAATAATACTTCCTCCTGGTTTTTCCCATTTTGCAAGTTCTATCTTCATCCCTGAAATGGACTTATTCCTTAAGTTTTTGTTCTTGGTCTTTTCCTTCTCTTTGTACCTGAGCCTATCCCTTTAGGCAAAATCATCTATTCTCCAGCTTATAATTACTGCTGGGATTCAGATAATTCACAAACTTATGCCTGCCAGCCCACTTCAACCAAATCTTTATTTCTAACACTTTCAGCACATTTCCTCTTAAGTAACAACCAGAATTAAATTTATAATTTTAACTAAACGTCTTACCTTCAGTCCTCTAGCCCCTGCTCAAACCTCTCTTATTTCTTCATCCCCTACCTTGGTTAATGGTACCAGCTTTCGCCCTAGATATACGAGCTAGGAACAAGGAGATCTTATTTAACTCCTTATTGGCACTTCAGAGCCAATTTTCTCTCTGCATTCCCAGACTCTATCATTTCAAGTTCCTGGGGCTTGTTTTCCAGCCTTACACTCTGTGTCTTCCTAAAATTGAGCTCTGGTCATTCTCTACTCCCCAGTTTACTAACATTTAAAAGATTCTCATTTTTCTCAGAGTAAAGTCTGCATTATTCTAATACCCATTCAAGGCCTTCTACTCTCTCCTTCTACTTTCCATTCTGTCCACCATGAAACCCACATGTGTACCCCTCCAGCCTGCTCCTTGCACTCTCTTGCCCCATGGAATTTTGCTTTTGCTTTTTGTTAGTTTGGCATGTTCTAGGCCGTCCACCTTCCAAGGGAGATCTACTTACTCATTCCTCAATGCACTGCCCAAATTTCCAGTTTCTGGTAAACTTCTCTTCCAGGCAAAATTAATCACACAAACTCGGTGTTTGCCAGTTTTTGTATTTTTTATATGGTGTGTTCTTCCACTACCCTGCAATCTCCTTGAGGGCAAAAATATACCTTTTTTTTTTTTTTTTTTTTTTGTCTCCCCTGTCCCCATCCCCAGTATCTATCACAATGTCTGACAGGTAGTCCGTATTCATGTTTGGCAAACACAATCACAAATTCATGCCACCATGATTACTGGTTGGCATCACATAAATCTATCCATGTCACTCCTACATCTGCCTCCAACTGAAACATTTTACTAATCCTTGCCTATTAATAAAATTATATCACTTACCTTCTGCCTTCCCAAAAGGACTTGCTCTGACCTAGAATAATAGATATGGGTAATATAAAAACATTAAGTACTGAAAAATAAGGGAAAAGTACTAAAAAATAAGAGTCGTCAATGAAGGGGATGTGAAAATCTAGGATTCTGCCCACTGTGCTCCCAGAGTAACAGGTGGGTGCTTTCTTGTCTTGGGTGCCATTCAATCGAGCATACATGCCATCTGGCATCTTGTCTGCTGAGCTACGTAAACCACCCGCCTTTGTTTTACATCATATATTGCATGCACCACAATTTTGACTCACAGACACTTCCAGATTTCTTTATTTGAAATATGCTCACAAGGGGAAACTTTGCATATGACACTCTCCATTGCTCATTGAGTAACAGCCAACTTTTCTTATTGAGTGTTTCTGTTGACCGACATTCTCGTTCACGTTTACTGACTGCAAAATGAAAACATGGAAACATACTTTTTTGTTGTTGCTTCCTCATGGCAGTTTTTCCTACTTCAAAGGTTTGTTTTTTGTCAAAAATAAATAATGTTAACTTTATCCTACTGTAGTTATCCTCAGGTATGTTAGACAATTTTACTTCTTTACCAACACAAATATGTTTTCCAGTTGTTCAACAGGAGCTTTAGAAATTAAGGTTTAAAAATTAAGATTCATCACCAGGTAGCAAGGGTGCCATTTAGGAAATGGTGAAGGTGAACTAAACAGAATTCTAAGTCACTCAAAGTCCCAACATTTTCCTATTCTGACACTGAGGTATTAATTGCATGACTTATGTGACTAAAGAAGGTTCAGACTAGAATTGTCTAATTAACATTTTCCTGGGATTGAAAACCATCCCAGTAATTTTTTTTTTAATTTTCCTGGGATTGAAAACAATCTCTATCCATCTATTTGTCTATCCATCCATCCGTCATACTCTATTATCCTAACAGTATCTATCGTGATTGATACTTTCCTATGCGCCAGGCCCTCTGTTAAGTTTTTGTTAATATTACTCAATTTCATCCTTAAAGTAGCCTAGTATAGTAGCTATTGTAACTCCCACTTTACAGAGAAGAAAACTGAGGCTTAGCTAAGTTAAGAAACCTCCCATGATCACACAGTCAATAAAGTGTTAAGTGTGGAGATTTCTGCCTCGGGTTTTACTGACTCTAAAAGTGTGCTCTGAATAGCTCTGTCTCCTGCCTTCTAAACATAGCACACCTGTGTCCTGAGCATGCCGAATATTAAAATATAAAACCTCCTCCTCCGTCATTAAATCTATTCTTTTTTTTTTTTTAAGACATTAAATCTATTCTTAAGAACGGTCTCAAATATATTTTGGGTTGATTTAAAAATGATATTCTCAAGAATTTGATACTGAATTGGATCTTCTCTCTTCCACTGACTTCCTTCCTGTATCCCTTTATTTCTTACCCTTCTTGTCTTTGGAGGGAGAAAAAAACCCTGCTTCTCTTGGTTCCACTCTGAATGGTTCTACATCTCAGGTGGGAGCCATCTGAGTCCAGACTATCCTGAAGCCCAGAAGACCTAGGAGCTCATGTTGCTGGGAGTTCCCACTCCAGCCAGATTAATGGGTTTTATGGATGTTCTTTGCTTGCTAGAGACAAAAATCTTAATGATATGAAGGTCCACTGTACTCATTTCAGTGGAAACACACAACCCACAAAAGTACTTATCACTAATAACGTGCAGGGCTCCATGTGGGCCATTTCTCTGACTTCATCCCAATGACAAGCTAATGGCTTAATAATGACTATTCTCCTCTTTTCACAGGTGGAGTGAAGCTAAGGGAAGGATGGATAAAGAGGACGTGAGCTGGTACTTTGTGGTCCCTGTCCAGATTCCTTCCACTCAGTCACATTAGGTATAAAAGAGCCTAAAGCTGTGATTGATCAGGATTTACTGACAAGCCACTGTCTTTTCCTGAAAACACATGACTCTCTTCGCTTGGGAGAAACCACTCCCCTGGCTTTTCTCCTCTCTCTCTACTGACTCCTTCTCAGCCTCCTTTTCTGGATTCTCTTTCTTTATCCAATCTCAGGGCTCCTCAGGACATGGTCACAGTGTATATAGTAAGTTCTGCACTTCCCACACCTACATGTGTGGTTGCAAATGGTCCTGATAAGAGACTTTGGGCTAAATAAAAACAGGAGCCTTAATTCCCAAGTGACCAGATGAACTTGGGTTTTGCCAGTGGACATTGGAGGTAAACTTGGGTGAACTGTTTGCATAGGCTGTGCAGGATTAATCAAATGAGAAAAAAATGTTGAGTTATTCAATAGTATTTACCTATCTGTTCTAGACATTGTATGAATTACTGATAAACCAAGATCACTAAGATAAAGATTGTCTTTAGAAATAAATCATAGTCTAATAGAGGATAAAATCAAGTAAACATCTACAAATCAAAATACTAAGAGTCCAATAATAAAGCTCTAGTAAAGGTATATTGGGAACACAAAAGATTTATTTCCAAGAACCCCACCTCCAGCCCCAGCCAGCCCAACCTCCACTGTTGGGGAGTAAGTCTCAGGAGGCTTCAGAGGATGTGACTCAAGGGGCTCTTGTAGGCAGTAAGAGGTGGAAGTGGTGAGAGCTATTCAAGAAGAAAGCAATGTGCGCACACTTTATTAATATTTCTATTATTGGTTTAGTTAGTCCAGAAACGGTTTGTGTCAGTTATTCCTGAAAGTCTTTAACTTCTCTTTTGATTCTGAGTGAGCAGATGGGAGAAATCAGAGCATTTATTTCCAATCCACTAGAATACTTACAGAGAGCCCTGAAAAAAAAAAAGAGGCTGTAATATAAGGTGAAGTTAATTAAATAAATGTATAGAGATGACTAAAGCCAGATTATAGAAATATCTTACTAATATTCAAACCAAGTTGAGGGAGGAGGGAGGTGTCCCTATCCAGCTGGGGATAAAACAGACTTAGAGAGGTAGAGTGACTTACTCAAGGGCTCAGAGACATTAAGTGGCAGGAATCTGACCTTGGATATCTTGATTAAAAATATATGATTTCTGCTAAATTATTTTCCTTTTCCTTTTCTTCCAAAATACCTTAATTTGTTGTCCTCCAACCAGTGAACCAAGTTGTCACTGAATATATTTGTCACTGTCTCCCTCTCTCAGATGCAAGTATAATGGGAGTGGAATATATGGATCCCTTTAAGTTGATGGCCAAAGAACTGTTTACATGGAATGGCAGACTACAAATGAACAGTTTACCAAGGTCAAGCCTTCCTTCCTAAAACAAGTAGCCCACTTTGCATTTTCATCTATTTCTTTAAAATTTTGGCACACTGTGAAACTAGAAAAATATTCTCGATGAATAGCGATGCCAGGAGGTGAGGTGGCTAAAAGAAGGAGCTAAAAATGTTTAGAAATGAGAAGAATTTAAAGCGGAGCAGAAGGCAGAGTTTAAGGCTGGGGTAGAGGGGGTTGGGGGTGGAGAAGGAGGAGAACATCTCCATACACAAAAGTAAAGAACTATAATGCATAATGCTTAAGGTTTATAGATATCCTAATCATGCTGCTGTGGAATTATGTTGCTTCTTAACTATTCAGTAACTGACAATCCAACCAAAGATAGCATATGTTATGTCCTTCTCCCTGCTATGATCTATTCCAAGGGCTATTTCATGACTGATGAGAATCTGCTGAAGAAAGAGCATGGAGTAAGGTCTCAACAATTCAGTGAAGTTAAGAGGACAGACTCTGAATACAGATACCCAGCTCTACCCCTTTCTGGCTATAAAATGCTTAGCAGATAACCTAAGTTCTACCTAAACTCTGTTCCTCCATCTGCAAGACAGTGAGTCTGACAGCAGTTCCTGATTCACAGGGTAATTGCGAAGACAAAATAAAGGAATGCATGCAAAAAAAACTGGCACATAATAAATGTTCAGTACACATTATGATTGTATTCAGTTGTTACTAATTGTGATTGAAAACCATGTCCTGAGATTAGTACATAAACTATGTCAAACTAAAGTGTGCTGTGATTTATATGGGGAGTCAAGTCATCCTTTCTTGCCTCTCCTTGATAATCAATAGAGAAAGGCAGACTACTATCAATAAGAGATTAAACAAATGAAGCCCACAACCTTACCTCCAAGTATCCAGAAGTCATATATTATGACTAAATGGAACAAAGCTCAGGAGGGTTAATACTAACTGTTTAAAATGTTTTTATTTTAACTTTTAAATGATCAAAAGTGGCAAGAAAAGATCACACTATATTGAGCTACCAGCTAACGAAGAGCATGAAAATTAAAATATTTCTTCATATTCATACAATATCAACTTTACCTAAATAGTAAGTTGCAATTTTATATATCAAGATATCACAGAAATTTAAAAATAAGTAGTACTAGGTGAACACTTCATGACAATTATATCTAATTAGACTCTACTGGAATAAAAACTACCACAGCCATAATGTGCTATTTTCAGAGTGTTTGCAAATATCACTCTGAACCCTTCTCTTTTATTTTGACATACAGAAATAAAGCAAAGTTATGAATAATGAACAAGTTGATTTTATATGCCAAAATATAGGATGTGTAAATCCCGAGTCATGAGAGCAATTTGACCTACTCTTGATTCCCTAATGCATGCAATCTGTATTTTAGCATATATTTAGTCACAAAAATGAACATGATACAATGTCTTTTTAGTTTCTCAATTATGCTTTTCTTTTATAATCACTTCATTTTCTTTTTAAGGCAGGGGAGGGACAGAGGGAGAGAGAGAGAATCTCAAGCAGACTCCATGCCCAGTGTGGAGCCCGATACAGGGCTTGATTTTATGACCCTGAGATCATGACCTGAGCAGAAATCAAGAATCAGACGCTTAACTGAATGAGCCACCCAGGCGTCCCTTTAATCACTTTAAAGTTAAGCAATACACAACACACATTAGATGCGAAAAGGTCAAAAATTGCCTTCACATGAATATAAGGAAACAATGAATGAAAAACCACTTACATCTGATGGTAATAAAAAAAAAGTTATTTTACTTAAAAATGTGTTTATCATATACTAAGTGAAACAGGGAAGGCTTTAACCAAATTATTTTAATGTAAATGGGATCACTGACTCACAAAAGCTTAAGAAACTCTACCTACAAGTTATTCCAGAGAAGTACCAGATTGGGAGAGAGTTGTGTGTCTGTCTCTCCAGGTAACGGATGCCATACCCAGGACTTTTTCTGAAGACAACAGGTGGAACTGAAAAATGCTTATACCAACAATGAAGTCCAAACAGTCTTTGCTTGGCTTCTAGAATACTGCATGCTCCTGCCTCTCCTTCCTGACTTTTCTCCTTCTCCTTTGCTGATTCCTCTCCATTAAACACACTCCCGAGACCTCATTAAGCAGCGTCTCCCCACCCCAGTGCCCTAGAGCTATCCTTGACCACATCTTTTTTCTATCCAGACTTATTCCCTTCTTGGTGATTTCCTCCAGTGGATTTAAATACTCTTCAAACCTGTGGCCAGTTGGACCTTCTCCTGAAAACAGAAGACTCATTCTTGGTACAACTACCTACCTCTCATCCCTACCTGGACATCCAAGAGACTTAACAATCTTAACGACACTCTAGATCTTCCCTCTTGTACCTGTTCTTCTGCAATCCTTCCCATTTTAGTACCTGAAAGGTCTACCCTTCTAAAGCTTGGGCCAAAACTGCAGATTTAGCTTTCTAAGCTTTAAGTAATTTCTGCTGTCTTTACCTTCAAAGCATGGTCCACCACTCTATCACTGCCATCCTGGTCCAAGCCATGAATATAGGTCAAATGAATCTCTGCAGCAGTCTCCCAACCTCTGCTCTTGCCTCCTTCAGCAGTCAGAGTGACTCTTCTAAAACATAAGCCAGATGGAGTCATTACTGCTAAGACCCCTTCTGAGGCCCCTGTCTCCTTTCAAGTTGCAGCAAGTTCCATAAAACTGACTACAAGGGGGCACCTGGGTGGCTCAGTCAGGTAAGCATCCAATTCTTGATTTCAGCTCAGGTCATGATCTCAAGGTCTTAAGACAGAGCTTCACATGGGACGTAAGATTGAGGTTTTAAGATTGAGCCCCATTTGAGGCTCTGTTACTGGGCTGGGCATGGAACCTGCTTTAGATTCTCTCTTTCGCTCTACTCTCCCTCCACAAACACACTTTCTCTCTCCCTTAAAAAAAAAATAATGGCTACAAGGCGCTCTAGCCTTTTGTTACCTTGTTACCTCTCTAATCTCATCATCTCCCCCAGTCCCCTCACTATCAACTCTGACTACAGTATTATCCTTGCTGCTCCTGGCATGTCTACCCTACCTCAGAGCTCTTATGCCTGCTGTTCCCTCCACTGGAGTCATCCTTATAGCATCTGTCTTCCCTTCCCTGAAGTCTTAAACCCCTCTCACTTTTGCTGGTCCCACCTCCAACCATCCCCTTCTCCTCTCCTTTGTTGTTTACTGAAGCATCCCTCACCATTTAATACACAATATCATTTCTTAAATTTGGCTTACTTTTTGTTTAGCTTCCACCACTAGAATGAAAGTTCCCTGAGGACAGGGATCTTTGTATGTTCCTTTCACGGTTATACCCCCAGCACCTATGAAAAAAAAAATCTGGCCAGATGAAGAGCTCAAATTACATGGCTGGACAAATGTATGGGCTTAGAAGGTCATCTCTAGTTCAACCCCCTTGATTTCCTCCCAGCTGAAGGGGAAGACGGATGCGAGAGTCTTCTGTAACATCATTCTGCTTTCTTGATTTAGTAGAAAACCTAGTAACTTCAACACAACGCTTATTGTTGTTGACATGCAAAAGAATAAAGTCCATGAGAAACTGGGTTCTTGCATCTTTGTTTTGCATTATGCTGACTTTAACGTGTTTTCATTGGTTTCCTGCCAAGTTTTTGAACACCTATATATAACATTAACTAAATTATGTACTTCCATTCTTGACTACAAAGTAGTAGACAATTTTCCACTTGTATGAGATACCTAGAATAGTCAAACTCAATGAGACAAAAAGCAAAATGGTGGTTGCTGGGGGTGCTCCTTATTTAAAGGAGACAGATTTTCAGTCTGCAAGACTTTGGAAGAGTACCAGAGAAATGGTAGTAATGGTTGCACAGCAACGTGCCTATACATGTAAAAATTATTAAGATGGTAAATTTTATGTTACATATATTTTAACACAATTAAATACTAGAAAATTGGTAGGTGATTTTCAGCATTTTTCAAATGGCTAGGTATTAAAGAGTTCAGAATTATTCTCTCAAGCTCCATACATATTGTACTGACACATACACATATTATATATGTCATATATATGTATGTCAGATGTATTATTATTCATAAATTACATCTGACCTTATGAAAGTTGATGGCTTGATACCTTCTCAGTGTTGCACATAAGTTATAATACACAGACACTTGGAATCACACTTTCTTTCTGTAGATAGTTTAATAGTGTATACAAAAGACTGAGAATTGGTGAAGGTTTAAAACACTATTGAGGGGCACCTGGATGGCTCAGTCTGCGAACTGTCCAACACTTGATTTCGGCTCAGGTCATGATCTCAGGGTGGTGAGATCAAGCCCTGCATCGGGCTCCATGCTCAGCCAGGAGTCTGCTTGAGTACTCTTTCTCTCTCCTTCTCCCTCTGCCCCTCCCTCTGCTTACACCCCTCTCTCTCAAATAAATTAGTTTAAAAAAAAAAAAAAAGATAAAAGTTTTGAGTGAGAGAAATCAAAATCTTTTTTATTTTGATCAAAATTAAATCAAGAAGATAAAAAAACAAAAACAAAAACAAAAGATCAAAAATTTTTGGTTCTCATTTTCATGTGTCTCTTTATCAATGATTTAAACATAGAAGATGCTGTCCACACTCATACTGAAAGAGCCCCAAAGAGGGAGATCTCTACTGTTTAGTCAAAATCATGTATCATTTGATAATTATCTGACCCATAAATTTAGTTTATACGCAAATTCTGTTGTATATATTCCCAGCAAATTTCTGAGACAAAAGTCAAAAAAATTTTGGCATTTATTCCCTTGGAAGTTATATTTTTGATTTATTTATATTTCTTGTAATATTTAATCATGCCAAATAATATTATATATAATATTATTTATATAATATAAAATATTATATATATTTATATAATATAAAATATTATATATATTTATATAATATATAATAATATAATATTATTAATCATGTAAGATAATATTAAATTCCAGCATGTCATTAAAGTTTTACAAATGAATAAATTATAAAATCATGAATAATTCAAAGATCTAATCTCCACTCAGCTAGCAATATAACCAAATAAAATTATTCACTGATCACCATTGTTACTCAAAGCTTGGTCTGAGGACCAGTAGGACATAGGTGACCTGGGATATTTATTAGATTTGGAGAATCTCAGCTTCCCTCCAGACCTCATTTAATAAAAGCCCCCATGAGATTTGTGTGCACATTAAAGTTTAAGAAGGACCACCCAAGAGATATATAAAGATATATAATGAAATTTTGACTTTTTTAAAGTGGTCTCCTTACTACATTTATGGCCATAGGGAACGTGAATCCAGAAAAGAACATTTGTTTATTTTTCTGATATCTTGATCCCTTGTTTCTTAACCAGTAAAGCACACTTCCTAGAGAAAAGCATGTCTGATTAGGATAATTCGATACTTGGATGTAGGATCCCTGTTTTTAAACATCAGGATCACTAGGTCAGAAATGAAAACAAGGAGAAGTAATTCAGAATGACCTAAAATAAGGGTTTCTCCAGAAAGAAAATGCTTCAAGAGCCTCGGGAAAAACGCTGCATACAGCAATTAATCCATCAATACTTGCTGACCATTTTCTTTCCCCATCCTTATAGTAAACATACAAAAAGCCTGACCCGATTGGTTTCAAGAGTAACAATTTGGACAGGAACAGGTTCAACTGCATTGCCCAGGGAAGCCAGACAGTACTGTGAGAGCTTTAAAGTAAGTAGCGCTCTCCTGGGGAAGGGGAAGAAGACCTTCACTTCTGGACTGTGCTTGGCCTCCCCCAGCATGGACCATGGCATCCACAGCAACTACGTCACCTGCTTAGCCCAGGACTATCCTCCTCTAAGGAAAGAAGCCCTGTGAGATAGAGTTAGAAGTGTACTTGGTTCCCAAGACAGACACGGAACAAAAAGAAAGCTAGAGAGTAAGAGCATTTTCTTTTCTTTTTTTTTTTTTTAAAGATTTTATTTATTTATTTGACAGAGATCACAAGTAGATGGAGAGGCAGGCAGAGAGAGAGGAAGGGAAGTAGGCTCCCAGCTGAGTAGAGAACCGGATGCAGGGCTCAATCCCAGGACTCTGGGATCATGACCTGAGCCGAAGGCAGAGAGCCACCCAGGTGCCCCAAGAGCATTTTCTTTCAGTCTACCTGTATCAGTGGGCACGCAGCATCAACAGGGAGAAAGATCCAGAACCCTTACTGGGGCTGCCTATTTACAGCAGACACAGGGACACCTCCTTCACTCTGCCGGACCAAGTCCATCAGCGAGACCAGAGGAAACTGGGCTGGTGGACGTTGAGTGCTAGGAGGGCCCACAACTCACCTCACGTCCCTGCTGGACAGACATGGGGCTTGGGGCCGTGGCCTGTCCTCCATTCCCTGTGCTGATCTGTGACTGGGATTCCCCTGTATGACCTCACTTGGCAGTCCTCTTCCCAAATAAGCCTAGAAGAAGGGTTGCAGGCTGCACTCTGTTGCGTGTGGGTGCTCAGCCCCCCACAGGGAAGACTTTTCTCATACTCAGTCTCACCCCTGAGACCTTCCCGCATGTGTTTATCCATACTTAGGGACCCTAGAGACTCATATTGGTCTTTCCCTGAGCACATCAGAGAAAAATGAGGTGGAATCACTCCATATAGGCCAGTAAAATGGAGGTGAGTACAAGCTCTCTAAAGAGGGGACTGGGCCCTCAGGGTCTTTCTCCAGCACCAGGAAAAGTCCTGTAGAGATTCTTCAAGAAGTAAGTCCAAGGGAATAGTGGTCATTCCTCTTCTGAGCAAGCAGGGCACTGCCACACCTCAAGAAGTGGTGACGGTCACATCGTAACTTGTGTTGAAAGGGAGGGACAACCAGCCGGAGCTAACTGGATGTCAACAGAACCAGTATTTGCACTTATTTCTAAACCGTCTGAGATTTTCCCCTTTCAGACAGAAGGATTCCAAACCTGACCCAAGATCAAGCAAAAAAAAAAAAAAAAAAAAAAAAAAAAAAAAAAAAAAAAAAAAGTAATATTACTAACAATGTTTAAATTATTTAAACTATAAATTAAATATATTTTTAAATTGTCTTCATGCTTTCAAGGTAAAAATTTCACAGTGAAGAATTAATGCCTGAAAACTCGAATCTTCTGTAAATAAACAAACAACTAAAACAACAAATCTCAAACATCTCTTAAAAGAAATGTGTTGAGGGGTGCTCGGGTGGCTCAGTCGGGTAAAACCTCTGCCTTCGGCTCAGGCTCAGGTCATGATCCCAGGGTCCTGGGATCGAGCCCCGAGTCAGGCTCTCTGCTCAGCAGCGAGCCTGCTTCCCTTCCTCTCTCTGCCTGCCTCTCTGCTTGCTTGTGATCTGTCTGTCAAATAAATAAATAAAATCTTTAAAAAAGATGTGTTGAATTCAACAACAAAGTATTATGATTTACGGTTATAGATTCATAGGCAGAACTTTGGACCACGTGTATTGAGAAATCAGTGTGTTGGCATCAACTCTGAACTAGTATTAGGGACACATATTACCTGAGTAATCATGTTTTTAAGATCTACTTAAATTTTAATTATGCAGCTATTTATACTCCTCCCAGATCTAGTTAATTACCATTTATGTGTCTGGCTTGCGCATAATGGGCGACATTTTCTTTATCATCATTAAATTTGTCTCTTAACTAAATTGATATGCTTACTAAATGAAATAATTGAGTCTTAAGAAATTCATATTGTAAAACTGCACCAAGTCAAAACACTGTGAAATATATTGAAGAGATTATTCAACAAGAAAATATAACAGCTTTAAGAAAATGAAATAAAGGTTAATCCAATGATTAGCAAATGCCAAATTTCAAAATAAAACAGGTTGCAGGCACTTTTCTAGAGACAACTAAAAATGTGTAGAATATGAAGAATATTTCCATCTCCTGTGCAGTCTTGGAGATCCTGTCTTTCTACCTCCATGTAACTCGGAGACATATTTTCTTTCCGGGATGTTATTCTAAATTAGAAAAGATGCACATTTCATCAACATGCCTGGCACAAGATCTTTTTCAGTGAAAAGTAATTTACACATCTCATACCTAAATCAGATGATATTTCAGAAAGAAGCTGAAGCTCTCTTTGCCTTTCTCTCTAAGAAACATTTATGGACATAGTTTACAATAATGTGAATACTCAAGATTTGTCAGCCTTTATACCTTCACGGGAAGTTCCCCCATATTGTTTCAGCCAGAAAGTTAGGTTAGAAATAGACACGGGTGATACAGCCCATAGCAAGGGTCACTGAGTCCTTTTTAGAGCAAGTTGGCAAAATATTTAATTGGAAACTTCTTCATGTAATTTAAACTGTTAAAATAACTTAGGAATGCTTTGGGCTGCCTGGGTGGCTCAGTCGGTTAAGCATCTGCCATCGGCCCAGGACATGATCTCCAGGTCTTGGGATCGAACCCTGTCTACCCTGGCTCAGCCGGGATTCCGCTTCTCCCTCTCCCTCTGCCCCCTGCGTTTGCTCACGTGAACTGTGCTCTCCCTTTGAAATAATTAAATAAAATCTTAAAATAAACAAACAAAAAACCTAAGAATGCTTTTACACGGATTTTCCCTTAGCTCGGTTATGTGTCCGTGTGTCTGGTTTATGTCTATACTTAGAAGGAAGTGTAAGTTATTGAAAAGAACACCTGAATATAATGTGTACACACAAAAACTATTTTGCTCTTCAATTTGGCATAGTGGAAGGTGGTGGGATCAAAAGACTATGGAACAGAGAGAACTCTTCATTTCAGCTGAGGGTGGAGAAAAGGTTAAAACCAACTTACTGGTGAAGAAATTGGTAAATTGTAACACCAGGATTCCAGCCCAGGTTTGCCAGGCTGCAAAGCTCTGGGCCAGCTATTGCAAAGAACACATTTCTATTACCTGGTTTCTGTGGAGTCCTCCCTTTCATCATATTCTGACAAAGTGGGGCTTTTTGTTTTCTTTTTCTTTCGGTACATCAGGACATATGTGAGAGAGTATTTTTCAAATGAGCTAAAGATAATAGACATTAAGAGTCAAGTAATGTTCGGTCTATTAGTGATGCAGAACACTGTTTCTCAAACATGAATCCTGGAAAAAACATGCAGAGGCTGATTCACTAGGCCTAGGGTGGAGCATTCCCCGCAAGCTCCCAGGTGGTGCTCCTGCTGCTGGTAATGTTCGGTCTATTAGTGATGCAGAACACTGTTTCTCAAACATGAATCCTGGAAAAAACATGCAGAGGCTGATTCACTAGGCCTAGGGTGGAGCATTCCCCGCAAGCTCCCAGGTGGTGCTCCTGCTGCTGGTCCAAAGGTCACACAGAGCTCAAAGCTTATGGAAGACTACAACCAAGTTCCCGCTTAGGGATTTGAACGAGGTTAACTTAAATTGCTAAATTGGGTGTAAGCATTTGCAGCATTAGCTGCAAGCTGAAAAAAGAGATGAGGGTTATGAAATCAGGTCCTTATCTAAGAGGGGCTCATGTGGCTTCTGGAAATACTCCAGACAAATGGGGCCACTAAACGACCAAGAAAATCTGGACACAGTTTTACCGGGGTCTGTAACTTCTTATTCACTTTTCTTACCGTGATCCTTCCGACATTATCTTAATTATTTTTTATTCTTCACCCGCTCAGAATAGGCTACCATCCAAAAGGAGAAAAAGAAGCTCCTCTCCTCCAACACAAAGTTTAAGAAAATATACCTTTGGAAAAAACAATGTCAGTGGAAGCAGGAAAGTCTTCCAAAAACATGCCATTAGGTTTGAATAATCGAGAATGTAATTTCACAGGAAGAGCACAAAGGATATATTAGTATTTTAGTCTGACTAGAAAAAGACCCTTTCTTTCAAAGGAACACTCCCAGAATGTGCAATTTTACAATGGAAACTTGAGCACAATGCATTTACCGCTTCTCGGCATAGCCTAGCTCAAGGATATTTCCAGAAACTCTGGTGTCTTTCCTGCACCTCCATTACCGTTTTTATCGGCATCACGGGGAGAAAATCCTTCTTACAGATAATATACATAACTTTCAGCAATATTGTGAACAGGCGCTCAGAGGTTACAGATAAAATATCTCTATGTAGAGCGATCTTAACTCTAGACAGAATATAAAGCATATGGCCAACCAAATGCAGTCATTCTGTTATCCCTGCTACTCCCTGCTCTATGAAATCATGCTTTCCTTGGCTCACACGTTATATAACAAAGGCTTGTCTTCACCCTGAAAAACACATCTTCCCTTCCTACCTGTCCTATATAACATTGCCCAACTAAAATAAATATTTTCAGTGGATATTTGAATTTTTAAAAAATAATAGACCAGTGTTCTTTTGTTTCCCACGACATCTGGTTCCCAGTCTCTTTTGTCGCAAAGTAGCATCATAGAAAACACAGCCTTTAAGTCCAGCAATGACAGCCCCAGCTTTCCCCAGCCAGGGGCCATTCTTTAAGTGTTTCTGGGAAAACAGCTACAGGGAAGGCAAATGAGGAAGGCGGGTAAATCCCCTTGGCTCAGAATAATACATGTAAATTCCAGAAGGACTGAATATTCAAACATGGGTGGAAAAATAAAATGAGGAGAAACAATACATTAATGTTTACCCTCTTATTGAGGAAAGTATTATCAAAATATATAGAAATAAAATGTTTAAGGTCTGTAACAGGAAAAACATTCTCTTCTCCACAAATTATGAAGAGAAAGATAAACAACCCAATGTTAAAATGAGCAAAAGTTCTGAAAAGATAATTCCCAGAAAAAGAAAAAAAAATGCAAAAGTCTGGCAAACAGGAGTAAAGACTTTCAGTCTTACCAAGAATCAAGATAATACGAATTAAAAGAATTGAAGGCCATATTTTCCACCAGATTGATAATAACCTATGGCTGGATGGTTGTAGAGAAAGAGACACTCTTGCCTATCCTGGCTAGAAGACTCTATCTCTCAGGCAATACAATGCCCATTTTCATTCTTTGCATCAAAGAACAGGCTACATATATGTGTGAGCCACCCCGCAATAAAGGGAGCACAATTCCAAATTCTTTATACTTTTACCCCATAAAAAAAGAAATTCTAGGGGTCTCTTGATACCTTCACTTTCTCAGGATTGTCCTGGAATTGTTCCCTGTACAATCCAGGCAGTCAAACCTGGCTACCCTGTTCTTTCCTCACCATAAAAGGCCTCTTTGGAAGAAACAACAATCAAGTTAAAAGATGCAGATTTCTTTGTTGAATATCACTCAAAAGGAACTGGGACAACCAACAGAGACAGCTCAGAATCCCCTGGAGTTAGGCTAGAGAGAAAATATCTGTCCACCTGCTTTGCTAATTTGAGCTCAAGAACTTCGACATGAAGATAGTCTATTTTTTTCGATTATTAAAAAAGTTCTTTCCATGAGTGGTGGCCAACCTGTCCTCCCATTACCTACGGAACAATCCACTTAATGAAGAAGGAAAGTGTTTGTTTGCAGTACAATGTGGATAGACAAACCACTGGAGACAAGCTTTTGCCAATGAGAAGGCCTAAAGCTCTGATCCAGCAAATAGCTCCTGCCAAGGAGTCTTATTTTTAGTTAGGAAATAATTTTCTACAAGCCATGCAAGTTTTGCTTGCTTTGTATCTAAGATTTAAAGAATCTTTATTCCTGGCAACCTGAAAATGGAAAGTAAACTAAAGGCTATCTTCAGACTCTGAGACCCCAAAGCGGTACAGTAGCTTTTGATAACAGGAAAGCAAACCCTTCTCCCTTCCATTCACTGGCCTTAATTTCAAGTCTAATGAAGTCTCATTGTATAATGAGGATTACTGGAATAGCCCAATTTGAGATTCTAAAATAAAAACAAATATACATAAAAGATTTGTAAAACTGAATAAATAAGTTTCGAGCTCACAGAGGTCCTAACCAGCCCTCCTCCGAGTACCCCCTCTCTTTCTCTAGCATTCCTCAGGCAATGGGGGAAATATTATATTTACATGTTACATTTAAATTTCTATTTATATGTTAAATATATGTACATTTAATATTTAAAGGTGTTTAAATCTCTAGCTTTGCCAAAAAGAACCTGGCCAGGATAAAGAGTCAAGCCCTGGCCTCTACCACAAAGTGACACGATAGTGTCGTCTCTGCACATACCCACTTTGCATATTTAGCTTTTGCCCTTTTCCCGGTATTTTGCTTGGAAATGTAGTTGTACAAGCAATCTTATCTTTGTAGAGTAACATTCCTTCCAAGGTGTGGCAGCCTGCTAGTTTTCCCTCGGAATCAGTCCTCTGCTCCTGCCCTGGGCACATGGTGGTGTAGCTAGAGACAGAAGCTCTTAGCCTCCTTTGCTGTTGGGCATATTGTGACTAAATTCTTATCTGTGGAACTGAGTGAAAATCTTCGCCACTTCCACATCTTGTCTGTGAGACCTTGGGCATGGATTCCTTCTTTCCCATTTTCCACAAACTCGAGCAGAGATATAACCATGACCGCTATCACTATGAATATCAGGACAAAGCCCAGAGGAGCTAGAGCAGCAATATCGAAAGATCCAGGGTCAGTGGAACTAAGGACCCAGCGCTGAGCAGTCACAGGAAGTTGGTTGGATTATTACAGAAGAAGAAGTAAATTTCTGTGTTCAAGTGACTATCATTTGGGGTCTTTCTATCACAGCAGCCTTTCCTTTATGTTAACAAAACTGAGTGGTAAGATGGGAAGAAGGAAGACCAGCTGTGATTTAAATCCATGGATTACTTGACCACAAATGGCTTTGGGAAGCAAATATATCTTCCTGTAAAATGAAGTATATTGAAAATAACAGTGAAATATGCTGGATCCCAGGCAGTGAAGGAGACTATGCCTCAGTCCTGGCAGAGGCTGTGTGGAGGAGTCCTCTACTGCAAACACCCTAGGATAGTCAAATAGTCTTTCTAAGGAAAAAACACATAAGTTTCTATGAACACACATAAGCGCATGAGGAAAAAAATGTTCAATGTGTCTGAACCAGGGAACGAAATAACTTCACAATGATAGCCCTTCAAACACATTGTAGAAAAACCACCAATTTGTTCTTATTACATGAAATGTGGAAACTACCAACTGTGTCTAATCAATGTCAAAAAAAAGAAGAGAAAAGCCATTGCCCCCCCCTTAAGGAAAGACACAGAGACATTTATTTCATTGTTCCTCAGAGACCACAACCAGGAGGCAGATCAGCCTCGCACATGCCACTTCTTTCAATGATCCCATTGCTTTTTACTGCCTGCCTGTGTTTGGCTGAGTTATTTAATCATATCTAAAAAACAGACATGATCGGACTTGAATGTCCACTGTTGAAGGTCACTATAGGAATTACTCCAGAAGAGTAAAAGAAGTATGTCTTGCCGAGCTCATAGCAATGTTGAGTGTTCTTTACACAACAAAACAATTTTTGTATTTAAATGCAATTAGCCAAGGTATAGGACATTATTAATTTTTGATATAATGTTCCATCATTCATTAATTGAATATAACTTAAAAAAAAGAATCTGTTAGAAAACACAAAGAACAGTTATCAGAAATTTTCTTTCAAGTGTCTCTAGTGAGTCTTCATGAAATGTAGACTGTTTCACCAGGGACGGGACCATGTGTGTCTTATCCACATTTGGAGGACTAGAGCTTACTGAAGGGCCTGACATACAGCAGTCATTCAACAGAATGATTCCTAGATGAAGGAATGAGTTGATTAAATAAATAATGACATCTTGGAAATAGGAAAAAAATACCCACAATCTCTAACTCAACTACCATTAATATTTTGATATCATTTTTTCTAGCTTTTATTCCTATGGGGCCCTTATGAAAAAAATTATAATAGGATAATATTAACACTTAATAAGCACATACTGGGGGCGCCTGGGTGGCTCAGTGGGTTAAAGCCTCTGCCTTCCGCTCAGGTCGTGATCCCAGCGTCCTGGGATCGAGCCCCGCATCGGGCTCTCTGCTCAGCGGGGAGCCTGCTTCCTCCTCTCTCTCTGCCTGCCTCTCTGCCTACTTGTGATCTCTGTCTGTCAAATAAATAAATAAAATCTTAAAAAAAAAATAAGCACACACTGTTCACTAGAATAAATCAATAACTGACAGCATTATCTCATTTAATAAAACATGTGTTTAATAAACTACATGTGTTAGAGCTTTCTTTTATTCTCAAAAAAACAAAATGGGAATTGAGATATGGATTTAAAGTGTCATTTGATAACATAAATGTGGTCTCTGTTCAACATTCAAGGATAAATCCATGTGCAGCAGAGATCCACTGCATCCCATTTAAAAGTATAATAAGGAAAGCATTAATTCAGCAGGTTAAAATCAATTAAAACCACATGTTTCATTTTTCTTACTTACTACTTGAAAAGCTATCTGCAACTGAACATGATATATAAAACATTATTAATATTTTGTTTTATTCCTTTCTTTTTAAAGCAGATTATGTAATAGGTGGACATTAACATTTTCCTTTTGTCCTAGTAAAGTAGTGAGGCACAGAAAGTTCCAATGACCTTGCCAAGATACCTAGCAGGCTTCAGGAAGAGCTATTCCCAGAATTCATCTCTCCTTAATTTCTAAATCACTGCTTTTGTAACATGACCTCTCATAATGTTAACAGTGGTCATAATAAATATGAGCACTGGAAAAGCAAAAGACTAGCCCAGTTATAACGTTGCCATGCTACTGTGCAATCATGATGATGTTGTTAAGATTTCCAAAACCAATTAGTCCTCAAACATCGAACTAACAAAGGAAAGCAAATAATACTTCCCAAATGTATGTGTCAACTTTTTAAATCAAAATGAGTTGGCAAGCACTCACGTTAATCCACACACGTGCAGAAGCCCTTGAAAAGCATGGGGGTGGCATCCGCAGAGAAGGCAGAACAAATTCAGATGCAGAGAAACACGAATCCCAGTTACCCATGGGGAACGGTGAGGACACTTCCCAGCCAGGTTTGTGAGACAATTTATGACTGGTCCTCTCGTGCTTCAATCTATCGATATTAAATTGTACATATCCCATTTTCAGAGAACTGTAATCAGCATTATGGGATATATGTAAAGAAATAGAAAACACGGTCCCTATCATGCACTTCTTTACCAGCTAAAATACAATGAGGAAATGCCACAGACAGGCACTGTTTTAGAAGTTTAGAGTACATGTAGCTTCTTTAAGATATTCAAGATTCAAATAAGAGGAGAAGAGGGGAAATAGAGTTGATGTGTTCAGTATGGAAATGCGGAGGCTGGTCTGACTCCAGTAGTGATCAGATACTCAAGAGGGCGAGAGAGAGAGAGAGAGAGAGAGAGCGAGAGAGCGTGAGCGAGCACCCTCTCCCTGTCCCCCAATCCCTAAGCAGAATTTAGGAAGAGAACCATCCTCTTCCTTTCTCTTTCACATCTCTTAAACTCTTTGGCGACAGTAAAAGACAGAAAAGATCTCTTCAGAGTTAGAATGAAGTAACATTTCCCTCTTCCTCCCAGGAAACAGCTGAAATGGATCCTAGCTCTGATTACTGTGGGTAAGAAGAAGGGCTCACCATGTCCTTTGAAGGCAGACCCAGCGTGACCTGTGCCCCCAGGCTCAGCAAGTGTGGGAGGCATAAGTGGTCCCCCCAGCCCAGAGAAAAATTAGGACACCAAGCAGGCCTTGGGCTCACCCACATATACCCCCTTTTGGAAGAGGAGACCTTGGCATCGTGAGGAGAGAGGTATGTTTACCCAAAGCTTGGGAAGAGATGACCTCAGGCAGAAAGAAGCGTGTGTTCTCGGTCAGTGGAACTGAGGGAGAGGAAGCCTTGGAAAGCACCAGAACGAGAGAAGGGAAGCTTTAATACGGGCCAAGATGAGAGAAAAGCAGCAGAGCTGGGCCACACCTGCCTTACCTACCCCCTTACCTATACCCAACCCTGTCAGGACGTTAAGTGGTGCTGCCAAGAAATGAGAAGACAGCCACCACTTCCCTGGGACTTCCGCCACCCAACCTGAACCACACCTGCACTACAAGTCCAAGACTGAGCTACGGTACTTGTTAGAAATGCAATTATACACAGCGTATCACACACACGCTTTCTGAAATAAATCTGTTTTCACTGCAACAAGAATTCTGTCACCCAAGAGTGATCGAATATCAGGGCATCCAATACCACCCAAATCTCACCCCACCAAATATGTAAAGGGATGACTAGGCAAAGCACAGATGAGTTTTAATCATGAGTTTATACACGTGGCAGATGTTCATATTATGTTCCTCTCCTAGGGAGCTACAATGCACGTTAACATATTAAAAACCCTGAAAAGTCCCACAACAAAGAAGTGGGTCTACTTTGCTATCCGAGTAATTCCCACATTCATTTATCCAAGGAATATTTTTTTCAGGGAACTCCAATTAACATCCACATAATCTAGTACTTCACTGAACAGAGTTTGAGAAACATCTGTCTGGACATTTAGCATATTACTACCGCTCTATCTCCAAAATACATTTTGGAATATTTAATTATTTAATGGTTCATTCTAAAGAATGAGTGATGCAATGTTATTGTTTTACTTATAAACGTTACAACAAAATGACAGTTATACTACTTTACTGTCATTCTTTGCTTAGTTAATCTCATCAAGAGATTAAATATCCTAAGAGAATTTTCATAATAACTAGAACTTACTCCTATATATGTCAACATTTGAAAATGCCAACCATTAAAAAAAAAAAAACCTCTGAAAATAATTCAATGTTTTTATGATTCAGAGTAGTCATTATAAACACGAATGTTATCAACAGTCCTTACTTGGTATAGTATCCCTGCCCTTTGGGACTGTGGAGATGAAGGTAAAAGGCTCCCTCAGGCTGCTGCTTTTGATGACCTGGGTATCTGTCTTAAATAGTCTTTTGTCTCCCCTCTTGCCATCAATTGGTCGGTTCTTACTCGCAGTCAGGCGCTGAATGAAGGCTATTGGCATTTATGGTCCTCCGTGGCCTTTGTGAAAGCTTTGTTGGTTACCTAAGAACATTTTCTGTTCACTTGTTGGTTTTTGCTCTTACTCGTTTCCAGATTCGCTCTCTTTCAAATGTTGGGAAAGAGGATCTCATGACAAAACAGTCTTTCCTTAGTTCTCAGGGCTGCTACATAGAGTTCACAGTTCGTGCACTGCAGTAAGGACAGAGGCCAGAGGTGAGTGGGGCGAACATCTAGCAGGGGCCGGCCACGGCGTCTGGAGCATGTGGAACTTCTCTTTCTCCCTGACTGAGCTCTGCTCTCACAGCACCCCACTGGCAGAGGCTACTTTGTCTAATTCACCCAGAGGCAACTACAGACTGGACGCGGGGACACAGGGTGGAGTGGGGCAAACCAGTAGTCCAATCAGGTGACACTCCCTTTACATGAGTGTTTTTAGACTTCTCTTCCAGCATCCCCCAAATGAGGTCACCAAAGTGGTCCTGCCAAGCCTCATCGATTCCTCAAAAAATACCCTTTTACTGGCAAAATACACCATTATCTAAACATTGCTGACACATTACAGCTGCAATATACCCACCCACAAAACTCATTTTCCTTAATCTTCTGCTTCTCAGCCTACACAGGTTATGACCTACAAATGGATAAAATGCAGTCAACATAATGTTAGACTGGCCTGGCCACAACTTATTACTGATCCAGACACCTGAATATCTACGAGGCGAATCCAATCTGTCTGGACCATGTTAAAAAAGCAGAGAGCTGGCATTAGGCACAGTCACAACCAAAGAGAAAAGATGAACCGCTTGCCAAATGCAGGTCGCACTGAGAAACCCTAACGCAAGACACATCCTAAGGGTTGACATGCATTTCTGTGGAGGATGCCACTGTGGTGAGATCTAGCTTGGTACTGTAAGAAATTCACTAGTTTCAGAAAGAAAAAATAGTAAAGATTTTAAATTATTATTAATTAAATTAAAGAAAAACAGTAAAGATTTATACCCCCAGCAATAGAGGCTAAGGGTGATCATGTCGATGATAGTGAATTTCTCCATTATTTGGAAAAGAATTTCTGATTACATTAATGCCCCACAAATAACCCCAAAGCCTTCCAAAATATATCATGGATAGCTGCCTTTAGAAGTTAATCTAGTGAATACTGTTAGTTAATCTGATGGTGAGTGCCTATGGCACAAATCCAGAATCCAAGGTATGTGGGAGGGTTCTAAAATTGCCCAAAACTCAGGAGAAAGGCAAAGTCATTAGGGGGTTCTGCCAGAGCTCTGGATCAGTCCTGGGGTGACAACTGAATATGAGCACACATAGTCTCACGGACTGAACCTGGATCCTAAAACTCCTCAGCACTGGGTTTGCAGGAGATGCCGGGGGAACTCGGGAACCCCAAATAACAAATCACTCCTCAAACTCCAAACCCCAGAAGTTTTCTATTATATTAAGATTCCCCAAAAGCAGGGATGGCTACAATTCCCCCAGATAATCTCTATCTGATTCAAGTAGATACTAAACATCTGGTCACAGCTGTTGATATGACTTAGAGTTTCTCAACAGCAATGCTATTGATATTTGGGGCCAGATAACTCTGGTGGGGTTGTCTTGTGCGCAGTAGGATGTCTGGCATCATGGCCTCTACTCAACAGATGCCTATAGCACTATCCCCCAATTATACAACAACTAAAAATGTCTGCAGACACTGCCCAATATCCCTTAGGAGCAAAATGGTTCTGAGTTCAGAATCACTAGTGTAGCAAAGTCCTGGAGAAAACACAGTAGAGACTGCATGTTACTTACCGACCTGCTTTATTTGTTAATTCATTGTTAATAGACTATTCCAGAAAGCGGCTGGGTGGCACCTCTAAATCACTGATCTTCTGAGATAGTTCCATTTAAATTTACCAAAATAGCTCTAGCTTTGGAACAAGAGTTCAAATTCTAACCCCTTTTATTCTGGTCATTGTTCTCAGTGCTCTGTTTCCATCAATTAGAACAGAACCATTTTGTTCTTGTAAATCAGAAATACAGTGTAGGCCACCCAGAATTTCCCTCTTTCATTGCTGCCTTACTGAGATAGCAAATGATTCTCCTATAATCTATAACTCCTTTGGCAATTTATTCTGATAACATTTGAGCAAAATTTGAACTTGAAAGGGACTGAATGAAAAACCAAGACCAAGAGCAAATACAAATGTCCTGTCCTCTTTCATTATTAAATACAGTGATAGGAAAAATTTACTGAGCTACTTTCAGGCAATTAAATACATACAGATGTACACACACACACACACAACAGAAACAAAAGAAATAAAGCAGTCACCCGGGAAGCAATCCATTTAAGGAATAAATTAGACTTATAAAACAGGAAGGAAACACACTATCATGTACAATCAGTTGTCTTACTAAACCTACAGGTAATGACATCATCAGAAAGGTCTGATGGGAACAGATTTACCCTTGCTCGTAAATGAGCAAGATTACAAAGTAATGTAATTTCCTGGATAAGTTGTGAATAAGTAATTATCTCATCAAGGAATTCTTCTTCTGGAAGCAATTAGATGAAGAAACATAGACTTTTCTTTGTCTTGAAAATTCTACTGGGAGACCAAAGGCTACTACTACCCGATATACTATGTGTCTATTTGGGTTAATCCCACATGACTACAGAGAGGAAAAATACCACCCACTATCACCTAGTTTCTAAAGGACTCTTCTTGTGACTGAAAGTGTTCAATTGGGACCGTAACTGGGTACATCAATGCATACCTCCTCTAAACTCTCCCATGTTAGGACACCTTTATGAAGCATACTTATTATGGGGCAAATTCTGGCTGAGTAGGTAGGTTTTAAAAAGTAAAATGGGACTTTGACAATAGGAAAAAAATTGATTAGAAAAGTATCCAAGACAACTCGGTCTGCCACCCGAGATGAGAACTCAGGTTGGGCATGGCACTCACCCAAACTCCAAGTTATTACAGAGCAGTATTTTGATTTGAGAACATGACAGAATGGTATGAGTGGTTGGAAGGGAGATAGAAATGAAAAGACTGAGACCTAGATACACACATCTAAGAGGTCTTTAAAGAGTAACTAAAGTTGAAGCCAGAATAGAGATACCAGTCAACTCATCAAATTTTGTTGGAATGATGTCCAAACTTCTCTTGGGAAGTACTATATTGGACACTCTAAAGAGTTATCACATCTGGAATTTCCCACATCTAAAGCAGAACTTATATCCTCACAAGATCCACAAGATCTGGTATAAATTACTACAAAAATTACTAGCAAATGCTCATGCTAGAGTATAAGAGAAGCTTAATAAATGGGTGGCATGGCTTGATTTAAAATTAAGAGTTGGTGCTGATAATAGAATATTAGTTGATTGAGAATACAGTTTGGCTTTCAGTTATGTTCATGCAATATCAGGGTTCTAAATTAAATTTGGGTAGTTTGAAATAAAATAATAGAACATGAACTAAAAATATGTTCAAAAGATAAATGGTATTTTTCCCCATGAAATAACATTTATTTGCCTTCACTTTTTTAAATGGAATTAATACATTTATGTCTAAATTTAATGGTTTGTTTTGAACTTGTTTTCTAAAATACAAGGAAAGAGAGGATTGGCTTCCATAATAATTGGCATAATAAAGACAGTAAGATTATTGCATAATTAAGGATTGGTTGCCTTAAAATTGATATTTTTTTCATGACAATAGCAACAAACTAAATGATGGTGGATATACGCAGTTTACCCAATAAAAAAAAATGCCCATCAACAGTTAGAAATTAAATTGTCAGAATAAAACCACTTTTCTGAAAGTAGATTTCTTCATTAGTTATTAGAAGTACATTCTTTTAAAAGTTTACTGATGGATTAGTATTGCCTGATTTTTTTGTTCATTTTTCCTTTTCACAAGCATGTGCATTTCTAATCAATAGAGCCCCAACTACCTATCTTGGGCCAAATGTATACTTTTCCCCTCTAAACTTCCATTTTTCATAATTGCTTCCATAGGCCACAAAGAACAGGTAGAGCTTCCTGCAAGAAATATAGGGTTTGGGGGCGCTTAGATGGCTCAGTCAGTTAAGCGTCCAACTCTTGATTTCAGCTCAGGTTTTCATGATCTTCAGGTCATGAGATGGAGCCGGCATGCTGGGCTCCAGGCTCAGTGGGGAGTCTGCTTGGGATTCCCTCTCTCTCCCTCTGCCCCTCCTCCCTTTAAATAAATAAATAAATAAATCGATCTAAATAAATAAATAAATACAAGATTTTCCCAACATTATCAGTATGCAGTGTTTCTAGAGAGACCACTTTTAGTCTTCTCAGTTCCTTCCTTCCTCCCTGCTCTTCAAGGAGAGTCAACTGATGTCACTCTTTACTCTAGTCCCTCAGCCAGTTATGCCTATAACTAAAAGCACAGCCACAACCCCAGCCCGTGTACAGACCAGGAGGTGGTAATGCGTTTCCTCTGTACCCTCCCCAGAGGTGGGGTCAGGAAGCAGGACAGCCATGAACCCTATTTTGCTTTTCATACCTCTTCACCCACTACCAACCCACTGCCCCACCTCACCCCTGTTTGCCCAGTGTGCTGATTCTTTTAATGATGCTCTCAGCTCACTCTATCCTACTCCCTTTGAGGACTGCACCTTTACCCTAAACGCTCGCCTGCTTGCCTGGGACGCTAACAGCTTGCCTTCTGCTTGCCAAGCCCCCCTACTTTACTGGACATCTCCTGCCCCCTGTACCTTCAGTCTAAGGTGAGGAGTGGGAGCATATGGAAAGAATATGGCAACATATGGCAGCAGATTGATGACTCCAGCATGCCCTGAGCCTGAGCCCCTAGAGTGACAGTTGTCTCAATGAATTATTTATTTTACCTATTTTATGCTGTGGATAATGTCAGAGAGACTACACATGAACTCGTGAGAGATGTGCTCTTGGTTTCATTAACTGAATGGAGAATATGAAAGATAACATAAAATTTCAGGATCCATTAAGCAGGTTTGGAACAAATCCCACTGAAGTAAAACTAATGGAAAAACTAAATATAGAGTGTTAACACAGAGAGTTTATCCACTGTGATCAATGGATGGGCTTCAGGAGGTCCCTATGAACCCTGCAACAATACAGGTATAATTTTACCTGTAGATGTACATTTTCTGGAGATAATTTTAATATTCTCAGAAGACAACATGATATGAAAAAGTTAGAAGTCATTCTCCTCATTCATCTGACCATTTTATAAATTTTGCTTCCAAAACACAAAAAGGTTATCTTGAAATATAAATATAATTATCCCATTACCCTATTGAAAAGATTTCAGTAGTTCCTTACCACTGTCCAGATAAAATCCAAAGCATGACACACTCGGCCTGTGTGGGGATCTGGCCTCAGCTACCTGTCAATGTTCACAGCCCCCTCTCCACGTTCATGCATGCCTTTTGCAGACAGACCAAACACTCATAATTTTACCTCTTTGTGAGCAGATCCCCACCTCCACCCAGGTAACTTTAATGGATAATTGTAGGCTCATCAAGCATCCCTTCCTTTGTAAAACCTTCCTATGGCCTCCAAGTTCTAGTGTCTATTAGGTAACAGTGTTCTTCATTTTGGGAGTAGCCTGTGCATACCTCTCTTATAGCACATATCCCAACCAACTATTAATGCGCATTTTCTTAACTTTGGACTTATCACTCCTGAGGAAGCCCTACTCATCATCCAGCTCTTTGAAGAACTTTTCGACCCTCATACTCCCCAGACCTAACACAGCTCCTGGAACATTCTACATTCTTCACAGTGTTTGCTATACAAATGAACAAACAAATTAATAAAAACCTATTACAGAATATTAAAGGTAAGGCCCTGAAATCTTACACAGTCCAGGTATTATATTTTATAAATAAACCAGCTCACTCAACATGCCATGTAGTTAGAGCCAGAGCAAGGAACCTACTGCTGATTCCAGTGATATTTCTGTCTTTGGTGTCCTAGTGTTTTAGGTCTTTTGCTCTGGAAAAAAAAAACCAGGAGCATTTTTTTCCCTGCATCTTTTAGAAACATAAAATGTAACTACTGCCTCTGCAGACCTCACCAGATAGTGACAGTTCTTTCTCATCTTTTCTACAAGGATTACTCTCTGCCTGACCCCTTTCAGAGAATCGCTAATTTGAAAATTGGTTAAGAGTGAACACATCAGTAGAAAAGCCCTTGCTCTTCAGTGGAGAGAGAGAGGATGAAGAAGGAGAAGTAGGAGAGGAAGGAGAAGTAGAGGAAGAAGAAAAAGAACAACAACAAGAAGAAGGAAGAAGAAGGAGTAGCGGAGGAGGAGAAGAGGAAGAAGAGGAGGAGAAGGAGGAGAGGAAAAGAAGAGGAAGAGGGGAGGAGGGGGAGAGGAGAGAGAGGTAGAAGAAGGAGAAGGAAGAGAGAAGAAAAAGGGAAGAAAAGAATACGGGAGGGAAGAAAACAGGAGAAGAGACAAAAGGAGAGGACAGAACAACTTTAGGCAAATTTTCTTTAAGACACCAGTTGAAGCCTAATTACCTTTTATATAGAAATTGACATGCAAATCCTCAGTTATTTATATCTCAAGTAAAACCTAAATCTCAAGTTATCTCAAGTACAAAGGAAATTGGAGCACCATTGATCATGGTAATCCAACGATGCTTTCTGAAGAAAGTGCGTTTCAGTATCAAATGAAGACTGAACGAGTGTAGAGCAAAGTGATTCCCTATGGGCATGATGATGGCCACAGGCCAGTATGCTGGGCTGTCCTGAGCTACCCTGCACTGAGCTTTAATGGCAGTTCCGAGGGGAGTATCACCAGTTCTGGTATGTTTTCATTCTCTCTACAAAACTTCAGTTGCTTCTCTTCTCCAATTCTCTAAAACGTACAAATAGG
This sequence comes from Meles meles, assembly GCF_922984935.1. NCBI lineage: Eukaryota > Metazoa > Chordata > Mammalia > Carnivora > Mustelidae > Meles > Meles meles. The sequence continues at coordinate 77,045,835 of NC_060079.1, forward strand.
ACCTGTAAAGATCAAAATATTTTTTCTCCCTCTGTCACACTGGCTGTGGTTTTTTGCACTAAAAGATGCCAAGAAGTAGAACGGACACCAGATCTAAGAGAATAACCGGCCATATCTGAAAACATTCTGTGAATGCTCTGGGTCTTACCCAGAATTTGCAGTTTCCCTGAGGCAGCCTGTCCTCTCTCATCTCCTTGTAGTTACATGTACAGATCCCAATGCTTCTAGTGCTCTTCCTTGCCCCATGCCTCTACTCTGAATAACATCATTTTGACTTCATGTCTCTGCAGAGAAGTTTCTCCCTCAAGAAGCATCTTCTAACTCCTCAGGAGAAGTGAGAGCCCTCCCTCTCCCCCCAAACCAGGGGCTTCCATAACGCTCACTATGGCCCTTGCCTCTTCCCACACCTCCCTTCCAACACATTGTTGGTTACTCGGGAGCAGAGACTATGTTCACAGGAGACACTCAAAAACGTCTGAAGAATAGATGATCTAGACTGTTTGACAAATAAAATTCATGCAATTTTATTTTAGATGAGTACCTAGGGAAATGGCTTCACCTATCAGGAAAAGGGCAAAGGGCTCCTAGTAAGATCCATCAAAACTATCTTACAGGGGACACAGCTAAGCACCAAAAACAAAGCAAACATTCTGCAAAAGGCAAGTAGAGGATTTTGAGAAATACTTAAGGAGCTTTACCTTTAGCTTCTTGACTGGTTTAACAAGTTTTAATTCAGCTGGCTGCAGGTTGTAGAGAAAAATCTTTGAAATATTTAAACTCATAGCAGTGATCCCAGTTATAAAGAAAGGGGGAAAAATGAAAGTAAATGAAAACCGATATGAATGCAGCATCTTTAATGAATAATAAATTAGCTGGGAACAGCATCCAAATAGCAGTTCCCAAGATGTCAGTATGTAATTATAGCTCATCAGTGAATGTCTTGCATATTCCAAAATAACCCGTTACACTACCCTCTTTTCTCCCCAATTGGCGAAGGAAAGGTGGCAGCAGGCTCAAAAACAAGAGCTATATGGCTCCCTACTAACAAGGGAGGCTACCAGCTTTGAGTGTCCAATATTTTCTATTAATACATCACACACAAAGAAATCTGAACACATATTCCTAGAATTCAAAATACCCCTAAATGATTTTCAAGGATTTTCATAATGCTTTAGAGACAAAATGGTTTTTCCTGTTGAATTTCAAATAAAGGAAGAGATTATTACCCTAAAATAGAGGGTAACTAACAGGAGTCTTTCTGCCTCTTCCATGTGATTATCCAAAGTCATTCTCGGATCATCCAAAATGAATGGCTTCATTAACGAGCAGTACCAGGACCCATCAAGGGCTGATGCTCATTTCAGTGCCCTGGTGTTTGACTGAATAATGCAGTGGGCTCATGGGTTCACCCAGTATCAGCTGGGCCCTGGGAAATTCAGATGGACAAACAGGTCAGCACATTATAAAGCTGATGCTGATCTTCACTATCACATAGTAGGGAAAAACTGCTCTTCATTATTAATATCTTATTTTATTTTGCTTATCTATTTTAGAGTGAGACAGCAAGGGAGAAGAACAGAGGGAGAGGGGAAGAGAATCCAAGCAGACTCCATTCCTGGCACAGAGCCCAACACAGGGCTCGATCTCAAGACCCCGAGGTCAATACCTGAGACAAAATCAAGAGTCAGATGCTCTCCCGATAAAGCCACCCTTGTGCCCCTGTTTTTAACATTTTAAATGCTTAAGATTTAAAACATTTTTAAGATTTTTTTAAGATTTAAAACATTTTAAGATTTTATTTGAGGGAGAGAGAACATGAGCAGAGGGAGGGCAGAGGGAGAGGCAGAAGCAGACTCCCTGCTGGGCAGGGAGCCAGATGCAGGGCTCCATCCCAGGACCCTGGGATCATGACCTGAGCCAAAGGCAGACAACCAACTGAGCCACCCAGGTGCCCCTATTTTAAGGTTTTTACATTAAAAAAATAAATATTTTAAATGCTTAGGATAAAATGTTTAGGTTAAACACTCTAAAAATTTTCCGAAGTAATCATTTACGATCTAAAACGGAAACAAATATTCAAAATCATTATTTTCTACCTAATATTTCTTGGAGCACTCTCTCAAGGGATGAAACCCAAATGTTTTACTTTGTGCTCCATGCTCATTGTGTCCCTGTGAGGAGCTACAGAAAAGGCAAATGGTGAAATCATCCCGACTGTGCAAACCTCCCAGCCTTAAAATTTCTGCACCAGCAGGTGTTTAGATAGTTTTAGATTTGTTTTAGATAATCTTTAGATAGTCTTCTTATGTTTCCCAACTGGGGTGATTCCTTGTGATACATTTTTTATGTAAATGTAGCTCTGACAAATCGTCATGCTAATAAAACATATAATATGTTTTATTAAAACATATAATAATGATTCAATATAGCCACATACAGGCAAAAGCATAGCACCTACTCAGAGGTGGGCAGATGTTGGGCACTGGATTCTCAGAAATAACACATTTTCATTGGAATTTTTATAAACCCCCAATAGTTCTTTTTTCCCTGTATTGCATTGATGTTTTCATCCTATACCATTTTTGGAATCAGTGATTTATTTTTCTTTAAAGATTTTATTTATTTGACACAGAGAGAGAGATCACAAGTAGGCAGAGAGGCAGGCAGAGAGAGAGGAGGAAGCAGGCTCCCCGCGGAGCAGAGAGCCCGATGCGGGGCTCGATCCCAGGACCCTGAGATCATGACCTGAGCCGAAGACAGAGGCTTTAACCCACTGAGCCACCCAGGCGCCCCCAATGATTTATTTTTAAACAGCAGATTTGATAGATACTCCTATGAGATTAAGTAGAATGAATTTATCTTCATTTTATAGATGGGAAGTGGAGTGTGAGCATTGAAAACTTACAGGTATGGTGATTTGATAAGCATAACTAAGGTTCAGTCCCAAGTGCTTCTGTAATGACACATTTTCTTCGTCACTCTTCAAACACCATGAGGCACTCACAATAGCAATAATATTTATTGTACTTGAAGATTAGAGAGATTATAGGATTACCAAATGTCAATATTCTCATTTTATGCCTATTTTTATTAAAACTTACACCTAACAGCCTTTTTTTTTTTTTTTACTTTATCAGTATTGATAGCTTAAAGTCAGTATATTTTCATGGAATCTGTAATATTCTGGTTTTAGATAACAAATATTAGTAGAGATAAAAATATTTCCAGCACAATGATTCAGAATGTATTATTGCTTTGAATTAATGCACTATTGTTAAAATTCAAACATTTTTTAAAAAGGTAGCCTAGAAAGAACATCATAATAAACTCTCCTACACAGTGAAATAATTTACTGTCTGGTATATGTCTCTGTTTAAAGTTATAGCAGAATGTTAAAACTAAAGAACCAGGAACCTTTATTGTCATTTTAGAGCAGACCAATAGGAAGCTTTAGCTCAGTTTCCCCAAATTTTTTTGCCTATCAGAACTGCCTGGAAGGGTGGGGAGGAGGGCTAGTAAAAACATAACCACCAGCTTCACATCTAGAATTTTTTCAGCAGACATGGGGTGATCCTGGCCATCTGGGTTTTTAGAGCTCCCTGCATACTTCTTACATACAGCCAGTCTGGAGAACCAACTTTTGGTAGATTGAGACCAAACGAGTTTGGATCACAGGTCTACCATTTACCAGTTGTGAGACATTGCAACAGGCAAATTAGACTAACTGCCATTATCTCATCCATAAAATGGAGGAAAAATACCATTCTAACAAGAGTCTTACTTGGATACGTAGGATAATATAACACTTAGCACTGATACCAACAAAAAATTGATGCTCAAAAAAGGTTTACATCCTTTCCCATCTTTCCTTAAAATTAACATCTACTCTTGACATTGAGGCATACTTCCTGTTCTCTAACTTGGCGAATATTATGTAGATGCCATTTAGAGCATGAACGTTGACCAGAAACAAATGCTCTGCCCATTTCAGCTGGTTGAGCTATGTGGACACTAGGCCATCTGTGTTTCTTCTAGGGGAATTCCAGACACTATAAATATACTTAAATAAGCCAAAGTTCAAGGGCATCACATGACCCAGTATCACTCAGAGGTCCCACAGAAAGCAACACACTTAAATTGGGTAATTTGAGAAGAGGGTTTATAAAAGAATTGTTGACAAGACTCTGGGCAGGGTATACAGAAACCACAAGGGACAGTAACAGTACTCTGGAACTAAAGATGGGAGTCAGAGGGCTGCAACCACACCTGAGCCAAAGGGGTGAGGCAGGGGATGGTTATTCAAACCTGGAGTCACAGGAGCCCCCTCAAATGAACTGTGACTTCGGTCAAAGGACACAGCTCACCCATGGTACCCTTCAGCATGACAGTATGAGAAATAGGTCTCTGACCTCACTCTTTCCCTTGTGCTAGCTGGTTGCTAATGCTCCCCAGCGGCCAAAGGTCAGGATCAGCCTCCCAGCTTTCCAGGGAGTGTGAAGAAGAGCTGAGAGTAGACTGGGGAAAAGCAGAAAAGGGAATCCTGCCTAAGTCCTAAGTCATTTCTTAGGTATCACAACGAAACATGGTTCCTCACCCTAAGTAATTAAAAATAGTTCTAATATTTACTTACAGCTTTTGAAAGCATTAAAAGAAATCCAATTCATAACTAAAACGCAAATTAAAATGCCTTTTCTCTCTTCCTCTCCATTCACACCTTCCATCAAAATCTCCCTCCAAAATGGCACCCTCATCACTCTTTATTTGTCTATTACTTTTTTCCTGTAAATAAATACTGGTTCCTTTGGGTATAAACTCCCAACCCCACTTCAGCTCCCTTCATCCCCAGCTCTGCTTCGCAAATGCTCAGAAGCAGAAATGGCAGGTTCATTATCTCTTTCAGCAAACACAGAGAAGTTGAGCTTCAAGGGAGAATCACTGCACGCACGGGCACGTTGGTATGTACTTTTTTTATCCCTGTTGTACTTAGAAAAAAAATAGGAGCTCATTTGGAGACAGCACAGCAAAAAAGCAAATCTGTTACGGTCCTCTGTAAGCCCCGACTTGGGTTTTCTTCTGAAGTAATGAATAGTAATGTAGCTCTTACCTGTACCTGATACTTTCATGGAACTAGTAGCCCTCAAAACTTTCCCATGCTTTATTCTATTTGATTCCCACAACATAGTCCTATGAGGGAAGTAGGAATTTGTATCCCCTTAGGACTGAGGAATGCTAAATTACCAAACAAAAGGGGAAATATTAGAATTCAGGGGTGGGGGGAATTTCATACATATATTCGTCCCTATGAATTGAAGGTCCTCTTATATGTATGTATGAAAACATTTATTTTTATTTTGATTTAAAACATACATATAGAGACATATATATCGTTTTAATACCAAAATAATTTGATTTAAAACATATTATGTAGGAGCACCTAGATGGCTCAGTTGGTTAAGCATCTGCCTTTGGCTCAGGTCATGATCTTGGGGGCCTGGGATCAAACCCCACATGGGACCCTCTGTTCAGTGGGGAGTCTGCTCCTCCCTCTCACTTTCCTTCTCTCTCAAATAAATAAAACCTTAAAAAAAAAAAAGATTCTCCCTTCCCCTCTGCACACCTCAAAAAAAATTTTAAAGAAAGTAGATAAAATAAAACATATATGTAGTTTTTGGGAGCTCATGGGTAGCTCAGTCAGTTAGGCACCTGACTTCAGCTCAGGTCATGAACTCAGAGTCCTGGGATGGAGCCCCAGGCCAGACTCTGTGATCAGCCAGGAGCCTGCTTTTCCCTCTGCCCCTTCCCCTCCTCCTGTTTGTGCTCACACTTGTTCTCTCTTTCAAATAAATAAATAAAATCTTTAAAAAAACACACATACACACAAAATTTTCAACCAACACAAATTATTTTAACTACTTATTTTGGAGCATACTAGTGGAGATTTCTGGGAAGTACAGGAACAAAAATATTTGTTTAGTTCCTGCATTGGCACTCACAAACATAAGTGGAAGTAACTTAAAAATAAAATTGTCATTACAACAAAATCAGGAAGTTATGACAACCCCACAAGAAAAACTAAGAATACTGGTGCAAAACACAATAGAAGTGTTACAAAATGAGAAAAGGACTTATGGGCAATTTATATTTCTCTAGATCTTGGCCAAAATGAAGATTTCTTAAAAGTAACTAGTAAGTTCAAAACAATGAATTCTGGAACACTGAAAAGAAATTTAAAAATAAATAAAAATTTAAAAAAAAGAAAATTATCATTGGTTAATTCATTATAAATACTGGCTGAAGTAAAGCCAATGATGAACAATGTTGAATTGATATTAGTTGCTCTGTAATTGATTTATTTAGATAAAATCATTTAGCCCTTGTCCATTGCACTTAAGACAGTATTTTATCTAATATCACTGCAAATGTGGACTAAGTTTTGTTAAGTACCAACTGACAAATTAAGACCGATAAAAGAAATGAACACTCCAATGTTTATAAGCAAACTGTTAAATTTGAGTACAGGCAGAACACGTGAGTAAATTGAGAGTGAGTAAATGTCACTACTGAAAATTATGTTAGATTTATTTTAAATTAACCTAGGAAAACTATCACTTTATGGCCCATAAAAATAAATTGTGCCTATATTTGACATATATCTGTAATAAGTTATCAATTTCATAATTAAAATTTCAAAAACAAGACCAAAAAGAAGTAACTAGTAAGTTCAAAAGGCATAATTAATGATACTTTAGTTGGAGTGAGGAATACTTGGTTCAACTTCTACTTCCCAGAACAACACAAGAAGTTGGATTAAAGGTGGACAACACACATAAGCCATCTAGAATTTTTTTCCCCATAAGCCTCCTAACACCAAGAAACTGCCCAAGAGGGAACTGGGAAGGCAGAAGAGAGAGGATCATCCCTTCCTGTAGGCACTTACAAGATTCACCAGATGAATAATAAACACTAAATTACAAAATTTTTTTAAAAAGTGATTTATATGTTCACTAACAACAAGCCTAATCTTTTGAGTGGACGATCTACTCATCCCAAAGAGAGAATATAGGACAAACAAGGAGAAAGAGAGAAGAAAGATAAAGAGACAGAGGCAAAGATCAGGTAAATACTACGTTTCAGGGAAGAACGGCTCCCAACATACAGAAGCAAATTTGAATCAAATGATAACTCTTAAAGAATCTAAAGATAATGTGGATCCTGAGCAAAGAATTTAAGAAAGATATAAAAGAGAAAAGAGAGATAAAAGAGGATCGAAGGTAACAAGCCAAGATAAGTGAAATGACCAATTTCAGAAAAGAAATGGAAAATTTCAGCACAGCCATCTTTCATATGAAATCTATATTTGAAACAGCAAAAAGCAGAATATATACTGTTGAAGCCATTAAGAAACACAAAGGGCAATCTTCAAAAGCAAATTACATAAAACATGAAGAGAATGAAAGTACACATTCACTGGAGAGAAAATAACACAGAAAATAAGAAAAAGGCACCCAAATGTGCAAAACTGATATTCTTGAAGAAAAATAATGGAACAGAAAAATTCAAAGATTTAATGCAAGATATCTTTCTTAAAATAAAAGCTGACCTAAAGATTAAACAGTCATGCCATAATTACAGAGAAATTATACAGAAATACTAATATTAAATATTTATTTAATACTAATGTTAAATATAAAATAATAATATTAAATATTTTCTGGCAAAGTTACTGAACCTCAAGGCAAAAGGTGAAATTTCTATTCAAAACTGTTGGTTAGCATGATGTCCATAAGTCAGACAACTGATTTGGAATTTGACCACACCTCGTCTGGGAATTTCTCAATGAAAGAGTCTGAGATTTTTTCCATCCTCCAGCAACTAATACGTGCCTGGCACAATGTAGTATAGGAAAAATGCTAAGAGCATTTCAGACAAGCCTTAGACATTTCTACTTCAACTATCAATGACCAACTCAGTGGAGAAACACCTTCAAAATTCTAATAGAAGAAAATATATGACTCCCAAACTTCAGACTCTGCCATGATTTTGAGTCAAATATATAGACAATTAATTTTTAAACTTCCAAGAACATAAACAATCTATCAGTGATTCTCTAAAATATATATATACATATAAATATTATATATATACATATATATCCAACCAAGTGATAAATCAAAATAATGTGTATTATATTAAGGATTAGTTTTAGATCAATATAAATGAGAAAACTAAATCTAAATGAATATGGGAATTGTGTTTACAAAATAGAATGTGAAATCCTTGATAATTTAAAAATAATAGTGTAAAGAAGTTAGGAAGTAAAGGAAAATATAAACATAACAGTACTCTCATTTTTCAAGGCAGGCAAAAATTGAATAGTTGATAATCAATAAATGGTTATTCAAATTTACTACTGAAGAATATTTTAAAACCACTAAGAGAAATGTGTTAATTCAGCTGGTTTTTTTTATGCCCCAAAAAGTGCAAAGAAAAACAGTCAGTTTAACTAAAAATAAGTAAGAGGAAAGCAATAAATTATGAAATACAACATTCTAAGACATCGGAAGACCAAGTCAATAAATGTAAATGGAATAAAATCAATTCTTAAAAAAGTGTTTAAATAGTGAAAAACTGAAAGCAATATAAATGCTCATCTTAAGGGCACAAAAATGTGAACACTGAGGACAGAGATCTTGTCTGTCTTGTTAACTACTGCATCCCTAGCACCTAGGATACTTCCAGGCATATTACAGGAATTCAACATCATCGACTAGCTGGACTGATTCATAATAATCCATACAAAAGAAAAATGTGTAGCTGTAAGAAAGTTCTAAAGATCTAAGAAAGATCTAAAAGTTACTGATGTGGAAAGTGTAATGTGACATTGTATTAAGTGAAAAGAGTATATGGCAGAAAAATATTAGACGATGACCTCTTTTGTGTAAAAATATATCAATATTACATAAAAATTTATATGTCATCACACATTATACATACATATATTGTTTATATAAAAAAGTCTAGAATATAAAAATATATCTGAAAATCTCAATAGAAGTGCTAATGGAAGAAACAGGGAATAACGGGAGGAAAGAAGAAGAATCTTACATTTCATTTCAGACTCGTCTGTTGTGTTTTAATTTTTTACAATGAACATATTAATTTTTTACAATTTCAATCATTTAGATTAAAAATATAAACTACAAATGTCATCTGGAAATGTCTAGCACTAATCTTTAGATCACAAAACATATGGGAAAAAACACATTGCGTTATTCAAGTAGAGACAAATTAAGAAAAATATTTACATCCAAAGCCTAATGATAAGTCTAATGATAAACTCGCTATGACAACCAATTTTATCTACTGCTATAACAAGAAGATGGCTCATCAGTCACTGAGAAGATAGAGATGTCATTTAGGCTGGTGAGATAAGATTTAGATTTTATACCATATCACTTAATAGAACAATCTGGAGAAATAGAACCTTCTCATTAAGTGTCCAAATCATACTCTCCTGAGAAAAACATAATTAGAGCTTAATGTTTGGTTTGTATGGAAAAGGTGGTCTGAAACAGGCAGTAGAAGACTTGTCAGACACAAATATGCATAAAAATGAAAAACGATTCATCAGGAAAAGCAAAAGCCGCATGGTACTAGGTAAAGTCCGGCTGGACATATGTGAAGTCAATAGGTAAGACGATTTCCATAAATATATCACAAACTGCATGGATCATCAATTAACTCCAACAGTAAAACAAAGTCCTTACTAGGTCTAAAAATGCCTCCCAATATGGATAGCATGGGCAGGTTATTTGGGGAATGTAATTCTACTTTTTATATTAGGGGGTTACTATATGAAGAATGGTAATCGACTCTTCGTTATCTCTTAGGAAGACAGTATTAGGAACAATGTGTTTAAACTATATAGGAGAGAATTGTATTCAGATATAAATAGAGAGGTGTTGAGTTTCTTGCATAAGTCAAATGATCACCCTGGCTATCTTTGAAAAAATGGGTAGATATTATCTGTTTAGCACTCCTAGGTTATAATGATGTCCATGAGCCAGGGGCCTGACCAGGGAATTTGTACCAGGCTACATCTGAGTCTGGGAGGTCCTCAAGGACAAGAATCAGGTTTTTGTCCATTATTGGCTGCCAGCACCTAGCACCGTGCCTCAACAAGTAGAAAAAAGTTCTATGAAGTCAAATTCCTATAATAATAGGATTAGTATAATATTAGTAATCCTATCATTAATAGATTATAAAGCAGAATTAATCTGTCGTTTGACAAGACAGGTGTAAAATTCCAGATAAAATTATATGTTACACAATTATTTGTTACTTGAAGAAAATATGGAACATTCAGGGGTAAAAAAAATTGACCCATGTCTCTTCACCTTAAAACAATGACATACTAAATATCTTTCATTTTATTCCTTCTAATATATTTCATATATTTAAGCCTAAATATAATTTTACTTGATTCTTTACATTATTTTCTACCAGAAGTATTTCCTATGTTATTTCATATTGTTCACAAATATTATTTGAAAATCTGTTTCACATTACATGAAGTAACTTTACCACTGATTCTCAAAACATTTCCCTATAGTTGGAAGTTTAAGCTGTTTTCCATTCTTTATGGTTCACTTAGGTTTGTTAACTTAGAATAAGTTCCCAGAAATAGAATTATTTAACAAATACATAAAAACGTTTGAGGCTCTTTATACATATTGCAAATTGCTTTCTAAGAAGTTAATTTGATAAACAATACAAGTCTAATTGTAACTTACATACTTATAACTAAAAGTTAAATATATAGACGTATGTGTATCCATTATTATATATAATACATTACATTGGATTATGTATCAGAACCATCTGTTTTTCCTTTCTTTCTAAATTGTCTCTTCAAACTCTTTACTGATTTATTTGTGTCTTAATATTTTTAATTATGTATTGTGAATTCATGACACAGTAAATATATTTGTCATATTTGTAGCAATTACTCTTTGTATATATATATATTTTGTGTAAAGTGTTTTCAAAAAAATTTTTTCAACAAATTTCACATAATGCCAGTACTATTGCTGTTAACATTGAATAAATACACTAAAGTATTACTTCCATACTTGGGCTATTTGTTAAAAGAAATGAGTGAATGAATAAATTTGTGCAAGTAGTCAGCTTAGCTTAAAATTTTGTGTATTCATATTAGTTAATTAACACTGCATACCCTGCAAAGAGGTACTTGGTTTTATCCTGTTCTAAAGAAGAGTGCTTTTCTTAATTGCCCTTGGCTCTGTGGTAACTCTCATCAGAATTAAAATGAAGATATTTGGTTATTGGCTCATTTGATATTTGGTGAAATTTCTATCTCAGATTAAATTTTACATCCTTGTCAAAGTTTACACACACACACTCACACACCATGTTATTTGCCAATTCTCCAACATTTTCTTTCCTGCAAAATAAAACTCTACCATCTACAACCTTCTCTTCATAATTCTCCCTTTTATCCATTTGGTACATTCTAGTCATGTCAGTTGATGTACTTTTCCCCAAACACACCATGAATTTTTATAACTCTAGGTTATGCTCCTCCGTTCTCTGTCCAGAGTACATTTCTTCATTCGACAACATAGCAAACCCCAATCTATCATTTGAAAGTGATCAAATATCATCTCTTCAGTGAATTCTTGGGAACAGCCCCAGACAAGTGAGTTACTATGAGTACTAGTGCCTTTTAGTCATACTCACTAAAATCATTATCACAGTGTATCATATTAATTCTAATGTACCCATTTTCCCCACCAGACTAAAAGTTTAAATCTTCAGTAACTACTACAGTGCCTGGTATTCAATAAATATGTGATTTTGAATGTCTTTGTCCAATACTTTTGGATGCCTGTCTGATAAGTGGTCAAGAAGAAGGCATGGCATAAAAATAATTCCAAAACTTTAATTGGAATCTTTTCTCTTGTTTCCACCTCAATTCAGACCTCCTTAGACCAGGCTGCCATCATGTCTCTCCTGGCACACCCTGGTGGCATCCTATCGGGTCTCTGCTTCCTTGTTTGCTCCTGGCACATAGTCTATTCTCCACTCAGAACTCAGAAGAATTTCAGAACATACTGGGAACCAGTCTCTCCTCTCTAATGACTTCCAGGTACATTTAAGTAAAATCCAGATTCCTTATCCTGGCCTGATGGCCCTTAAAGAGCTGCCCTGGCCCACCTTTTTGACTTTCTTCCTTTTGCCCACTCCCTCCAGCCATTCCCTCCTCCAGTAGTGATTTTCCCACTGACATTTTCTTGGCTTGATTTTTTTATTACTTTAAAATTTGAGTTTAAATGTCACAGACTTAGAAACCAAAGTATCTCCCATCTTTCAGTCATATCACCCCATGTTAACTCATGTATTTCTCATTGGATTTTTTTTTTTGAGCTTATATGTTCTTGCTTATTACCTATCTCTTACCAATAGAATGTAAGCTCCAGGATAGCAGAGACCTTGTCTACATGTTACATTATCATTGTAAGCCCAGTGCTTGGCACAAACTAGGTACATAGCAAATGTCCTAAATGACACATAGTAAGAGCGGACGCAGTGGTAACAGCCTCTACCACTCACTGAATGGCTACTTACGGCACACAAAGTACTGTCCAATATACTTCACGCATGTTAACCCATTTATGTCACACATAAATCCATATGCACATGAAACTACGCAGTAGAAAAGCTACTCGTTGTCATCACTCCCTCTTGAGAGATTTGAAAACTGAAAAACAGAGATGTTAAGAAACTACCCAAAGTCCCACAGCTACCAAAGTATAGAGCCAGAATCTGACTCATGTCATACAGACAGGGAAGCCTACTGCCTCGGCCACTCTAGTACCTGCATACCATTTCAAAAACAAAGTGGTAAATTCATCAAAAAGATGTTCTATCTTGGTTTTAAATCTATTTTGATTTAACTAAACCATGTATCTGACAAGTTCAAAGAACACTTAAGAAATAGAGCTTAGGTTTAAAAAATAAAGAATAATAAAATAATAAAAATAATAAAATAAATAATAATAATAAAATAATAAAAATACATATTAGGTTATCAGTGTTGAAATCATGCTTTAGAACCTGCCATTAGACAGACAAAAACCAGTGACATAAAAGCTGAATCCAATGTCTGTCCTTACCAAAAAAGCAGACTTTCTTTCCCCGAAAGAAAGATGAAGGGAATACATGGGACTTCGCTGTATTCTCTTGACAAAAAAGGAGCAACCTGGACATATGGTGTGACTCAAACCCGTGCTGAGCAACTTTTGGACAGGGACACTAAAAAATATACCTAACCTGGTTAATAATAGCAAACCACTGATCCGTCAACTAATGGTGTTTATAGGAAATAGAATTCACGAGAAAAAGAAATAGCAGCATGAGACAATTAATCCACAACATGCAATTTCCTTCTCTGCGCATCGCCTTCACCAAGAGGAAATCTGAAGATTCGCCACCTGTTCAGATGTGCCTTTTGTAAGATTTAGAATGGCCTCCCGCCAAAATGACTAAAGGCATTCATTTATACCACATAATTAAAATAAACATTGTGTTAGCCGAAAGGTAAATTTTGTGATCTAAAGAAGAATGAAGTAAAAAATAGTAACATTCTCAATTCTCAATCTCTTAATTTTAGCAACAGATATTTTATGTGTACTCACTGAGAACACCTGACATTTCGTATGCAAAAAGTAGTGACTTTTAATGTGTTTGTTATGACCAAGCTGTATTCCCCATTCACAGTAAATACTTTGCTCAGCTTAAAAACCTTCAGCTTCCTTTCTTTCTGTACAGGTCCAGTTTGAATACCTCTTCCAACTAAATGTTTCTTTCTCAGCTCTTTTTCTCCCTCCTTCTCTCTTTTATTCCTGATAACTGCCCGTTCCCCATAATACGGAATCTGGTCAGTGTGAATTGGGTCCAAATCCCGTTACCACCACTTCTAATCATATAACCATGACCAAATTACCCAGTCACCCTATTTCTTCTACCCAAGGCTTCATGTTCTCATATGAACAATAGTGAAGAAAGAAATGCTTACTTCATGGGGTTTTGTTAAGAATCGCACATACTATGTAAACAGCAATTAGCATGTAGTGAATGCTCACTACTGTATCTATCCTTGTGGTCACTGACCATAGCCGTCTACAGGGAGGGCATTCCACTTCATGCCATGATCCCGTTACCATACTTTCTCCCCAAACATTCTTTTGGGGTCCTTAATACAATAACACCTCCAAAAGTATAATTGTTTTAACACAGTGAATCTCATCTTGACGTACCTGTGCCTCTGGAAGTCAAAAACATTTTTGTTTTAATTCTAAAAAAAAAAAAACAATATATATTTGTGAAAGCTTGTACAAGCCAACTAAAACCTCGAGTTCCTTTCTAGTAAGTCTGGAATTTTTATCAGTTGAACTATTATATCCACCCTCCCCCAACACACACACACCAACTATAATATTCCTTAATTCATTTACTCTATCTAGTATAATGCAGGTGATCAATAAGTAAAAAGAACAAAACGCCAATTTTCTAATGCTGCTCGGAAGTCCTGATTAACTCCTGTATCTAATACATTACTTTAAGAATGCAATTTTTTTAGAGGTTAAAAACCCATCCAAGGATCCAAACACACACACACACACACACACACACACACACACACACACGTTTGAGCATTTATGGATGAAATGTTGTAAGACACTAACTTAACCCATGTCCCGGTTATATCTGACTTGGCACATTATATTTTTAATTCTCAGCTATAGAGTCTGTACACTCTGTGCCCTATGTGGAGTATTTTGTTTTGTTTTTACTCACCATTATTTAATAGATTATTTAGATAATAGTGATAATAACATTCAACTTGTAAATAACTGAAGCTACTAATTTTATTAAATTAAGTTTTATTGTAATAAATTATTGTGAAATCCACAATAATTAAATGTATATTGATTTTATGGAAGATTATATGTCACTTGTAAGAGGATCTTAACATATGTTTGAAGCATTTCTCCAGAATGATTTTGGTTATAGCCTTCTATTTTTGTATCAAATGACAAAGATTAACTATTTCTCTGGATGGTAAAACCTTCTGTAACATCCTGCAGAAGACACTCATCTACTTCTTAAGACATCTTTCTTTTGTCACTCTAGAATTACAAGTGATTCATCCCTCGTCTTTTGTATAAATTAAAAGATATGCAAAAATATACTGTTTCATGAAGAACTAAGTCATGATGTCTGCACTAGAAGCATTTTTTATTGTATAATTTTTGAAAAAAATGCATTTAAAACTGGAAGAACTTCCCTCCTAATCCTTAGATTAAAAACAGCTCTTGGAACATTTGAAAAGTAAAGGAGTAAAAATGAATTTGAGAGGAAGGAGCTAAGCATTCAAACATGGAGTCAGTCCACTGAGAAACAGCTTGTTGATAACCTCAATGCTTATGGGGGTCTCTGCATAGAACATCAGATATAGAATCTGGATCTCAGACTTTTGTGATGGATGAACTCTTAGATTTTAGAACAGAGATGGTACTTATAATGTGCTGTCTTATGATGTGAGGCCAAATTCTGGATCCTCCAAGGAGATTTCCCTTCCCAGTGTTCAACTCTGCTTAGCCTGAGAAACTATTGCGCCTCCATTTTAACTCCCTGTATGATCTTCTCAAGTCTAGTACAAAGGAAGGATTATTTGAAGTGATTTTTTGCATATTAAATTTCAAATGTTCTAAATTCACTTTGCAAAGTGGATTGAGCAGACATGATCCCAGGCATGCACTGTTTCCATGTTAACCCAGATGATAATGATAACGACCAGGACAGGCAGAGTAGCGATGACAGAAGGACACCGCTGAGTGGTCGTGAGTAAAAACAACATTCTGTTTGGATTTAAGAGCCATAAACAGTAAAAACAAGCAAGCAAGCAAACAAAAACCTTGCATCATACCCACTTCTTGAGCTACCCTTCTACTACTATGCAAAGATGGAAGCAAAATATACTATTTTTAAGAATCACTGTGGGAAATGAAACAACTATGAACTTCCAAGTTCATAGACTCAGAATGACTTTCAGCAAACCATTCAATCTGAGACTTATATTTTTGTTACTAACGTGGGGACTCCAGGTTGTTTTGAGGATTGCAAGGGATGATACGAGGGAGCCCCACTGCAGAATGAGTTCTCAATAATTGTGTTTTTACCCTAACTACTATGTTATGATGGCTAGGGTTTTCTGGGGATTTCTGGTCGCCTACCTTGGAAATGGATACATACATATAATTATTATGTACTGTTTAATTCTAACCACCGCACTCAACAGTATTTGAGTTACTATATAACTTGGTTTTACACGAAGAAATATGTGGCTTTTGTTTTTTTATTTTTTCAATATAGAAGCTCCTGTGTTTTATTTAAATAAAGTTATTAGTAAAAAAGAAATACATAAATTATAAATTTATAAATTATATCATATTAAATACACAATATTACACAAAATACTTATAACAGTATATATAAATATATATATAATTATGATCACTAAATCAAAAACATTTCAGCAAAGATCTCAGAATCTTCTCTAAACTACTGACATATTTAGACTATGGAACTTTTCTTGCAGTTTATTACACTCACTACAGGCCATCAAACAAAAATTCTGCAGCTCCGAAAAGACTGTTTGTTCACTGTCAGTTCAAAGAATTCTTCATCCTTTTAAGAGTATTGAAGCTTCTGGTATGTTATTCAAGTTGCCTGAAAAACCCATGGCATACAACAGTCTTCTTTCTGAAACACTGAATTTTTTTCAGAGATTTTTTTTATTTAAGCAATATCTGATATAACCAACTAGAAACACATGAATGATGTGTTTAGTTACTAACATGACATTTTTAAAGTTGACAGTAAATGATGCAAAAAATCAGAGGTTGCAAGGTCTTAATGTTGCCATTAATAATAGGAGAATGTGACTTTGACTAATTTGGGTGTGTGTCTATGGGTATCTGAGCAGATAGTCACCCTTACAAAAGTAATGAGGGCAAGGTGTATAGATTGTGAAGTCAGGGATGCTTGCTCAAGGTAGAGCAGAGACGATGCGAGGGTTAAGGCTTTGCCTAATTTTTTATTCATTTCCAATTTCAATTATTTTATCTGTAGATTAATTTTATCAACTGCCACATTAGCAGAATATGGCCAATTTTACCAACCTTATTTTTAAACAGATGCTAGACAACAGAGAGATTGTGGTTGAAGAAATTCTATTTTAGAATGCCTGTCAAGAAAATCTATTTTAGAAGTCATTATTGACTTTATATTCCTATTTTAAACAACAGCAATGTCACTTTGCCTGAAATTCATATATCCCTGTTTTAATTCTAAACTTGTGTTTAAGCTGGAAGTTATCCTAAACTTGGAAAAGCCGCCATTCATTATCATAAAGGAAAGACTGTCCCATATCTACTTCCTGTCTCAAACTCCCCTCCCTCTCCTGGGGAGTGCACAGCACACTGATGCCTTCTGTCACTGTGGGAGCAGCATCTTGTCCCATGCCATGTCTACGGGGGTCACTTAGAAGATTCCTCCTAAGCTTAACTCACCAGTCCAGCTTGTGCCCTGCTAACTTGCTCTTCCATTTCTGGAAGGGGGGCGTGTTGCTGGGCTGGGAAGGTCTCCAGGCAGGATCATGAAGCCAGCCCCAGGCTCTGCTCTGATGCCCTCCATTATCTTGCTGGAAAGCATCCCACACCAGGAGAATCCCAAGAGAGGGAAGACCTTCCAATCACTTACCTAATCCCACCAAGGGAAAAAGGGAACAAAGTCGAGTGCTGAGTACCCCTTTTCATGAATTTTACAGCTGTTCAGTCTCTTCTCTGACGTGTAGTCTCATCAGCTAAAAATAACCCACAGAGGTGCTCCTGCACTCGGTGACTTCTTAGCCTGCTTATGTAACTGATCTCATTTAAGGCATGTATTTTTAAAATTTACATCCTTCCTATCCCTGTCCAGGTCATTATTGTCTGAGTTAGACTGGAAATGACACACGGCTGGGATCACATCTGCTCAGCTCACTTTGCAAAATGATTGGCTCGGAAGCAAATGTGACTGTGAGAGTAAATGCTTCTCTCAGGCTGACAGGGGTCTTTGAAGAGCCCCCGTAAGAACTGCAGAAATGTGGGGCTCCACTCAGCCCTCAGCTTAAGTATCTCTGCTACCAGACTCCATGACTGAACTCTAATGAAAGAGCACAAATGTAGCGTAAAGCCCTTCAGGTTATCCCACTAACATTTGCAGCCCAGGAAAAGAGGCTTCCTGGTTACAGGCTAAGATTTCTGAAGGGTCCCTTTCTTCACAGAAGTAGAAATAGAGGCCCGGGAGGTATAAAATGGTTTGTGCAGAATTGCAAAGCTAATTGGCGGCCATCTCCTGAGCCTCAAGGGTCTGCCCCTCAGAGAATAAGCAGTGGACAAGTCAAAAATTCTAGAAAGATTGCTTTTAAGATAAGAGTGAACAAAATGGGGGCGCCTGGGTGGCTCAGTGGGTTAAAGCCCCTGCCTTCGGCTCAGGGCATGATCCCAGAGTCCTGGGATTGAGCCCTGCATTGAGCCCTACATTGGGGGAGCCTGCTTCCCCCCCCCCCCCCCCGCCTGCTTCTCTGCCTACTTGTGATCTCTGTCTGTCAAATAAATAAATAAAATCTTTAAAAAAAAAAAGGGGTGACCAAAACAACCGTATACATTGACATCGCCTCCTAGCCATTCCTACAGTTACTCTTTTATGAGCTAAAGCATTTAATCAGCGCTCTGGGTAGTTAACACAGTGGCCAGGAATAGGTTCAAAATGCATCTTTCCTTTAGAAAACAATATCAAGACTGTAAAATGCAGAACTTTCAACCTGAGATGTAAGCATCGCTCGACATAAGCTCTGTGTGCGAAAAGCACATATTTCATCGAACTCCAGGGTGTGTGTCACTCCGCAGAGCTCCTCCCAGCCCCTGTCATAATGGGCATTTGTTAATTTTCAAGAAAAATGACTGAAAGCAAAGAGCGGTGATGAGAGCCAGAATCACACTCCACTAAATGCAGAAGGTCTGGGATGTAAAGATGAAGTGAGGGGCGCCTGGGTGGCTCAGTGGGTTAAAGCCTCTGCCTTCGGTTCAGGTCATCCCAGGGTCCTGGGATCGAGCCCCGCCTTGGGCTCTCTGCTCAGCACGGAGACTGCTTCCTCCTCTCTCTCTGACTACCTCTCTGCCTACTTGTGATCTCCGTCCGTCAAATAAATAAATAAAATCTTAAAAAAAATGATAAAGATGAAGTGAGCCCACCTGTAAACAGAGTGGGTCTGAAGCCCCTCCTGTGGTGGTGGCTTTCACCGTGTCTAGGGAAAGAAGGTGGGGTGACAACCTATATTATGTATTTTGTGACTTATACACCAACTGGGTTTATTTTTTACTTTATTTCAGTGGTTTTTTGTGACTATTAAAATATTGGAAACTTATGGAAGAAAATTGGAAGAATAAAATAAATTATGTGTAATTACTATTTTCTTAAGATTTATCTAGTTATTTAAGAGAGGGGGAGGAGGGACAGAGGAAGAGGGAGACAAGCAGATTCCTTGTGAGCGCAAAACCTGATCCCTGGACCCTGAGATCATGACCTGAGCCGAAATTAAGAGTCAAACACTTAACCCACTAAGCCACCCAGGCACCCCAAGAAATGACTATTGTTAACTTGCAGCTGTATTTCCTTCCAGACCTTTATATGCATATGTATGGACAGACAGACAGATAGAAAGACAGATAAGATTTAGTAAGGTTTACACAATGTTTTAATCCTGTTCCACACAATATTTATTTTACTAGCTCCCATCACATACAAGCTTAGGTGTTTAACTATTTCTTTATTGTTAGAGGTTCGGGTTATTTCCACCTTTTGGCTATTAAAATAACATTACAATTAGCAATATTTTAACAAAATTTACATGTTATATTTTAATCAGTTTGGTTGCCAGAGTGTTCTTAATATTCTAACTGTGAGTTATGTATTGTGTCTTTATTACCATTGTCTATTGTCCCTCATGAACTTATAATACTAGTAAACTTATTGATCCCTTATGTATAAAAATGTATATATATGTATATGTATATATACACCAAAAGCTGTTCTAAGCTCTTTCCACACATTTGCACATTTTAATCTTCACAATAACTTTATGAAATAGAACTCTTCTTATCTCTTATCATCTTTGAAGAGAAGAGGAAAGTAAGCCACAAAGAGAACCATCTGTGACTTCCCTAAGGTCACACAGTTGACCTGGGATCATCAGGGACGCGAACCCATGAGTCTAGATGCCAGCCTCTGCTCTGAATCGTGAAAGTGTACCATCTCTCTAAAGAACAAGATCAAAAAAAAAAAAAAAAAAAAGGAAGAACAAGATCATGTGTTTACTAAGCACGTTATTTTAATATAGCATAAAGGATGCTAACTTACTATTAAACAGAAAGAAAAATAACCTACATGTCTCCATAAAAACAACAGAAGTATATGTAAAAATGGAATAAAAAGTTACAGTAATAAAATGTACTGGAACACAATTGTGAATGAGAGTTCTCAATAAATACGTTATCAATTTTAAAAAAATATATAGTTTCCATTTTAAAGGGTATCATGTAAGAACAGGAATATTTATGTATTTGGATAATGACTAGTTAAAAAAACACAGAAAAGAAAATAATCCAGTGACTCGACTCTCATTGAAACAATTTTATTCTCTGACATTTACTCCTCCTCTTGCAGGATCACAATCCACACTCTAACATATTTTTTGAGAGAAAGAATAGGAATATGAAGTTTTAAGTTCAAAAAGTGAATAATAGAGTATTGTGATTTCCATATTTGGGACTATCTAGGCAAGTTGGAGCTGAGATGAATTCTGTCTTGACCCTTTTCTGGACACAACCACCTTTCGAATCTGAAAATAGGGATGTTAACCTCCCCCTTGGTACAAATGTGAGGATGAAATCAAATACCACAAATAAAGCAGTGGGCACAGGGATTGATGATACTACTAAGTGATTTTTTTCCTCTCTTCTGCCTTGCTCCCCCCAACAAAGCAAATAAAAAAAAAAAATAACAAAACCCTTCTCTGTGGAATCTGAGAAACAAACTGAGGGTTTTGGAGTGGGGGGGCTTGGGAGGGCCTAGTGGTGGGTATTAAGGAGGGCACGTATTACATGGAGCACTGGGTGTGGTGCATAAACAATGAATCTTGGAACACAAAAAATTAAATTAAATTTAAAAAAACCTCAGAGACAATGCAGCTAAATCTAAGCTTTTATAATATAACTATGAATGTCTTGTTCAGAATAAAATCCTTTGGGAACTCCATTTGAAATGTACCTAGGCTCCCCTGAAAAATATCCGAGCATCCCTGCTCCCACTGAATACACAGGATGCCTTCAGAGTCTGCTCCCAAATGTTACACTGTTTGCAGAGTTTACATCTTACTGGAAACAGATGGACTTGGGGATGTGCTACTCAGAGATCAGGCCTAAAACTGTACTCTGTGCATGATTTAATCTATCAGGGAGGAAGCTCTCTACACGGTAAACACCAATTACAAGCATCATTTGAGTATATTGTGGCTGCCGCTCCGTACATATAAAATAATTATTATTATTTGCTTTATTCAGTCTGTTCAAATAAGTCCCTACTTAGACTACATGCTGCAGGAAAAATAGGCAATTATTTCAGCAGTCTCCAGACATGTCAACCACTGAAGAATAAATAGCATATTTTTCTTAAAAAAAAAATTATGTAGCAGGTTGAAAAAAAAATGTCATTTTAACAGCTGGCATCAGAGCTCCCATAAGGGAGAGAATGGTCTTTGTTTAAGCAAGTACCTGGTAGATTGTTGTATGTGGGGAAGGGTGACCTGGGAGAATGCTCTGTGTGAAGACAGCAAAACCAAGTGAGAGTTTGCTCCACGAGACGTTAAAAGAATCTGGAGGGTGAAGGAAGCATCCAGAGAGGGAGGTGGACAAATCATCAGTGAGCGTAGAGGGGACAGTGGACAGCAACACAACAGAAAGGTTTGATCATGCAGAAAAAGAAGTCAGTTAAAAAAAAAATCCCAAGTGGCAGGGAAGTCAGGGCACTGTTAAGGAAGCCAGAGTTCAGGGCTGCAACATAAACTCCCTTCCTCACTGCGAACCTACAGTAAAGCCAACATACACACCAATGTCTCGTTTGAACGGTGGTTGTGGTCTCACTTCTGAGTGTGGGACAGAAAAGTAGGAACGGCTCAGCAGCCAAGATATAAGTCGGATCTAGAGCCCAGCAAAAATAGGAAAACACATCTAAGGTGAACTTGAGAACATGAGCCCCTGGGAAATAAGAAGAATTGGAAGAGCATCTTAAGCTTCTACAGAATGTGGAGTTGAGAGTTTGAGTCAGCTTTATGTAAACTTCGAAGGACCTAACAGGTTTGATTGCAAATGATAAAATTTTCTTTATGGGTGAATAATATTACACTGTGCATATATGTATATGCACAGTGTAATATTATATATCTCTCTCTATATATAGATAGATAGATAACATCTTCTTTATTCATTCATCCCTGGATGGACACTTGGGTTGCCTATATAGTTTGGCTATTCTAGATAATGCTGCTATAAACATTGGGGTATGTATTCCTTTGAATTAGTATTTTCGTATTCTTTGGGTAAATACCTAGTAGTGCAATTGCTGGATCATAGGGCTACCTCTTTTTTTTTTTTAAGATTTTATTTATTTATTTGACAGAGAGAGATCACAAGTAGGCAGAGAGGCAGGCAGAGAGAGAGTGAAAGGGAAGCAGGCTCCCTGCGGAGCAGAGAGCCCTATGTGGGACTCGATCCCAGACCCCTGAGATAATGACCTGAGCTGAAGGCAGCAGCTTAAACCACTGAGCCCCCCAGGCACCCCAGGGCTACCTCTTATTTAGAAATTATTTCATCTATCTTAACATCATAATTGGCTGAGCAATGATAACAATAATTGATTTCCCTTTCCTTCCAGAGAAATGTATCTGTATCTCCACAACACCTGACACTCCCTAACAATATGCTAAATAGAACAGCTCTGTAGACCAAAATTTCCTCATCGCCACGTTTAGACACTAAGAGATTCCCAAAGTTGTGTCTCCTAAGTTTACAGTTCTCAAAGTGCATTCCACATACATAAGTCCATAGGATGCCCCATTTTAAAAATGACCTTCATAACAAAAAAAAAATTAGAAATGCTGCGTACCTCACCTTTGAAATTTACTCCAACTCATACAACAAAAGCTCTGAAAAGTTCTGCAATTAAAAATAAATACTTTCTTTTTTATGTAAATGTTTGCCAAATAATCTTACCCACAGATCCCTTTTCTTAAGTTATATTTATTAGTATCTGAGAATGTTAGGATAGAGTTTGCCAGTGTAAAAATATGTAGTGGCTTCAACAAGGTAGAAGTCGATCTCTTTCTCAAGGAAGGTAAGCAATCTAAAACTGATATGGTGGTTCCAAGGCACGAGGGACCACACTCCTTTTATCTTGTTGCTCTGTGGTCCTCAGTAGGCAACATTCTATATCCTGACTGTTCCAACTCCCACCATCACTTTCACACTCCATCCAATGGAAAAAAGAGAAGTGGACACACTACTCCTTCTATTTTCAGCAAACGCCTTGGAAATTGTTCACCCCATTTTCATTCATGTCTCACTGGGAATGGCTTCATCACTTGACCACAACTAGCTGCAAGGGAGGCTGGTAAATAGTCTTCAGGGACATGGTCAAGTGCTTATCTAAAATATCTATTGCTATAAAAGAAGAGGAGAACAGACAGAGGAAAAGAACTAGTAATTTCTGCTACAATATCTATAGAACCTGTTTGGGGACATGTTGGCTTAAAGACCTGACGAACATCAATGAGATTATGGGGGATATATTTAGCAAACTATAAGGAACTGCTTTACTAGCATTATCCAAAAGTTCACAGTGAAAAACAGTGCTTTGTCATAATTTTTATTTTTCCATATCCTTCAGATTTATTGTAGATTCTTACCATTCTCGAATTTTCAAAAATTTACATTGACATATTTTCTGGGAACTCATTATCCACCTCAATCATTCTACACTGAGAAGATGCTATTGAAATTACTTTTTTCTCATGTATATGTTCATAGGGAGGATATTAAGTGATACTAAGTAATTTATTTCATTTTCTAATCCTTAAATTCAAGACTGCCACTCACCAGCAATGTGACCTTGGCTGGACCAATTAACCCTTCCCTGTCTCAATTTTCCACTGTAAAATGAAGATATAATATGCACAGTGCAGTATTATTGTGGGGTTTAAACGGAATAATGCATATAATGTACTAGAAGGCAGTACGTAGTCAATAATTGCTGATACTTTTTCACAAGCTAAAAGCAGGTATCACTAGATGATCTTTTTTTTTTAAGATTTATTTATTTGACAGAGAGATTGATCACAAGTAGGCGGAGAGGCAGGGAGAGAGAGAGGGGGAAGCAGGCTCCCCGCTGAGCAGAGAGCCTGATGCAGGTCTTGATCCCAGGACTCTGGGATCATGACCTGAGCTGAAGGCAGAGGCTTAACCCACTGAGCCACCCAGGTGTCCCTCACTAGATGATCTTTAAAAATATTGTTTCTATGACAAGAACAACACTGAAGTGTAAAGGGATGTTGTAGACACAGTACTGGCTCTGGGATTTCAGGAAATACTGGAGTCCATTTGTGATTTTTCCTTTCCCACTGAGAGAGCAGGACTCTAACATAAGCTGAAACCTCCAGCATGGTCTCAGACTCTAGTAAACAGCTCTTGCACACACACTAGTGTATTTCAGGTAGACCACTTGAGGGTCTCCACATTTTTTTTTAAGATGTTATTTATTTATTTGACAGAGAGAGAGACAGCGAGAGAGGGAACACAAGCAGGGGGAGTTGCAGAAGGAGAAGCAGACTCCCTGCTGATCAGAGAACTTGATGGAGGGCTCCATCCCAGGAATCAGGGATCATGACCTGAGCCAAAGGCAGACCTTAATGACTGAGCCACCCAGGCGCCCCAAGGGTCTCCAGATCTTAACTGTTTTACAAAGAACAACCATAAAACTTCCTAAGACTGCCTCCATGAAGTCTACAGGAAATAAGTCCTCAATAAAATTTGTGGACTAAAGGAATGATTAAGTGTTTCCGGATAAATGAAAAACATAATGAGGATAAACATGGCAAAGTCCTAAGAAAAAACTCATTAGCAAATTATACTTTGTCTGAAGTTCAACCTTGGCATAATATAAACACCAGGAAATAAACAGTGCAACTACCCGTCATTTAAATCCCTCACTAAAAAAAAGAATTAGATTGGATGCTCCGTAAGATATGTTTCTGCTCTGGAGTATGCAAAAGTGAACTTGCTATATTAATTTCAACATGAATTTTTTTAAATTAAATGCCACTACAAATTTATTATAAGTAACCAGGACCCCATTTGAGTGTATGCATCAACTATAAAATAATAGAAACATAAAGTTAAAGCATTTCAATGGAGATTTCAAATACAAATGCTTATTCATTTAAAAAAATTTTGAATTATGTGGGTTAAGTTATCCTCACTGCTCTTTTAAAAAGATAGCAAGGGCGCCTGGGTGGCTCAGTGGTTTAGGCCGCTGCCTTCGGCTCAGGTCATGATCTCAGGGTCCTGGGATCGAGTCCCACGTTGGGCTCTCTGCACTGAAGGGAGCCTGCTTCCCTCTCACTCTCTCTGCCTGCCTCTCTGCCTACTTGTGATCTCTCTCTGTCAAAATTAATAAATAAAAAAATCTTTAAAAAGATAACAAGCACAGTGGGGCAAGCATCTGTCGACCCGTCTCTGCTTAACCCAGAAAAGAATTTGCAAGTTAGGATCTGTGTACCAAATTTGGCCCACAGCCTATTGTTTTTTGTTTTGTTTTGTTTTGTTTTTGAATTAAAGTTTTATTGGAACATAAAAAAAAAAAAAAAAAAAAAATTTTTTATTCATGGTTTTAACAATGTAAACAATCCTTCAAAAATTTTAAGATATTTCTTACTAATTATGAGTACAAAAGACTCTAGATAATTAACATAATCATTGCTTATTGCAAACAATGTTTACAGATCTTTAGTGCTCTCATTCTGTGTGTGTGCATGTGTACTGGTCTCACCACTTTGTCTGAACGGCGTATGTTACATGTTTTGCACAAAGGCAAAGAAAAGTCACCAGAGGCATAAAAGAAATTTTGGAGGACCATTAACTGAACATGTATATTCATTTAGAAATTATAGCTACAAACTTGTATACCCTCCTGATGCCAGAGAAAATTTTTCATAGAGCAAAGGATAATATTCATGACCCTGTAATTGTCCCTTTGGTGATTTGATGCATGTTCCTGGTACCCCGATTCGAACAATTCTTTTGATAATGAATGTTGCTTCAAGGGCTGTTTCACTACTTCATTAAGAATTCCCAGATTTGGGGTGCCTGGGTGGCGCAGTGGATTAAAGCCTCTCCCTTGGGCTCAGGTCATGGTCCCAGGGTACTGGGATGGAGCCCTGCGTTGGGCTCTCCTCTCCTCGGGGAGCCTACTTTCACCTCTCTCTCTCTGCCTGCCTCTCTGCCTACTTGTGATCTCTGTCTCTCAAATAAATAAATAAAATCTTAAAAAAAAAAAGAATTCCCAGATTTGGGGTGCCTGGGTGGCTCAGTGGGTAAGAGCCTCTGCCTTCAGCTCAGGTCATGATCCCAGGGTCCTGGGATCGAGCCCGCCTCGGGCTCTCTGCTCGGCGGGGGTCCTGCTTCCCTTCCTCTCTCTCTGCCTGCCTCTCTGCCTGCTTGTGATCTCTGTTTGTCAAATAAATAAATAAAATCTTAAAAAAAAAAAAAAGAATTCCCAGATTTGTGCATGTGTGTGCTATATGAAATATATTCACGGAAACTGTTTTTCTGGAGATGATTAAAAAAGTCTAAAAAGTATCCCGGAATGATTTACATACATGTATTTCTAGAAGCAGGGCAAGCTTATGATTGATGGGGAAAATGCTCATCGCTACTTATATCAGATCAATAATAAACTTGATTTCTGAAAAATTTGGAAAGTTACTGAATTAATAACATACAATCTTTGCCCAGAATTTTTCTCTATTCTGCAGGAGCAGAAGGGAAAAGAAAAAGAAAAAGAAAAAGAAAAAAACACAACTATGTCTCCGAAGCACGGGTTAGAGATTCTGAGAACATTCTCTGACTGAGGGCAAAATTGGCCTCACTCTTCAGGGCAGGCTCCAACCTTATAGGTGGCGCTTAGTAACCCCACCTGTGGATGTTTTAATTGAAAGGACCAAGGATCCTAGACAGTCACGGATTGCTGTAACCAAATGTGTCTACGTCCTCTCTTCTGAATGTATAATGAGCATTTCCTTCCCAACACTACCTCTGCTCATTCCGTTCTCCCCACCGCTGCTCCTCTATACTCCTTGAAAGAAATTCCCTGCTCCCCAAAGTGTCCCCATCACACAGGAATGGATCAAGTCGCTCCTTTCCATAAAATCCCGCTTTTCCTTTTAAAGGTTGAAACAGCCAGAGTATTTATTATCTGCATATTCCACAGTCATATATTTCATTGAAACATTTTGTTTTTCTGCATGAGCATCTCGCCTGGCAATTTTCTGTGGTCAGAGACCATGTACAATCACTTCCCTGTATCACTCATAATGCTCACTATAGTGGGTCGCTTGTACAAAATGCCTAATGGATATTTGTTAAATGAATGTCTCAATGAAAGCCATAACTTATGTGTTACTTTACTTTTTAAACCACCAACCTATTCATTTGTGGTCCACAAGAAGTGCTCAATAAATCTTTATTGATTAATTACTTTACTGTTGAGTTAGAGACTGTAGAATTAACAATAAAAGATTATGATTATAACCTAGTATTTGTTATTTTAAATTGATAATATTTAAATAATATAAAATGCCTAAAGTACTTCGCGTAATTCCACAGAAGCCATGCTATGAACAACCCCTGGGATTCATTTCTAAAGAAGACAAACATGTTCTTCCTTCCCTCATGCCCGGTGAAGGTATAAGGCATATGTTTTGTTCCTAGTCAGTCTTTCCTACCTCTAATACACAGTTGACAACAATTCATAAATTGGAGTTTGAATAGTGATAGCAGTTAGGAAGAAGCCTTGTAATTCAAGGCTACCAAGTCCCGGGCATAAATATCTTCTGGGCGTGTTCTGACCTTCTGAAAATGTTGCGTATGTATGCTGCGTGTTTGCAGGTGCTCTGCCTGGCATTACACTACGCACGTGAAATTTAATGTCACTGGGCCTCGATCTCCAAGCCACCTTAGTTTATGACATTATTTGGGATATAATCACAGTGAACAAATCTGTTGCACAGGAACTATTTAAAAGGTAGACGTGCAAACTGTTTGGTAATTCTTGGTGAAAACATTTCTACTCATGCCATGTCCTTTTTTCCCCCTTCTCCTCCCCAAATATTTTTTACTTGTATTTATTTAGATTTCAGATGAGAATTGTAGGGCAGATCACATAACAATTTATATCTCTATAATCAGAAAATATCTTAGTCTAATGTCAAATCAAATTTCGAATTCTGAATGTTTAATTTTAAAAATTAATTTTAAAAATTAAAAGCTTTTGCTTTTAACATAAATAGTCAAGATGACATTAAAAGACACCAAATAGAATTTTAAAGATGAGAAACTGATAAAATTATTGTTACTATGCATAAAATATTCATCTTTTACTTCTCCATTAAACCACTTGCCCCTAAAAATTTTATCTTTGGGAGAATAATCGTTTGGGAGAATAATCGCTGGACTTCCACGTTTCTCCACTACTTGAGCATGCTAGAAACTCTCTCTAATCATCTTTTTCTTTAAAGATTTTATTTATTTGAGAGAGAAAGAGAGAGAGAAAGCAAGAGCAAGGGGAGGAGCAGAGGGAGAGGCAGACTCCCATTGAGCAGGGAGCTCGATGGCGGGCGCAATCCCAGAACCCTGAGATGACCACCTAAGCAGAAGGCAGACGCTCACTTGACTGATTCCCCCAGGTGCCCCCCTTTCATCATCCTCTATGTCAAGCATCAGACACAATGCGTGGCACACCGTAGGCACTCAATAATTGTTTGATCAGTGAATAAATGAGAATCTTTTGAAGTTACACAAGTGAACTAAAATCTTTTGAGGACGGGTGATAAAAAAAAAAACATTCGTATCAAAGGATAAAGTAGTCTTTGAAGTTGAATCTGTCTATGAATCTAAAAATTCAAAGGCCCTTCTCTGTTACTCCAACATTTGTTTTATACCCATACCACTCTGAAACAATAATTGTATTTTATATTAATTTCTTTCAATCATGATCAGGAAAGACTGAGAAAGTGGTCTGTGTTCATGTAAGCCTGCGAACTACCACCTGTTGCAAAGTCAGGCAACAATCTGCCGTAATTAGGATAGTCTTATCTCATGTAGCCTCACATTCTCAATAATTAAGAAGAAAACTGATTCGAAGTTCAAAGCTGAATTCAAACTGATAGAACTTCGTAAGAATTTTAAATCCAGACCAAGATAATTCACTTTCTTGTTTTTTTTTTCACTATTCCATAGTAACATTTAGAAAATCAAAAGTACTTTGAATCCCTCAGAAGAAAAGTATTATTCTCATAAATTTTAAATAGTCACCTCATAGCACAGTAATAAGCACTGTGCTAAGTTTATGGAGTAAAATATGTTTCTATCATTTCTTGTATCTGAACAGGTGGTGTCTTTTCTCATTTTTTATTTATTTTTTTTAATATTTTTATTTATTTGACAGAGAGAAATCATAAGTAGGCAGAGAGGCAGGGAGAAAGAGAGAGAGGAGGAAGCAGGCTTCCCGCTGAGCAGAGAGCCCAATGCAGGGCTCGATCCCAGGACCCTGAGATCATGACCTGAGCAGAAGGCAGAGGCTTTAACCCACTGAGCCACCCAGGCACCCCCTCATTTTTTAAATGTCTGTAACTTTCAGCATTTTCTCTCGACTCTGAATCGGTCAGTTTTCCTCTCCTCCTGTAGTACCAGTAAGTGCCAAGGTCAGTCACATTGCTCGGTGCTAAAACTGCCACAGCCGCTCCCCTGCCATCCCAGCCTCTGGACGCAGGAGTCCCCAACCCCTGAAGTTCAGAGGAACAGCTCGCCTTTGGTTCTCTGGACCTGATCAACTTTGTTCTGGTGCCAACTACCAATTTTTCCACCAAATTCTAGTGTTGTGCCTGAATCCAGCCTCAGTGTGGCATCGTGTTTCTCTGCATATGCAAGACTTGGCTGTAGCCTTGAACTTCTGTCTGGAGTGAGTAATAGGGTACAGCCCTGAGTGAGGTCCAAGGCCACGTCACCCTTCCCTAGCAGTTTTACTGCCTTGTCCCTCCTGATCCTCCGTTCACATCACATCGCTGTTTTAGCCCCCACAGTTGTTTTAGCCCCCACTAGCCCTTGCCCGGACTAGGCAGCAGCCGAGAGCCACCCTGTCTGTGACAACTGCTCAATGGACCCATGCAAATCATACAGTTTGTAACTATCCCTTAGTGGAACATAACAGTGTTGCTGAAATCAAACAGAAGTTATATAACCAATATCATTTTAGAAAACGACATCATTCTTTTTCACTTTGTGTCACTTTCACATAAAAATTGTATGCCTCATCCTCGTGGAGGGGCCATGCAAATCTTCTCTGTATCGTTCCAATGTTAGTACACGTGTGGCTGAAGCGAGCACTTATAAATTTTTAAAAATCCAAACAAAGAGGGTGGAAATTGAGCAATATTATTTTTTAGTAAGCTGCATGGTTCCTAGGGTATGATTCTAAAAGCAGTAAAAAGATGTTCTTGCTAAAAAGGGTAACTGATACAGACTCTAACTTTTCAGCTGCAAACTGTTGAAACTACCGACTCACTAACTCAAAATAACCTTATGAATTTCCTTCATGCCTATGTGAACTATCATTTAAAAGTTAAAACTAAGCATTTTCTTCTTTTGGAATTTACACATTTCAGGGCATTTTATGCACTGGACTTGATCCTATCTTCAGAGCAGAGGAACCATAGTCAGAGCTCTCAGTGAACACAGAAAGGAGCTTGCTGGCATGTTCAGAACGCTGGGGAGAAAAAAGCGGAAAAGATTGCCCAGTGGTGCTAAGAGAAGCCTAGAGGAGCTTATTTCTCTCCTGTCTCAGGAATCTGTTATCTGTTCACTAAAATACATAAATACATAAATACAAATTGAAATAGATGGATTGATAAATAAAACTTTCTAGAACCAGTTAATCATCAACCACCAAGCTAAGGAGCTCCACGTGACATCAAGCTGTACTGGAAAAACTGAGGCCAAAATTTTAAGAATCTAATGTGAAAAAAATGGGATCCTAAGAGTGAGGCTGGCAAGAAAGACGGAGCTCAGAAGCTGGAGGCTACAGTGTACCTGGAAGGACTGAACAGGTTCTTGAGCTGTCCCCCCCGCACTCTGGTTTCGAGCACAACAACCGGCAGTGTAGGACCCAGGCCACCCCACATGCTCGCCCACTCAGCCTTTGCTGTACACAGCTTGGAGGTGCTTGAAAGAGCTGCTTGGGAGTCACTGCAATGAGTCAGCACGTTAAAGCTGACTCTACAGTTATTTGATTTAGAGCCAGTCTTGCTTGTGACCCCGGGTCACCCAACCCCAACGGCTGCAGAGACCAGCTGAGCAGAGCCAGGGCAAGCCTGTCCCCCTGGCTGGCATTTGTTCAGTTAACAGGAATTGGTGGTCAATCCTAAACCAGCCTTCCCTCTCTTAAGTCTTTTTTCGGCAAATCGGAAATTTGCCGATAGGTTTTGGAAAATGGCTTGGTGATATGCCACTCATGGCATCCTAAATTTTGTGGGGCTGTGTTGTTGTTAATAAAAGTTCTGTTTTTCATGAATTTAAATGAACTAACAACAACTCATGGAGTTTAAAAGAAGTCAAATTTTACCTGCCAAACATTTCCTAATATATACTCCAGAGCAAAATAAATATGGAAATCTCTATGTCTTTTCAAAGCAGAAGATTCAAATGTATTGTTCTTCTCGAGGGTAAATCTTTCACGTTATTATCTTCCAGAATTTCAAATGTAACAGGAAAATGTGAGATCAGTATCCTAAACCACTTCCACAGATAAGATTAGATTCTTATTTTTGAAAAAGATGAACACATCAGCTTGTTCTGGGCTTCCATATAAAGAATATTTACTATCATGTCAACTACATGCTACGTACTCAATAAACTTGAATTCTTAGCTTTCCTTCAAGGCTTGGGTAAGACGTTGTGATTTCCAACTCAAAAGCTAGCCAAACATACATCAGACAGGAGAAAACACGGCACCTACAGCAATGGCTTGAGACTCAGCAGGATAAGAAACATCTTTATATGAACACACTTTAAAAATACGGAGTCAACTGAGACAATGGATAATGGCAGGTAAAATGGAAGACCACACGGAGAGCCAATGGGGGGTTCTGGCCTCTCTTTGCAATGCTGTAGACCACAGCAATAGCCCTGATTTCTTTGGTGGACCAGTGTGACTTTGCCCCCTCTCCAGGAGACTGAGGTCACAGCACTTTGAGCAGGAACTGCAGATTTCAGGGGCACTTGGTATGTATCCTCCGGCTGAGATGAAAATGACATTTGCCCTGTTTCAACCCTTTGCTTATGGTCTTTCCAGAGTCACTGAAGAATGGAGGCAAGGTTATTAACCTCCAGTGTATCAGGCAGTAGAAAAAGAGTCTGTTTCCGCCAGTCCCACTTTTCCATCCCCAAACCCAAGCTCCATGTTTCTTCCTCCAGAAGACAGTGCAGGTGAGAGGGCGGGTGTTCAAAAGTGCTACTGAAAGGCTCCCTCTTCTCTGCTGTGACATTTTTTGGCGTCGTGTCAGTTGGCTACCCGGTCTGGGTGTCCACTTTGTAGAATGAATTAATGTAGAAGAAATTTGTTGATGGATGCAGGCTCAGCACTCTTAATATTAGGAAATGACAAAATTTACTTATTGAATTTGTTTTTTTAATTGTCCTCCTTTAGAGAGGAAAGCCTTCCATGCCTCCCATCTCCCTTGTTGCTACCACAAGAACAGCAGTCGCCCTGACTGGCCTATTCACATGAAGACACCATACAAAGGCAAATGGAGGTATGCAGCTCATTTCACGGTTTTCTCCTGAGGGTACTGCTTACTTCCAGATGGGTAAATAGTTTGCCCCAAGTGAAATCAAACACCCAAGAAAGATGCCCCTTGAAAAAAAGCATTTGGAACCAGGTAAAAGAAGGAGGACAAGGCCTTGGAGGGGGTATCGTTAACACAGTGCTGAATCTCACACGACATTCATAAATTCATGAACTGTGTGTTTTACAACATTTTCCCAAGGCATTATTTTCTAATAAACCTCCTTTTGTTTTGCATTCTTTTTGCTTATAATATGCAAAAAAGAAAAGCACAATGGCTGGAAATTCTGTCTCTGTGATCTGAAGTGCTCTCACTTGCATGCTGAGAAGTGTTATAATGAATATTTTTGGCATCAGCTGCTGATAACAGCTTGGTACTAGCAGCACTTGATTCAAAATGTCATATGATACAATAATACACAAATCGAGCGCACAGAGGGGGGAAAAGATCGTGCAACCTGTCATAGGTACAGCAATTTCTCGTGAGTATTCAGGGAGAGAAATGTAGAAGTAGAAACCTGAAATCTGAAAAAAAAAAATAAATAAACACAACATCCGCAAACACAAGAAAAAATTATTAACAAATGGAACATAGCAATTTTTATGTACTCACAACACCAGTGGTTTCTTTAGTCAAAACCCAATGGCATTCATCTATGAGCAATCTGGCACAGCGAAAGTGCTGGAGCCAATGAGAAAGCATATCTGCTTAATATGATCAAATGCACTTCCTATTCGTGTTTGAGTAGTTGAACAGTTACTGGTAGCGGGCTGTCAGTCTGTGCTAGCCACTCCCCTTTTTGTTTCCACTGTTTTCCTAGCTGTTCAAACATCTATTTGTTTTCCTTGAATCAATTAGTGATATCGTCCCAACATACCTTTCTTTAAAAGATTTTTATTTATCTTTAAGATAGAGTGAGAGCGAGCGAGCAGGAGCAGAGAGAACAGAGGCAGAAGGAGATGCAGGCAGAGGGGGAAGCAGGCTCCCCGCTGAGCAGGGAGCCGGTGTGGGGCTCCATCCCAGGACCCTGGGATCATGACCTGAGCCGAATATAGTTGCTTAACTGACTGAGCCACCAGGCACCCCCACCCCAACATATTTTTTGTTTCATATTTATAGTTTGACTGCCTTTGTCCAAGTCCTGGCTCCCCAAATCCAACCATGTGACCTCATTTTTCCCTCTGTGCCTCAGTTCCCTTGTCCTGCTAAGGCTACGGTGGGGACTGATAAGTTAGGGTGGCACTTAGGGCCACCACCGGTACACAGGAAGCTCTTTGTTCCTGTTCTCATCTTGAAAGTAGAACTTTTTAAATGTGATTACTTATGATTCAATTATTAAAATCAATTAATATTAATAATATCAATTATTCAAAGTATATTAATGTATCCATTTTTATTTGTTTCTCTCCCCACCGGTCTATGGATTACTTTAATTCAAGTAATTGGTTTGGTTCTTTTAAATTGACCATCCGTAGAATTTCAAAACCAGAAAGAATCCTAAAAATCACGTTATCCAGCTTTCATTTTGTACAGTACATTCCTAATCATCATGATGATTGTCATCAGGCTTTGGTGACACAACTAATTGTACTTCTCAGGGACTCTGATGCTGCTGAAGTACATTTGTAATCTAAGCTGTGGGCATGGAGATGTCCTCAACAGTATCGACAAATTCACTCTCTTCGTCTGTCCTTCCGATTCACTTTTTTTAATAGCAGGAATCTTCACCACACCCTGCATTGTGGTATAGGCTCTGG
The DNA here is from genome assembly GCF_922984935.1 of Meles meles. NCBI lineage: Eukaryota > Metazoa > Chordata > Mammalia > Carnivora > Mustelidae > Meles > Meles meles. The sequence goes on from NC_060079.1 coordinate 77,080,947, forward strand.
TGTAGGTGGAAAGGATTTCTGTAGACTTTTCCTTGCCCCTATGCAGACATCCACTCTTTCTTTTCCTTTGACTGTCCAGCCCTCTGTGGTTTGTAATCCGTTTTATTTGCACGAGTACCATGCACTGGATCCTGAAAAGACCTTTCTGAGGGCAGAAGCAAGGCAGCTATAATTGTCTCCTCATCAACACCCCCCAGCAACCCCCAGAAAACTAGGAGTCAAAGGTTAGGATCTTGCCCAGGGTGGTAGTGCCAGAGAGAGCCGAAAAACGCAGGCTATAGGATTTCCCATCCAAAGGTGTTTTCACAGTGCCATGCTGCTTGTCCCCAAATGTTGTTCCACATCACCATATTGGTGGTCACAAACATCCTAGCAATGCGCAGAGAACCAAGACAACATAAGAACAGAAAAATAATGCCTGAATGGGCAGTAAACTATTGACTTGTTCAGCTGCTTAAAGTCAAGCTCACACTGAAATTGTCACTCTGATGCAGATTTGAGGGAGACAGATGCATAAGTTCCATATTCAGCCAAGACAGGGTTGAAAAATAAAGTCCTTGGGGGCTATAGAAGAGAAAATATTGAAAGAATGGGCGTCAACCTTATCTTCCTATTGACAGTGCAGGTCTGAGTTTAAACTTCCAGGACCACTCTTTCTGTTATTTTTTAAGGGTTAGGAAATCATTATTGTTTAAGTAAGGTAAGTGAATTTCAATTCTGAAATGAAAAGTTTTCACATTCTCATCACAGAAATTTTAGTAAAAGGAAGTCTGTGTCATATCCTCATGATATCTCCAGGCCCACAAAGGCAACAGATGGTCTCTGAGTTTTAGAGATCTCTTTGTGTTCTATATTAAAATGTTTCCAATAGATTGACATAGTGTAGGAGTCTGATTCCTTATTAAAAGATTGTTTCTCAGGTTTTATACAACTTCTGTGAAGTATGAGAGATGAGCTGTTGTGGTTTGCAGCTTAGGTTGGTGGCACAAAAACTCTCCCTACACCATACTGGAATTCCTTTTCGTCTTAGGTGTAGTCTGTGAATAAGGCAGTGGACTTACCAATGCTTAATGGGCCTGGTCATCCACCGATATGCTACAAGGTAATTCTCAAGTACACTCTTGTTAAATGCATGCAAGAGCAGCAGGAAAAATGTTTAATTGCCATAGAATACTAACACAGAACAAAGCAAAACTGAACTAAGGAATGGTAGATTTCATCTCAAGCTAGGAATCCTGAAGCATTCAACTGCAGAAACGCAATTGTACAACCGTGGCGCTCCATTTTCCTTCCAAACCACAGCCAAAGACAGCCTCGGACCTGTGTCTCATTCAGTGAGAGCCTAATGCTCAAAAAACGCGAAACAAGACAGCAAAACCAAAATCAGTAGGAGTGCTGGGATGACATTGTGTTTCTTTCAGCTACTCACAAAATCTTCATGGAGAGGCCAAAGTGTCTAACTCTATCGTGAAGAGAATGTGATGGAAAGAATTTCCTGCACATATTCCCATTTCAGTGTAGTAAACTAGCTGTATATAGAAACCACACAGAGGCAGCAGAGGAGTCTGACTACCACCTGGACCACGGGCTGAAGGTCAGTATCAACGGCATTCAAGTCATATTGATAGTATTGAGTACATTTCATACAGTGTGATGAACACAGTACTTTTGGTTACTTCTTTGGGAACTTCCTCCCCAAAACCCATAATCCTAAGCTATACCTGAGGAAAACATCAGACGAACTCACGTTGAGGTGGGCTGTACAAAACACGTGACCAGTGCTCCTCAAAACTGTTAAGACCATCAAAAACAAGTCTGCAAAAACAGTCACAGTGTAGAGAAGCTACAGTGTAGAGAAGGAGACATGATTGGCAAATGTAATGTGGTATCCTGGATGGGATTCCAGGAAAGAAAAAGAACATTAGGTTAAAAACTAAAGAAACCCTAATAAAATATGGACTCATATTAATAATAATGTATCAATATCAGTTCATTGATTGTCACAAATGTACCACAATAATGAGATGTTAAGAAGGGAAAACTGGTTGTTAGGGTCTGTGGGAAATCCCTGTATGATCTTCACGACTCTTCGGTAAATCCAAAATTATTCCAAAATAAGCTTTCTTAAAAATTAAAAATAAAAGTCTCTCCTCCTATTTTAACTGATGTCTACAGATCGGAGTAATTCAACTGAACCAACTATGTTTTTATCTCTTCTGCTTTCGGAAGATGGTGAGGGAAGCTGCCTAAGTGGCCAGGATGCCCTCACAGACTGGCCCTGCAGTGGTGGTCTGCTCTTACCCACACATGCCCCCAATCTCATTTACACAAGTTGTACTTGTTATTTTCATTATGTGATCTAAATATTTTTGAAATCACAAGCATAATTGCAACAGAAAGAGTTGCTATTTCTGAGGGAAAAAAATAGATTGAATGATTTGAAAAAACTTGATAAAGGCAAATGGCTAAAAATATTCCTTTGAATATGGGTGTTTTCGTACCATAAAAGATTAAAAGAAAATGTCATGAAAATCAAGAAAGATCCTGCACTCAGATTGCTTCCATCCTTCAAGTTCTGCTCCACTTAAAGACACCAAAATTAGAAATCAGAGATCATGGGTGTGATTTCTACAAGAACTCAAATCAGTTCAACCATAATCAAAGAAACCCCATGGGGCTCAAAGTAACTGGTGAATGAGCATTAATATAAAGTGAAATGTTTAAGGCACATGTATATCATTTTTAATAATTGCCCTGTTTTACTGCTTTTTTCATTAATTTATCCTTTCAATTATCCAATTACTACTGATCCCAACTGACTAACCAAGACATTCTACGGAAAGGATTTTCACTTTCATCTTTCGTGCATTAACATTTTACAGCACGGTTTTGGCTGTCTTTTCTTTAACTGGTGAGTTCAGGTTTTTATTTTGCACTGTCTTATAATGAGCCTATTGTGCAATTCTGTCACCTTTTCCCCTGGTGGACTCAAGACACAAGGGCAATTGCCTAATTACGCTGGGCTGCTCTTTAGAAGCAAATTCGTTAAAGTGACTTCTTAGGGGAACAATATAAAGTATCAAGTTAAAGCTGGAGAAAAAAGCAGCTTATTTTTTTATACATAAATCCAATGTCTGGGAGGACAATGTGATTTCCTCAAAATTAAGTGAATCTATTTTCAAAAAACTCTAAGTAGGAGTGGAGACGAGAACTGAATAAATGTGATGTGCTTCTCTCCTGGCTTCTAGGTAATAAATTGTGCACCAGATGATTACACGGCATTTGAATCTGTTTCTTATATCACGCTGAAAGCAAGATCACTAAGACACACTTTATCTCTCCCAACAGAATCTATCTTTTCAACGATGGTGACAAAGCTGTTTCTTTCTGCATCAGTAGAAAACTCATTCCGATCAAAGCTAAATAGTACCAAGTGGTTAAAATTTTCTAAGCAAAAGAACAGCAAGATGCCCTAAGGATACAAGGAATGGAATTAAATAGTTGTTTTCAAAATCAGCTGTTTACCAAATATATATCCTTTGAACATTAGTGTGGTTCTGTCTGGAATACGCTTCAGAGGAGTAATTTCTTAAATAGGGCATTTATAAAAATATACTTGGAAAGAAATCGAGGAGAGTCGAGATGGATGCTAACTCCCCCTTAGGGATACAAAGCCGTGCAGAGGATCCAGAAATCGATGTTTCTTAGGATTAAGCATTGCGTAAATTGAAAGGTTAAGATTTTCAGTGTGGACATAGGTTTGACTGGACTTCTTATATTTCCTTTATGATTATTAGCAGAAATACAGGCAGACAAGTAGGCAAGAGATCAAGGAGGCTGGACTTCTCCCCATGATCTCGGGTCTTACCCAGTTCAGGGGAGGGAGCTGCTGGGAAAGTGGGAAGTGAGTGGGAAATACAGTGCGTGGGGTTCTCCAGGAAGCAGGGTCTCAGGAAGGGGAAGGTTCCTCAATTCTTTCTGCTTCTTTGCTTCCCACAGCAAACAACCTTGAGACTAAAAGTACAACACAAAAAGGAAAGAATCGAACGAGAGGAGTTGGGCGGCACAGCGGAAGTTCCCGAGGCCTGAGGGAGGTCAGATTTTGAGAACACATCAGCTAGGGTAACACACAATATGAGCATCCCTTGGAATCATTTTAAGAACATCGGAGGGAAAACAAATCCATAAGCCAAATGCAAGAAAAAAAAATCCAATAAACTTTAAAAGCTCACTGATCTAATCCCAAACTGCTCTTTGCCGAGGTATCCCAAGCTTTTCGAGGGCTCGAAATTAAATTTTATTAACTGATTATTTTTAAGGTCACCTATTCTGCCTGGAGAATAGACATCTTTTTTCTGCTACATTCTCATATAACTTCAGATCTGCTGTGGGAGGAAAGTTCAAAACTCATATTCAAAACCAAAATGAAAGTACAGTAAAGTGTACCGTGCTGCTCGCATTACCAACGCAGCCACCATGAGCCTCCTTTTGCTTAGGGCCGGCTCCTAACTCACCTCTGCCCCCAAGCTTCTTGCTGTTTCCTCACATCCTTCCTTCCCCCCTGCACCACCAACTACAGCCGCAGCATGCCTGTTGTCTGCCTTCTCACCGAACTGCCACCGACATTTCCATACAGATGTCTGCGTGGACCCTTCAACAGGTCATGCATCATCTAAATCAGCGCCTTTCCCCAGACTCTAGAGTCCTCTTGTTTTCCCTAAATAAGGCACATCAGTATCATCTTCTTACGTGAGCATCAAATTGTTGGTACGACCTTCCAGAACCTCCCTCCCCCACCCCACGCCCGCCTCCGTGCAGTCAGTTACCCAGATCTGCCCATTCCATCTCCACAAGGATTCTAGTTTACAGCTCCATTGGATTTTGAACCCATGATAGTAAGAATTCTATTGTTTATGTTTTAATTACCACAGCCCGCCCCCACACCTAGTACATCACCACATGCAAGATACATGTTACATATTTGTTGACTAAAGTTATACGTGACTTGAACTCGACAATACTTTGAGTTTCTGTCTTTCCCATCAGCCATAGTCACACACAGGAGGATATTTTTAGAGAAATTTTGCCAATCCCCTACCTCTAATCTAACATCTTTTATACTGCATACTTTCTTCCCAATTCCACCAACCCCCCACCAATGTGCACACACATACACACACACCCTAACTTTAATAAAATATCAAATTGTTAACCATTGTAAAGACATTATTTTCAAAAGAAAAAGGTGACTCCCTTCTGTTTTTCATCTTCTAAGCTTTCCTCAAAATAAAACAGAAAATTGGCAAGCATTAGATCCATTTGATTCAATGTACACAGGTCAAATCAAACAGTTCGGGCCAAATACCTTATTTGGTATATTATTATTATATTATTATTTGGTATATTATTGAAACATTTCATCTCATCCATCTACTTAATTGACCAAATAACCATATTGTCAAAAGTTTAATTTACCTTAGCCATGCTGATATACCTATAATCTAAAGTGGCACGTAGGAGCAAAATGGTTCCTTATACATATTTATACGGAGCTCACTTTTTTAAAAAGAATTTTCAATAAAATGTCTCATACCAAAACTGATATATAATGACTAAGAAAAATATGAAAACACAATGCCATTGAGTTATGGATTTCCTACTTTGGAGAAGAAAACTGCTACAGGGTATACTGGAAACACTGAAGAATGAGACATGGGCTCATAAGAAATTGGGGGACCAGGAGAGAAATAGGGATTAGCAGGGGAGGCGGGCTATCATCAAGGACAAGTGGAAAAGTGAAGGCTCTGATTTCTAAGCTTCCCCCTTCTTTCCTTCTGCCCGACATGTTGCTTTACCCACTTAGATTCCAACGTGTATCATCAGGCTCACTCCTCCCTACCTTACCCTGCCTCGCCGTGACTTTCCAAACAAAACCTACTCCACACCTGTGCCCGTGCAGTGGAACATACTGAGAAACACAGGTTGCCCTGGTCCATTCCCCCTTGAGCCCACAACAGCTAACTTTGAGCGGGTGGTTAGTGCGGGAAGGCAATCTTGCAATATTCACTGGAGATTACATTATACTTTTCTTCTCAAAACTCCAATACTCTTCCCCACCTTTCCTCTCAGCTAATGGCTTGACCTGTGATGTCCCTGGAAAGCCATCAGGAAGAGGACTACACGTTCCCACCACAGTGTCTTCCAAAGACCTGCACGTGTGTCCAGACAGGCTATCTTCCTTCTTGCTACTCTTGTTGAAATGCCCAAACCACCTGCACCCCTTTCTCACACTGCCTGTTCAAGAGCACTGTGTAGCAAGTTTTCTCCTGGAGGATCCTCTAGTTCCTTACTGTCTAGTGAAGAATTCAAAAAGTTTTGAAAAATACGATATTCAGCATTTTTCATTGTTGAGAATGATTGACCATTTTTCCATTGACCTGCAAAAGGTCTAAAATGGAATGCCTGGGTCACCATGTTGCAGATATAGTAATGGTTAACCCTCAGTCGTCATCTCACTTGAGGTAACAGCAGCACTGAGCATAATTGGTCTCTCTCTTCTTCCATGTGGCTTCAGGAATCAAGCTGTCTTTGTCCTCCTTCCTATCAGAGGTTCCTCCTCAAACCTGTTTTACAGACATGGGCTCATCCTCACTGCCCTCCTCTTCCCCATCTACACTGATTCTCCAGCTATAAATTTAATCAATTACCTACAACCCCCCAAATTAAGCCCCCACCCCCCCCCATGCTGTCTCCTGAATTGCAGATTGAGAGATCCAATTCCACTCACTATCTTCCCTTAAATGTTTCCAAAAAGCTTTTCAAATTTCTCATTTCTGAAGCCAGACCCTCAGGCATCCTCCCGGAAACTTCCCCATCCCAATAAATAGCTCCATTCCTCCAGCTGCTCAGGCCAAAAGACTTGGAGTTATCTTAGAGTCCTGTCAACTCTACTTTCAATATATGTCCAGAATCTGATCTTTCTACCCCGTCCATCAAAACCTCCCTGGTTCAGGCAACCATTATTTTGTGCCTAGACCATCTCAATAATACACATCACATTTTAATTCTGGCTCCCACAGTCTAGTCCAACACAGTAGCTAGAGTGATCCTTATAAAATGTAATTCAGATCACGTTACTCCTTTGTTCAAAATCCTCTGGTGCCTTCCTTTGCCCTTAGGAGTTAAAGGCAAACTCTTCACTCTAACCTACAGAACTTTAAATGAGCTGACCACCCACTGCCTCTTTGATGCCGTCCTTACGGTGGATTTACTTACCCTGCTCCATCCAAAGTGGACCCCTAATTTCACCAACATGCCAAGCATGCTCCTGTCTCAGGACATTTGTACTTGCTGTTTCCTGCCTAGAATGTCTTCCCAGACACCTGTATAAACTCTTTCCCTCACTTCTTTCAACTCTCAGGCATACCGAGTTCTTTATATGTACTGCCTTTCCAAACCCTCACAACAATCTTTAAGGTAGATTCTTTTAATCCCTAATTTTACAGATGAGGAAATTAAGACTTCTAAAGGTCAAAGAACTCACCCAAACTCCCAGAGCCACTACATGGTAGACTTCTGAGACTGCTACTTGAGTCTGATTGACTCCACAGCTTTTCTAAATTGACTCTGCACATCTCATAGCTGTGTTACTGGGATGAATCTCAATAATGACCTTAGTGCGCATTAAACACAATACATGTCAGCACTTAGCGTCATTAAAAAATCAAGCTCTACACAGTAGGTAAAACACTAGATGATAATTTATCAGATTCAAGCAGCTATGTAGATTGCTATACATCATGTTTTCCAACAGAGGTTTTAGACACTTAGTATAATTTCATTGCCTTGTTAAATGGAGAGGCACCACCACTGTAACTTTGGAATTAGCATATCTTCAACTTAGCTCCCAAAAGCTACTTGGTTTTTTTGTGATGCTAACATTCAAGTTGTTAAAATCTATTTGCCAAGGTGCTACTGAACCCAACTCCCCATCATCACATGCACAAACCAGAAAAAAAAATTATTAGATTAAATATCTTCTCTAGTGATAAATAGCAAAGTGTACTTCTTGCTCTCCTCTCCAGGACCCATTCCCCCAGAGTCCTGTCTTCTCACCTAACCCCACAAATTCTCTTGACCAAAGGAAGCCCCTGCCCTCAGATGTGCTTGGTTCCATACTTAGTCTTTTCTGGACTTCTCTCCGTGACCCAGATTCCTGCTGCTACTCTGATTCTGAATCCAGTCCTACTATCTCCAAGCCTGTTAACCCTATATTCCACTAGCTTCTGATGTTTACCTGACATGGGTTCTCTGTTAAAACCAAACACATTTAAATTATATTTTCTAAGGGTGCAGAATCTGTAGTTATACATCCAGATAGGGTTAAGGATTAAGAAAGCAGAACAGGTGTGTGTCCTTGCCTCTGGATATTCACATTCTTTTAAAGCCCATTCCATACTGAATAGGGCAAACACATGTAATTAGGGCTAGGTTCTGAAGGGCATTGTAGGGCCTTCCTTGCACTCTTAGATCATTCTCTCTGGAGGATGACCAGCAACCATGCCATGAAGACACAAAAGCAGCCCTATGGAGCAGTCCATGCAGGAAGGAACTGCCAATGACCAGCACCAACTTACTAACCACATATATGAGCCATCTCGGAAGAGGATTCTCCAGCCAAAGTCAGCTTTCAGATCACTTCCCCTTCAGGTGACATCTTAACCACAACCCCATGAGAGAAGAGTCTGGGCTACTACTACCCAGCGAAGACAGTCCTGAATTCCTGATCCACAGAAAATGTGTGAAATGACAAATGTTTCTTCCTCTTTGAAGTCGCTGAGTTTTAGGTAATTTTGTTATAAAGTAAAAGTCTGCACTAAAACAACATGCAGACAAAATCCATTTGTAAGGAAAGCCTAGAAAGTATAACAAGAAAAATTCTGTATAATTTCAACCACCATTCAAAATATATGTGGCATATAAGACAGATAAAATGTCTTTTTACAAAGCTTAGAGTTTTGACTATGGCTTTTTAAAAAAAAGTTTATTAGCTGACTTATTCTGACCTTTAGTAGAGCCCTAAATGTCAGCATTTCAATAAATCTGTGTAATAGCACAAATAGCTTCAACTATAGAAAACAGAGCTCCAAAGACTCAGAACTTTAAGCTCTGAGAAATATTAAAACACATTGTTTTCTGCTATTAATGTAATAACCCTGATTTAAAGTATAATAATAACCAACTGAATTGCTTGAGACAGAAACAAAAGATTAAAGATAATGCCAGGCCATAACTGTGAAAATATCAAGATCAGGACCAAGAAATGTTCACTCTAAGGTTGAAGGTTTGGCATTAATACTGGAATGGCATTGTAATTAGACCTGTAGACTTACTGTGCTTTCTTATATAAACACGCATTTCTTTAGATAACTAATTAAAAATCTGAACAGAAGTCATTCCATAGATGACATCAGTCATTCTCAACTAACCCTTCTGTTGCCTGAGTTACACGATTGATGCTCCTTGGACTGATATTAAAGAGAGGAACCTCAACCAGATGAACTCAAGTTGCAGATGAAATTTCGTGTGCCTAACTTCTACAAGCACTTAATATTGCCTGTATTTACTCTCATCCTAATATATTATACATTATAGGAAAAGAACTGTTGTATGTCTTAAAGTGAAGACGGAAGACCTGAAAAAAGATTTGGCTTTGGTTTTGAAGGGCTGGGAAAGCACTTCACGGATAAATTAAATAATTTCACTGACCTCTCTTGCCCTCAGATAAAGCACTCAACATTCATCTCTTCATGGAAATGTGCAACTCATTTTGTTAGATATATCCCCTTGATACTCCCCTAGAAATCAGGCTGCAGACCCCGAGAGTACCAGAACTGTGTCTGTTTATGACTCTGCCTCTGGTCCCAAGTTCTGCATCCTGTGTTTGGCCAATAGATACCTGCTGAGCAACAGATTAGACAAATTCTCATCTTCTAAGCACCTCACAGCATACAACCAATGCATTTTGCATACTATCTTCTCTCAGGCACTGTCTTAGGTGCTAAGGATACAAAGCAGTTTAAGGAACAGTCCTACAGGTGAAGGGGCTCACGGTGCAGCAGGAGACCCAGGCATGTACATAGACCACCACCAGGGCAGGGGAAACACATCCCAACTGAGGGAACACTGATGATGGAAAGAAAGGCAGAGAAAAATCCTAAATTCTGGAAAGAAATAAGGGATAAAGAGTCTGAACAGAGCAATGCAGAAAAGGACATGATAAAACAATGACCTTCGGTCTTGATCTTTAAGCAGAAGGACTCCTGGCGGACACTTCGTTTTTGTCAAGGCAAGAGAAGGCAGTATGCAACAAACTCGAAGGTTCTGTGAAATTTGACTGTGTGCTGGAAATGTCTCTAAAAGAGTAAGCATCAAATAAATGGTTCTCTAAGGGCCTATAAGACCAAAAGAATGAAAAAAGAAATTAGCATGTTTTCTGGCAGGGTATTCAACAGTGAAATTTGGAGCTTATGTTATGTTTATTTTGAACTATCCACAATTTATGAGGTTCAAAGGCCAGAGTCTTTTTTTTTTTTTTTTTTTTTGGTATTCTAACTGTGGTATCCAGAATAATGCCTCCCCCAAAGATGCCTACATTCTAATCCCCAGAATCTGTGTGTATGTATGTTATCATACATTGCAAAAAGGGCTTGGCAGTTGTGATCAAGGTTAAGGACCTTGAGGAGGCAGAACAGCTTGGAGGACCCAGGTGGATACAGTCTAATCCCACATGTCCTTTAAAGTGGAAAACGTACCTTGGCTGTGGTCAGAGAAAGGGCAACATGAAATGGGATGTGGTACTTTGTTGCTAGTTCTGAGTTGCAGGGGGCTCCATGCAAGGAGGGAGAAAGGCCCGCACATCCTAAGCAGCCAAGTCTACCAAAAAACCCAACAGAAGCCACTATGCCTGCTGAGCCATTCAACGGCACCATCTACAAGAATCCCCGGCATCATGACTGACAGCCGGCAAGGACATGGAGGTCAGGGTCTCTCAACCACGTGGAAGTGAACTCTGCCAATACTTGGAATAACCCTAACTTCCTCCAGGAAGAAATGCAGCCTGCTGACTCCTTGGTTTTAGCCAGATGAGCCCCATGCTGGACTTCCAACCTACTGAATTATAAGATATTAAACTTATGTTGCTTATACGACTAAGTTCACAGTAATATGTTACAGTAGTAATCAAAAGCTAATACACCTACACATTCTGTTTTTATCTTAAAGACAGAGTAACAAATATAGGCTGGTCACTTGGTCTACTAAAAATACATACTTTGAAGATACAGAAATACTGTTAAAGCAATACCACTTATTTTTATGGACAATTCTTCTAAAAGGAAAAAAAGGGTTAAAAAAAAAAAAAAGAAGAGCTACTATTTATTGAGTTAATACCAGGCACTAATCATCGTACAATGTGTTCCACAGAGCAACAGTAATCACTGATACTTTTTAATATATGTGTATGCCCGTTAGTAGATGATAAGCATTGTTCTAAGCACTTTACTTGCATTGATTCGTCTAATCGTCAATAAAGCGACTTCTATCATCATCCCCATTTTACAGATGAGGGAACTGAGACACAAAGAATGTAAGACGCTAAGGTCCTGCAGGCAGTAATCACTTAATCCCCATGGCTGCTCTCTGATCGAAGTGAGCATTTATCAGAAGAACACTGTGTTCCAGGGACCAGGCCAATGGTTTCCATTCACTGGCACGCAGCTGCCCCAGCAGCGCCCTGTTTTGCAGATGTGGAACCCAGAACTTATAAAGGCTTAATAACTCACTCAATGTCTCGCAGCGAACAAATGGCTATGGTTGGAACTGATCCCAGAACTGATCCCAGAACAGACCCTCTAAACCAGCCAGTATGTCCTAGAGAAGCCCAGTAAGTCTGGGCTTGCAGCATAAATGTACAGCTGGCTGCTCGAGGATGTCCTTTTCTGAACCATCTACAGAGGAGTGTTTTAGTTAAAGGCTTCCCAAACATTTGAATCAAGCCAGATCTCTCCCAAAGGACACTCGAGATCCTTTCTGTTGACAGATGGTGGGCTTCCTGCATGCCAAGTCAACAACTGGGAATCTTTGTATTTAACAACAACAATAAGCATCAGTCACTTTCCCACTTTCCATTCAATCCTGATTATAAAATTGATTCAATAAACATTTATTGAGTACCTACTATATGCAAATCAATATGGGGAGCATTAAGAAACATCCAAACAGGTATAATTTATCTGAGTGTATTGATTCAACTTTGTAATTTTGAAGAGAAGTCAAAAGAGCTTCAGTGATCTTTGGGTGACAGACATGGCCCTGAAGAAACTTGCAGGATATGTCAGGGGAAATTCAATCAACTTCTCATAATCCTCTAGAAAAAGTCCAAGCAATTGTGTCAGAAAAAGAATTGGACTAGAACTCAGCAGACCCGGGTCCTAGCTGAGTAACCTTGAACAAGTCATTTCACGTATGACCTCCATATCCTCAACTGTAAGTTAAGAGGTTTGGTCTATAAAATATCAAATATCCTCCCAGGCCTGATTTCTGTCCTGATACTGGATGACTGTCTAGATTCAGGCAATGTGCTGCACAGCAGGAGTGGACCTGACTCCTAGAGGGGGGCCAGAGACAGTCGGTCCTATATAATCTAGGAGGGTTTCTTATATTAAAAAAAAAAAAAAAAAAAAAGACCCGGGGAAAAGAGCACTCCAAAGTATCAGCAAAAGTGTAGTAAATTTTCCAAGACCTGAATTAAAAATGGGACACCAGAAATAGTAACCCTGCTAAGTAATCTCAGATGTACTTGACACTTGGTTAATGGGATTTAAAGAAAAGTAAACATGCACCCACACAAATGTATGCATGCATATAATACACACACATCCCCTTGCACACAAATGAGTGAGTGCTTCCCACTCTCTCCAGTGGAGCAAAGAGCTGATCCAAGCATCAACATGGAGCTATTATACAAGCTTGCTGCACTGCACCAAACTCACTGAACACACAGCCTGCCTAGAAATGCTACCACGTCTTCCTACAAGCACAAAGGAGGCCCTGGAACTCTTCCAAACCTGATGCTTTTATCAGTTAGGTAAAGGCATTCATTTAACCAGCTGAAATGATGGGACTACCAGCCGGTACTCGGCAGCCCTGGGAAAGGCAGCTTCTCAGTCCACTCTGCAGTACAGGAGAGGAAAGGGGATTCTGCCTGGATCCTGCAAGGAATCAATCAAATGATGAAGAAAGTTGATGGTTAGGGCCCACAGGTGATATTTCCTTGCACAAAAGGATTGTGCAGTTGGGGCACAGAGCATGGAATCATGAGAAGGTAAATTCCATAGTAAACTGCAGAAATGGGGAAGAACAGTGAACGTTTAGCAAACAATGACAAAACTAGGGTTTCTACTGCAAAATGCTGGAGATGCTGTAACTGCATGTTCATCCATGACAGGGATTATATGAATGAAAAGTCTACAGAATTCAATAATCACAGCCTTCTCAGAGCATAAATGTCAGTTCATTCCACACCCTGCTCCACAAATGATGTCGGAGGCCTCTCTGAGTCTTCATCACGCTTTTGGCTTGGTCCTGAAGTTCAGTTACTCTTGAACCAGATACCCTGGAATCTCATGTCAATGGAAACCATCAGTAAAATCTTCATGACCTTCGAGTTTTCACTCACACATAGATCTCTCTCACAAAATATACGGGGTGCTTGCTGCCAGAAACATCGCTGGGTGACCCTAAGTTGTCATTTTCCCAATTTAGTGTTCATTTTCTTACCCTATGAAACAAGAACTGTGTTTCCTTCTAACTCTGTGATGCTTATCTTTAAACGGCTTGGCTTTTAACTGAGAAAACCATGAAGGCTTTGAGGGGCTTCCAATCTAACAAGTCTGAAAGATGAAAAGAAAGGGAAATGAGAGCTTAGTTGTATTCTTGCCTGATTCAGTCTTGGTTAAAGTGAAACACACACACACACACACACACATCATTTCCCCTTTCCTCACAGTCTTCTTGTTTTCTGTTCTTTATTTGGATTAGCAGCTATTGAGAGTAAGAATCCTAACAGAAAGAAACCTAGAATTTGAAAAAAGGGGAGAAACCTTGAAGAGCACAAGAAATGAATGGAGCTGATAAATATTAGAGAAGAGAATTTACATTTTAAAATTAGAACAGAGTCTTTCCTCTTTGAGTATGAGCTGTGTTCCCATACGTGTCTTTGTTGCTTCTGTCCTCAGAGTTTGTGCACATAAGGCACAGAGGAGTGTCCTTCTGAGCTAGAGATAGAGGAAGGTAAGGAATAAAACCTCTTGTCTTTCTCTGTTGTTGTTTTGTGTTTTTTTTGGTTTTTTTTTTTTTTGTACTGCCAGGAAATTCCCACTTATTCTGTCTTTGAGGTAACGAACCCCAAAATCCCGAGCAAGGAAGTTTGGCCTCCACCAGGACTGAGGTTCCTTCTCTCAGGACTTAACCAATCATTTGGGTCCAGATGCCAGACCAGATTGTTCCCCCTTGGGGGCGGGAAGTGACTGCCAGGGTCTCTTCTTCAGGAGCTGAGAACTGCATCCAGGGCATGACCTAATTCAAGCCTGTGTCCTTCCCCTATGCCAGCATTACCTCTGTTGATATTACCAGCTGTGTCCATATGGCCCACTTCCATTCACGTACACACACGTACACACGTACACACACACACTTCAGAAAAGACTTGGTCAGCCATTTAAATAGGCCAGCGGCTCTGGTGTCATCCTCATTCAGTGTTCGCCCATTCATGTGATTGGTGTGGGCCCAGGAAGAGGTTACTCCTTAAGGGTGTGAGGAGAGAGGCATCTGAAAATGCATTCTTCAGGGAGAAGGGAGAGGTTCTTTTCTAAGAAGGTCATAAACAGATCACATTGCATTAAGAGTGTCTCTTGCCCTGGTTTCTGGGCCCTGGAGAGCTGTGCTTTATGATCTACAGGGTACAGTTATCTGATTAGTGCTGAAGAAAACATCTTTTCTATGTGAGCTCTTTAAAACAAAACTAAGTTTTGTCAATGATTCTCCCCAGAAGAGAACGGTATCTTTAATTTGAGCTACAATGCTCCTGCTGGCAAGCATCCACACTTTTCTGTAGCTGAATCTGGCTGATTTAAAAGTCACCTCATGAATTTGGGACAGGACAGGTTGGAGGTATGGAAAAACACCACCATTACAATTCAGAAAGACTATCATACTACCAACGGCCAAAAATAAAGCTGTAGAATGGAGAGGGAAGGGAGGTAAGCAGAAGAGATCAAGGGACAGGCAAAGCAGAGCATTTAAAAAAAAAAAACGTGTGTAACACAGGATATTTTAAATGAACAAAGCACGGAGCTATTCTAAAGCACAACCACAAACCCCCTTCTGAAACTTCTGTGACTGAAGAGGGGACCAAGTTCTGGCTTCCCTCTTCCATTCCTTAGAAATACAGAAGACATAGCACAACATTTACCAGATAAAACAAAGGAATAAGTAGAAAACTTACCCATGTGCTTAAAGGTTTCTTTCATCTACTGAGTCAAACCAAACAAAAACAAGTACTTGAATATTACCAGGGTCTCATATTTTCCAATATTTATTTAACACAACTCACACAAGAGAGCTTTCACCCAAAAGAAGGGGTGGTGGAGATCTTCATTCCTATTTTCTGAAGTATTAACTACATTTCACTTCTTTGTATTTATGGGTTAAAAGAATTTGAGTTTAGGAACCGAGCGATCTGAGTTTTAGTTTAGTTAGGCTGCTAAGGACTGCTTGGCTTTTCATGAGTTACAGTTCCCCATCTGCTGAATAAGGACTCCACTCTCGTTGAGGTCCTCCGTGACTTACGGAAGCATCACTGTCCTCTTTTTAATACTGGCCACATCTCCACTAGATTACATAACGAACAATATACTAGACCTAGACAAAGACAGGCCTGGCTTGTTAATGTAAATGAAAACAAGAAAACAATAACTTAAGTGGGAGAGAACTTATAACAGCAACCTACATCTGGACAATACTGATATTTTGTTTTCAAAGAGGCTTCATTGACATTGCATCATTTGATTCTTAAAACAGACTCTGGAGGCTAATACTCATCAGTGTTTAACCAGTAAGGAAATTTGGTGATTATCAAAGGTCACCAGAGAAAAATCTTTGTTGGGGGGTGGGGAGAGGACTGGAACTCAGGCCGATGGTTTGAAAGTCTGTATATTCCAGAACAAATTACATCCACCAAAAATTGTACATCCCACAGACATTTATTGCCAGCATTATGTCAGTTCACTATGAATCCAGTATTGCTAGATATTCCAACTACCTCCCGGATGGTTTAAACCAATGAAGGCACTCAGTGCTAGCCTTAGGAAAAATGTAACAGTAGTTATAAATACTCGAAGGAGTTTATTTTGTATTTCAGGGCACAGGTTTGAAAGCTGCCTGCAGCAGGAAGCAACTGCTGATCATTTTTCATACCAACGATGTTCCCAGAAACGTATACAGAATAAAGACACTAGTTCTTACAGCAAAGCACTCTTCTTGTCTCCATGCATGGCATCCCTGAGCTGTGTGGAAAGAAAGTACGTGGGCAGAGAGATAAAACCTGAGAAAAGTAAGGGAGTCCCTCTCCTTGACCATACGACTACATGTAGACCAGCCTGTCCCTTCCTGGGCCACAGCCACGGGAGCAAATTTCAATTTAGTTCAAGGACAATGGAGCACCTTCAAAACATTGATAGCCTAAGGATTCTCCAAGGAGAAAGGAAGTACCAAGGGAGGCTCCCCAGGAAGCTTCCCACTGATCTAGCCAACAGTAAGTTGGAAAACATATTAAAGCTCGGTTGTGAACAGGGCACTGTGCCTTGAAGGCAGCACCAAGCATAAAACACAATCCTGCAGCTGAAAGGATGTGCAGGTAAGGAAGGCTAACGCACAAGTAGTCAAATTACAAGTTTTGTGCTTGGTGTCTTTGTAAATTACTTCTGCAGACATCTCAGGAACTGTCTGGGGCCTGGAAGGTAACATTTGAGCTTAATCCTGAAAGATAAGGGGGAGTCTATCATCTGAGCTGTGACAAGGTATTACACCTTGAGGGAAAGGCATAGGAGAATGAATATCTTCATTTAGGAAAGTATAGGAACTGGGGAGAAATTTAGTGTGGGAATCGCAGATAGTGATGCAAACAAGAGAGTCTCTCGGAAATACACCACTTACATTATTGAAAACACTGTGAATTCTTGGTTTTAACTGATTTTAAATTATTAACACAATGACATTTAAAATGTCTATTTCCATCTCTAACCCCCCCAAAATATATTTTTTCTTTTAATGAAAGGAGGTATTCACCAAAACGTTCAGATTAAATTCTATGAAAAATCACCCATACTCATCAATCTTTATGGTTTCTTCAAAGCTTCAAATGAAAGAATAATAATATAACCCAAACACTTCCAAATCCCACAAGATCATGCATGGCTGTTCAAGACAGGGAAATAAAAGAAGCTTTAGAGGACAAGAATTAAACAACATGGACTTATTGCATATCGATTCTTACCTCTGAAACTACCATGCCTGGTTTCTATCACCACTCAGGTAGGAGATGCAGCGATAGAAAAACAGCTTTGCCAGACTGAAGCAGAAAGACACAGCAGACACACAAATACCAAGATGTTTATTCCATTTTCAAAAATGTCCCATGGGGGACTTGGGTGGCTCAGCGAGTTAAGCCTCTGCCTTAGACTCAGGTCATGATCTCAGGGTCCTGGGATCAAGCCCCACATTGGGCTCAGCAGGGAGCCTGCTCCCCCGACCCCCACCTCTCTCTGCCTGCCTCTCTGCCTACTTATGATCTCTCTCTCTCTCTCTCTCTGTGTCAAATAAATAAATAAATAAATAAATCTTTAAAAAAAAAACAGTCCCGTGTGCCATATGCAAGCATAGTCATGAAGCACTACACATTGAAGAGAAATGGCTCATTTTTTGAGAGCACAGCTGGGGGAAAAGAGTGGAATTTCTTTTTCCTGCTTATACAAAAAGAGAAAAATCTATCTTGAGCCAATGTCAATTAGCAGCTTTGTGCTTTGCCTGACATGGTGATACTATAAATTGAAATTATCAATAAAATTTAGGGTTTCTTTCTTGTTCTTTCTCCAGCTCCTTTAGGTGTAGAGTTAGGTTGTGTACTTGAGACCTTTCTTGTTTCTTGAGAAAGGCTTGTACCACTATATATTTTCCTCTCAGGACTGCCTTTGCTGTGTCCCACAGATTTTGAACAGTTGTGTTTTCATTATCATTTGTTTCCATGAATTTTTTCAATTCTTCTTTAATTTCCTGGTTGACCCATTCAGTCTTTAGAAGGATGCTGTTTAGTCTCCATGTGTTTGGATTCTTTCCAGCTTTCCTCTTGCGATTGAGTTCTAGCTTCAGAGCATATAAATTACCAGTATCTGTATAACCAATCAACATGTATTATCACATTTTAATCAAATGAAATAGTCCTTCTTTCCATGGATTTTCCAAAATATTATATGCAAAATCAGGCAGCACAGACCCTATACGGACCACTTATTAGTTCCTTCTGAGCTTGTCCTCAATTGGGTCATATCCATTTCCTGAAGTTGAAGAGGCATTGTCCGTATGTCTTCACAGTACACATCATTTCAACCAACCAAACATATCCTGAATGTCTATCTTTTCCAAATACTGCATAAGGTATAGGATCCAACAATTAATCAGAAACCATTTCTGCCCACGAAAGTTGGCAGCCTCATTTTGTTTTCACAGTAACTCACAAAGCAATTATTCATAGCGAGCACCAAGAAATACTTGGGGAACAAACAGGTGGATGTACGTGCAACTAAATAAACACCAACTGTTATTTCAAAAATGTTTAGAATGAGAGTCGCTGCTTTTATTCTGAAAGTTCATTTCCATTGTCAGGAAAAAAAAAATCATCTCACGTGGAATGCCCCACCATGCTCTGATCAAGCACTAGGTCAAATACCTGCTAGGAAGGTTTGGTATTTGTGGATACAGGAGTGAGTATAATGTTTTATTCATCTCATTTCTATGAGCTCTAGCTACAAAATAATTCATATATATAATGCATATATTAACATATATATATATATATTCCAAATGATGCACATATCCAAACATATATATATACACATACACACACCTGCCTTTTCTAGTAAGTAGGTCAAAGAAATCAGTGCTAAGAGAAAATATTGTAAGACCTGTTATTCCCCCTTGTTACAAACTTCCAGGCTCTTTTCAAAAAGAAACACAATTTGCCCTAAAAGTCAGTCACACATAAACGGACATAAGAAACCACTTCCAAGGTGCCTCCCAGACTGGATCCTGACTGAGCAGAGAAGACTAGAGTCATCCTCCGAAGTCCGACTTCAAGTTCAAGACTTGTCACTTCCATGAACCCTCTCCTCTAAATGGAAGTTGTAATATTTCCCTGCATTCTTTGGAGGTCTGTTGAACTTGACTAAGCTCCCTGAGGGCTGGGACTGTGAACCATTCATCTTTAAATGCTTGCTACCCAGCACAGTCCCGGTCAGACCCTACAGTGCAGGAAAAGAGATTCAGTGGTGTGTATTAGATTAAATTAACTTTAAAAGGCGTTTTCTTTTGAGATATTTTGTGATTCCCCTTGAAATAGTTGAGGATCCCCTAGCATATCACAAAACGAGAGTTGGAAATTTGTCCCAAATATCATGACTCTAAAATATACGAGCTTGTTCCTATGCACCTTAGGGGAATCCCAGGCCTGAAATAAACTAGTAAGACCTCAAATACAGCAAGGCAGTGAGCCTAACACAGATTCATTAAAGCCTTAATTCCCTCTTCTTACCTTCCTAACAAATTACTCCCCTTTACAATACCCCAGAATGTTCAAAAAACAAACAAAAAAACCCTATTGTATATTATATTACTCTCTTTCACGAATTTACCAGCACAGTGAAAGAGCAGAAACCAGGACATAACTAGTTTGGTGCATAGTAAGTACGATGCAATCCCACAGCTACATTGATCAGGGAAGAATAAGGCATTTGACCAGTGCTATCTAATTAAGAGGAAATACACCCTGCCAGACACAGGATTGTAAACCAGAGGACCCCCTTGGAGTTCCATATTAAACCAAGCGGATTACAATATTCCAAAAATTAGCAGAAAGCCGAACCTTGTGCCTGGGGGGAATAATTTTAACTTTTTTAAATCCTAAATTTCTGTTGTTTCAGCCACCGTACTCAACCAAGTCTTCACAACATGCTACTATGAGGTGGGAAGAAGGGGGTCAAAAACAATGCTACCGATAATACTTAAAATGTTAATGTTTGCAAAAAATGTATTTCTGATAAATTATAGCAGATTCAGAATCAGCTCTCCAACATCATTACTGTCACTTGCAACCCAGTAGGCTTCCTTGAGTGTAGAGAGGAGAGGAGACTATAAGCACATCAAGGACAGAACATTCCAAAGAGAATTCTTACACATGTGCATGCCAGGCATCATGCAAGTTCACTGTGAAATTAAACACATTAAAACATTGAGAAACACTTAGAAAAAATTAAGCAAAATATATTTACAGATTGAAGTCCTCTCGAACTGTGTGTTTGTGTGCGCGCACGTGCGTAATCATGGCTAAAAAAACAGGGTGTCGATATTTCTAATATTTCGTACATACTTTGTGTTCGGATATCTCAAACAGACCTCTTAAAGAATAGAATTTTTAAGAATTTTAACAAATTTTTCTAGGGCTGACAATAAAGCCTCTGAGACACGGAAAAATTAAAAATAGTACAAATAATGTAGCCCTCTGTCAAAGTAATCATTACAATCATCAGTTTTATATGCTGACGACTCCCTCCAGGATGGCAGAGATGTGGAAAGCAGCTCACGCACGTGAAGTTAGTCCATAGTATTCTACTTCTTTAGGTTTTATGGCTGCTTTTCATTGTTTTTGTGGGTCATTCCACATTCATCAATTCAATTCTTGCAATTTACTTTTACAGACATGTGATATAGAGAGAACAGCTTACTGATTGTCAGTGTACCTGCCTCTAGTCATAGACAATTCATATTTCTTCAATATGAATGAATTCTTACTTTCTCTATAGCTTTGAGATGTGATGTCTAAACATCCTTTAATTCTTCTGCAAACTCCCCAGATTGTAGGCGCAAATTCTCAACATGCTTGGGTGGCTTGGACAAGCACGGAAGTGGGAGAGTTGTAGATGACTTCCCTCCCAGGCAGGACCTGCCCCTCATTATCTACTGTGGAAGGAACATTCCACCACAACTGACATCTGTTGCGTGCCTCAGCTTGCCTGAATGGCCTCTGCCCAGTCCCACATTTCTAGTCCCATTTCCATGCTCTGCCTGGGTGGCAGCCAGGCTCTGAGTTCCAGTTTGACCAAGGAGAAACCTTCCTTAGCTCCTGCCAGAGCCTTCCAGGAAAGCCCTCAATTTATAAGTGTCTTCCTTCAACTCAGATAAACCCTCCCCTGCCCAACCTAGCCTCCTATAATTTTCTGCAAGATTGCAAACCCCTGTAACAAGAGAATCTATTGCTATACCTAGGCCTTGTCTTTCAGTCTGGATCCTCTAAAAATCAAAACTGACCCCAATCGTACTTTCTTTTTTTTCTTTCTTAGACTGGTGTTTCTCCATTCTCTTGCCATCATGCATCACATAAAAATTGATTTTAGTATTTTACATTCTCAGTAAATGGAAGAGGCAGGATGGTCCAGCAACTCTGTGTCCCTCCAAGTCACCTTGATGGCTAAAAGGATAAATACCTCCACGCTCCTATATGCCATTCAAGGCACAGAGGTGGGGAAGATCTACACTGCTAGAAAAAGCCAGAATTCACTTTGGACTCTATCCCTGGACACAGTATGAGCTGCCAGCGCCAGAGAGTTTTGAGTATAAATCCTGAACCTTCAGGTGTCCTACCCAACCCCAAAGAGGCGCCCAGCTGTGTTAGTCCACTAGGGCTGCCGTAACCAAGGACTGTAATTTGGAGAACTTAACAACCAGAAATGTATGGTCTCACGGTTCTGGAGGACAGAAGGCCAAGGTCAAGGTGCCAGCAAGGTTGGTTCCTTCTGTGGGTTATGAGGGAGAATCTGTTTCTTGCCTCCTTCCCACCAGTTCCTGGGAGTTTGCTCACAATCTCGGAGGTTCCTTGGTTTGTAGAAGGATCCCTCCAATCTCTACGTCCATCCTCACCGGGCATCTTCCCTGTGTGTCTATCTCTATGCCCAAATGTCCCCTTTGGGTAAAGACACCAGTCATTTTGGATTCAGGACCCACCCTACCCCAATATGACCTCATCTTAACTAATTACATCTGCAATGACCCTGTATGCGGTCATATTCCGAGGTCCTGGGAACTTGGACATCAGCATATGAATTTGAGGGGGATACAATTCAACTCCTAACACTGGGGTGATGCTTACCACTACCTGTGGTCTACCTGAAACAGGGCCTGGCACAGCGCGTGTCAGTATCCAATAAATGCCAAATAAATTCGGACAGGAATGCCTAACTCTTGCCGAGCAAGGTTATTCTTCCGATTTGGGGTGATGAAGAAGCATCTGATTTGGGGCAATGTGGTTTTCATGATCACTGCTAAATGCTGAAGCCTGATGAAAAGAGGAGTTATTGCTGTGAGAAAGTTTCGAAGACTGTTTCCTGAAAACTGGAGGCACTCCTAGCTGCCTGATCACAGCAGAAGGCTCTGGATTTGCAGCTCCAGGGCTATAAAGAGCAGTTAATCTTATCCTTCAAAATGTCATATGTACTTTTAAGAAGATTTCGGTGTCATGTAAGAGTCTCTGAGTAATTTGATTTATAGGAAAAGAAGACCAGAGAGAACTAACTAGATTATAATTAATTACATATGCAAATGGTAGACTAAATTTAGATGCACAATTACATGTCTAATCATAGTTGGCAAAGGTTGGAAATCGCACGCTTGGGCTGAGGAGCATACCTTCACTCTTTACAGGGGCTCACCTCACTCAAGACCACCTTGGCTCTGGACGTTCGCGAGAAAAACCTCAGAATGTGGTCCTGGGAGTGCTCTCCCTCCCGCCCTGGTGATGTCACTCTGTTTGGGACTCACTGGCCCCCCGCACACGTGTGGATATTACACAACCTGGCGGTTCTGTGCTGAGGACGGACCCACGACTGCGGTGATCAGGAAGCAAGGGGAGATGACAACTTTGCTCTCACTGCTACCAGCTGTGTTTGTGCACGATTGTCACAGAAGTGCAAGGGCTATCAGGAAAGTCCTTCTGGATCTGAGAGCTGTCCATGCCTTCAGGTCAAATGTCAGGGTGCCCTGTGTCCTTCCATCAACTCTGAAACAATTAGCTTAAGAGGCTGCTGTTAAAGCAGTGCCCCTAACCGGAGCATGTGTTCTTCGAAAGAGTGTCTGTGAGGACAAACACGGGACACAAGGAGAAATGCTGACCAGCATTTAGCTCCTCACCTCTATGGCTCATACCCCCGTAACCACACCTCGTTGAATCATGCTAAACTCTGGAAGACAGCAAAGCAAGATCTGAGGAAGACACAGTGTATGTTTATCATCAACCCCTTAGGTAGTAAGATCGCATTTCCCATTCCCTTTGCTCCTTCTACCAAATTCTTGGCCAACCCTATATAAAAGAGACACCCTATGGAACCAGTAAGGTTGTATCCTAAATAGCTTTTATCGACTATGGGCTCAATTCACAACCTTGGGGTTTAATAGAGTTCAAACACACAGAAACTTGAGGCTACTCTAAAGTGTTAAAATTTTTATTTCTGCTTGACACACTGTAGAAGAAAGGGCACCAATTTTCGAGTCAGAAGGGCACAGTGCAGTCTCTCTTTGCCTGCAAACAGCTGGATGACCTTGAGAAAACCCCTCCATTGCTATGAATCACATTTTTCTTCAGTCAAGTGACTGAATTGAAATCTATAACTCTCACATTTTTTGATTCGGTATTAATCAGATAAAGCAGATTCCTGCTGACTACTAGAAAGTCAAGTTACATGAACTGTTTTAATTTCCACAGTATGGGTAAACGAGATGGTAAGGGATTTTGGTTAACTTGGAGTTACCATGTAACAATTATCAATTTTAAAGGAATCCTAATGCAAAAAAACAAAAACAAAAACAAAAAAAACAAAATGTATTTAACAATGCAACCGTACCAGCATATAATTTTTAATGAATTTGAAGTTTAATACCTCCCAGGACCACTATAAGCACACATTTTCATTCACTGTTAAATCTCGAAGGTAATGGTAAATTTTTGATAAATTCTTATTATACTCAGCTATACTTTATTTTTTAAAGCTTGTGCACATGAGATTATTACAGGTAAATGTAATTGAACATTTGGACTACTGCCTTTCACTAATTTTGATTAGGCCTCAATGTGTTTTCTAAATTTGGGCAGGGGATACTAAATACAAAATGAGATTCCACATCTGATTCATAACCAGAAAGATTCCAGTAATTTGTGATTCTATGACTAACAAAAAATCATAACTCATCGTTATTAATTGGTTCTGATTAGTTTTTACCCCTTCTTCACCTCACACTTTGTCTTCAAACCTTCAGGCCTTTGTCTTCAAACAAAATTGTCTTCAAAGGCTCAAAGTGACCTGAGATTTCTAAAAATTTTTTAACCCCAACTATGCCAGGAACAGACCAAATTTCCTAGGGCATATCCAGGCTAGAGCGGTCTCACTCAGGCAAGGTTAGAATGAGCCCAGGAACATCTGGATCCGAGAGAAGCACCCAACACTGGAACAGGGGGTTGCTCACCAAGTAAACTTCCCTTCCAGCATTCAGTGGGATGAAGGGCTAACGGGCTGAAGACATGCTTTCCAGGAAGAGCTTCAGCATGGCTTTTCTAAACACACCTAGATCTTGCTTTCTGAATGTCATGCCAAGATGCGCCGACATGCCATGAACTCCATGAACAGTTAACTCAGTGGTCTGATACTCACAATTTAACAATTCTAAACTGTAATTTCTTAAAACATGCTTTACCACCAAGATTGAGACCTCACCGTGTTAATGGAGGAGATCAATAAAATACACCCGGGCTTGGAGTACACGAACACATTTATTACAAATGGGAAAGACCTATTAGGCTTTTCTGTCACAGCGCCAACATACAATGTATCCCTGCGGCTTTGGGGATCCCATAGCTGCCATGATTTTAATCGTGGTGAGTCATGGGCATTTATGAAGATGGAATACTTCGGTGTCTATGATTGGACCCTTGAGATGCACATACTCTAAAAAATTATCCAAAACTTTGCATAAAATTTAAGTCAACTCCTATTTATAAATAAAAGTTTGATTTAATATGTCTTTCCCTGTCCCCTCCATAACTTCCCCCAGGTGCAATTATCATAATGAACTTTGCAAAAGTAATGTAAAATAGAAAACCACATGGAACTCTCAGAGTTCCAGAAGATTAATGCATTTGTTGTTTCATACCAAAGTGTGTATGAATCATTCCTAAAACAGACATTGTAACATGTGTTCTAACCTCGCATATATCCAATAAAGAAATATACATCCATCCCCTCTCTGTCCAATCTCTAACTCTTCCCAATTTATCTTCAAACAAATGAAACAAATAACCAAGCAAGTAAAAAAACTCAATATGCAATATTAAAAACAAAACAAAATAAAGGCTAGGGAAATGTTCTACTTTGACCTCTTCAGTCCTTGCTTTTGTCACAAATTGATCCTTAAGCCAGCATTTCTTAAACTGGCAAACAGCAGAAATGTGGAATAGGACCCCTGTGGTTTCTGCCCATAACATAAATTTGGTTGTCATTGACCGCAATGATTTCTTCCATTTATTGTGCCCAAGTGTAAGGTTAAAAGTTGCTGCGATGTCAATTTATGAATTATTGTTAATACTGCGTCAGCATTTGACATATTCCAGTATATGAGAACTACTGAGAAAAATTGCTACACGTCACCCTGAGACCTTTCAAGTTGCATTAGTCACAGATTTTTCTAAGAATACCTGGAATTCTGAGTCTTCAAATGAAAGCAGGATCACACACAGTTACAAAGCAGTCATAAAATCATATTTTCTATCCTCCATTAATCTGTTTCTTTTTATTTTGTTCCCTGTCTTGATTATTGATGAAGTAAGCTTATTGAATACCAGTAAAGGGTGTTTCATAATTTTCATGTAAATTATCTAACAAAAAAATACATAAAAAGCGGGTTTAACATTCTTAAGGCATTGATATGACATTGGTAAGGAAAAATATCTTAGAGCTAAGTTGATATCATATTATCTGTACAGTAATCTAGACTAAATTTACCAAGAGTCTTTTCTTTTAAAAAATTTTATCAGTGGGGGCGCCTGGGTGGCTCAATGGGTTAAAGCCTCAGCCTTCAGCTCAGATCATGATCCCAGGGTCCTAGGATCGAGCCCCTCCCTGCTGAACAGGGAGCCTGCTTCCTCCTCTCTCTCTGCCTGCCTCTCTGCCTACTTGTGATCTTGTCTGTCAAATAAATAAATAAAATCTTTAAAAAATTAAAATAAAAAAATAAAAAATTTTATTAGCTCCTTTGTGAGTATAAGCAGGAAGGCCTTACCAAACATCTGGGTTTTTTTTTAACTTTGAGAGCTGAAAAAGATATGTGGCTTACAATAACCAATATTTTATCCATGTTTAAGGGGAAAAAAAGGATTGGAATAAAATTAACCTCCGAGTAGCAATAAGATGTCTTACCTATTGGGGATTTAAATTTGAGCTCTGACATTAATTTCCTGTTCTCCCACTTTTTACATACGAGGAAGCAGATTTAGGTTCAGGTCAGTGATTACTTCACCAAGCCTTCAAACCACCACTCAACAGGACCTTCAGGAGTTATGAGGCATAGGAATCTCTCAGAGGATCCCAGTGTGCAGCCCGTGTGTGTGTGTGTGTGTGTACATGTGTGCACACACTATGTGTATGCTGTTGTACATGAAAGCATGCACAAGGTCAGAGACATTGCCATCTTTATACCTGGTTGATCCTATAGGCCAAAGAGGGAAATGATATTATTTTTACACCCAAGGACAATAATCATAGCTATGAAATCCACTGGGACCAATGTCATGTCTCACTCTGAGATAAAGGTAGACAGGAGGAGCTGTGCACCTAAGATCATGGAGAGAGAGAACCCTGTCTCTGTTGCCCCACATGCAACACTTGTAAGAGCCTACTGATGTCATGATGAGGAACTTGGGCTCTGAGGCAGTCTATCTGAGTTCAAAATCAGCTCCATCATTTACTCAATGTGTCCTATTGGGTCATTTAGAGATCATTTATATAATCTCACCAAACCTCAGGTTTTTTAGCTGAAAGACGGGCATTTCTTTTCACTCATTCAACAAATCCATATTCAGTGACTAGTATGTGCCAAGCACCATTCTCCATACTGGGTGTACACCACTGAGCCATACTATTTCTTCTCTCGAGAAGCTTTTGTGCCAGTCATCCTTGTTAGGATGACCATGGAGGTAAAGTCTTTAGCACAGTGGCTGGGACAGACCCGACCCTCGATAAATGTCAATTAATGGGGTTATTATTTTCCTGGGCACCAGACACCATGCAAGACACTCACACACATGATCTCCAATCTGCAAAACAAGTGGATGTCATGGTTATTAACCCAGCTTTACAGGTAAGAAAACTGGCTAAATGAGGTGGAGTGTTTGCCCATTCCAGTTCTTTCTTTTTTCGCTGTAATAGACAGATACTACACTTTTACATGAGAAACTCTATGTGTTCTAACACATTACACATATTAACACATTTCAATAACAGCTCATTAAAACCCACCATCTTTTCACTCTACCACATTTCTGGTAACCATTAATCAACATTCATCGATTTCTAATTTGATATTTATCATTATTATAATATGTTATTTCTGTTGATAATTTTAGAAATGTTAAAGGTGAATTTTTGAAAACTTTTTTCATTCTCAATCCAATGTCATAAACACCCATACACCCATAAATTAAAAAAAAAAAAGGAAAATATCTTTGAAATCAAAGTACATCAAAGAGAAAATGCTCAAAGGAAATGGAAGGAACTTGAAAAAGGAAATGGGGCCAGATTTCCACAAACAGCACTCAAATATCACCTACAGAAACAAGGAATAAAGGACACCAAAGGGAAGATGAAAGGATTATACTGGTTTTTAATCATACTTGGAATTATTTTTTTTCCAAAGAATTTTGAAAAGGAGCAGAGAGTATCTAATGAGATCAAGATTACCAACAGAGGCACAATATATATATTTTTTTCTTTTGTAGAAAAACATACAATGAAATTATTTTTCTCTCTTGTTGATAAGACACAGTATTGACAGTCTGCACAATACTGCTCTGGACCATTCACAGACGGATGCCTCACTTTGATGAGCACTTTCTTTCTGATCCTCTCTCCATCACCCGCTCTTCTGTTTGTCCCTCAGGGATCCTGGCAGCCCTGCTACTTATTATCTGAATGTGCAGTGAGACATTCTCAGGCCAGAACTCTATTTTCCAGATCCCAACCCAACTGATGCCCTTATCTTCTTGGAGAGCCCTACACTGACCTTACTATGTAAAATTTAAAATTTGCAACCTCACCCTCACTCCAGCACTCCTAATCCTACTACCCTGCCTTAAATGTTTTTATAACACTGCCATTGTTATACTGGCCATCACACTAGATCATCACACTCCATCACACTAGATCCTGTATTTATCTACCATGTTTGTTTTTCATGTTGTCTATTCCCACCCCCCACAAATGTCTGCCCCAAATTGTATATAAGATCAAGGAAGCACAGATTTTTTTGGTGTTGTCCATCAATTCATTGATGAACCCTAACTGTATATAAACAGTGCTTAGATAAACAAGCAGAAAGAATTCAATAAATATAAATTTTTTTATACTTGCTCCAACAGCCACAAGTGATACTTGAAAGGAAAAACAAAACAAAAAAAATAGTCCTTGTGCTTCTGGTTGGGCATTCTTGAGAGAAAAGGAAAGGTACACTCATTATTATTGACTGGATGGAAATGTGAAATGAATCATAATCATTCAGAGCATTTTTTAATTCAAGTTTTAGAACATAATCTCAAATAACAAATGCGAAATGTAAAGAAAAAGCCCAGTTCAGAAAAAATAATCAACATATCAAACGCAAATGACTAAAGAAAATAAACTTAACCAGAAATAGGGCAAACAAAATATTTTTAAATATTATTTAATATGCTAGAACCACAAACTGCACGATACAAAACAACAACAACAATGACAACAAAAACCCTATCAGTATAATCAGGCCAACCTTAGGAAGGAATTACTCTGTAGTCTAAGTTCACTGTGAATAAATCAAAACCTACAGAAGAATATTAACCCCCTTCCTAAGATTTCTTTAACCTTGTAAGTTATTTTCTGGGGAAAAGTTAATGATTATCAATAGATGGTGAATAGCATATCTAGCAGTATTCTCCTCATCACTGACAGGAGGAAAAAGTACTCATCTCTCATCATGTTAGTTATGAAACAGGGTTGGATGACAGGAGGAGCAGGCACACAAGAAAACAGCTCAAAGTCATTACAAACCATTTTAAATTTGATATGCTACATAAATCCTGCATTTTAAATAAAAAGGGGAAGGACAAAAAAGACAAAGCAAATGAACATACCAGGTCCTAGAAAATGTGACTGAAAAAGAAGGTTCATAAACACTAAAACAGATAAACTACACATCAGTAGAATATGAATGGAACAAAAAAAGTCAGGATAATAATCCCGGATTATTCCTCCACAGAAGGTGGACCTCAAGAGAAGTTTCTGTTAAACCGTAATAATAGTTCAACCTACTGTGGGATAAGCACAGCAAAATCTGAAAGCTCCACCTGAAGAAACTTAAATCGTTAATTAGCTTTCCAGCATCTGGAATTCAAGGAATCTTCATCAAAATAAAGTTAAAGAATGGCGGGCAATCACATGCTAGCCTGGGAGTGGCTTTCTGGGCCTCCAAATTAAGGACCATATTTAATTAATTAGTTAATTAATTAACAATTTCTTTGCTTTCAGTAACATTGATGTCAATACAAACTCATGCACACAGCCTCTCACATTTGGCTGCCTTGTGATATGTCTGTTAGAATCCAAAGGTTCAGACTACTTGGGAGGAGATGGGTAGGGAGGGGACTGGTGGAGAACAACATAAAAGCACTTAAAAATCAATACCAATAATTACGGCTATCTCACAGAAGCTCTGCTATCAATCTACAATGCAGGGCAAAGTGTCCATTAAATTACTAAGAGATGCCTCCAACTCAAATGATTTTCTTAATTTAAATAAATATGTCCAAGTAGCTAAATCACTTCTATAAATCTCTTATATCTGATAGTACAACTGCACTTATCCTGAAAACAGAGAATGTGCTCATTTCAATAAAAAAATTTAAAAAAATGAATTAAAAAGCAAAAGGCAACATAAAGACAATTAGAAGGATCAACAAAAAAGATCTAAAAGAGGGCGCCTGGGTGGCTCAGTGGGTTAAGCCGCTGCCTTCGGCTCAGGTCATGATCTCAGGGTCCTGAATTCGAGTCCCGCATCGGGCTCTCTGCTCGGCAGCAAGCCTGCTTCCCTCTCTCTCTCTCTCTGCCTGCCTCTCTGTCTGCTTGTGATCTCTCTCTGTCAAATAAATAAATAAAATCTTTAAAAAAAAATTTTAAAAAAAAAGATCTAAAAGAGTCACTAGAATGTGATCTAAGGATCTACGACCCAGGAGGAGCACCCCTTCACAGCTATGGGTGAAAAATGAAGACAGAGAATGACACTTCATGAGCCTCCAATCAGAGCACACATGGTCTCCTGTCCTCCATTCCCCCTCCTGGAGTTGAAGGCGATGAAGTCCAAAGGTTTTAGACTCTAAACTCTCAAAGGTCTGCACTCTAATTTTAACATCAACAGGAAATGTTTGCTACTAATTCAAGGTAATAATCTCAGAGGCTGAAGCCCTTCACAAGGACTTTATCAATCTACTTATTTATTAATTTATTGGTCAAAAGCATTTTGAATATGTGCTATATATAAACATTGTGCTCACACTATATAGCTTCCAAAAATCAAATTCTTTGCAGGAGCTGTAAAATTCTGTTAATGGTCTGACAAAAATGAGTTACATCTGTCCTCTAGATAAAATGTTCTGGCTTCCCAATTTCTAGGAAGTCAGACATCTAAACGTGTCCTTATCTCTTCTGTCTCCCCCGCCCCATACAGATGATAGTTTTCTGTCCTCATTGCAGTTATTTGTCATGTATTTGTTATTTTTTTTTTTTTGTTATTTTCTTCATTTGTGAGCATAGACTACCACACGGGAAAAATCTGTAGTTCCACAGCTGGGCATCCTCACAGATGAAGAAAATTAGTTCCTCAGTATAAATAACTAGTTTAAATTCAGAGTGCACCATAATGCTGTTCATGTTCTAGGAGTTAGAGAAGCTTTCCAGATATGGTGCTTCAGACGAAACTGATTCTTGCCAAAACTCAATACCATCACTTGTAGGAATAGGAGACGCCCAAACCTTACACAATCTTGACAAACTTCCTTCTCTCCTCTCACCATACCGAGCCCCAGCACCACTCTCTGCCTGGAGTCCACTGGGCCTTACTTGATTTTCCAGTTCATTCCTTCTCTCAGACTGCATCCTACCCTGCTCTCCATATCCTCCTCTCTGGCCCCACCCATCACACCCAACTCTGGAAATCCTATTACTGTATCCACCCTAGTTTAGTATCATCAGCAAAACCCTCTCTTGCTCAAACCCTTCTCTGACTCCTCCCTTTAGCGTCTTGCTCCAGCCTGAGAGCTGGCTCTCCTCTGACGACTCTTGTGCTTCTTCACCATGGGAGTAAAGGCTGCTTTCTTTGCTGCACCACCCAAGGAAAGTGCCAAAGGCAAGGCTGGTGTCCTCCTTCTCCTCTTTGCCAGATGATTCTCCCTTCTCTTCCTCTTCCTGAAAGACCCAGAGCTCCTCAGGATGGCTTGTGAGCAATACTTGTGAGCAGACTGTTTGTTCTCCCTTAAAATACATCGACAACTTGCTCCTTCTTACAATCATTATTGACCCATGGCCATGACTCCTTCCTTGTTGGAGTTCCTTAACTTTTAACTCATTGTCAATCTCTCGAAAACTGGAAATATTTCTTGGTGACTTCCCTTCCCAGGTAACTGTGGTCTTTCAGGTCTTTGCACCTTTCCCATAATGACTTTACCGTCTGTCCACCTCAGCTGCTCAGACCGATGGTTCAAGTCAGGAAGACTTACTCCTTTGAGTAACCTCACTATCAGGCATCCCACTGTGGTCTTCTGTTTCCCACCTCTGTCTTCCACTCTTGGGCCTTCCAGCACTCACACTCCATTGATGTCCTCACCCTGTCCGTGTCCCCACCACCCACCCTCCATATCCTCACTTCCCATCTTTCCAGCTTAAATTTCATAATTATTATCTTGTTTTATCTTTAAGGCATGGACTTTATTGAACTGCTCTCAAGTCAGTGTACAGGTAAGCCCTGACTGCCTCTATGCCTCAGCCCCACTCCCAGGGAAACCAAAAGCCTTCATACATCTCAAGTTGGGGGGACAAAAAAGGAACCATGATGATAGACCATTCAAAATAAAACAAAAAAAAAACAAATATTAAGGTGAAGATTTTTTAAAAATTAGACTTCTTAATTTACACAAAAACAATGCCAGTCCCCTGTGTGGACTTGGGTGAGAACTGGCCCTTCTCCTCAGGGAGAAATGTGGTAGCTTTTGTGAAGGCAAGGGACTTCCTGTAACGATGCACCTCATGTTATTTGGGATGACTATTTTAAAAAGTACAATGTACAGTCAAGTCTTCGGTCACATCATAGACCTCTTTATTACACTCTTCTGGCAAAACCATGACCACATTGAAATGCAACTTTCCACCTGCTCTGTTCATCCTCATCCAGTGTGAGAGCCATGTTCACTCTCCAGAAATCACACTCTGAAGACATGGCCACTAACTCCAAGGGGACGCTGAAAGCTGGCAGGTAACAAAACTATGGAGATGTGTTCTGGTCATTCTCTGACTCTTCTGGAGGACAGCTCTGTGCTGGTGCCTCTTTGGACTTCCAACATGGCATCCCCCACCAGCACACTCAGCTCAAGATTTTGCCTTTCCACTGAGAACATAGGATCCATCTGAAGGCAATGCCCTCAACCCCAGCAAGTTCATCCCTCTGCCACCAGCACTTTGTTTCCCTCCTATTTTCCATACCCCTGCCTAAGATCAAGCCACTCCCTTCTGCACTAGGCTCCAACCCATCTCACCTGCTCTGGAACGTTGAGGTATCACTTCTCACATCTCTCCTGCATCATCAATCAAATTTCCTTCCCTAGTAGACTGTTACATTTAGCAATTAATAGCACAATAATTTTTAAAAAATAATAAAGTCTTAAAAAATGAAAGATTCCACACTCACCTGATCCAGGGCCAATTTTTTGGCAAGTGACTCCAAATAGTTGTCTCTACTCCTGCCCTCTCTGGTTCCAGTCTCTCCCTAGTTTCTCCTTAGCTCACACCCTCCAGTGATTTCAATGCCATCACACGCCCACTTCAATTGTGCCATTGCTCGTGTTTTTGTCCAATGTGACCTTCTCAGCAAGGCCTTCCTGACCACCTTACTCAAATGGGCCAGCCCCACATCCATGCTCATCACTCTCTACTCCCTCCTCTGCTTTACTATTCTGTAAGCTCCTGGGACTGTGCCTTACCATGTGACATCCTCTACATCTTCACTTACCTCCTCACCTGTAAGAACCACAGCTCCGTGAGACCACAGTTGTCTGTTTTATTCCATTTTCTTGGTATCCCAAACACTAATGTACCGATAAAAATGTGCTGAATGAATGAGTGGGTTTGGGAGAATTATAGCAAAGTGAGACTCTGGAATCAGGAAGTTCTCGATTTGAATTGCAGCTTTGAGTGCTTGGGCATGTCATTTCACCTTTCCGCAACTGAGTTTCATTTCTGTAAAATGTGGATAATAAACTATTCCACAGATTGTTAAAATGAGTAGAGAAAATGTTCTATGTAAAGTAGTCAGCAAAATCCTCAGAACACAGGAACCAACCAACCAATGAATGGCCATTTTACATTCTCCCAGATCAGAAGATAGAAAACCGTTCTAATGATTATATTCTGAACTGCTCCATTTTCTAATTATTTTAATATCTCAAGGCCCCAAAAGACATAGTTCAATTTATGCAATTTAACACAGATATTGACATAATCCCAATACTTTGGACCCCAAATAGAAATGTCATTCTACTCCATTACATGTGTGCATCATCAGCTTGCATTTATTAGCTAAACTTTTGCTTCATTATTATACATTCACATTTTGCTCGGCCCTGAGGACAACAGCTCATGATGCTGCTGATATGTGCCTGCACACACACCCAAAATGGCACAGAAAACCAGGACAGCGAGGCGAAGCCTCGCTTGTTCGCAACATGGGACCAAAAGCAAAATGCGCTCCACTGTTTAAAATAACTGAACCCTTCCTTTGATCACTGTATCAGAGAGGGACATTACAGCATCATTCCTCGTGCCATCTTTAGGAACAAGGTGAAGTAAAAATAAGTAAAACACAGCATGATGAACACAGCTACATGAAATGCACAATGAAGGATGTTCAGGGCTCAAATGTGTTTTTCATGTATAATTGATTAGAGGAGGATGGCAGCAAGAAAGTTTGGAGTAGGTAGGACAGTATCCTCGTCTTATAACTGAGGAGACTGAGGAAGTCCGCTGAGTGTATGTGAGGAGAATGGACATAGGAAAATGCTTCCCTGTGGAAAGAAAAGTAACTTCCATAGATCAAATCCCCCAGAGCAGACAGACAAGTGGCATGATGGAAGAGAAAGGTCACAGAAATAGCAACCAGCACGGCGCCCAGTGTAATAAATATTGGTGTGAGAACTGAAATAAGTGACCTGAATTCTAGTCACGGGTCTGACCAAACACTCCTTGAATGAGCTCCTTCCCCTCTTTGGTCTCATCGCAATCAGAAGGTCTCACCAATGTACAGGTATATCAGGTGTCTGACTGTAATTTGGAGGGGGAGGGGAAAAAAGAAAAGGAAATTTTCTAACTTTCTTGTGGGAAGACTCATGGGCCTGTTTTCTGGGATATCAAGGCCTAAAGGTCACATTCTGTTTCAATAAATAGAAATTAAATGGGGACTCTTGGCTGGCTCAGTCGGTAGAGCATGGGACTCTTGATCTCAGGGTCCCACGCTGGGTGTGGAGATTATTAAAAATAACATATTAAAAAATAAACAAAATATTTCTTAAAAGAAGAAAAAAAAAGAAAAGAAACATTTGCAAAAAAGGGTAAGAATGAACAGTTGACTGCTCATTAACTCCAAAGAAAATGAATTAGTGAAGGAACAGAAGTAAACCTGCCATTATTCTGAGATGTCATTTTATGTTAATATTTTTAAAATATATCTTAAATCTAGAATAGCATTTTTAATTATCACAGATTTTATTGACTCATGTGTGTGTCTCTGTGTGTCTGTGTGTGTGTATGTGTGTGTGTCATTAATGAGAATCCAGAAATGCAAAATAGTGAGGATCCCTTCTGCCACATTTGTAAAGCTGAGGGAAAATTCCATTTTCCCAGAATTTAAGGCTGCAATCCATGACTTCTCCAAAAGAGCTTTACCAACATTTTTTTTTTTTATAAATTCAACTGCTGTGCATCATGTCCTCAAATACATCATCCACAGATGATGACTAACTCAGAACAGACCTGTCTCTTCCCAAGGGCTGGTAGAAATGTTGCCATCCTTCTTGACAGTTCTAAGTATTTCAGTCATTAATAATAATTTTTATATATAAGCTTCTTAACATTTATAAAGAACCTCCCCAAAGCCTTGCAAGTTAGATAGCTTTACTTTGCATATATATTTTAAGCATCGGCGAAGAGACATTTTAAGTGATATTTCTCAAGAAATAGCTCAGTTATAACCAAATGAGAAATAGGGCCGGAAGTCCTGACTTTTGAATCTCTGACCTGACTGTCCCATAATGCTTCTAGTTGAGTAGTGAGACAACTTAAAGCAGATTACAACACAAAGGTCTTATGAAGATAATTCTATTTATGGTATTTCTAGAAACATTACCAGTTCTATGTGTCAAACTATGTAAAATTTAGGAACTAGATTATCACACTGCACTAAGTAAGTCTTGGGATATCCAACATGCCACCCACGGGCCATATGAAGCTTTCAAATTTAAGAAGCCATATATATATCAGATTCATTCCAAAAAGTAAAACTTCCCTTCTACCTTAACCCAACATGGCTCTCACATATGTGAAATGTTTATTGTTTGAAAACACATCAAGGTCCATGATTTGTAACTAGAAAATCAATTTGCATCTGTGAGAAGAAGACCCATAGATTTGTAAGCAAAGTAGGTGGGCCTTTATTCCAAATTAAAAAAAAAAACAAATCTACAGAACATTCCAGTTCAGGGTTGATTTGTTAATATATTAATGATTAGCATTTAACCATGCAATGGTGTATCAAAGCTTAAATAAAAAGTAAAAGATCCCACACTCTCCTGATCCAGGACCAATTTTTTGAGATGTGACTCCAAAAAGTTGCCTAGCTACACAGTTTTCTTTGAACTCAATGAGAATCAAAAAGATGGAAGTTACACAAAAAGAGGCCCCTCAGCCTGAGTACAGTAGGAACACAAAAGCACTGCCAGAGATATTCAGCATGATTCCTGTTTATGATTTCCTGTGTTCTAATGACAGGAGATGTAAACAGTTACCAACCAGTTACCAAAAATACTGAACCCAGTCAGAAAGGACACAAAGAGTCTGGGAGTGAATAAACAATGCTCCCTCCAAACCTGCTGTTGTCCATTCAGTGCCAACATTTGGTCCCTGACAAAAAAAAATGTCCTTTCTGAGATACAATTTGGCCATTTGTTATGTTAATCTCCAGTGTGTGAAGGGCTCTTCCTATCAGAGAAATCACCCAACAGCCACCACAGGATGTTTCTTATTTTGATGACTGAAAGGTACATGCTGGGTCTGGAGGAGGGAGCCATTGATTTATTTTCACCACTTTTCCCTGGCTGACAGCAATTTAAAAGAGAAGGAACAAGCCAGATCACTCATCTGCCTGCTTGGCATGCCTGGTAGTCATGGGAGCCCACATCGAGGCCATCTGTTCAGGTCCCAGCCTCTCCAAACACACACAGAAAGATGATGTTGAAAGGGGTGTGCTCTAGCCCTGCTAATGAGCCACCTGAGGTAAACCAGAAGACCCAGCCTGAGCTGTGGACCAACTCAGCCTATCTCTCTCAGCCGTCCGGTCCAATCAAGTCATAGATTTGAAATGGCCAATTATCTGTAAATCGATTTGCCTAAAGAAATGTTAAGTTGGGGCGCCTGGGTGGCTCAGTGGATTGAGCCGCTGCCTTCGGCTCGGGTCATGATCTCAGGGTCCTGGGATCGAGCCCCGCATTGGGTTCTCTGCTCCGCGGCGAGCCTGCTTCCTCCTCTCTCTCTGCCTGCCTCTCTGCCTACTTGTGATCTCTCTCTCTGTCAAATAAATAAATAAATAAATAAATAAATAAATAAATAAGAAAGAAATGTTAAGTTGATTCAAGTATTTCTGGCTTAGTCCTATCTCATAGACATGTTGGCAGGTAGATCCAGTCAATCAATTGAAATGCACCTTGCACACAACCTACAAAACGAGACCAGCCTCAGAAGACGTCATGCTCAGCGCTTGCCTGATGGTGTTTTAGTGTACTTTCAAACTCAGCTCTCACATGCCCCTAAATTACTGCAGCCAGAAAGGCTGTCTGCAACAAAGCATGCAGAAGATGGCCACTCTTCCGAAATAGCAGTCACATAGCTCTACTCCGTGAAGTAAAACCAAACAGGATGTTCTCTCTTGCCTGTAACATCACCCTGTTGCACAAAGACTCATGATCTATTTTAGAAAACTGCCAATCATGACAGATGAATTTGAGATATGCGAATGCATTAGTATAAGGTTTTTGTGATCAGAGTCCTAACCTCACGTTTCATGTACAGTATTTATAAACCCTACAGGAAATAATTTAGCTTTCTAAAATATTTTGAATTTTGCTTTTTTGTGCCCTAGAATATGTCTCGCTTTTTAAATTATCTTTGAGATGATCATGTGAAGGATGTCCTAGATTTTTCAAAATAACTCATTATGATAACAAGCAAATTTCTGGGCTCTACGGCCATTTGGCAGTTCTGTTGGTGGCACCCCTCTATTCACAAGAGAGCACCCATTTTTAACCCACGCTGACACGTGAAGCCGCCTATGTGAAGATCTCTAGTACCATGTCTGACTAGAAGCCACAGTGTTCAAGGTATAATCACAGCTGCTTTTTATCTTTTTTTTAATCTCCACACCTGCTTCTACCTAAACCTACTTTCCCATCGATGCCCATCCAAATCCCATTCCTTCCGGGGCCTTCCTATATCTCACTACAGAAAAAGGAATTCATGATGACATGTTAACACTTTTCATCTCTCAGTTTATAAATCTGCATTTCCAGTTAGGCTCCTTGGTTTGCATAGCTGAGTGTCTGAAGATACTGCAGAGAGACAGAACAACACCATTATAGATACACTAAAGTACCATAATGTTAACCTTCATTTCACTATTCTTTGATAATTTCCATACAATTTTGTTTAATCCTCCCTGCTGAAACTCCTATTGGTTGGATTTTGAACCTCATGGATTTTCTAAATTACTTGTAGTCAAGGTATCTATCTATCTATACATCAATATATTCCACATATAACCATAAGGCATCTCAATAAGATCAATATTATGCTAAGGGCAAATAATTTTATGTCTACTAAAATTATTTTAAGAAGTTGTGGTATATATAGATACATCTTATGGTATAGATAGATATATCCGTAGATGGACATCTGTGCTCTTTCCATAGTTGGGCTATTGTGGACATTGCTGCTACCCTTATCCCCACCAAGAAATGAGATGCAGGGTCAAAAATCTTAATAGAAAAAGGGAAGGTTAAAACCCAAGTACCTTACCAAACTCAAGATAAAAAATAATAATAGGGGCACCTGGGTGGCTCAGTGGGTTAAAGCCTCTGCCTTCGGCCCAGGTCATGGTCCCAGGGTCCTGGGATCGAGCCCCGCATCAGGCTCTCTGCTCAGCAGGGAGCCTGCTTCCCCTCCTCTCTCTCTGGCTGACTCTCTGCCTACCTATGATCTCTGTCTGTCAAATAAATAAATAAAATCTTAAAAAAATAATAATAATAATAATCCAGTCAAAAAATGAGCAGAAGACACGAATAGATATTTCTCCAAAGAAGACAAACAAATGGCTAACAGAAACATGAAAAAGTGTTCAACATCACCCAGCATCAGGGAAATACAAATTTTAGCCAGTCAGAATGGCTAAAATTAACAAGTCAGGAGACAACAAAAGTTAGTGAGAATGTGGAGAAAGGAGAGCCCTCTTACACTGCTGGTGCGAATACAAACTGGTACAGTCACTCTGGAAAACCGTATGGAATTCCTCAAAAAGTTAAAAATAGAGCTACCCTACCACCCAGCAGTTGCACTAGTAGATATTTACCCAAAGGAAACAAACTTAACGATCTGAAGGGGCACATGAACTCCAATGTTTATAGCAGCAATGTCCACAGTAACCAAACTATGGAAAGAGCCCAGATGTCCATAGACAGATATGTCTATATATCCCACAATATATATCTATACATACCACAGATTTTTTGTGCATTCATATTATATATATATATGTGTGTGTGTGTGTATATATATATCTCCATTCATATTATACATATATGTGTATATATATATATATATATATATATATATACACACACACTCAGCCATCAAAAAAATGAAATCTTACCATTTCCAATAATGTAGATAGATCTAAAGGGTATTATGCTAAGCAAAATAAGTCAATCTTAAAAAGACAATTATCATATGGTTTCACTCATATGTGGAATTTAAGAAATAAAACAGAGGATCATGTAGAAGGGAAGAAATAATAAAAAAAGATGAAATCAGAGAGGGAGATAAACCATAAGAAACTCTTATCTATAGGAAACAAACCGAGCGTTGCTGGAAGGTAGGGATGGTGTAACTGGGTGATCGGCATTAAGGAGGACACGTGATGTAATGAGCATTAGGGTTATATAAGACTGAGGAATCACTGACCTCTACCTCTGAAATTAATAATATATTATATGTTAATTAATTGAATTAAAATAATTTTTTTTAAAAACCCAAGTACCTACTAAAGGAGGACACCAATGAGAGGCACTCCAATTTTTCCTGCAGAACTTAGAAAAAGCTCAGCAGTTGGAAGACCAGGTAGAAGGCCAGGAAATTGTATATTGGAGTAAGAAGGTTGAAAACAGGGGATATTTTTAAAGTCTTTATAAGGAATATTTATTTTCCTATGTCCCCACCTCCAACCCAACTTATTAAATAATGAGCCATCCCTCATTCCTACAGGAGTGTTGAGAAATATTCTATGGAAAAATTTAGTCTGAGAATCTCAAAATTCTGGGACACTGGGGATGGTGGAAGGTAGGGGTGAGAAAACATTGACACATCCATGCCTTCCTCCTGCCAGCTCTAGGATGTCAAAAGCCAAGTGTATGCTTCTTTAAAGGCAGACTAGAGGATCTAGCTTTACAGATAATAGGGCAAGATGTGCACAGAGTGACTTGGTCCCCAGCCAAGAATAATGTGTCTGGTCACAGAAAAGTTGAGCAATAAATAAACACGCCTTTCTCACAGAGCTTCTCATCAGTGTTTAAGCATGAACACAAGTAGATAAGCAAGAATTACCAAACATTTGAGAAAAGTCTCCAAATGGAAGAGAATAAGATAGGGAGATAAAAAAAATTGAAAATTTCAAATAACTGGTAATTGATATCATTGTACACATGAGACATTGATCCATGAACTAAGAATAAAATGTCATAAGAGAAAATAATAAAAGAAGAAAAAAGTTCTTTGAAATAAAAAATATAAAAGTAAAGATTTTTTTATCAAATAAGGGAATAACAGGATAAAAACAAGGAAATTGGTCCCAAGAAAGAACAAAAAGACAAAGAAAGGGCTTATAAACAATGAAGTTTCCATACAAAGAATTAGGAAAATGGGCACCAGATTCTCAACATTAACTTTGGAGGCTAGAAGATGACAGAGTGATTTCAAAATTCTCAAGAAAAAATAATTTTCATCCTAAAAGTCTGAGTGGTAATTCATGACATCAAAATTCTCAGTCTAGCATGAGGGTAGAGTAAAAACATTCTGGGACATGCACTGCCACATTTTTCATTTCTCAAGGAGTCCCCAGAGTGAGGGGTGGTATGCGATCCTAGAGACAGAGGGTCCCTATCGTAACATTAAAAAAAAAAAAAATTAAGGAAATTCCAACATGGTAGCATGGACTACATAACTCATAGTAAACAAGAATGAAAAAAAAATACAGCATGTAAAGGACATTGAGCATCTAGCACAGTCCTGTTCCATTTTTACTAGTTTGGCGGAAGGCAAATGGGAGAAGTGGAGGTAAATGACACACTGAACAATGAAACGGTCTATTTGAGTTTGGAAAAAAAGATTAATAGAATTTCACAGGCACTTTGATCAGGTTGCTGTATGTATGTATGTATGTATGTATGTATGTATAAATAAATAAATAAATAAATAAATAAATAAATAAATAATTCGGAACAATAATATCTTTAGATTCCTGATAAACATACAAAAATGCAAACAAATTCAGTTATTGTCATTCTGTCCACTGAGGCATGGCTCTGAATGTCTTCCCAATTTTAATTGTTTTTATTTTCAAATTGCCCCTAACTCCACCTTTTATTTTTTTTCTTTTTTTTTTTTTTTTGTCATTTTGACAAATTCCTTACAGGAAGTCATGTGATTTGGAATTGAAAGCAACTGTACTTGGTACCCAAAGTTTGTGGATTTTTTGAAAGAGAGCGAGAGAGAAACCAAAAAAGAAATGTATCACGGTTAATAATTTTAACTTTGAGTCTCCTTCTAGTTACTTATAGGGTTATTAGCAATCCTTTGTCTTTACATCCTAGTCTCAGTGCAAACACACACACACACACACACACACGCTCCAAAGATGAGTCTTAATCAGTCCTAGAAGGCCCACAATATATGCAAGCCTTTTATCCTGAATTTTTGTTATGCTTCCCAAAATATCTTCCAGCAATTCTCAATTACCTAGTGATTTTTAGTCCTTTTGTCTATTTATCATATTTCCTGATTCTGAAGAAAGAACCCACAGGATAGTTTTTTATATATGGAAAAGAATATAGTAACATATCTAACCAACCTTCAAATCAATATATGGACCAAGAGGACAGTAACAGAGATGCAAAGGACCTCTTATTGTAAAAGTTAAAGCTCCTGCAAGAAGGTAATCA
The DNA here is from genome assembly GCF_922984935.1 of Meles meles. Lineage (NCBI taxonomy): Eukaryota > Metazoa > Chordata > Mammalia > Carnivora > Mustelidae > Meles > Meles meles. Next base: position 77,123,638 of record NC_060079.1, read on the forward strand.
ATTAAATTAGCATGATGAATGTACTATTGTGGGCATTCAGAGGACTTAATAAAATGACAATCAGATCGACTCAAAAAAGTAAGAGTCCCCCATAGGTCTGTAATAGTTCAGTCAATTGAGTATTTATTAATTACCTACTGTGTGCCGAGCCCTGAATTAGATGCAGAGATTTTTTTAAGATGAAATACATGTTATCACTTTGCCTCCTGTAGTAAGAAAATGAAGTATCAGGTAGACGCAGGAGTAAAGTAGAAGAACCTGCATGGAGGAGGTGTCGCTGAATTGCATATATGAGGCAAAATTAAGAAAAGTAAAGCGGAAAGAAGGTTCCTCAAGGCTGAAGAGAAAGAAGACTTTTGTCTGTGCAACTGTCAACCGAAATCATCACAATTAGAGACACCACTTCACAGTTATTTCCAGACAATAAGAAAATATTGGAAACCACCTTGCCAGGGCATATTCTTGTTTCCTTTGTGCATTGTTATTCACCCTCAGAGAGTTTGAACCAAGCTGTGCAGAATTACCAGGTCATTGGGAAGGAGAGTGGCAGGTACATATCACACTTGTAAGAAGCTGAGCATCAAACAAGGAGAAATGGTAGGGCAGAGAGTCTGGGCTCCTATGAAGGGGCCAATGTTAGGATAGCTAGGGAGATAATAAGAGGGCTGCGTCCCACAGAAACAGGATAGGAAGTAATCCAAAGAAAAGGTAAGGGAATTTTTTTATATGAGATTAGAGTAAGAGGATAATTCTTTAATTTGTGCAAATAAAAAAAGAAAAGCATTCCATGATGAGGAGACAAATTTATTTTAGAAATCCTGTGCCATTCCAAATGACGCAAAGAAGATAGATGCAAAATACCCATCCATCACCTCTTGGATCCAACCTTTCCTCATTCAGTAAACATTTGAAAGTGCAGATGGGGTGTTTAGTACTATCAAGTTTAAAGGACACAGACATGTAGAGTTCCTTCCTTTAAAGTGTTCTTGATGTATAATTAAAGGCTGTTCTTCTCCCCTCCCCCAACCCAACCCATTGTCAGCTCAAAGCAAGAAGGCTCACAAAGCTGCTATTTGAAATATTTCTATGATTGAAAGGACTACCTTCCTGCAAGGTTCCCAAGGCAGGACATTTTTCAAGACCTTTTCATGTCCTTCTAACTACGAATAAAAGGCAGGAAGCTGACACAAAGCTATGCTATTACTTCTTTTTTTTTTAACTTGAAATTGCAAAATGATTAAAGCCACCTAGCAACAATAGTTGACCTACTGAGGAAGAAAACCGGTTAGGTGCCAGGCAGAGATTGTTGTGGGGATGTATTTGGAAAGGTCTCCCAGGACTATTTGCATTTGTGTCTGAGGTTGTTTTCTCTCCCTTGTCTGTTATGAACCCATCCGTATCTCCACGTTGCCACCCCATGCTGACCCTGCCCCAAAATGAACTCTCATAAATCATAGGAAGAAGCAACATCTTCACTCACTCGTTGAAGTTTTTGGTAATTCAAGCAGGAAAACAGTGGTTTGGACACTTCTAAGGCATCCCCTTAAAGTGTATAGCCAGAACTTATAAGGCATCTCTTAGTTAACTGAGGCCTACTTATTCATGGGGCACTCTTCTACAAGGGGATATAACAGATAACAGAAAGCAAGCTATGGTTTAACTCCCAGCTCCAAGCCTGGGACCTCCTGAACAGTCTGCACTATGGTGCCCCTGGAATGGTTTTCAAATACAGAAGGCAGGAGAGGCGTTTGAAAATACTTTGCACGGGGCTCAAAGCTTTTCAGAATTTGCCATGAACTCTTGCTCTGGATTTCAGCCTTTCTCAACTTCAAAAATAAAAGGAAGGTGGGCACAATTAACTCAACTAACTCAACTCAATTAACACTTTATGATTCTACCTATACCCCAGTGACAGTATCTACTCTAGAACTTGTAAGCCTGCCGACAATGGCAAGGACAAACTCTATAACTATACGTGATGCCTAACATGCTGATCTATGACTTTGTACCATTGAGATAACTCTGATAGAATAAGAAACCAGTAATCAAGACTAGTGACAGCTCAAGGAACAAAATAACATAGGATCACTCTAAATTGTTAGGAATCCAGCTAAAAATGGTGAGGTCTTTCCAAATTTCATCTTCCCCAAGCCCTAAACCCATCCAAAAACACCAGTGGAGGACAAAAGGGGCCAAAGGGCACATTCTGGAAGTGTGAAAATTAATAAGGGGAAATCTCACTAAAATGGAGTGAGGAGGTTTGGGTAGGGGGAGCCGTCACATCTCACCACTGGCAGTCAGCTGCAGGCCCAACGGGAAGCGACAGATCGGACCTTACACAGACCTGGTCCTTTAAGTGTCTACTACTTTACTATCCCAGCAGGAGGAATGATGCTTCCCTTATGCTCTCCGCCCCCCACCAGGGTTCAGCCAATGAGAAGCCACTCTATTTCCAACTCCCGGTTTACTCCAATAGACTTTCAGCTGACAGCAGCCTTCTTAACCTGTGCTTTCCTCTCTAAAACAGTGTGCCTCTCCGTTGTTCTCCAGACCCACCTTCCATTTCGCCACAGCTTGTTGTCCCAATTATAACTCTCTTTTATTCCTGAATAAACCCATTTTTGCTGGTAAAACAACTGGCAGTTTTTATTTTTAAGGTTAACAAAAGACACATTTCCATATGGGAAAAATAAGGTCAAAATTGAGAATTTTGCTCACTATGCTGCTTTTCTTAGTCTGAAGTATTTTCTTCTGCAGGAATGTAAGTATTTGAATAAGCCTTAAAATCAGAAATCAAAGCTACTGCTCTCCAATGTTTTCAAATACAACATTAAAACAAAATTAGTAAATATAATAAATAAGAAGCTGGGGAAAACATCCCAAGCTGGAGCTCATTTACACTGCAATTTTTGGCAAAACTTCCATGAAGGATACTATTATTGAGAGTAAGCTGGTTCAATTTGTCTCTCAGGTTTCAGTGAATCCATTCATAAATCTATTTGACCACGTATCATGCAGAGATTATAAGAGCTTAGAGTCTAAGGAGGAAGGGTAATGGCACACACAAAAAGGTTTGGAAGAACAGTGGTGTGGAGGCAGTTATGATTGCAAAGGAGGGAAGTGGTCAATTCTCCTGGGAGATGGATAGAGACCAAGCATTCCAGGCAGACAGGGATGGTTGCATCAAAATAAGTAGCAGCCAATGGCTGAGTTATTTTAGGCACTTGGGAGTGGCTCCTTGGAGCTTACGCATGGATTTTAATGGCAGTTATTGCAAGACCTTTTAGGGAAGACCTATTCTGCCAAGCTAAGATGTTTGGATTCCACAACTAAAGGGATTTAAACAGACATATCACATAATCAGATTTGCCTTCAGAAAGGCAGCAACTGTACTAGCGGCATGGAGAATGGATTGGAGGGGTGTGATATTAGAGACAGCACATGCGAAAGTGATGGCTTTCAAACTAAATTTAAGTGACCCCTTTCTACAAATTTTATGGGTCAACCCTACTAAACACAGCTCTCATATTCTCATATTGCCTCCTTAGAAGCATAGCAAAATCTAAACATATTTTGAAGGTTAATGTTTTTTAGTATACTATTAGATTTCCTTAGCCGGAAAAACAAAAGCCACTCAAGGCTGACATTAAGATACATTCCTTGGGGGGTGTGTTTTGATCATTCTAACCCGATGTTTCTCTGATTATACTATTGAATACAATGTAGTTAAGCTTCTGCCAGGAAAAAATTCAAACAACCATATTCTCTGCCTTGTGTTTTTCATACTCTGTCACAGAAATAATATGGAGTGCTTTTTAAGCTGATTATATAATTCACAGCAAGATCTGTTCCCTTCTTAGTTATCAGTAAAATTATTAAGTTAGCAGCTGCAATCCACATTTTTTCAATTTCTACCAGGAAAGAAGGAACGAAATTCATCACTTATAAAATGATCTTCCATGAATAAATTATCCTGTGGGTATAATATTTTTAAATTCCCTCATACCTATTAAAATTGAAATTAATCAAATCACTTGGACGTCAGAATGTTTAAAAGATAGATATTGTCAAAATGCAATGATTTCTGGTAAAGATTCCTTAAACCTCTTAAGTCTTCTGAATTCAAATAGAACCGCTTCTGTAAAGAACTTTGTAAGCTCATCAGCCACTGAAATTGTAACACGTGTTGCTTTTAGATAAAAAATACTCATGTTTGCCCAATTGGGCAAAACACAAATTAGATGTGTAACACACAAACAATGGCTATAGCTAGAGTAGTCATTTGAAAATTATATTTTGAAAAAAATCAAACTGAATTTCTTTTTAAATAGAATATAATCTGTAAGTATTTATTTGTTCATTGATTTAGACTTACACTCACATCCTCTTTGGTACGTCAGCCTGTTAGTTTAGCCCGCTTTGACAGTATTTGGGCACTCTCACTCCACGTTAGGTTCTGGATGTACAGAAAAGTTATGGCACAGAAAGACATCATTGCAACATCAAGTGCCTTGCAATGTGAAGGGCTAGAACGGCCATGAATGAGCCCTATCTGGTGGCTCAAAGAAGGCTTCCTGGAGGGGTGTGATCCAGGTGTGAGAAGCTTCCAGGTACAGAAAGATGTGAAGGGCTCTTTTTTAGATGGCCTTGTCTGGCTAACCCACAAAGGCATGGAGCAGCACTGGTGTGGAGCAAACCACTGGCAGCTTGGTGTCCCTGGAGCATCAGATGATGTATGTGGAACCATGGGAGAAGAGGCTATGGAAGTAGGTGGGACCCGGATCTTGGATGCTCTAGAACCAAATACTTGAGCCTGGCTCATTCTCCCAGAAGAGAAGGTGAGAAAATTCTACTGAATTCCAGGTGAGGATCCTGCTAACATAACTTCTGCTTTATGGTCTTAATTCTATTAATAATGTGCTCTGAGGGGCTCCTGGGTGACTCAGTGGGTTAAGCCGCTGCGTCGGCTCGGGTCGTGATCTCGGGGTCCTGGGATCGAGTTCCGCATCGGGCTCTCTGCTCAGCGGGGAGCCTGCTTCCCTCTCTATCTCTCTGCCTGCCTCTCTATCTACTTGTGATAGGTAAATAAAGATAGGTAAATAAAATCTTTAAAAAAAATAATAATGTGCTCTGAACCTCTGGGGAAAATCACTTAGTCTTTCAATGCCCCCCTTCCCTTTTGAGAGATACCCTACCAACTTACTGAGGTATATTGAAAGGTAAAAACAATAATAAGTGAGTACTTTGCAGAGCATAACCACAATATTACTTAAAAGTATTATGTTATTTTTTAATTTTATTTTTTTCAGTGTTCCAAAATTCATTGTGCACCACACCCAGTGCTCCATGGAGTACGTGCCCTCCATAATACCCACCTCCCCTACAAAACCCTGTTTGTTTCTGAGAGTCCACAGTCTCTCATAGTTTGTCTCCCCCTCCAATTTCCCCCAACTCACTTCTCCTCTCCATCCTAATAATAATTATTATGCATAGAGTGAACCACCCCAGGTGAACAAGAATAATAAGCACATACATTCTATAAGATAGGTGGACAGCATTTATTTATATGTATCTAGTTCTAGAATGACTTTATTGAACATAAAGTCAACATAAAGTCAACATGCGGTCTGTCCTTTCCTCCTGTTTTTGAGACACAAAACAAGGGGAAAATAAATGAGACAAATAAAAACTCCTCCCCATCCTCCAATTGATTTTTTTTTCTCCTTTCCTTCCTTTCCCCCACCGAAGTATACCTTCCCCCGACTCCTCATCCCTTTCTAAGGTCTAAGGCTTCTGTGGATATTTCATATTTTTATGTGGTATAGATTTTTGCTATAGATGTTCCTTTTCCAGAGGTATTAATGTTTTAAATCATGGGTTCATAGCCCCTATATTATCAATAAAAATGTCAAAATTTCAAGGAGCTAGTATGAGGTCACTAGAAATTCATCAGACTAATCTAACCCTATCTACTCTTATGAAACTCTTACTGGACATTTCGAGAAGCCCGCAAAGATAATGTACATCTGACCTTTGACCATCATAGGTTTGAACTGTGCAGGACCACTTACATGCGGGGTTGTTTTTTTTTTTTTTTTTTTTTTTCAGTAAATACTAAACAGTATTGTAAATGTATTTCTCTTCCTTATGATGTTCTTAATTACATTTTCTTTCCGCTAGCTTAATATATTATAAGACCATAGTATATAGTACATAAAATATATATAACATGTGTTAATCAGCTGTTTAGTTTATCAGTAAGACTTCCAGTCAACAGGAGGCTATTAGTAGTCAAGTTTGGGGGAGTCAAAAGTTATACACTCGGATTTGGGGCGGGGCAATGGTTTGTGCTCCTAACCTCTGCATTGTTCAAGGGTCAACTGTTTTCTTATTCCATCAGGGCTTCTGGTAGGATTTTTCCTGCCCTTGCTTGGGACCAGAGAAAGAAACTGATCAAGAATACACTTGGTCAGTTGGAGTGATTCAACACTCAGTAGCCTTAACCAAAATCTGTCAGTTAGTGGATTAACACCTCCAAGACAATGAGGGAGGGCATGCAACGGCAGTAATAACAATGATGAAGCATATAGTTCTCTACCGCATTTCCCAAGTTTTTTACTTTCATGGGTAAATTGAATTAAAATGTCCAATGATCAAATCTGTATATGTCACAGAGATCCAAGAGATAAATATTGAAAATTATTTTTAAATTATTCCAAAGCCTGAAATATTGGGTTGATATCAACAAGATAATTTTAATGACTATAAAAATATAAAATCCACTTTAGAATTCAAAAGTTAAATTGTAGGATGGGGAGACTTAATCTAAAGATGCCCCAAATTGGTATATTCATAAGGTGAAATGTATATAGCTATATATATGAACTACATAGCTATTATAAATATAATACATGATATAACTATGTAATTGAAATTCAGAAAAGATAAGTAACCCACCTGAATCATATAGCTAGTAAGTAATAGGGGGATGGAGAGCCCAGGCCAATTGGATTCAAACCTGGATTTTTAACTGTTATGCATATTGCTTCCCAAGACAGAACAGAACTATATTTACTGACATGAAGAGACTTTGAAATAGATGACAGAGTACAGAGTCATATATAAAATGAACATGTGAGCTTATGATACACACATATAAAAATACATACACACACAAATGTAATAGCTCATGGGAAAAGTCTTTAAGGTGATAAAAGTTTATCATTGGGTGTTTCTGGAGACAGCATTATCTTGTGATTTTTTCAATTATTTTTTTATCTGAACTTCCCAGTTTTTTATAGATTGTATAATGCTTGGATTATTAAAGTGCATCATGCGAAAAGCTGAGGCATTGCAGTGACCAGAATTTTAGCATTAGTCAGCAGTGTGACTCAGGTACTAAAATCATTAAAGCAGTTCCCATGTGTATTACAGAAGGGCCATGCTCAAATAGAGTAAGAGAGCACTTTCAGATGTCTTGTGCTGATACTCAGAACACTGTTCAACTGAATATCCGAAGCAGGTAGCCAGGACAGTAGGAAGTCTAGACACCACATCCTACGAAGAAAACCTAAGGAACCGAGCAGAGTTAGGGAATAAAAACAAAGGAGAAATCATAGGGGAGAGGTGATCATGGACCACCAAATGGGAGAGTTTAGAAACAAAATTTTATGTTTTAAGTGTTATTCCAGAGAGCAAACAGGATGAACAGATTCACCACTCATTAAATATGGAGGTCCTTCTGGGCACTGGCCCTATGATTGACACCAGACACTTAACATAAGCCAAAACAACAGACACTGTCCCTAAAGAACTCACAGGTGAGTCATGCACCATATTATTACAAATAGCTACATAAGAACATTGTGCAAAGTGTTCGGAAAAAAAGTACAGGTGCACCAGGAGCAAATGGCAGGGCGGGTTGGCCGGGGTGTCATAGAAGATCTGAGGTGCAGAGGTGGTCATGTGCAAGCTGACACCTGCAGGATGATTAGAAGTTGGCTTGGCAAGGAGGGGTCAATTCAAAGTGCCCTAGCAATGAAACACACCTGAAAGAGCTTATTTCAAGATTCAAAGTGACCAAATTGTCAACTTATGGTGATTCACTGGGGTCAGGTACCTTAAGTGAAATCTGGGCTAAGAAAATCAGGTGGAGCTAGAGAGGAAATAGTCTACTTTTGACCCAAAATTGGAATGAGATTGAAGGGTAGCTGAATATGCCACCCCAAAATATGCCATGTTGCCATACTGATTATCTTGAGTGATAGACACTCAAAAAATAGCAAGTGCGGGGAGAGATTTTCTGTAAACTCCTCTTGACTCCTTAAATACTGATTTTCCAGAAGGAACTCAATTGTCATAAATCCTCTCCCCTGCAGTTTCACCCACCAAAGAGGACTGACACTTGTCATAGAAAAGGAGACTAGAAATCAACACCACACCCACGTAAACTTTGTCACACACCATTATACCTTCCACCTCTTCTTCTGAAGACCTATTCATCTTTCCTAAATCTCCTAAGATGCCTACATTCTCCTCCTCTTTCCCTATTAGGATGGTATTTAAATCTGAATTCTGGTCTACATCTTGAGAGTTACTTCTCTCCCTGTCTCCACCAACATGACTTATACGTGTTAATAAGTTTGTTTTTCTCTTGTTAATCTGTCTCTTATTATGGGGGTCTCAGTTAAGAACTCTGAAGAGTAGAGGGAAAATAATTTTTCTTCTCCTACAGGATCACAGGTCTCTGATTTGTCATGGATAGGGAGTTGGTTTTCAACATGTAGCAAAGGAATTGATACAGAAAAATATAAATAGTTATGGGACTCCCGAGGGCCAATCTATATCTATTTAAGAATACAAAACATTTTAATGACTGAGGAAATGATAGGATGCAGTAATTTCTCTAGAATGCAGATAACCTTAACTAATCTTAACTGGGTAATAACCTGCAATCTGATGACATCTCAAGAGGATGTATGAATGAGCTGAATGGGCAGGAAATTCACAGATTAGCTTTGATGTGGGCAAGTATAAAATTATACATTTATGCAAAATAATTCAAATGTCCCTTGTAGAAAGATGAGTTCCAAGAAATCAGTTATAGCTAAGAAAATATCTAAGAGTCAAATATTCCCTAAAAATGTGTTACTACAATTAAAAGAGCATATCAAAGCCTAAGTGACCCCGGATTTTTTACAAAGGTGGCATATGTAAGTAACCTATCCTTAAGGCACAGATATTTTGAAAGATGGGCAACCTTGGGAGATAGTACGGGATGCAGCATGAGGGAAACTGAGTCTCATGTGGTTTGAAGCAAAGAAAAAAAATGCCAAAGATTAAATAGAAAGAGCAAATGCAAACAAAAGAATCTAAAGGTAGCAAGCCTGAGCATGAAAAGAATTACAGAGGTAATCAAGAAAGATCAATATGAGATAATGCCAAAGGTAGTTTATTCTAGAAAATTGCTTCTCAAACTACGGTCTCTTTGTGATGCAACAGCATCACCTGGGATCTTTTAGAAATGCAAAACTTCTCTCAAGCCCTCAGATCTATTGAGTGAGATCTATTGAATCAGAAACTCTGGGGGGCCAGTACTCTGATTTAACAAGCCCTCCAGGTGATTCTATTGAACACTCAAATTTGAGAACCCTTACTCTAGAGACCAACAGCCTTGAAAATGCCATGAAACTTCAGAAGAGCAACCTCAACCCCCAGGTCTGGGTAGTTACCTGGGAAGCTGGCTTTGTATACAGATGGCCTCATCAGTCAAAGGGTCTTTGACATTACTTTAGCAAAAAAAGTACTTCTTCTTCAGTAATATTCTCTTCCTACAAACTTAAATACAGGCTTCTATCCTAATACAATGCTTTCCACAGGCTATGTCTAGACGAGTGGTTCTCAGCTTGGGCCATTTTGCCTCTCAGAGAACGTTTAGCAAAATGAGAGACATTTTTGGTTGTCAAAACTGGTGGAATGGAGGGATGCTACTAGGAATCTACTGGGAAAAGTCCAGGGATGCTGCTTAACGTCCTACAACACACAGGACAGTGCCTCCACAATAGTTATGCAGCCCCAAATGTCAGTAGTCTGCTACTGAGAAACTCTGAGGTAGAGCAGTTGTCATGAGAACAAAACTCACATGAAACATCATCTACTTTCTCCTCCATTCCTCCAACCAAATTGGTTCTACTAAAATTTGTGAAATCCTCATTCCATTGTTAGAGTCAATCCCCCTTTATAATCAAACCTCTCCATATCTACCCTCCATCTACTCGTCTTAATTATATCCAGTTGTCTGAGGTGATAGAAGCCTCTTAGGGGCAACTTCCGTGTCAACATTCATTCTATCAAAGATCCCAAAAGAGAATTGATGTCCGTTATTAGCATTTCATTTCTTCTGCCTTAAACATGTTGTACAAATATAGAAAGAGTTTCCATAATAATGCCACTTGGTAGGGAATTGCAAAAATCTGCAAATTTTCATTCCACAAAGATAATAGAAAATAAATATCTCTACAGAAACATGGGTTGGTTTGTTTTGTTTTGTTTACTTTTTATCAACAGAAATTTCAATGCTAGGAAGCTGAGAGTTGACTTTTTCTAGGAATGAAGTTAAAAACCCTAACCATATCTGATTCCTTGGTTTTACCTAAATATAACATACTAGGAACCCATAGGTTTGGGTTAAATTCTGAGTACTCTACAGGAATTTTCAATGCAACAAATCTACAAAGTATCTTAAAAATAGTACCTCTATTAATCATCAGTCCCACAGAAATAATAAACCCTACTTTTCTCCTCCAGAGTGTACACCAAGTGGTACTACGGATATATATATTCCGAAATATGACCTACTGTTTTCAGATACAAACCTGAGAAGGGAATGGAAACAACAGTGGATATGGACAATAGGTGGCCTATTAAAACCACGTGCTGGTGAAAATATTCAGTAACAGTGAATTCATGCCTTATGTACCAAAGCCCCCTGTTATAGCATGCAGCAGGAAGTTTAATTTGCTTGCCTTTTCATCTGAGCACAGAGGCTGGCCCCACATGCTATACCAGAACCACCTGCAAAAATCTACCTCTCCAAAGGGCTTAAAGAAAGAAGTTAGGGGTGTTACAGAAATTATCCTTTGAGCTCATTTTGAGCACAGCAAATTCATCTCTCTATATTTCCAGCTTAGGTAGAAATTCTGACATCTCTCATTTTTTTTTAATATTTTATTTATTTGACAGAGAGAAATCACAACTAGGCAGAGAGGCAGGCAGAGAGAGAGGAGGAAGCAGGCTCCCTGCGGAGCAGAGACCCTGATGAGGGGCTCGATCCCAGGACCCTGGGATCATGACCTGAGCCGAAGGCAAAGGCTTTAACCCACTGAGCCACCCAGGTGCCCCCTGACATCTCTCATTTTTAACCAGCTCTATTTTCTGGTATCATATTGTTAACTTACATATCTTCCCCGGCAAATTACAAAACCTACTGGAACACGAAGGTCCTCTTTATATTTAGACAAATCAAGCTGGTCTGTATGCAGAACACATAAAGGGCCAATCAGTCAGCTGACAAGCATTTACTAACATTCCAGGTATCCAGGTATAAAACAATGACATGGGACTTCAAAGGAAGCTAGGTGGGAATAACAAAGTTTACACTGAAGTAAAGAGTAGTAAAAACATCTAGTCATGTGTGTGGTCATGGCCGCTCCATCCCTCTCACCACCTTAAACCCCAAATCATTCCGACCTAACTTCCCTCAGGGAGCAACGAACTCTCCCCTTATTGGGAGGGAAATATCAGTGTCAACATCGCCTTTACCGTTTTCCACTGGGCTTGTATTCATAGTGTTCTCCATTCTTCTGCTTCTCCTCTTACAGCCAATGGCTTCCACTCCTTTCCCAAACTACTTTTCAACCCCTTCTTCCTTCCTACCTCTTCCAACTATAGCCTCAGGAAAACTATTCTTTCTCTCTCATTTCTCACTATCTTATTATAATTCTTCAATATGTGAATCAAAAAGAAAGACCCTGATTTTTGTAAAACACTGTAAAAATACAGTCCTAAGTATAATAAAATTATACCCAATTTTAAAAATCTGAGTCACTGAACATCCCCCAAATTTCCCTTTAGAATCTTAAAACAAAACAAAGCAAAACAAAAGTCTCATCTTCTTCCTAGTCTTTCTCTAGTTAGATGTTATTTTTTCCTGTCACGACTATATTCAAATCATATTCTTTACACAGTTCTACAATGTCTTAAAATCATGTTTAACTCGTGTTTCATTGGAAATCTTCAGAGAATATTTCAGCTGATTAAACAGCGTTTGGGAGTGTATTAGTTATGGGTAATAAATTGCTACAAAATTTAGTGGTTTCACAAGAAACAGGCTCTTAACTATAGAGAATAATGGATTATTGCCAGAGGGGAGGTGGGTGGGGAGATGGGAGAAATAGATGATGGGGATTAGTGAGTAGAACTTATTGTTAGAATTGTTGAATCACCATATTGCACACCTGAAACTAATATAACACTGCATGATGTTAACTATCCTGGAATTAAAATGAAAAACTTAATAAAATTACAATGAAATTTAGTGGTTTAAAACAGCAAACATTTATTATCTGACAGTTTCCGTGGGTCAGGAGTCCAGGAGTAGCTTAGCTGGGTGGTTCTGGCTTAGAGTCTCTTGCAAGGTTATAGTCAGGTTATCAACCAGCGCTGTGGTCTTCTTAAGGCTTGATGGGAACAGAAACGTCCCCTTCCAAGATGGTGCACTCACAGGCTATTGACAAGAGGCCTCTATTCCCCAACATGTGGGCCTTATCCCAGGTCACCTAAGGGTCCACAGGCTTCTGACCTCCCTCAGTACTAGTAATCCAGGACGAAAGGAGAAAAGGGAGATGGGTTACCTTTTATAACCTAGTCTCTGAAGTCGCATTTAGTCATTTTTGCTTTCGTCCTATTCTTATAAATCACTACATCCAGCCCACACTGAAGGGAAAGAAATTAGGCTCCACCATTCAAAGGAAGTGTCAAAGAACCTCTAGACATATTTCAAACAACCACAGTGGACAAAGCTTGAATTCAAGTCCCTCTTCTGACATATTTCCCCAGGGGGAAAAAAATTACCTGCAAAATAATTACCTGCAAACATATGTTTAAAATATAGCTCTTTTGTAAGGATAATACACCCCATATTGTGTAACTATGTCTAGGAAGTTGCCAAATACCATAATGTGTTATTGAGACTTCTAAACTTGAAAACTAGAAGTTTATAGTTATCACTTACCACTGTTACAAAATAATCAATATCTCTATGTATACATACACATGCCCACTTTATTCCAACAATACAATTTGAAAATTAAAGTAACTATAGAATACCAACAGGGTTCTAGAGAAAATAACAGGATTGGATGACTCATAGATGAACATGAGGGAAAAAGTTAACTACCAAGGAGACCAGTTGTTTTAGTAGTTCATAAATCTTGTCTACATTTACTCATACACTAGGACAAGTCCATCATTAGCCATCCGTGATCACATAAAATACAGTGAGTAAAAGAATGTGTCTTTAGGAGTTAAACTTTTCCTCTCAAAATATCCTCTCTTATTATAGATTGCTCTAATGCCGACCTCCTTTCCATTCTCTCTTTCTAGCTTTCCTGTCCTGAAGGAAAGTATCTTGAACCAGAAGAGCTTAGATTTACTTTCTTCCTCTATAAATGCCACATGAAATTGTGGTCCAAATTCTATGATGTCTTGCCTAAAATAATTGGAGTCCAGTGTCTTGTTCACAAGGAATCAGAAACTATCATATCTTTAAAAAAAAAAGGGGGGGCAATATACCTGGTAAGAACATATATTTTACTTACATAAAGTATCACATATAGCCCATGAAAGCAAGAACAATACATTCAGGTTGCTAATAAACTTCTTTTTCTATCCTTCCATATATTGTCTCTCGATCTCTTGCTGGCCCTTTTCACCATCCAGGTCTTTCACTACTGGTGTTATTTAGGGTTCTGCATATGGTCCCTTCTCTTCTTATTTAAAATGCTTCCCCTGGTGGTCTTGTCAACCTCCATGGTTTTAACACCAGCTACTTGTGACCACTCCCAAAGCTGATCCCAGCTTCTCCTCCTCAGCTTCTGACACAGATATCCAACTGCCTTTTGAAAAGCCTCACTTAGAAGTCCCAGAAGACCTTCAAACTCAAAGTATCCTCACCTAAATGTTATCTTCTCCATAAAACCTTTTCCTTGGGTACCTCCTAGCACAACTACCCTGAATCCAAGCTTCCCTCTCACACCTCCATGTCCCCCATCTTCAATCCATCACCAATACTTGCTCACTCTACTTTCTTGCCAACTAGATGGATCTCTTCAAATGACTCTCATCTCCAGGACCTCATCATCTCCCACTTGGACTATGGATTACAACAGGCTTTTAACTAACAGTACCTTCTTTTTTTTTTTTTTTAGATTTTATTTATTCATGAGAGACAGAGCGAGAGAGAGAGAGAGGGGGGTAGAGGGAGAAGCAGACTCCCCAGTGAGCAAGAAGCCCAATGCAAGGCTCAATCCCAGCACTCTGGGATCACAACCCAACCCAAAGTCAGACGCTTAACTGACTGAGCTATCCAGGTGCCCCCTAACAGTCCCTTCTTACACCCTTGACTCCTCAAATCCATTCTTCACACATTACAGCTAGAGTGCTTTTCCTAGTACATTAGTCATCTACTTAAAGTCCTCTGTGGCTTCCACATTGCTAAAGACTGAACATCTGCATCCCCCTACAATTCACATGTATAAGCCCTAATCCGCAATGTGATGGTATTTGGAGGTAAGACTTGGGGAGGTAATTAAGCCATGAGGGTAGAGCCCTCATGAAGGGTATTAGTGCCCTTATAAGATACAAAAGAGAACGATCTCCCTCCCTTTTCCCTTCTCTCCTTCTCTCTCTCTCTCTTGCCCTCTCCCATTCAGCCATGTAAAGATACAACAACCAAAAAAAGAAAAAACAGCTGTCTACAAGTCTGGAAGCAGGCCCTCACCAGACAACACACCTGCCAGCAACTTGAACTTGAACATCCCAGCCTCCAGAATTGTGAGAAATAAATGTTCATTGCCCAAGCCACCCAGTTTATGGTATTTTGTCATAACAAGCCAAACTGACTAAGACACACTTCAACCACCAGAGAGAGTCCAAATCCATTTTCACAATTACACAGAGCTTACTTTGACCTCATTTTAATTTCTTCTCTAGGTTCCCTTCCAGGAGCTTCCTGCCCTTAGCTCTACACTCAGGTCATGTTTGGTGTACACACTTCAATTATATTGTTGAAAGAATCAGTTGCTGTTTCCCTCACATAACATGTTGAATACCCACCTCTGTGTGCATTCTTCCTTTTGGGAATGAACCTCTTTCCTTTCATTCATCTGCTCACTCTTTGAAACTTAAGAATTACCTTATTTCTAAAAACTTCCTTAACCTCTCCTCACAACCTAGCTACAGCTTATCATGCCCTTCTACCGGTCATCACTGACCCATACTTCACCTTTTTCTCACTGTAATGTAACTCTGCCATTTTTCTAGCCTTGAGAAAAAGAAGTATATCATTTTCACCTTTGTATTCTCACTATCCAAAGCATACTACTTACAAGATACCCAGTAAATGTTAGGTTGAATGAGTGACAAATGAAGGAAGTGGCATGTTTTCTAACACAGATTCTAACCAAGCATGGGCTTACATAGATTGAGGGAAAGGAACAGCTGTATTTGGCTTTTTAAGTCCCAGCAGCATCATTTTCAATGAAATTTGCATGACAATTATATTTCACATATATTAGAACACTGAGGTCTTCTGTCCAAGGTTGCTTGGGTTCTGGTGACATACTCCAAAGAATAACTCAGTGGGGTAAGTGCAAACTTAACAGGGCATAGCTGTGCTGTTGTTGCTTCCTACAGATGGTGATTCCTGCAATATTCCATGGGCTGGAAATCGAGAGTGCTGAGATAGTGGGGATGTTTGCTTAAGGCCAATTTAAAAGCCCCCTCTTGTATGGGACAGGATGTGTGAAACTGCTATGTGAATTAACACAATCTGCATATCCTCCTAAATTTAGACAAACATGAGTGTTCTTTTGAAGGAATAGAATTTTAAGCAGTTCTACTCTCTAATGTTACAAGATTATTTTTTATTTACAGTATAAGCTCCATTATAGCTTGTCTTCAGAAGCCAGAGGCATGTGAAGTACACTTTGAATACAATGTGTGGGACTAATACTTAAAATAATCCTTCCTTAAAATTAATTTTTAATAAATCACAAGAAAAGCTCATTCCAATTTGACACAATGCAGTAACATATTACCTTAAGACTAATTCGGTCCTAAGATTTTTATTCCATCTTACGCCACTTTGCAGAGAGAGCACATAACAGCACGATGCTCCCATCCCTCCTGGACATCAATTTTATTGCCACTTAGAAGTCACTTGCTCAGGATATAATTTTTAGAACTTTTCACAAAATAGTGTTACCACCTGAAGTGAGGCCAGAGCAGACTTTTAAGTAGAGAATTGGAGAAGTGATGAATATTTCAACAGAGGAAGGAGACATTTATGAGTCCTTGCTGAGAAGCAATTGAAATGTCTCAGCCGTCTTAGCTGAAGGTAAAGCCCGACCCAGGAAACATCACCTCTTCCTTAATACAGCTCTTTTGATACCTGCAACAGGTGAAACTTTTAGACTTAAAAAAGATGCAACTTTCAGCAAGACTGACAAGTTCCTTCCAAGACAAGAATAACTGAAGCAATTAGACATAAACCTGGAACTTTGGGCTTGGAATCCTTTTATTTGCCTGATCTTTAAAAAAAACAAAAACAAAAACACACTATTCAGAAAGCTTTATCTACCTCTCACCTGACAAAAAAGTAGTGAAAATTAATGAGTCAGTCAAAGTTAAGATGTCCTTAAGTTTCTCCACCACAAAGTTGTCTGTTTATAAAATTCGTCATTAGTAATGACAAACCTTGAAATTCTGCCAAGTGGATAAAGATCTTGCAGTCCAAGAGGCAAGAAACATACCAGTTTCAACACTTGAAGGTAAGATTATGCCTCTTTATGCTGAAGATCCCACATCCCACTGTCCCCTGTCTCACTGAATCACACGAAATACAATTCAATTTCCATTGGTTGGGGACTGTTAAATTATTTTATTTCTTTAAATGTTATTTATTTTTATATTTATTGCATTTCTATTAAATAGATTCCTATAATGGAAATTTGGCAACTTAAAAAAAAATGAGCCAATTCTCAAAATACTAACAAGAATTTCTGAAATTGAAATATAATTATAAATTATTAAGTTAAAGAAAACTTCATAACAATATATAAAGTATGATTTTATTCTATAAAATGCCAATATATATGTTTATATATTACAAAGTATATATAGAAGAGAGGGAAATCCGTTTGTGTAGATATTTATTAAGTATCTGGAAAGTTGTATCTCTAACTGCTAAAGGTGACTACTTCTGCAAGTCACAGAAGAACAGGAACCACTGCACATTCTACATCACAAATCTCAACTGTTTCATTTTAACAAACTTGGACCACTTTCACAAAAATGAAAGTGTCCTAACTCTTAATCAAGGTTAATCCCTCCCCTACCAGGTTGCTCTCTTCCAGAACACACATATCAAGTGCATCGTATCTATGTACATGTCATTCACACTGCCCCATGGGAGATCTCCTCCAGGAAGAGAGGAGACACACCTGCACGCGAACTCCAGAGCTTGCTGAGGTTGGGGCACAGAGGTCTACTGAGAAGGCCACTCCGCTGTATGGACCACTGATGACATGACACCGAAAATACCCACCAACACCATAGCCAAGGCCCAGAAATAGAAGAATGCACTGTTTAATTCTGGAAGTCGTATTCTTGCTGCAAAGAAGACAAATCAATGTAGCAGTTAAACAGCCTGTTTGAATCTTGAGCCCAATCGTTATTAGGCAGAGGACTGAGAAAACATCTTCTCTGTGCCTTATTTCACAGCCTGTAAGCTAGGGACATTGTGAGGTGTGAGTGCAGAAAAAAAAAGTGCTTGGAACAGTTCCTGGAACACAATATGTGTTCAATAAACATCACATTTTGATAGTGTTCTTGTCTCTATACCAGGGGTGGGGGGGTTAAAATGGAGCTCACTGATTGGAGCCACTTTCTAAATGTCTCAGACTAGCCAACTTCAGAAAGAAACACTCACATGAGCCCTTGAGGTCTGGCTTATCAATTTCCAGAGCTAGATATGCATGCATATCTGCAGGCACATGTTAACTATATTAGCAGCGACATGCCAAAGAACTACATGGTCAGAGATCTCAGAATGGAAAGGCTTTTCACCATTAGCAACCTGGTCATTTCTATTTTGATAGGAATATCTCACATCAGAAAAATCTCATGTCCATGGGCAAAGCCTGAACTTTGTACAAAGAAAATTCGAGAGTGGTTATTCGCCTTGAAAATGATCATTTAAATTACCGTAAATACCTTTGATTTCTTCTAAAGACTGATCGCCCATAAAAAACAGTTGAAGTATGAATCATTAACAAAAATCTGATCCATGAATATATTTTCGGTAATACACCAATGATATGAAATGAAGAATTCCTCCACCATGACTATGAACTTCACTAAAGATCATTTTAAATTAGTTTTTGATACTTAGTAGACATTGACACCACCAAAATTCTAGGGATTTTCTAATATATGTTATACCCTGGTGCACTTACGGGATTTCCGCCTATAGGCTTTTACCCATGTACTGTCTTGCTAGGAGTCTTGACCATAATAATCTAATGCAAACAAAGGTCTGAAGGGGTGCAGTGGAGAGCATGTGCAAGCCGTCAGAGTTCAGCTCAGTTTACGATTCGAGCATCTTCGTGTTAACATACAGCGTACGCATGTGGACACATGCACATGTAGGTATGTGTGCACATGTGTGCGTTATTACCTGTCCACCTGAAAACACAATAGGTATGCTTTGGTACTCATTCTATATCTACTTTAATGACACAAAATCATTCTCTGAATAGGCCACAAAAATAGATTTCTTTATACCAACTAAGCTCTATAATGAAGATACTGAATAGGATTCAGATCACAAAATTTCCCTATTCAAATGCTATAAATGGCTTATCAGAGATACAACAATGAGTAGTAGTTAAACCCTAGAAAAATCTGTTAATCAGATTCAGAAAAGATTTATAACCACCTACTATGTGCCAGGCACACAGCAAAAATATGCTTGCACACACTGAACATAGAAGCTATTGTTACGACCTAATACTCTTCACCATATTCTTATCACTTTTAAGACATAAAGTTCTTTCCAAATTTTGATGATTCAATCAAAATACCATGGAAACCTGCATTCCTATACAACTTGCTAGTTTTCAGAACACACATATAGAATACAGAGAGTGAACAAACTGGATTTTGAATAAAAATGTCATTTCAACCCAAAATATAATGGTGTCTTTTAAAACAAAGCTGCAGAGCTATGAATACTAGAGACAGCTCTAACACATGAAAGAATGGATAATCCATTTGCAACTTTAGCCATCCTAACTCCACTTTTATGCAGCAGTCATTAATACCATGTAAAGCAATGTCTTAGCACATGTGAGAAAGCGAAGTGCTATGTGTAAAAATTTGGTGTGAAGAGATCGAGATCATGCTTTTTGTCTCGTGGTGGAGATTTTAAAACTATGACATATTGTATTCTTTACATCAAATTACAAACAACATGTGGATACAATTAGAAGACTTTCTTAGGAACAGTCTACAGATTTAAAAAGTAATCTATAAAATAATTAAACTATTTGCCACAAAACGGTCATTTCTTGCACCACCGGGGGGGGGGGGCAAATAAACCCAAGCATTTTGGCCTAGATGAAAGTATCTTGATTCAAAACATTTAATGTCATGGAGGAGGTGGAGAGGTTAAAAAGGAATAGGAGAGCTTGTCCACAACCTTTAAAAATTAGGCAGATAATTTTAAGACAAAACGGTACTCCTTGCAGGGCTAGTTACTTAGTGAACTTATTACCCCAAGAGGTAGTACAAGATGAAAATAGAAATACTCAATTAGAGTTTATATAAATCATATATAGTTCAGAAAAACTGAAGATGATAAAGCGTAGACATCTTTGGAAGTCCATGTCAAAGAGGAAAATGGCCACTCACCCAGCGTAACCATCCATGTCTCTCTCAAAAGACCTCCTTAGATGGACTGTATTTTCCCTTGAAATAAGATTATGTTCTTAGTCTGAGCCAAGCCAGTTCCCACAGTGTACTCTACTCTAAATGTTGCAGAGTGTACACACCCACAACTGTATCAGCAGCAGACACGTTCCTTCTGAATGTGCATAGAGCCTGTCTATTGAATAAGTGATGCAGAAACGGGCCTTGAACACTAGGACATTGTAAACTATGGTCTCTGCATGTGGGTCATAAACTGCAAAGCAAAGCAGGTATTATATTGCTGCTGTATTTGAAGGTAATTCTAAAATATCTCCTAGTCAGATTATATCATTAGTCTGATTTATAGCATTTATAGCGGAAATAAAAAGAGAATGGGTTAAGACCTGCATGTCAAAATTGCAGAACAAATCATATCTCAGTGTCTTAATAATAAATTAAGGCCTAACTTATAAAATACTGCAGTATGGGTTGATGGCCTGTTTTTAGGACATCCCTTTTCATGACAGACAGTCACATTAAAACAATCCCAAAGAAAAATAAATTTCATTGTCAACAGCATGTCAAATACTCAGCATGCTTGTCCTGTACTTATCTGTGGTCCAGGAGGAGCATAAGTTTAAACATGCTGGGATATTTTTTCTCTCAAGTAACAATTCAAGCGTAAGCCATCCAGGCTGACATGGTTGTCTCAGTGTCAGGAACCCATGCCCCTCAGGCTTATCTCTTGAATTCATGTCCTCTTCTCTATTCCCATGGCCACTGTCTTACTCCAGGACTTCATCTTCTCTTATTTACACTACTATCATGGCTTCTTTCTGGGTTCATTGCCTCTGGCAGCTTCCTCACTACTTCTAGAAACTGACCTAGTCTGATTATTTCCAGAAGAGTCTAAACTCATTACCATGAGAGCCAAAGCCCTTCAAAATTATGCCTCGTTTCAACCTTTAATCCCCATTTCCAGCCACTCCCTCTCACTGTACCACCACCACCCAAACACTTAAACTTTGGCTCCTTCCTGGTGTTAGTAAGTTGGAACATCCCTCCTTGCTTCTATTCTGTCCCTCTTCTGCCCCATCATTCTTCCAGGCCCACACTGAATGTTATCTCATTTGCTAAAAGTTCTCTCTTCTATGAGCTCTTCTGACTTCTGTCCACCAAACTCAATTCAATAAATATTTCATGAGCATAAAGCAAGTTAAGACCTAGAGATACTGAGATAAATAACAGTGCTTCTGCTCTAAGAGGTTAAATATTTAGCAGCTGAGATGGAAACTTTAATCATTATAATAAAACATTATCTACAGGATAGCTGCAACATGAATGGAGTGATGGGGGGGGCACTTAATCTTGCCCGCAGGCGAAATCAATTGTTCTACCTCTACATACAATAGCATTTTGTTAACTTAGTACTTGTGTGTTCAATAAACATCTCTCTCTTCCCTGCCAAATTATGAGTTTGTGGAGAACAGAGAACATGCTACCCACCACACCACTTTATTCATTGCCAAAACAAATAAAATGGATTTCATTTTGACACTCACTTACAAAGTCTGTACAATTATAGGGGAAAACATTCAAACTTTAAATTACTATATTGCAATGCAAAAATTTTAAAACCAGATGAAAATAATACTGAGTTATCTTTAGTCACATCAAGACGAAGAAAAAAAAAAAACTTACAGGTTAATTAAATCGAAGTGGAAAAGACTACTTTTTTAAGGTATGGAAAAAGAAAAGAAAAAAAATTTACCTTCCATAGGAGAAAAATATTAAAAATAATGAGCATGTTAAGAAAAATAAACCTTTACATGCAATGCTTCTCAATCTACTACAGATTGATTTGACTTTATCATCACATAAAATACAATACAAATTGGTTATTTTAAGAAATATATGCATGTGAAAGAAAGATATTTAAATATCAGATATATTGAGATGTAGTTCTGCACAAGCTGTTCTAATCACATGCAAAATTAATATAATCCAAAACTCAAATTAAATAGTTAACTGACTTAGCATTTAAATCAGTAGATTGCAAACTTCTGTTATTGTTTTTGCTAATTTATTTGTAGAGAAAACATACTCTTATTCATTTATTTTTGAAAAAAAATCACTCATTTAGGTTGGTATTAATTTCCTCATTTTGCAAGAAAAAGTGACTCTGGGAGAGATTTAGCAATTTTCTGTATTTCACATGGTAGGCCAACTGGGAAATCAGAAATAGGACTCCAACTTATTCCATAAGATAATGAATGTTCAAAGAGCTTTGTAAACTACAAAAAGCTATAAAAATGTAGGTTCTGTACGAGCTCGATTAGAACACTTTGTGTTCAAATAGACTTCACTAAATTCTTTTACATAAGACTCCTTTTCCCATAGCATGATACTAACATTAAGATGAATGTTTACTGTTATTCCAAAAGCAAAAACAACAGGCATTCTCTTGAACTGAAGAAAATACATAATTTTTTAAAATGTGATGTTTTTATTATCTGCTTATGATAGCTGTTGGGAGCGCTTTATTTGTACTGTTACCATTTTGAATGGTTTGACTGATTTCCGTTCTACCCACCCCCACAAATGTATAGCCAAGATTCTTTACCTTCGTATTTAACACGGAACAGGGAGCTATATCGGTATTTCAGGAGAATGGAACTCGACGCCCTGTAGCATTCTGACAAGAGTCTCTCAGTGGATCTTTTTCTGAAGGAAGGTCTTGACTGTGATTTAACTGCATTTGAATGTCTTGGCTGCAAAACACTTTCTCTCTCAACTTCTGTCTCCACCTGAGATGCAGGCAGAGCCAAACAAATGATCTTGGATCATTTGGATACCCTGGTTCACGGCAGTGAATCTGAAGGAAAGAAAGCTATTGTCGCTTTTTTATTAAAGGGAAGCTGCTTAAGTTCCACTGGATTTTCCTCTAAGCTTTTCAGACTTGTTGCCAACAGCATATATGTGCACGTCCATATTGATGCGATCGCACTGCTTTCCTTAATAAACACGCAAATGGTCAAAAACAATTACGCTGTTTTAAAATGCATTTCAGGGGCCCATGCTTGAGGAGAAGAACAATCAGGGATACTTTGCCCTGACACTACTCTCATGATGATTTGTTCGTATGGCTTCAAAAATTTCGTAACGGGCCAAAACTGCACAGTGGACTCAATTTACCCTTAGAAAGTTGCTAGCGTGTCACGGTAACTCCAACCAAAAGATATTCTCCCGCAGGCTGAATGTGCCGGGCAGTTTCAGATTGCAGAAACCTCTTGAATTCTTCACTGCTTCACGCTGAAGTAGGTTTCCTACTTACTACTGCTGAGAAAAAGGTATTGTGGCAACAGAAGGACTTAATACGCATTTCTATATTTTGCCAATTAAACCTAATTGCATTTCACTTGTGTGAAAATGGATCTGTTGGATTTTAGATTATAAAATGGCACAAACAGGCCCTGGATAACAAACTCTAAGCTTGCTTTTAACAAAAGGCACCCAGCCCTCACAGCAACCAGCCCCAGCCCCACAGTGCTTGGAAACGCTTCTCCCAGAAGTCCCTGCTCGAACAGTTTCCCCACAGTTGGTCATCAGCATGCAGCAGGTGCAAAACCCAGTGCATACGTGAGAGCTGCCAGAGGGATGAGAAGCCCCATGCCTACGGGCAAGCTGCAAGTCCTTTGTTTGGTCACAAAATCTGTGTGGCCTAACTTTTTAAATCTGACCCGTTTTCCTAACTGGGGTGTGAGCTAGTCCAGCCTATAGGAAGTTTTTCTTTAAAAATTCAGTCAGTTCCAACCCTCTTGCTCTGTTCTCTTGCCTCCACACTCGGGAGTCTTCAGGCCACTGGAGGAGCCTACACTCGGGAACGCGCTCCTCCATGATCTCATTATCAAGCAGGACCGGCCCTCGTACTACATCATCCTCTACTCACACTGGCCAGGCACTCTCGAATCTCGGTCCTCTAACTCGGAAAATTCACACACATGCCATCTTAGCACTTCATGGATACCCAGAAGGCCGTTCAAGAACCCCAAGTTGAGGGGCGCCTGGGTGGCTCAGTGGGTTAAAGCCACTGCCTTCGGCTCAGGTCATGATCCCAGGGTCCTGGGATCGAGCCCCGCATCAGGTTCTCTGCTTGGCAGGGAGCTTGCTTTCTCCTCTCTCTCCACCTGCCTCTCTGCCTACTTGTGATCTCTGTCTGTCAAATAAAATCTTTAAAAAAAAAAAAAAACTTAAAAAAAAAGAACCCCAAGTTGAGGTCCTTAGAAATGGAAAGACCCTTAAGTTTACCTGGAGACAGAACTCCCAGATTCAAATTCTAGTTTTGTCCCTAACTAACTGTAAGACATGAAGCAAATGAATTAAAATTCTTTGCAATTCAATTACAAAATTCCTGCTATCATCACCTTTTTGGGTTCTATCAAGAAAAATTGTTGCATACAGCAAAATTTATAATTATATATCCCTAGGTAAGGTAAAGCTTATCTTTTAATTAGAAGCCTTGGAGATGTCTTTGAGTTGTTTTCACTTATGTTCTAAAATCATTTATGCTCCATCAGTTCATCTCTCTGATTCACCCATTTCGCTCTGGTCCTTATGTCTGAAACTTAATCTATGCTTTCCAGCTATGGATTGGAATACCTTAAAAAATAAACAGAAATACAAACATATAATGTTCCTCTATGTCTCGTAACTATACAAAATCTAAATATGTGAATATACATTCACTTATCCCCCTGATTTGGCTATGTTTCCAGTAGATAACCATGTTTCCAACAATAACACATTGTTTGATCTAAATGATGTTCTCCCTCCTATCATTTGCCCAACTGGCACAAAGTAAGCCAAGAGAGAAAATTTAGAGCATGTATAGAGAGAGCATTTGCTAAGGGGGAGGCAGGAAATGGGCATGAATAAACAATGAAGAGGTTTTGTTAGGAAAATTTCATCTCATCTAATAGAAGTAAGATTTTGAAACAATGATATTAAAATGTTAAATAGAATAGTATCTTGTTGCCTTTTCCATGCGTTTATAGACTACTGACTCTGGCAAGAGCTGAGTCATATCCAACCTTCCTCCTCCCAGTATCTTAAGAAACACTGAGATATCCAGCTTACAGCCCATTTCTAAAAGATTGTGCAATATTCAAAAGTAAAATATGAGCAATTAAGAAATATAAAAGCATAATAATATCATACATGCCATGCCACTGTTCACAATCCTCACTTATAACACTTCTGAAAATCATAAATATACCATGTTCGTTGATTAATAAGCTAAGTATCAACAAACAACATGTAATCACATAAAAATGTCAAAGCACAACATCCAAGACATGGTTTAATCTGAGACCCATGTGTCGATTTGGTGAGCATTTGGGTTCATCGGGGGTGCCAGAATAATGAGGCTCACACGCTCACAGGCTGCCTGCCCTCCACTGCAAGATTATCCTTTTTATAAATCCTGTCCTCTTTCTGCCCAGGCAATGCAGCACTGACTGAAACACTGAAAATACTGGAAACGTCCCCTTGCCAAGAAGCCAGCAGTTACTTCTATATTCTGTCTTCCACTCTACAATAAACTGTTAATAAAAACATCCTAGCTTGCTCTTTCTCAAAACTTTAAAATGTGATTTAAAAAAAAAATTATCTCAAGCAGCTAATATCTTAAGGCAAAAAAAAAAAAAATACAGTTGCTCGAAAATAAATTGCAAAAATTCTCTCTTCTGAATTAGAACAGTGTATCATTTTAATACAGACCTTTACACTGAAGTTCCTTAGGATTACTAGATTTGAATAACAAGGCTTATTCAACTAAAATTTCTTAAGATACTATTATGTGACAATCACTGTGAAATGTACTACTTTATAATTCAGCTGATTTCAAAACTCACTGTCATAAATCGGAAGAATTCCAGAGTTAAAAGAAAACCACGATGAAAAGAAATAATCCCAAAATGTCTGCGTTGTTATCTACTGCTGCATAACAAACCATACCAAAATTTAGCAACTTATACTAGCAGTAAACATTTATCATCTCACACAGTTTCCATAGGTCAGAATTATCTGGGAGTATCTTTTTTTTTTTTTTAAATGTTTTATTTATTTGACAGAGAGAAATCACAACTAGGCAGAGAGGCAGGCAGAGAGAGAGGAGGAAGCAGGCTCCCTGCGGAGCAGAAAGCCCGATGCGGGGCTCGATCCCAGGACCCTGGGATCATGACCCGAGCCGAAGGCAGAGGCTTTAACCCACTGAGCCACCCAGGTGCCCCATCTGGGAGTATCTTTAGTCAAATTCTAGCTCAGGGTCTCTCATGGAGTTGCTGTCAAGGTGTTGGTCTGGACTCAGTCATCCCCAGGCTGATCGGCTGACACTTCTGCTTTCAAGACAGCGCCCTCTCAGGGATGACAAGTTGGTTCTACGTGTTGGCAGGAGGCTTCAGTTCCTGGCTATATGGAAACTCTGTAGAGCGCTTTAATATCCTTACGTTAAGGCAGCTGGCTTTCCCCAGAGCGAGTGATCCAAGGGAACAAGAAAGAAACCACAGTCTTTTATGACCTAGTCTCAAAAGCCATACTTTGTTGTTTCTGCAAGACTGTATTGGTTACACAGATCAACCCAATTCACTGAGGGGGGAAATTGTGCAAGGGTATGAATACCGGCAGGCAAGGCTCACCTCAACCTGGAGGTTGGCTACCACAGATCCACACATAACTCTAAGCCATTAAAATACTCAGTGTGGGGGGCAGGATGGAGATAGAGGGCATAAAAATTCCTTGAACTGGAAGAGACCTAGTTTCAAGAGCTAAGTATACCAATTACTAAGTGTGTGATTCGGGAACATGACCTAACTTCTTTGAACATCAGTCTTCTCATCTTTAAAATGGGGTTATAATACTGTTGCTAGTCGTGTTCACTACTACCCATTTGCTTCTTATTTTCCATCCTCCTGACTGTGAAGTGGGACCATGTGACTAGCTCCCTGCAATGGGTTTTGAGAGAAAGTAATTTGTGTAATAACTTTCAGGCTGTGACCTTAGAAACCCATACCTGGGTCTCCTGTGACTTTCCTCTGCCTCAATGACTGCTAACTCCAGACAGTGTAACTGAAGTATGGTGATGTTTCCCTCCATCTTGACTGCCAAGTAATCACAAGGAGAAACTGCCTTGGAAAGTCACCTGGCACCATAGTGAATTTAGTATGAGTAGAAAACAAACCTGTATATTACTTGGCCACTGAGATTTTCGATCTGTTTGATAATACAGTATAATCTAGCCTGTTCTGATTCACATACCTAAAATAATGAGATTAATTTTGAGAATTAAGTGATAAAATACAAGTTAAGCTCCTAACACAGCAGCTAACACATGTTGGTAGATATTTTAACATGTCAATTAAAAAAAAAAGTAATATTTATCTCACAAAATCAAAAGGAATAAAATACTGAAAAATTTTACCACATACAAATGAGGTAATAAACTTCAGGGAATTTTCCCCTTCTTCTTCTGAATTGTTATCAGAGGTGATTCACAAGGTCTTTTTTTCTCCTATCAGAACTCCTCTTCCTCTACTTTCAAAGCTTCAGAGTTCCTGGAAAGCTAATATACTGTGCTTATTTGATAGTTTCAGCAAAATCTTATGTTTTCAACTTAGGACATAAAATACATAACAGAAAAGATCATAGTTTTAAAGATTTTGTTGACATTAATGCAAACACTTCATTTCAGAATTGGTCTAAATTACTCGTTATTTCCTTACATACAAAGAAAATGTAATTCACCTCCTTTTTAATGTTGATATTAAAGGCCCATAAATGCCACCTTTCCAGACTTTTGTCCCACCAAGAAAACTACGTAGAAAGTAATTTGACCTATGCCATTTCTAAACCCAATAACGTAAAAAGCCAAGGTATAATTGGATCCTTTGGACCTAAATGAATATGAGTACGAGACAATAATGAGAATTGTTTTCTTTAAGAGAATCCAGCCATTCGTGTGCCAACAGTCATTATACTATTTCACAGAGTTTGTTCCAGAGATTTCATCAAGAATATACTGTGAGCTCTAGTCAACAGACTAGTACAACTCATCTGTTTCCTCATTGAAATACTAGTCACATGTATCTTTTTGCAATATAAGCCATGGATTGTTGGCCCATCTGTTAGGCGCCCAGATCACACAGCCTACCAATGGAGTGCTAATGACAGTGAAATGTGGCTTTTCAGCCACACGGGGACTCAGGACGCTCTGGTGTTCTGTCACCGTCCTTCACTGAAAGCTCCAGGCCATGGCCAACATGCCCACTGCAGCACAGAGACGTGGAACAGCATGCATTCTGCTGCTCTCCCTCTCCTCAGCATGAGTTAAATAAATTGCCCAGGTCCATTCTGCTTTCCCCCATTGTAGCCAAAGATAAAGGGACATGAGAGATGACTACTGAGAAGGCAGGTGCAGTATCTCAAATTATCAGTGATCTGACAGACCCGCGTTCCTCTCCCGTGTGTTCCCTGGGCTGCGAATTCAATGTGTGAGTGGTGCTGAGTCATGGTGACCCAGTATCTTACTGCAGGCATTATCAGATGGGATGTTACAAGGTCACTCTCTCTCCCTACTCTGTGGCCATGTGGCTTTTTACCTGTTCAAGGTTAAGCATCACTGCCTTAGAGTCTGGGTGTTTCAGGACATACACATCTTCTCCACTGCTGTGTTTGCTTTCATGCACCAATGAAAAGTGGAACTTACAGTCAAAAAGCATTAGATGTCATCTCACTTAAAAAAAATTATACAGAAAAATGAAGTATAAGAATGCACATGTAATAATATTTAAATAGTAGGCTATTTTGTGTATAAAGCAATACACTTCTTGGAACATGAAAGCCTTTCTATTAGCATCACTGCTTGATGCTTCTTTGTCTCGAGTTTTATGATTTAAGTGTTGAGCTACAAACCTACAACCATGAATTCAAAGTCCACAATTTGCTCTGTCTCAGACTTTCCTAGCCCTGAATTCTTCAACTGCACAATGGGAAGAACAATTGCATTGACACATCAAAAATGAAAAACACTGTTAAAATCATATTTTAAGGTAAATGGTAATAATTACAAAGCAGAAAACATTATTAAACACAAGGATTAATTTTAATGAATCATTATGTTATCAGACACCTGGACTATTTTATTTAACATCAAATGGGGTGAAGAATGAATTATACCATCTATCCTGTGTTATTCTTGTAATACTCAATAGATTTATCAAAATAATAATAAAATACTCATATATAAATATGCCCCATCTTAAGCATTTTGTGTTTCTTGTTTAAATTTAACAAGAATTTACTAAGCATTGTTCAATGTGCTGTGGGAACCAAACAAAAGTGTTAGGAAAAGTTCCCATCTCTAATGACATTAAGGTCTTGGGGCAATAATACACACACACACGGATGCATGCACACACTCAAAACTTAGCCTTATCTTTTATCCTCAAACCTTCTGCCCTCCCCCCAAAAGACAGAAAATTGTTCAAATCCTAATAATTCCTAGAAATGTTTCCTACCCAAGATCCTCAACTCCTACTACAACTACTCTATTCCTGTGTCTTATGTCATTACCTATGAACAATTGCAACAACTGGCCCCCTGTCTTTCTATATTCAGTTTACATTCCTGAAACATAAACAGATCTCACTGACTTAAAACTTTGGGTAATTCCCTGTTGACTAAACAATCAAATCCAGACTTACAAACTGATATAAAATGTCTTCATGGGCTCCTCTCACCTGTTTTTAAACCTATTGCCCACTCCACATCCTATGCTGTTTCCCCACCGCCACCACCTTCCTCTCACTATTAACCAATTACGCCAGACTCTTCCATAGGCTGGGTTGTTGGAGGTTTTTTTTAATATTCTCTCTCTCTCTCTCTCTCCACCCCCGTCCCTGCCCCGTCCCAAAGACTTTAACTTTCCTCTTGTCCAACAAACTTTTATTCCTCCTTGAAAATCAGCTTAAACGTCACATATTTAGTGAAGCCTCCATCAAGCTACATTCTGTGGACGTAGAAGCAATTCATTTCATTTGTTATAACATTTGTCACATGTCATCATAATGTCAATTTCACCTCTCTCTTTCTAGAGCTATACTGTGAGCTCCATGTGGGCAATGATTCTGTCTTAGTTATTTTTATATCCCCAGCACTAAACATAATTCTTGGCACACAGAAGATGCTTAGTCATGTTAAATATGTTAAATAAATGAATACAAAAGTAAGCACTTAAAAGCTTATGGAAGGGGGAAAAATAAAAAATAAAATTAATTAATTAATTAAAGCTTAGAGAAGGGAGAATTCAGTATGTTCTGAGGTCATCAGGAATTGCAAATTAAAATATACACAAAAAAAAGTTTGTACATAACATGTTTTAAACGCACTAATAAAGTAAGAAATTACTCAAAGCATGGATAATCATGCCTTAACCCTTTTTAACTTCAGACTTTCTCAAAATAGGATCACTGATGCTATGATACACGTTCTTTAATATACTGTAGGTACATAGTCCGAAGAAGATTAGGGTTAGGATTCACTTAAATTCTGGAGTTCAGAGAAGTAAGAAGATATTCTTCTACCCACGCCATCATTGTCTAATTTTATTTATTATTACCAAACAGTAACAATTATATTTATAGTATTTCAACAAATTAAGCCACTTCAATGCTATAATTTAGCCTCTTCACTTATTTAAGCAGTATTTCTCTCTATTTTGTTCAGAAATACTACCATTTTATTTTAAAAACCTACCAAACATCTAACCCAAAATATTCTTAGAGCATTTAGGTAGCATTGCCAGATTTAGAAGAAAGAAGGAAAACAAAAATAAGAAAACTAAAAAATGCCCAGTTAAATTTGAATTTCAGATAAACAATAAATACTTTTTTTAGTACAAATATGTCCCATGCAATATTGGGAGCATACTTACACTTAAAATAAAATTAGTAATTTATCTGAAATTAACATTTAATAGTCGTCCTTTATCTGACAACTCTCCATGTAACGAACAAGAAGACTAGAAACAAATAGATGCTAGAAGAGTCTTCGTTGGCCAAAGAGTGCTACCTAGAAAGGTTAGCTTTCCCGACACCCCAGGGAAAACCTAGGGACCTCAACCCTTCCTACCCCTTCCCCGCCCGTGGTCTGAAATTCAGTATGGTGAAGGCATATCCAAGATCATGACTGATGGTAGTTTTTTATAAAGGAGTGCAAAGATGATGTTCTCAACAGAACTAGTCCCAGGATTTTGTCTATGATTGTCTTAAAAGATCTTATTTTACAACTATTGTAATCTGCACAATCATACTGATTATGTACAAAAAGGCAACAGGTATATGGAAAGGTACTCAACATCACTAATCAAGAAAATGAAAATGAGGGGCGCCTGGGTGGCTCAGTGGGTTAAGCCGCTGCCTTCAGCTCAGGTCATGATCTCAGGGTCCTGGGATCAAGTCCCGCATCGGGCTCTCTGCTCCGCGGCGAGCCTGCTTCCCTCTCTCTCTCTGCCTGCCTCTCTGTCTACTTGCGATCTCTCTCTGTCAAATTAAAAAAAAAAAAAAAATGAAAATGAAAATGAAAATCACAATGAAATATCACCTCATACCTCTTAGGATGGCTATTAATAATAAAAAAGAAAGATACCAAGTGTCACTGAAGATATGGAAAAAGGGAATCCTGGAAACATTGTTGATAGGAATGTAAATTAACATGAGCAGTATGGAGATTCCTCAAGAAATTAAAAATAGAACTACCAGATGATCCAGCAATCACACTTCTGGGTATTTGTCTAAAGGAAGTGAAATTAAGATTTCAAAGAAAGACCTGAGCTCCCATGTTTATTATAGCATTATTCACAATAGCCAAGATACAAAAACAACCTAAATGCCCATCAGGGGACGAATGGATAAAGAAAATGTGGTATATACATACACAATGGGTACCATTCAGCCTTAGAAAAGAAGGAAATCCTGCCATGTGTGACAATAAGGATGGAGCTGGAGGACATCGGCTAAATAAAGTAAATCAAACACAGAAAAAGGCAAATAATATATGATCTCATTTATATATGGAATCCTAAACGGTCAACTAATAGAAACAGAGAATGATTTTCAGGGGCTGGGGAGAGGAGAAAATTGGGAAGCAATGGTACAAGTTTCAGCTATGCAAAATAAATAATTTCTGGAGATCTACTCTATAGCATATGGCCCAGAGCTGACAAAACTTAATCGTATACTTAAAGTTTTCCAAGAGGACAGATTTTACGTGAAGTATTCTTACCACTACTACTACTACTAATAATGGAGGCAAGAGGAAACTTTAGGACGTGATAGATATGTCTGTGGCCTAATGATGGTGGTAACAAGTGCATATTCACCCCTAAACTCAGCCAGTGGCGTACATTAAATTTGTACAGCCTTTTACATAAAAGTGATACAAAATACTGGTCTAATAATGTGGTACAAAAAAATTTTAAGCACTTCCTATAACCAAGGGAAGTCTCACCACTGAGAGACTTATATGCCTTGTTACTATTAATCCTCACAACATCCTTACAAGATACATGCCATTATCTCTACTTTACAAATAGGGACTCAGAGGCTGAGGTAAAGTAATAATCTGCAGTAGGACAGACAGTGAGGAAGGCTGGAAAGGAGACCAAAATCCAGGTTTGGATTTGGTCTCTAACCATTTGAATATTTAATAACGATGTTGTTTACTGACCTTAAGTGTCCATATTCTACTAAAAATTAAAGAAAATGCAAAAGTGTTCAAATAAATTGACATAGAGGTAAATGGCCTCCAGATAGAAAAGTTCCCATATAAGAATACACATGTATCTGTGTGTGACCACATACAGTTTTCTCTAAAAATTCTTCTCTAAAAGCATTTTGCAACACCAACTATCACCACTCCTCTAAGTTCTTTCAGTATATTTGAAGTTCCCTAGATAGTACATTACTGTCCTAAGAAGCTAGCACATTTCCAAAAGGGCCCACCTAATTTTTAGCTATAAACATTGTGTATTCAATCAGAAAGGTACAGGCAGGTAAATACAAAAACAATCTTCCCATCACTTTTCTGCCTCCCCAGGTACCAGGAAATAAAGCGATCATAATACTCTAAGACAGAGCAGAATGTTCATCTGAGTCACACCGAGTAACCCAGTTACTGCGAAAGTGAAATTTGAAAATGATTGAAGTGATTTTTATGATCAGCCTTTTGGATGTCATTCAGTAATACTGCAATACTACTTCAAAAAAGATAATTCAAATTTAAATGTCACTATCTCTTCAGTGTTGTTTATCAACACTTGAGTATTAAATTGGTAAGCTTGATTTATGTGATGTGATTCAACCAGTATACGATTCAAACATTCTTATAATTAAGCCAATATTTGAATAAATAGAATAAACACAAAACTAAGCTTGGTAGTGAGGTTCTCATCTTCAAAGCAGTTCAATTAGGATGGAAAAATATTTGGTAGGGATGTTAGAAAGTAAAGGCTTTTAACCTTGACTGCACATTGGAGTCACCAAAGGAGATTTAAAATACACCAATGCCTCAGTCCCCTCCCTGGAGATTCTTAAACAACTGGACTTAAACACCTGAGGCCCAAGGCTCAGGTCATTCTAATAGATGGCCAAGGCTGAAAGCCAAAGCTACAGCAGGAACTCAAACACTGGATGGAACGTTGGGGTGGATGACACTTCAGGACCCTTCCAACCCTGAAGTAAGTTTGATTGTTGATGGGACCTATGCTATAATACTGTACTAGACTAGACCTGAAGCTTGTTTGGATGTGCAAAGTAGAAATAAACTGTTGCAGTGATGTTTTTGGCCAGGGTAGTTTCAAAGTTTAAAGAGGATGCCACTATTATTTACACCTCCTTCTCACAGGTAGCCTATCTTCTCCAGGTGTTAGAGACTGTTCTTCACTATAAGTGAAGAAATATAAAAATTGAGTAATTCAATGAATTAAATTATTACATATCTACTGAGCATCTACTATCTGCCAGCCACTTTTTTTAAGGTACCAAACATTCAATAACGAGTTAGCCAGAGTCCGAGATCTTATTGGAACTTGCAACTTAATAAGCACAGACGGCTAGAATACGAAAGTAAGGTAATTACGAAAGTAATGTTTGAGGTCTAAGCTCATGATGGTTCATTTAAGAGATTACACCCGGTTGTAAAGAAGAGGGAATGCAGGCAGGATTATGTTTTTAACAGTATAAAAAACCATATCTGAGACTTCTGATTGAAGGAAAATAAATCACAAAGTAACATTTTAAAGTTGAAGATCAGATTTTATGTATATCAATAAGCAGATGAGTCAGACTCCTTCACCTCCCTAAACACTCACTGACAGGAATTTTGTCATGGAAAATCAAACGAAATCCTTCTAGAGATTCTTTCAATCAAAGGCTAAAGGGAACTTCTCTAAAGTGACTCGAGATATATTGGCAGTCTGTGCAATCTAACCAAATTCCCAATACCTTGAAACAATTTCATAAAAACATAAGCTTGCTAGTGAATTATGCTGATTCCGCGGTAGGAAGAACACTTCAGATATGAAAGAATATCAGTTAATAAACAGACATTTGCTAAACTCTAGTTCAAGAGACAACTAACCTTACACAAGCCAGAGTCTAGAAAAGCATAGCAAGGCATCAGATCTAGAATTCAAGGAAGACTTAGATGAAATAAGCGATAACATCTGCTCAGTCATTTCAGCCGACCCTACCCCAGTGGAACTGGAAATTCTTAATGGGATAGGAAAAGTCATCCACTCAGATAAAAAGTAATACTTCAGCTGTCAATTACACCCCCCTACACATGAAATCCACATCCATATGTGATCTTAGTTAACCCTCACTATTGGTTGCAGAATCGATTGAGGGGCAGGGGTTTAGCAGGAGCCAGAGGAAGTTGTGCTCTTCATCCTCTAATTCCAGCATGGTATACAAATCACAGCTGTGATCAAACCAGAGCCAACAGAGAGAGTGTGTGATTCAAATAATAAAATGTTTTAGCTGAAAGTATAAGATGCTGGAATATACTATGACTGGTAAGTCAAGTCCTTGACACAAATTATAATTCTATTATGATAATGATGTAGAAGACTAAGAAAGATTTTATCAGTTAAAAAATCAAATTAAATCTATCATTAAACCTGCATTTTAAGTGAAGTAAATTAAAGAGCTGATGTTCCGAAGGTAAGACTGCGTATTAGGAAGCTACATTCTGAAGTATAAAATTTAGTTTGTAATTTAGAGCTATGTCCTCCAAATTCTAGTAATGAAAAACATTCATGTGAGTTTCTTTCCACATAAAATAACCAGTTCTTAGTCTTAAGAACCAACCTCAACTCAGCAAATAAATATCAGTAAAAAGTCCTCTGTCTTCTTTATTTTTCAAAACTGCTCCTTAAAAAGATTAACAATAGATTAAAAACTACAACATAAAGGCAAAAATCATAACCAAAAGACCAGGACAACCTAATGTACCTTCTTTTTTAAAATGTATCTTCTCCCTTTATTACGAGTGCAAAACTAACTAAAATTTAAAAAAAAAAAAAAACTATTCATTCTGAAACTGTGGTATCTAGACTCCATTTCTCACACTGATATTCAGATTTTAAAGAATGAGTGAGAGGGTTCTCCTGTCAATAACAAATGCCTGACTGGCTTCTGTGTCTTAAACACTGGACTGTCTAAGAACCCTGTTCTGAGATGTCTTCCCCTCACTCTTTCTCCTCCATGCCCTCTCCATTCCTAAGCTTTCAGTTATTGCCCACATGTCTTCATGCAGCCAGGCCTCTCTTCTGAGTTGTAGATACAATTGCTTAGTCCACAACGTTCTTAAACATATATTTTCCTCACCCACAGCCTCTCCTGGAAAGAACTCCCACTATAAAATTCTAAATAAATAAAGTAACTAAATATCAAAGGAACAACAAAATAACTTTAAAAGAAACTTCACTGTTCTTGGTATTATATTAAATATTCAATAGAAAATCGATTATTGTAATTAGTTGATCAACATTTTGAATCAGGCCATTTATCTTTACTTGCTAGGTTCTCAACTATATTTTCATGGCACATTGAAATTTTGTGTTTTCCCATGAAACACAAGAAAAAGAAAAGTCTGGTATTCGTTGTGACTTCCCAGTGGTAAGTAGTCGTCATGAATCTGGTGGTGCCAGGAGTTAGAAATAGCTCTAGTCATCTGATTTCTGGAGCAGAGTGTGTGTGCTCACTGGTCCAAACTCTCTCCCCCCCAAGACAGGATTCTCATTGATGAGGCAGGGCATTTCCTAAAGGAGGCAAATTTCCTTAAAAGAGACAAATTAAAGCTAGGCTTTAGATCTCTAAATTACATTTTTTTCTACAAAAAATAAATTTTTTCTGAAGAAAATAAACAGCCCAACGTTGTTAGGTAGGAACAAAGGAAAGGGCTACAAGTTTCATGAATAATGCAAAATTGACAAGATGAGCTATTTATAGTGTTCAGGTGTAAGCAGCATCACCAACAACAAAATAAAGAGTTGAATACACAATAGAAAGGGAAATGTTGTGGGGCGGGGCGGGGGGGGGGTGTGCAGATCCCAGAAGCAAAACGAAAAGTTCAAAGCTACAGATGAGACTTTTATGGCCAAAAAATTAAAAAAATGATCAGGCAGCAAATCTCTGAGACAGCAAAATAGCGGTACAAAAAGTCTACTTTAAAATGTGCTTCATTCATTTACTAGAATAAACAGCATCAGAGAATGAGAACAACCCACAGAATTTACCTCAAAGTTTTTGAGGTAATTATTGTTGGATATAAGCAATTAAGGAGGATAATAACAAAAATGAAGTAAAATATACAGATTAGAAAAGTTTATAAAATATTTTAAAATATTTATTTTGGCATAGATGATTAAAACTCAACTCCACCATATATACAGGGAAAAGCACATACTGTAAAATTCTAGCACAGATATTTGACAACATTCTTTAGCTCAAGAACAATATAAGGACTTCAAAACTGTCTGTCTGCAGTCAGTGCCCCTGGGCAAAACATAAAATGTTCCAGGTTCCTTTCAGCCCCAAAGGCTTGGGAGCAAAGAGCTGGGTAGGCCCCGGGAGTACAAAGGAGGCTCAATGAGAGCATAGCTTGTACTAGGCCCCTAAATCTGTCTTCCTTCAACCTTTACTTCCTATCAAAAATTTATTTATGAACCATATAGCATTAGCTACAGACAAAAGCTTGATAGTATTACATTAATTTAAAAATTATCATTATTTTAGCGGGGTCACCCGCAGGAAAATGTAGGAAAGAAACTAACATTGTTTCTGACAAGTAAGTGAGGAACAAGGAACTAATAAGCAGATGTCTATGCACTGGGGATTGTGTCGGGTACGTTACTTACTTAACCTCTTTCAGTCAGTACCAGAATGTAAAGGAGTTATTCTCCCTCTACTACCAAAAATAAAACAAGCAAGCCTAAGAAAACAATTCCCAGCTCCCGAGAAATCACAGCTAGGATCTCAATCTTTATCTAATTCCAAAGTTCACACACTTATACTTTCTTTATCAGGGAAAAAAAAAGGCAACAAAAATTTTTTTTTAAATACACAACTATCTAATAGTAACTGTCAAAGGAAGCCAGTAACAACACAGAGATACTGAGTGGCCTTTAGACAGTCATCAAAAGTAGCGCTCCACATCAATAGGTCTGGGGACATCTTGGCTAGCACAAGCCCGAAGAAGAGAGAATCATCTGGCTTGGACTTGTATCAGAGATGTAGTGAAAAGGAGGGCCATTTGTACCCCAATGTTCATAGCAGCAATGGCCATAATCCCCAAACTGCGGAAAGAGCCAAGACCCCTTCAACAGATATATGGATAAAGAAGATATGGTCCATATATACAATGGAATATTATGCCTCCATCAGAAAGGATGAATACCCAACTTTTGTATCAACATGCACAGGACTGGAGGAGATTATGCTGAGTGAAGTAAGTCAAGCAGAGAAAGTCAATTATCATATGGTTTCACTTACTTGTGGAGCATAAGGAATAACAGGAAGGACACTGGGAGATGGAGAGGAGTGAGTTGGGGGAAAATGGAAGGGGAGATAAACCATGAGAGACCGTGGACTCTGAGAAACAAACTGAGGGTTTTGGAGGGGAGGGAGGTGGGGGTTTTGGATGAACCTGGTGGTGAGTATTGTGGAGGGCATATATTGCATGGAGCACTGGGTGTGGTGCATAAACAATGAGTCTTGGAACACTGCAAAAAAAAGGTAAATTTAAAAAAAAAGATCCTTCTGTAATATGGAGGAAGACATAAAAGACTGAAAATTTTCTAGGCTTCCTACTAAAGGAAAATGCCCAGGCAAATAAAATCCAGATTTTAAAATATTTCATTTTTTTAACGTTATAATAACACCATCAAAAACCACTACTAAAGCAGTTATTTGTACCTAGAGCTCTACTCCCAAGTTTAGGTTAGAGATATCTAAATTACGGGCATTAAGAAGAATGTGACCATTGCTTTCAAGAAAACCAAACCTATTTCTAACCTGCATTCACCCAGCAAACCTGCTGGGTGTCAAGCAGTGTGTCTGATACTGGAAATGCAGAAATTGCAAAGAGATCTCTCCGTTGTGTTCATCTGTATTCCACCCGTACCTCCAGGCACTGTGGTATATACACACACACAAACACACACACACACACACACACACACACACAAAGCATTTATTATATATATGTTTCTGGATGTTAAATGTGACATAGATTAGACCAAAGCACATCAGCATGCTAATAATATGCTGATGTTAACAATCCTATCCTGTTCTAAAGTTTGGGGACAAAAGTACATTAGTAAGAAAGGTGAAACAAAAGTCATTTCACATTATTTCACTCTTCTCTGACAATGCACTTGAAAATAAAACACTTTTTGTACATCATCAAACAAAAAAATTACCTTTGGAGGGGAAAAACCAGTATCTTCCTTAGAAAATAACACCAAGACTTTGCAAAGCTCTCGCTGGAAAGCCAGCCAGACCTTTTACAGCCTTCGTTGTGCCTCCTGAGACTCATCTTCCCTCTGGGTATCTCACTAATGATGGCTTCAAGAGAGAGAATACCGGCACTGCTCTGAATTTAATTCTTTGGTTCAAGCAAAGGTAAATAGCCCTTCTCCTAATCCCCCAGGGCACAGCCAAGGCAAGGCTATAATACTTAAATATAAGATAGTTAAATATTTGAATATAACACAAAGAAAGTCAACATAGAAAGCCATGGAACCAGATAATCTAGCATACAGTTTACCTGTTTTCAGTTTAGACTTCAATACACGAATAACTCCTTGCTAAGTTTCCAACCTGCCCCAAATGTCTAATTACATCTAATAGCCTAATAACCAAACCTAAGAGAAGCACTGGGGAAAGCATGAAGTTTCTTTCCCTACGCAGTTTACCTTCACTTTCAAGGTTGAAGTTCATGTCTGAACTTTTCCTCAGGTGATTGGACCTAAGAATGTCCACCTGCTAGGGGAGAGGCTCCACCTTTATATGACAGGGCTTGACTCTACTAGAAAGTACGGTGAATTTTTTAAACAAAGCACAGTGAGCAGGGGTTGTAATGTTACAACTTTAGATGACATTCATCTCAAGAATGTTTGGGTTTTGAATGAGGTAGTTAGGTAGTGAACCAGAATACATTTAAATGAAAGAAGTATAATTTATATCTCACAGTGAATTCTCATCTTTATTACATTAACATTAAAGCTAACTAGACAAATTAAATATAAATATAGTATCATATTGTCAGTATATTAATGAAATGCCCATGCTTTGAAAATAAATAAGAAGAGTCAAAGCAATATTTCAATAAAAAATAAATATATAAAAAACTCTTCACTCTATATATACTGTATATATCTAGAGTCTGTGTTCTATTTTCACAGGGATATTAATTTCTTGGAAGTGTTTGTAAGTTTCACAGACTATTATTTTTTAAGTGTTTATAAGCTAAACTACAGTAAAAGTATGCATATATTGTTATTAAAAAATTTTCATAGTATCTTAGAGTTTCATGTATTATACAACAAAGTTGTTTCTTTGAAATACCAAGACATTTTTAGATTGTTCTTTGGTAGAGTAAATTAAGAATGGTAAAAGGTCTTTTGGTTATATATTAACTTAAAATGAAATTTATAACCCTCATGATATTTTCAACAAATATTCCTTGCACAGTTGCATGTCCACAGGTAAAAAAATGAAGCTGGATCCTTACCTAATACCATATATAAAAATTAACTCAAAAAGGACCAAAGACTCAAATGTAAGGGCTAAAACTCTCAGGAGAAGATTTAGGACAAAATCTTCAGTCAGGAAATGGTTTCTTAGATATGACAGCAAATACACAAATGACAAAAAAAAAAATAGATAAATTGGACTTAATCAAAATTTAAAATTTTGTGCATCAAAGGGCACCATCAAGAAAGTGAAAAAACAATTCACGGAATAGAAGAAAATATTTGTAAATCACATACTTGATAAGAAACTTGTATCCAGAATATATAAAGAACTCTCACAAATCAAAAATAAAAAGACAAATAATGCAGTTAAAAATGAGCAAAGAATTTGAATAAACATTTCTCCAAAGAAGATACACAAAGAGCCAATAAGCACATGAAAAGAAGCTCAATGTCATTAGTCATTAGAGAAATGCAAATCAAAACCATAATGATATATTACTTCACACTCACTAGGATGACTATAATCAAAACGGCAGACAATAACAAGTATTGGCAAGAATGTGGAGAAATTGAAACCCTCACATGTTGCTGGAAGAAATATAAAATTGTGCAGCTGCTTTTAAAAACAATTTGGTGGTCTCTCAAAGTATTAACACAGAATTATCATCTGACCAGCAATTCTACTGGTTGGTATATACCCAAGAAAACTAAAACTTACACATGGGTAAAAATTTATACACAAATGTTCATAGCAGCATTATATTTAGTAATAAAAAATGGAAATAATGCAAATGTGCCTCATCTGAAGAATGAATAAACAAAATGTGGTATAGCTACACAATGGAATACTCTTGGAAAATAAAACAGAATGAGGTACTGATATGTTCTACAATGTAGAGGAACCTTGAAAACATTATGCTAATTGAATGTGTTCACATATTTTATGATTCCATTTATGTGAAATATCCAGAATAAGAAAACCCAGAGAAACTAAAAGTATGTTCATCCTTGCCAGGGTATGAGGAGAGAGAGAGAGAAGGAATGATGGTTATAGGTAAGGAGTTTCTTTTTAAGTTAATGAAAATGTTCTAACATTAGACAGTGGTAATAGCTGCAGTTTGACAAGACCTGAATATACCTAAAAAATACTAAAATGTACACTTTAAAAGGGTAAATTTTAAAGTATATGAACCATATCTCAATAAAGCTTTCATAAAAATGATATTTAAAGTTCATAATCTGGATCTAAGAAATGCATTTACAATGATATTATAGTTGTACCACCAATTATTTTAGATTGCTCTTATTACAAAAAATGTTCTTTAGTTTTCTTATAATTCATTAGACAAGTATGCCTATTAATAGCCATGTAAACATATTTAAAAGAATAACAACAAAAAAATGTACAAACACTCTCAAGGGCATTTCCAGTGGGCCTTGTGGGCAAAAACCAATTTCTAGTCACAACCTATTTTACAGCTGTTACTATTGACATTGCATTTTTCGACTTAAAAATGCACCCAACCTATTGTGAAATGCTATCCAAGGACAGCCATGGACTCTGCATTCTGTCTGGAATACTCCAGCCCAAATCTGTTCTTCATTCGGTCCAACATGCAGACTCTCATGACATAACTGGCTGTGGCAAAGGGAAAAAGGAAAAGGAGAGAAAAGAGGAAGGAGGATGAACCCGGTCATCCCTCCACCTCTAGCAATATTGCTTCTTTAGCTCCAGGACTGACCCAACCCAGCAGCCTTCCATCTTTAGCCAACCTTCCCTTACTCCTACTCCCCCTAGAGAACGAAGATCCTGTCTTCATGAATCATCCACTGGGCCAAGCATATACCATTCTTCATGTAGAAGGAATTCAGTAAGTGTTGGGTATTGAATCAACCAACTGAAATGGGACTTCACGCTTTAAAAATGTTTTTAAAAAATTAAAATAGCTTTACAAAAAAAAAAAAGGAAACCAATCTTCAATCTAAAATATCAGTTCTTAAAAAATTAAAATAAAATATCAGTTCTTAATCATGGTGTCATAATCATTCATGTACCACGATGTCTGCTCAAGTAGTTTGTCACTAACAATAGAGTACTAATATTTGTCAATGACTGACTTTTTTATATAATTAGAATATATTCAAGGCTATTGTTCTAACAATGTCCTTATTATATTAATTCTAATATTATTTCTTAAGTAGAGAAAGGAGTAAATGACAACTAATGAGCAGAGATAATTATTCATAGAAATGTATTAAACATGAGGGTGTTATCTCTCATGACTCAAACTTTTATTCTTTCCAGAAAGCCCTCCATGTCCTCTTGTTGGCCCCACAGCATCAGAGCCACAGATAGGCCTATACCCTACAATATTAATCAAAAGAAATTAGTTAGATGTTATTCCCTACAGATATATATGGCAAGTCTACATATTTATTTTCTATTAAACCATAATTTCTAATCCAGTTAAGGGTAAGTCCCATAGTGACCACAGGGAATTAACTTAAAGGGAGCCCTAGAATGAAGGTTATTATCTCCTCCTTCCATATCAAATGAAGTAGCCAAAGGAAAAACAAAAAAACAAATAAAATAAACAAAAATAATGCATGAGAGCATCTAAAATAATTGAGATTTTCCCAGTCTATTACTTTAGATGGAAGATTAATAAGGTGCTATGGGAGAGTCATAGCAATCCTTAGGAGAATATAAAGTAAAAAAGCTATTGGCGGGGCACCTGGGTGGCTCAGTGGGTTAAGCCTCTGCCTTCAGCTCAGGTCATGAC
Organism: Meles meles; assembly: GCF_922984935.1. NCBI lineage: Eukaryota > Metazoa > Chordata > Mammalia > Carnivora > Mustelidae > Meles > Meles meles. The sequence continues at coordinate 77,166,982 of NC_060079.1, forward strand.
CCCAGGGTTCTGGGATTGAGCCCCACATCGGGCTCTCTGCTCAGTGGGGAGCCTGCTTCCTCCTCTCTCTCTGCCTGCCTCTCTGCCTACTTGTGATCTCTGTCTGTCAAATAAATAAATAAATAAAATCTTTAAAAAAAAAAAAAGCTATTGGCAAGTAGCCCCCCACTTTATCTGTGGAGAGCATCTAAAATAATTGAGATTTTCCCAGTTTATTACTTTAGATGGAAGGTTAATAAGGTGCTATGGGAGAGTCATAGCAGTCCTTAGGAGAATATAAAGTAAAAAAGCTATTGGCAAATACAGTAGCCCCCCACTTTATCTGTGGGGGATATATCCCAAGACCTCCAGTGGATGCCTGAAACCATAGATAGATGTTTTTCCCTTTATATACATATGCATGATCAAGTTTAATTTATAAATTAGGTACAGTGAGAGATTAACAATAATAGTAGAGCAATTAGAACAACATACCGTAATAAAAGTGTGTATGTGGTCTCTCTCTCTCTCTTACACACACACACACACACACACACACACACACACACACACAATATCTACTTGTGTTATATTCACCCTTCATCTTGTGATGATGTGAAATGATAAAATGCCTACATGGGGAGATAAAGTGAGGGGAACGATGAGGGTATTGGAACACAGTGTTAGGCTACTCTTGAACTTCTAACCATTGGTCAGAAGAATCATCTGCTTCTGCTCCATGTTTGCAGGCGGGTAACTGAAAGCTTGGAGAGCAAAACCACGGATATGCAAGGATGGCTGAATGTCTCACCAGAGACAGTGGAATCAATCATGCTGGACATCAGAAAACTTTGCACTGACCATACAAGTCCAACAGCTACAGAGTCAGAGTGTTTTTCATTTCCTCCCAATGAATTTTCAAATAGCCTGAAGTCCTACTGACAATATATTCTTTTCTTTAATGTCTTATTTTCTGCTCTCATCTAATACTGGTCCATACGCAGGGATCATGATAGAAAACAACACTGAAACCTATTTTAAAAAACCTATAGTGTTAATTAAATATATCATATATTTGGAGGCAGGAACTCTCTTGACTTCTAAGCTACCTACATGGCCTACTTCTCTGAAAGAAGTTTAAAGTGCTGGTTATAGTGTAGAGATCCTTAACTACCCAATACCAAGATGTCAGACCAGTTAACATGATTTACAAGTAGACATGCTTAAAAATGTCCAGTTCAGTCATTACACCTATGCTGCAGATTTCAGTACCTTATTTTAATTAAAAAATCATCTCAACAAAAAGCTACTTGAAAGCCATGAAATGAACTGGTTAAAGTTATGAAATATTCTGTTTTTTAATTTCAAAATCATAAGTTGAAAAACACAAAATATGTAATCTATTATTTTTTAACTGATCCTACTTCTTAGCTATTTTTTTCTGCCTTCAAATTACTGTTAATATGAGCCCTTCTCCAATGGCTCTCTTGGGTGAAAGATTGTACTGGCCTGCAGATGAAGAAGGTACATAGACATCTCAGATTTACAATAAGCTAAAATGCCTAGCATACATTCCATAAATACATTCAACACACTTAGAATTTGCCCTGCAAATTAAAAAAATTCAAACCACAATTTAGTTAAAATAGTATATCACTATTCAGCATCTCAAAATATAGATATTTTACCATAATGGGATATAGCAATTAGGAAATAAATACAATGTTTATTACATGAAAGTGACTTTTACACAATTTTTTAAGTCCCTGTACCCATATGGCAATTGTACGGTATTTATTAGCAATACCAACTTCTACCATTTTCCCTAATTTTCTTATAATTCTGAAGAGGAGATTAGAAGATATCCTAATGAAATCTACAATAACATTAAAAAGCATTTCTACCAATTATAAACTTAAAAGAATACAAGAAAGAATGGGTTGAGGGTCTGCCTTACATTTCATCTGTTACAGTGAAAGGAAACACATAGTTAGGCAAAAACTGTCACCAAGATTCAGAGATAATGCCTCCTTCTGCTTTGGATCACACAAAGAAAAGAAGGTTATGGTTCAGAACGAGTTCAATGACTCTAATGTCCTTTCTCAAGGCTCTCAGAAATCCATATTATTGGGTACCGGAAAGACCAGACAAGAAAGTGTGTATATATCTATGCCAATCCATATAACACATCTTCATGCGCAAAGGGTGTACATTTTAATTTTTTATTCAGAGCTATGCTAATACAACACCACTTCGGCGCTTTACTTAACTCTGCTGCGATATTCTGACCTTTCGCATTGTATAACTATAACCTTTATCCTAATTTGCAAAGAGTTTGATTAATTCAGTGATGCACTAACCCACAGAAACGACAGAGTTCAGGTTAATGCTGCCAGTTTGCTCCTACCGCGGGTACAGCCACTACTGCCGTCACCGAAAATAAACCCATTCCCCCTCCTGCATGAATTACGCTTGTGACCCTGTAAGGGTCCAATGTGGTCCAAGTGGTTGAAATATCCAAATAACCTTGTATCCGAATAGCCCATGACATTTTAGTGCTTCCCAGTGCGGTGTTTCACTGGAAAATATAATCTTGCAGAGAAATAAACTGCCTCATGAGTACATAAGTACTCCAAAGTTGCTCGGTACTACACCTGAAAGTATTGAATGTCATTCTCACCATATTTAGGAAGCCAGTAAAGCTACCAGAGTTAGAGAATTTAAACTGGGATCTGGCCTCAAATTATATAAGATAACACATGATGTATGTTCATCTGTGTACCAGTGACATGTAACTTTCAAGAGCATATTCGCTACACTTCCTGTCTCACATTCTCAGCAAATCATTGATTTCAAGGAGTCACCTTGAGCCTCCCCGAGGACATCGCTTTCTCCCATTTACACCTTTTATTTCAGCATTACAAAGTTCAGAGGAAGCAGTGGCCTTCCTGTTGCAGAGTGTCTTGGTGTGTTTTCAGTTTATCTCTTCCCAAGCACCGAGAGATATTTCTCCAGCCCATATTCAACCATACTCAGAACCACCCCTTGATCGGAGCTCCTGTTTCCCATCTCCAACTAAGAAAGGATATTTCACTTGCCTGCTTCTTACTATGAAAGCCTCCGCCTTGCGCTACCCTCCCACAACCAGCTCCACCAGTAATACTTTCCAACTGTACCAGAGCAATTCCCAAGCATGTCACTCCCTGCTGGGGAAACGCTCTCGAGTTCACTGATTCTTACCACACCAGCCTAACTCCTCTGCCAGGCTTTTGGACTCCAAATTATGATTCCTCTAATCCTTTAAAATGTGATTTCATTAGTGTTCCCACAAATCCCCAGACATGTACCTTTCCTTCAGTCTTTGACTTTCACTCACAGTTCTCCCCCTGCCAAGAATATACTTCTCTTTCCTGCCAACTGAAACATGCATTCGAGAGTCAGCTCAGGTCACATTTCTCTAAAAGATTTCCCTTTCCTTCCCTGACATCCCTCATGGATGTCCTACAGCACTCCAGTTAGCCTTCAACGGACCAGGACTCTCTCATTTCTGGTATTCTCCGTACATTTAGCTAAGTACTTGTGGGCCAAAGACCAAATCCTCACAGGATATTTTAAATCTCTCCTAGTAACTAACATAGACCATACCACGTATTATTTAATAAATACAGATAAGATTATTGTATAGGATTATATATCATCTATCATCTCAAAACCTCAGGGTCACTTTCGAATTTACAAATAACAGATATTTTCTATAGACTAACTACATCTTCGCAACAACAAAAACAGCAGTCCCAAGAAAGAAAGAAACGGAAGAAAGTGTTGCTTTTCAGAAACAGATTAAAAGGACAACACATCCATGGGATTTCTGCATGTCTTGAACTGCATGTCTTTATCTCAGACTCTTTGCAAGGATATTGCTACCTTGGAGCCCAGGGATAATGCCTCCTTCCAGGTTAGAAGACAGATTTGTTTCCTGACCAGGAAAATAAAGATAATGCCTCCCTGCAGAGCAAAGGTTGGGCAGCTTTGCTAGACACTCCTTAAAAGACAGAAAATTGCCTAACCCCGGAGTTCCTCAGCCATGACACAAACCCCAAGTGCAAGCTCTGCCTGGGTCACTCGGCATTATCCCTGGGGGGATTTGGGGACAAGGGGAATGGATGAGAACATGAAGCTCATGCTGCCTGCTGTGCCCTGAGTAATAAAATCCTTTATCTCTGACCCAGGAGTCTCCTGTCTTCAGCCAGCATTTACGTAACTGGGGCAGGCTACCGTGGTAGCCTGAAAACTGGGTCAACTTGCAAACCCTTTGTAGTTGTGGACAACTTCTGCCTATTAACCAAAAGTAAGTCTGTTCAATTAGGAGCTTCTAGTTTACAAAAAGAGATAAACAAAAGCTACCACATCACGTTCTGCATATCTAGCATTCAACGATATGGCTGAATCTTGAAAACAACATGCTGAGTGAAAGAAGCAAACTCAAAAGTGTGAGGACACCATGATTTAATGATATGAGGTTCTACCGCATGCTAAGGTTAAGCGAGAAATACAGAATGGTGGCTGCTTCTTAGGAGACTCCCGGATGGAAATGGCATATAAAAGAGAAGGAGATTTCTGGGGTGATGGAATGTTCTATGTTTTGACTGGGGCGTTGGTTACAAGGACACAATAGTCAAAAGATAGCAAACACTATGGTAAGAACTGTGTGTTTTAACGTATATAAATTATGCTCAAGAAAGAAAATTACAAGTTCTAAATGTCTAAATACTGGATATATTGTAGTCTCTTTTAGTTTCAGGATATAATGATTCACAGACACACTAAGACATACTGGCCAGGTTCGCACACATTCTTTGAACATCGTCTTTCAAGAGGCAGCTACAACACGGGGATTTAAGAGTATGCACTGTGGAGTAATACTGCTCAGGTTTGTGCCTGGATCTTGAGCTGTTAGTTAGATATTGTCAGGCAACCTCCTTAACCTCTTCATGCCTGGGTTTTATCCTCTTAAACACAATTACAGTCGACCCTTGAATAATACCCAGCTTAGGGGCGCTGATTCCCTGTGCAGTCAAAAATCCATGTATAACTTTTGACTCCCCCAAAACTTAACTATTGACTGGACGTCTTACTGATAACCTAAACAGCTGACTAACACATATTTTGCATGCTATATGTATTACATATTATATTCTTATAATAATATCTCACTTTTTCTTAATTTTTCAGTCTTTCTAGGCTACATAGTTTTTCTGCAAGTTTTTTTTCAATTGTCAGAAATCTCAAAAAAAATTTCCAATAGATTTATTGAAAAAAGTCCACATACAAGTGGACCCACACAGTTCAAACCCATGTAGTTCAAGGGTCAACTGATAAAAAAAAAGTTACTACCTGTGGTTGTAAGAACTAAGGAGGTATTATAGGTGAATTGCTTTGAAAATAGAAAGCATTCTCTAAAGATTAATTGTAATTATTATTTATTTAGGGATAGTGATAACATAAAATTCAAAGTAATTCAGGATATTTCTGTTAAAGTAGGATAGCAATATGCTTTTAAAAATCTAGTAACTTTAAAGGACATTTTTTAGTGGGAATATGAGGTTGAATATTTATTATAATAATACCACCCAAAAGTCAAATATAATAAGGCAATAGATCCATATCACAGTTTTTTATTTTTTTTAAAGATTTTATTTATTTATTTGACAGACAGAGATCTCAAGTAGGCAGAGAGCGAGAGAGAGGAGGAACCAGGCTCCCTGCTGAGCAGAGAGCCCTATGTGGGGCTCCATCCCAGGACCCTGGGACCATGACCCGAGCCGAAGGCAGAGGCTTTAACCCACTGAGCCACCCAGGCACCCCCATATCACAGTTTTTCAAATGTTACTGAAAGCACAGAAAGAAAAAATTAAGTCAAATAAATGCCACTTTTGGTAAATATCTCAAGTCCAAATAAACGTGTCTCATTTACTTTCTGACAACTGTATTGTTAGCCTTTTTTGCCCTTTTTTCCCTAATGTAATACATGTGAAAGTTGAAGGTCCAATTGAATGTTAATCCTGACCTTGCCTAAAGAGTAAATTGAGGACAAAACTTTTGAAAGACAAGCCTCAAGGAAATATGTTAAAGGACAAAATCTGGAGTATGATAGCACAAATAAGGGAGAGTGAGACAAAGCGGTGAATTCTCTGTGATGGAAAAGCACTTTGGTAAAGGACAAAGCAAAGAACAGAGATCAAACTTCATGGCTCTGTAGACCAAGCCCCACTCTATCTTTAGCATGTAAGTGCTCGCTTCGGCAGAATATATACTAGCATGTACGCCACTGGTTAATGTCCCCATAAAAAGGTGTGTCTGCCCCAGAATCACCTCCGAATTGTGCTCCTTAAGATTATTCCCAAGATTGCAAAAGGAAATACAATTAGGAAAGAGAAAATAAACAATAAGCGATAATGATGCAAAATTTCTGTCCTTTTAAAATTCCTTTTTTTTTCTTTTTTTTTTAACTGCATCATTAAACTAGTTCTAACACTTACTATCCACTCCACTGAAAGTATTTCCAGGATTTCATACCCACTATTATATGTATGACATATGAGAAATTTTATGTCACTGAGTTGGCACATGAGAGGAAATTTTCAGTGTAAAAAGGAATGTAATGAAGTCAATGAGAAACACAAATTCCTAGGAAACAAGTCGAGTCACTAGATACTAAAGGAAGAAGGGGCCTATTGGGTTAGTGTTTCCAATCTGCCCCACCTGAGTATTGATTTAGTTAGAGAACGGACTCGGGCCTCCAGGCAAACATCCTTTCTTTGACAAAGAATTACAGTACCTGGGGTACAACAGTAACACAACCAAAGATGAGTTTCAGCCTTTGAAGTAGTTGGCTATTAAAAACCACAACAACATTTTTCCGCAATTCTTCCTTTTTAAGTACAACAGTAGTGTACCCTGTGCTCCACACAGGAAGAGAAAAGAAAAGAGATTGCAATCCCTCCCAAACGCTGCTTTATCTAAGAGGCAGCATTACAGAAGAGGTTACCACGCACTTCAGCGATCCACTGTAATTGTGCAGACAGCAAAATGTTACGGGCGGGGGAGGGGGAGCATTTTAATTACAACTACATTCAGTTCTATCTAAAAAGCAGGTGCGCACACTTACATATGTAAATTCAGTAAAGTTCACACTTCCTTTTCTTGCCAGACTTGAATAGTTAATTGGAAAACTTGGCTTTTAATTGCACTCGTGGACTCCTCAACTGAACAAAGTATTGTGTACAAAAACATGTACTTTTGACAAAGACCTATATATATAATCATAAAAAAAAAAACTTTTGACTTTTCTTCCTTGTAAAGCATTTTTTCTGTCCCTGAGGACTTCCAGGTGTGAAGTGAAGAAAATGAACTCTTTATCCTAGAGCAACTCTCCTAGAACTGCCTGCTTAAGTTTTGATCTAAAAAGAGAAATTCGTCAGTTTTCTACTTGCTATTTATCGCTACCACAGCTCTTTGATATGAACAGTCTGAAGAGAGCCAAGGTTTTACCCCATGTTTCAAGGAGATGGAGACGTGTTATTGGCCAATGGCCAGCGGGTCAGGATCCACAAGAGTTGTCCAAATCAAAAACCTGTGGTCAAAACATCCTAGACGCTCCCCTCTCCTTCTTCCCAAATTCAAATTGGCCACTGAGATAGAAGGACGCAACTCCTCTCCAGCTCCTGTCTGGACCGACCACTTCCACTTCAGCTGCTGCCTTTGTGGACTTTCTACCTTCAGTCTTGCCCCACTCAAAACTCTTTTAACCCACCTCTCCACGATAGCACTTGTCTCAAAAGTAAATCTGACCATGCCACAAAGCACAGGATCTGTTCTTGACTATTGACATAGTTAATTTGTATATCGGGACCCACAGAATGGAGAGAGGCCTAGTGACCTTGCCCAGTCAAGGAAATCTAACATATACAAATCACAGCCCTCCAACTAGGCTTTAGCTAGCTTACCTTACATTAGAAAATAGGATTTGCTGTCTTTATGAGGGAATCCCTAACCTCCTAGCCAATCATGCTTGTTTTCGTGTTGCCTCTTCTAATGCTTTTTAAAACTCACACTTGCCCAAAATTCCTTGAGAAGGATGTTCCAACTACTTGCGGACACTGTACTGCCCCAATCAAGGACTGTTTTCCCTTGAAGAAAGGACATCAAACTGATTAGTAAAGTGTTTTAGTTTTGCAAATTGCCAGTTTGGGCAATGAGTTGGGACCTAAAGAGAGCTGCTAAAGATTCCAGGGACAGCTTCTAGAAGCAGGTGGAAGATACCGAGAGCCATTTTGCTTGCTGCCTCTCTAGCTGCTCTAGTAAGCTTCTCTCTGATCAAGCTCTACTTATTTTGCATTCTGAGCTCCTCAAGTTTGTTTATCTTAGCCCTTCCAGATGGAAAACTGGGATGTGAGGGACTCCAGGTTTTTCTCAGTGAGGTTTGTGGCCAAACTCATGTACAAGGTAAGCTCCTCTGGGGGTGTTCTTACAAGTCTCAGGAACTGTGCGGGCAGCCAACAATAGTAAGTCTGCTTGAATTATGATGGGTTATTTAAAGGGAAAGTAACGGTTATCCCTCAATCTAAAGAAAGCAAGATGGCAGCCACTGGGGGGACAGGATTCACAAAGCTTCGAAGTAAGTCCACAGCACAAACTGCTAGGAAACTTGGGGAAATTAACTAGGACCAGAAATTCAGACTTTTCAAACCAATGGTACATCAACATCTACGTGCAAGTTGCATTATTAAAAGCCATTAGGATATCCACTGCTATAAAGACATTTTCTTATGAAAGGAATAATAGATCTATTGTATTGCTAATGGGGACCTCATAAGCCTAAGCCACAGAACTGGTGGGCATGGGTCAAACACCTAAAAGCTCTTAAAGTGTTTGGCACCTAACTGGAAGACTCCTGTGCTAGGGTAAGTTGATCACAGAATGGGTTAGATTGACGCTATGCCACTTGCCAACCGCAAGGAAACTTCTGTGTAACAAGGCACACTGCAAAACACCACAAAATTCCCAACCCAATGGCACATCCCTCTTAGGTATAAATTTGGCTCTGAGAGACCCAACGCTTCACTGAAGAAATGGGATCTTCAAGTTCCAAAGAATTAAGTGTGACATATTTCAGCGCAAACATTTATGACTAAGGACTATAGTCCCCAAAGTTGTAGGTATCTACAAAAATGGCCAGATCTAAGCAAGACAACCTAGATTTAAAATGACCTTTATGGCGAACATTCCAATTAGACAAAATCATTCATTTAAAAAGTGAGCCTGAAAGTAAGTATTCCCAAATCAAACAGAATAGGATACCTATTTTAACTGGCATGCAGATGCCTTTGAAAGACTTCAAAAGTCCAATAAAACATTATGGGAAGATTCACTGCAAAAGGCTAATGAAAAATTAAGGACACAAGAAGTACCAAAAACAAAAGACTATGAGAATGAAATAACTTCTACTATTCCCTTCTTTGATCTTCCTTGACCTCAGTACTCACGAATCCTCTATCTGCACTGACTTTCCACTCTAATAGACTACAAAAACAAGTCCAAGTCCAGACTATAATGGCCAGAGATCCAATGGCCAGATACAATATCCAGAGATCCCTGTGCCAAAACAGTGCCCCCACATGGGCCCCTTTCAAGGACACCAAGGGATTTTCCAGTAAACCACTACCAATATTCCCTTAAACAGCCAAGGGGAAACTAAAATAAAATTATTTTAAAAGCTTTGTCAAATTCTGGTTGATACCTCAGCTTCACTCTTTACTTCAAAACCCACTCGCTCTGGAGCCCTGGAGAAGGGATGTGGAAAAACTGACAAAAGCCAGTAAAGGGTGAAAATTCTTACCAGAATCAGCTCTCCTGGATCTCTGTCTGTAATGCCTGGTCAAGAGAGGAAGGTAAAATTTCATGTTATCCCTTCCTTTTCAAGTGCATTGGATATTGATGCTTTATCTCCCAAGGGCAGTTATTGTCTTCTTATTTGTCTCATTTTATGTCCACTTGGCTTGGCAGCCAACAGGTTGGGGACCCTCGAAATACAGCCAGACAGAAGTGGAGGTTGCCCTCCATTGGTGGCTAGTGTCCTAGAGACTGTTGCCAGCTCTCAAGGGACTTGTGTAAGTCTTAATCTTGGCTATCTTTGGGAGTGGCTCTAGATCTTGGGAAAGCAGTATTTTTGCACCTTCTTTGGGGATGTCTCTTGCATCTAAAAGATTGTTCAATACCGCCAGGAATATTTACTGTTTGTCCTGGCTAAAACCTAACAAGATATTCGAAAGGACTTTTTTAAGTAGCTCTATGGTTAGAAGTTTGCTGATATTGGAGGCTGACAATCAGAACCTCGTGAAAACCTATTTTTTAGGCCTTCTCCCTTAAGCTAAATGAAACTATGTACCCAGATGGAAAGAAAACTATTTCAAAGACACATAGCTCTAAATCTAGAACACAGGAATCTTTTGGTTTCCATCTTAGGTAAATATCTTCTCCCTGACTTAAAGAAGCAAATAGAAGATAATGTAGTTGGATGGGTGGTCAGCCCTTTAAAGTTGCAGCCCCACTTTAAATTGCAAACCCAACTTTAAATTGCAAAACCCAACCAAAAAATACAACCAATTCTTTGAGGAATTAAAAAGAATGGTCCTTGTCTTATAAATTCAGTCTTTACAAGAAAAGAAATGCAGCCCTAGAAGCAATTAAAAACCCATACATCATTTTTATCAATCCCCAAACCTCCCCTGCTACTCGTTAAAAGCTTGTAGGTATTGTAAAATCTTGAATTTAGGAAACAAATCCTCATCAGAGAAGCTTGCGTTCTTTCCTTGTGCCTTTGAGATGTAAATGTTCTACCCAGCTTCTCTAGGACCTGAAGGACCTCTTTTTGAAAAGCAAACTTCAGGGAGGTAATTCTCATCAGAAGGAAGAAAAGAAAGAAAAGTGGGATAAGCTATTTGGAAACTAGGCCAATGAAAAATCTTTATGGTGAAAAGCCGTCTGACCAGGTTACCTTAATTTATCCCATCAATCTGGATCCAGCTGTTCTTTTATAAACTAGTGAGTTTTGCATTACTGTATCCTCAAAATAGTTTTTTTTTTCAATTTCTACATTTACAGTGACGTTTTTAAGATTCAAAACGCCTGCAATTCTCCCCAGTAACCTAAAGGGGACAGAAGCTGGTATAGAGAGGCTCCTCCCCCAACGTGTATGGAGGCTGTAGGAAAAGGCATCCGGAGAATATAATGGTTGGGACAGAATGCCGTCTGTCTCTGCACCAACCACACAGCTCTACAAAACGCACGAAGAGCTCTTGGTAGTGTCACCAGTGAACTACAATGCGTTTCTTCTTCCCAGGTTCAAAGATGGTGTGTGTCTACAATTCAGAGCCCACTCTTGGACCCGTCTTCTCCTCCACCGTGAAGAGTGGCCACACCTCCAAGAGGGGGGCAGGTCGGGCATGATCCCTGCCGTGGCCCTGCGTCTCTCATAGTCTCTGATTCTAGAATACAACGTAAGTATACTCAGCCTCGTCCAGGACAGATACCGGGAAGAGGGAAGAGCTCCCGTGAAGCCCGGACCGGGCGGAGGGTTACAGAAGCTAGAACAAGAGGGCTGAGGCTGACCTGAGATTGTTCTAATATTGCGGCTGAGGAAACTGAGGCTCAGAGAACTTCAGGAGGCAGCCGGGCTCTTCCAGCAGCTAGTGGGGAAGCGGAGAGCCCCACGGGGCTCATCTTCTGCCAGTCCGTGCTGGGGCGCGATGCCCCGCAGGTCAGCTCTTCCTTCCAGCCCAGCCCCTACGCCTCTGCGCCCAGCGGCGCCTTGAGGGGCGGCAGGTGTGGGCGCCCACCTGTGGGCCAGGACCAAGCTGTTTCCGCTCCCCTCCAGCCGGTGCTCGGGGGCGCCCCTGCTTGGACGACGCCGAGTAGCCCACAAACGCGCCATCTCAGGACCCGGGCCCTGCCTGCGCGCCGGGTCGCCCCAGCACTGGCTTCTGGCCGTCCTGGTTTCCATAGCAACGGATACACCGGCCGCCGGTCCCCAGAGACGGCCCGGGGTCAGAGGTCATCTCTGTGACAACGGAACTTCCCGCGCTACGGCGGCTCGGACGGGCCCGCTTCCGCCGCATTGCGATGCGGAGCACCCAGCGCTCCTAGGCGAGGAGCGCGTGGTGGCGGGTCCCAGAGGCGCGGTGCGCGCGTCACACGCGGAGGAAGACGGTGCGTGGCCTGCGTGCCGCTTCCCTGCGGACTCGATCGGGCAGACTCCGAAGCCGACTTCGCCGGGACACCCCGAGGGGCTCGACTCCTGGAAGCAGACCTGAGCCGCAGAGTGGCCGCCTCGCGGTTCGCAGACGACTGGGGCACGCGGCTCTGGAACGCGGGGGCCCCGCTTGCATTCCTGCCTTGTGCCAGACCTTGTCCCTGGCGCGCACTCCGCGCCCCCACCCGAGGCCCCAGCGCCCCAGCGCCCTCCACCTTTGACAGCGGCTCCAGAAGGGAGAAGCGAAATAGCTGTGGCTGTGGGATGTCCAAGGAGCTACCGAGTTGGAAGATGACGGCTTTAAAACTGAAAAGAATAAAATATTAAGGGAGGGGGGTACCCCCTTTCAAAGCAGCTGAACTAGAGGCTGTTTAGGTGCTGCCCCCTCGAGAGCAAAAATAAGCCCCAAAGGAGAGTCCCAGTTCCCATCTTCAGATAAGGAAGCTCAGAAAAGAAAAGAGGGACAATTCAGTGGACTGTGGTGGAATGTCTTCCTTTTAAGGAGAAGCAAATTTAAGATAAGAAAAGAAAAGGAAGGGGGCTCTTGCAGAGGGAACCTACGGTGCGTTCGCTATTCAAGCCCAGAGTGCCAGAAGCGGAGCCTGCGATTGGCCCTTGAGTTTGTATTTTTGAGTGAGGCCTCCAGTTTTGAGATTTCCAAAGAGGGTATTATAAAATGTGGGCCTAGGGAATGTCAGCAAACACGTTTGCTTTATCATGGCCGGAAGAAGAACTAGGAGGCCACCAACAACTTTCCCTCTCTGTTTTATCATTTAGAAACCAAATTCTTGGTTGGCATTGTTGGAAAGTTGTAAGCATTAAGTGAACTTAAGTAACTGTAATTTATACTTGCAGTTACATTCCCACAGTTAACTTTCACAAAGAATCCTATTTTCCCTATTAATTCACTTAATAGAAGTGTCCTGAAAACTTGCTATGTATCATAACTAAAGTTTTTGTCAGGGAACAATGATAAAGGCAATAGTGCCCAACAATTGTTGGGTGACTTTCTTAGATAGCTTTAATAGCTTAGATAAACAAAAGCTTCAGTTTCCCTGTAAAACATGTCTGCATTATGCCTCCCTTTTGCCTTGCAAGACCTTAAGAATTCCTTCTTTCAACTTCCCTTTTGTCATCCTACCTTTTACATTCTTTTTTTTTTTTTTTTTTTTTTCCTACCTTTTACATTCTGACCAAAGCGGAAAGTTAGCTTGTAGCAACTAGAGAAATACACAGCGAAAACATCGGGGACAATGCTCAGCCCTTAAAAAGCAGGAGAGCAATAACAGTGCATCTCTAGAGGCATATGGAGGAACCGAGAAGTCTCCCTCGGAAAATTCCCTGCTCTTCAGTGCTCAGGTTTTCAGCTCTGACAAATAAACCTGGTCTGTGACAAACAAACTGAATCCTTAAAAAGCAGAGACTACGGCACTGAGAAGGTAAAAGTGTCAGTAGTATTTGCCTGACCTACAGTCCCTCCTGGAGGTGATCCTAAGGTGAAGCTCAAAGGTTTTATTTATTTTTTTTTAAAGATTTTATTTATTTATTTGACAGAGAGAAATCACAAGAGAGGCAGGCAGAGAGAGAGGAAGGGAAGCAGGCTCTTCGCTGAGCAGAGAGCCCGATGTGGGACTCGATCCCAGGACCCTGAGATCATGACCTGAGCTGAAGGCAGCGGCTTAACCCACTGAGCCACCCAGGCACCCTCAAAGGTTTTATTAAGAATATAGACGCTATGGGATGCCTGGGTGGCTCAGTCGGTTAAGCATCTGCCTTCTGCTCAGGGTCCTGGGATCCAGTCCTGGGATCCAGTCCCGCATTGGGCTCCCTACTCAGCAGAGAAGCTGCTTTTCCCTCTCCCTCTGCCTGCTGCTCCCCCTGCTTGTGTGCTCTCTCTCTGTCAAATAAATAAATAAAAATCTGAAAAACAAAAAAAGAATATAGACACTACATCGCACTGTCTGGTTTAAAACTTAATAGAGGGGAGGAAATCTTAATAGAGGACCTTCATATGTACTGTTAAATTCCAACCATCTCGCCTTAAGGCATAAGAAACTATTTTGAATAAATGCTTCCATTTTGAGACATCTACATGGTATTTATAGGAGGCTTATGACTCAATTGAGTGAGTTATGATGCCAAAATGTACCAAGGAGTGAAAACTTTGATTGTTGTCCTTGTTGCCATATGTATAAAAACACCACAAAAGTCCCCAATGTTTGTGTTGCTAAAACATGGAAAACTGGGTTTGAACATTTTTAAAGAAATGGTTTCACGTGGGAAATGTTAAATATAGTATGGAATTACTTTTAGCGCCTTCTGAAAGCAATGCATTATTTGAACAAATATTCTCAGTTTTAGATGCTGTCTAATATGAGAATAGGCTGGTTATGGGTACAGCCAAAGTCATCCTCATTGTTAAAACCAAGTTGAAATTATCATGCACTGGATTTCACACTTGTTAACTTGGATATAATTTCAAAAAAGGAAAAGCCACTCTCCCAACAAGTCAATACTGGGAACCCTATCTAAAATGCCCTCTTTTGGATCATGAAGTGCCATTCGTTTTGCTACTTCAGTAACTAAAGCCTCCTGGATGGAGTCCAAGGCCAGCTCTGATTCCATGGAAACCCACTCCAAAGGCAACATGTCAGAAGGAGGAGAACCTTACACCTGTTAGGTGTTCCAGCCATGTAGTCTGAATCTGATGTCTCCATTGGATACAAGCTCAGTATTTAGAAACGCAGAAGTTATGGCCCATGTGTGGCTCACCCGGCTCTGCAGGAACCCAGGATGAGTTGGCAGGCTGAGAAAGGGAAGGAGTAAAAAATGCTTACTTCCTTTTTTCTTCCATCTCTCCCTATTTTCCCACCTCTAAAATGTCATGACAGCCCTACATGTAAAGCATGGGGTTTTAAAAGAATAACATATATTTAAATGAGGAACAGAGGCGTACCAGATGTTTGGGGCACCTAAAACAGCTTCAGGGAAAGGCAAAAGCAGAACTGAGAGACACCAAAAAAAGCAGGAAATAGAAAGTGACATTGAGTTCTCCCGAGCCCTGCTTGTTTCATCTCCAAGTTATATGGCAGAAAGAAAGACTGAGTTCATAAAAGGAGACCCTCTGGGCCATGAGTTGGTGGGATTCTTTAAATGTGTTCTGTTGAACTAGGTTTAAGACTTCTGCTTTGCACCCTCCCTGCCACTCTTACTGTTCAATAAAATTATCTTTGATTATAACTTATCTTAAATTCTGTGCTTTCAAAACCCTATCAGCCAAGAAAATTTGGGGGTCTCGTGAGTGTAGTTCAATGGTTGCATATATTCAAGGCTCTGTGGCTTCCTCTGCTTGTTGTAGATGATGTGTCTGAGGAGATATCCATGACACGACCTTAGTGTTTCTCTTTATCGTGGAATTTTTTTTTCCAACCACATTTCTTAGCAGCTGTCACTCAAAGTCTAGTGACCTGTATTAGTACCAAACTGGCCTGTAATACACATTGGTGAGTCCAAACTATCACTGCTGGTTTAAAGAAACATACCAAGCCCTCCTCCAGGCTAAATAAGAGCCTTGAACTTAGCATTCCTACTTAATGATTTGCCTATAATACAATCACCTTGCATAATTCATAAGTGAAAGCTAAGGCAGGTAATTTTTATTCTAAACATACAGCTACTGCTCTACCAGGAAAATGGGGGAAAGTAGGGTATTTAAGCATGCATGTGTTCTCTGCTAAGAGTTGTACTGTGAGGTACTGGACGTTTCTATGAAGATGGTAGATTTATATGCAGGATTTACATGCATATAAGCAAGATTTCTCAGCTATTGCAATTTACTTTAAAAAGCATATATTGTGTGAGTTATTCTTCATGTTCTTTTCCAGTTAAATTTTAGATAAATATAACTACAAAAAATTCTTGAAGTAATACCATCTATCGAGTGCTAATAACTTTTGGGTAGATAAATAACTCTGTCCTTAAGTTCATGACTCTATTATCTACTTTTTTCACACCAACATAACTATATAGCAGTGATCTCAAAGTCCTCTCAGAAGCCTTGATCAAACCAACCATAGTTGTTGACAATTTAAAAATTGGGAATAATCAGCAATATAATCTATAACTCGCAGAGATTGAGAAGAATTAGTAATCTAAGAAGTCTTCACACTAAATTCATGATCCTGCTACTGGCACTTGGAGGTATTCTGCCAAGCTTCTTAGTTTGAAACCAGTTAATTGTCCTCATTTTAGATTTAAGATAACATAATAGGTAGTAGTCAATCTGTTCTTTCTGGTTTTCACGGTTAAGAAGATTTTAGTCTTTGTTTTATTTTAATTACCCAATTAACTTCTTGGTTATACTGCTATCTTGGGATCAAAAACCTGCAAACAATTTTAGGCTTCATGTTAATAGCAGAAGGAGAATGGAACGTACCAACTACAATCCTGAAAGGGAATGGCTAAGCATGGATTTGATTTGAGTTCAAAAAGCAAAACTTTTAGAAGATGAGATATGACACATTAATATCACATTTTTACAATAATTCACAAAACGCTCCTATTTCCAGGTTGGAACTCTAACTTCTGGCAATCTGAGACTCCACCATCTCATTAGAATAGTTGGGGATGTTGTCAGACATGCTTTGAATTAACCCATCAATTCACACCCAAGTACTTTAGCATTCATAAGCTGCAAAATAAATTACCCTAAAAATAATTTGTCATTTGACACCTTCCAAAATGCCTTGAAGGGGGGGGGAGAATCTACTTTATTCCAGAGAGATGAAAGTAGGTGGAGTGGGGGAGGTGTAATAAAAATATCTTGCCCGTGTACAGGGGGGAATTAGTCTTTCCAGTAAAACTGCTTACCAAAAAAAAAAAAAAAAAAAAAAAAAAAAAGATAAAGGCCAGTAAGGAAACTTAGCCTTCTGAGCAGAATTCTTTCCCATTCTTCAGTACTATAGAGGGACTGACTTCAAGGTTCCTAAACAAATGGCCAAGTCTTAAAAAGAAAAGAAAAAAAAAGATGCTTTTACAGTATTCCTTTCTCAGAAGGGAGCTAAATCTACAGGACACGAGAAGCCTTCAAAACCCACTATTTTTACTGCCTGAAAGCACAAATCCTCCCTCCCAAGAGCAGTCTTTGGCTTGTCCCACTTTGCTAAGTCTTGCAAAAAGGGTCTTCACAGGAACTGGTGAGGCGGTGGTGGTGCGGCTCCAGCCATCACCGGAACGTCAGCAAGCGCTGGGCTCCATGCGGGGTCGGGGTACACCTCACAGTTGAATTAGGAATGCGAGCGGTAAGGTGACAGCATCACTTTCTCCTTGGGCAACGCTCAGGACGGGGGGGAGCAGTTCAGAGTTGCTAAATGCTGAGAAGTTGGGAGCGAGAAGGGTAAAAGGACGGGGAATGGAGGAGGGTGAGAAGGGAAGGAGGCGGCGGAGGAGGCCGAGGAGGGAACCGAGGCGGACGGCGAGAAAGGGGTAGAGTTACAGCACAGGAATGAGAATTCCAGGGCAGGGCACGCGGCCCACTGCAGCACGGCGCCCGCGGGCAGCCAGAGACTCTCTCCCAGAGCCTCCGCGGCTCCCGAACGTCCCAGGTGGGGCAACTGCCCAGGCGTCCCCCGCCCGCAAGCGAGCATCTGCCCTTTGGACGGTCTAACAACTCGCAGTTCCCCTCCTCCTGCAGCAGCGGGGGCCTCGCGGGGTGCTCAGCCTCCGCGCCCCCCACCTCCATCTCCGCCCACCCGCTCCTCCTCCTCCCCTGCCTTCTCTTCTTCCCCCTCCTCCTCCTCCTTCCTCTTCCTCCCTCCTCCTCCTCTCCCTCTCGCTCCGGGCACCCGCAGACGGCATCCCCCCCCACCCCCCCCCCCGCCCCGGAGCGAGCCGCCCCAGCTACGCTGCGTTTGAAGTGTTCGGAGGCAGGGAGACAGCAGCCACTTGCTGCCTGGCCGCTGGGGCTCGGGGTGCCAGCGCGGCCCCCGACGGAGCTCCGGGTGTCAGGGCGGCCGCGGGGAGCCATGATCTACTGCACCGCAGTGCCGGCGTCAGGAGCCTCCAGCGCCGGGCGGTCACTGCGGGACGCCCGGGGCCCCGCCCCCGCCCCCGACGCAGCCCCAGACACAAACACCCGGTCCCCGCGCCCTCCCCAGCCCGAACTGAACCCCGGGACGCCACACACCCCCGCTGCCCGCGCGCGCGGCTCCCAGACTGGCTTCGCCCAGCCTCCTCGTCGGCGCGCCGCCGCCACCACGCAGCCCTCCGGCCTGGCCTCCCCCAGTTGCTCGCCCACAGCTTCGCCGGACCCCCAAACGCCTCAGATTGGGATACCGGGAAGTGAACCCCCGGGACTTGACTCCCCGAATCACCTGCATTTGCATTTCTTATGTAATGCCCTGCAAGTTTCCCCGTTGGAGCCTTTGGAATAGGGGCGCATGATGACCGGAGCCTGAAGCTGGGACCCACGACCCGGCTTGTCCCACCCTCGGGACTCGGGCGCAGGGTTTTGACACTCCTTTTTCGGGAGGGGGGGGTGTTGTAAATTGCATATACTGGAGGGGCTGGGCTTGTCTTCTCCGTCTGGGGTTCCCCCAGGCATAAGCCCAGCTCAAGTATTCCCACTGGCAGGAGGTGTCGGAGGCAGACGGGGGAATGAGTTAATACTCGTGCCCGGAGAGCTAGACGGGGGAGGGAGGCGGGGGCTGACGGAGGAGCGGGGCCGCGAGGGAGAGGGCCTCTTTTACTTTGGTAAAGGTGATGGGGTGGCGAATATCGTGCAAGCTAATCAGGAAGTCTAGAGCAGGTCCTCGGCACCTAGCTACGTCCCTGAACCTGCAGCAGAAGTAAGGAGTGCTCGCGGTTCTTTTTCCTGGCAACTACCGAACCTTCAGCTGCCTCGGGCAAAACCTTAAGCCACGGCCCTTCAATATTCCACCAAACATAGGTAACCAAATACATTAAAAAAAAAAAAAAAGTTTCCTCCTCCCTCCTAGTGATGGATTGTGTTACAGCCAAGAGATGCTGATAATGGTTTTCTGGCTCAGAGACGCCGATCCAGCTGTTACCTGTTTATCCATCAACACCTCTATATGCAACACTGTCCTGGTTCCTTTTCTGTTTCCCCTGCCTTCCTGCATAGCAGAACTGCAGATATAGCTCAATGAGCAACAGACAGGTTATTATGAGGAAAAACATAACATGATGCATGTTTTGCTTACCAGTTGGGTTCTTGTTTTTCTTAAGACTCTTGCCACAAAGACACTGCAGCATATGCGTTCCTTTGCTGAAAATGTTCCAAAGAAACCACATTGATTTGGGCGAAAAGCAATCCAGCAGCTTAGACACCCTGAGAAAGAAGAGATCCTTGTGGTTGCATAATAATAATTTGAAATCAGTTCTCCTGAAGAGGGGCACCGGTTTTACCATAGGAAAAACGATAATATTCCGGATCTTCTCCCAGTTTTTTCCCCTCACGTGGTATATTTCTTTGAGACTTCTCAGTGATTGTTTTTTTTCGGCCAGGGTGAATGATTTATCCCCCTCGATCACCACTGGATTATTACCCAAGGGTTGGGAAAAAAATCCTTTTCAGCATGAAGCCAAACAAAAAAGCAAAGAAATCCCAGCAGAGACCAGAACTAATCAGAGAGAACAGTAATGCACAAAAGATCCCCAAAGAGAAAACCATAGCCTTTTACTTGATCGCTCTGAGGATGGGTGGGTCTGCAGAAGGCAAAGCAGGATTCATCTCACTGAGAGAAGACTGCCATTGTGTAGCCCCTAGGAGAGAAGGGAAAAAAAAAAAAAAAAGAGGAAAAAGAAAGAAAGAAAGAAGGGGGAAAAAAGGAAAAAAAAAAAAAAACCACCAGCACACACACACACACCAATACCACCTCCGAAATCGAGTCTAACAGCCGAAGACAGAGCCTCCCTTCTCCCAGTGTCGATTTTTTTTTTTTTATAATCAATCGCCAGTGCTCCGTGAGATCGGATTGAACCTGCAGTTCTCAATCACCACGAAGAAAAGATGCAAATCCAGGTGCCCCCTCCCCTTGTCAGGCTGGTAGTAGGTAGAGAGCGCCACAGATCCCCTTCCTCCTTCCCGTCACTCTCCCAGTTTCCAACCACGGTGAGCATGAGGAAGATCTCCCCTCCGGATTCCTCGCCCAGCCTCGGATGTGAGTTACAGGCATTAGAGGGAGGAGGAGGAGGAGTTGAAGTTTGCATTGAAAAGACTGGCTTTCCATGACGTAGCCACGTGCTTTCAGACCCGTCACCAGTGAGATGCCTCAACCCGCCCGGGGAGGGCAGTATCACTGCAGTCTCAGCGCTACTTTCCCCCTGGAAGTCCCCTACCGCCCGCACCCAGCCCCAACCCCAGCCCTGGACCCTCTCTCCCTCCTCTGCCCACAATGAGTCGGCGGGCTGCTTGCTCCTGGAGCCACCTAACAAGAGTGAAAAGTGGATTTTGAAAAGGGAAATGAACAATTATAATTAGTAAGCCCTGGAAAATATGGGAGAGGGAAGGGGTCTGAAGAGGAACAGTAGTTTCTGACCACCCCTCACAGCCCAGATGAGTTCCACCGCACTTACTTTAGCGAAGACAGCACAGAAAGCCTCTAAAACATGAAGGAAAACTCAAGTCCCTTTAGTTCTTCTCATTTGAATTCTACTTAAAGGGCTGTTTGAAAAATGTAGACTAGGCATACGACAAATATGTACTTACAGAAACAGCCTTTTAAAAAGATAACCACTAAAACCTAGGTGGCAAACTGGATTTTGGTGGAGAGGGTCATATGAGAAAAGTTAACACCTTTTTTAGACAGACAATCCATTATCCTCAAATAATTTTTTTGAACAGAAAACACTCTGCTTAGATTACACCCTAATTCATTGCTTGTTTCTGCGCCCATAATTGAACTAGCATTAAGTTCACCTTCATTCCCTTCTCATCTACACTAATATACAACCATGTCACCCACCACCACCATCTAACCTAACCAAACGGCAAATTTTCTGCTTCCCCAGGATACAACCCAGCTTCCTACTTCTCAGGAAATCAAAAGATTTAAGACAGAACTAAAGATTTTGTCTTATTTGAGAAAAAAATACAATGTAAAAATAGAGCAACTATTACAAAGAATAATATCACAAACTCCAGCGTACTCACGGTTCTCAAATTAACAAATGTGAGCATTTCAACACATTCGTGACCTGAGCTTTTCAGAAAAGTAAAATTGACCTCTCTCACTCTTACTAAGTAAACGGATTAAAGTTATGCCCATTTATTTCCATTTTATGGAAAACTGATATAAGAGTTTTAACTAATTTAAAAACAAGTTCTTAGGGGTGTGTGGGTGGCTCAGTCAGGTAAGCAGCTGCCTTTGGCTCAGGTCATGATCTCAGGGTCCTGGGATCAAGCCCCATATCAGGCTCCATGCTCAGTGGGGAGTCTGCCTCTCTTTCTCCCCCTGCTCATTTCTCTCTCTCTCTCAAATAAATAAATTAATTAAATATTTTAAAAAACAAAAATATGTTCTTAGAAGCTCCATTTTAATTCCAAAATAATAATAATAATAATAATAAAATAAAATCTCAAAATGCCTCTACTGCATGAGATCTCAAACTATCTTATAAACAAAGAGCTGTTGATTTGTTGTTAAGGATTGAGTCAAGAAATTGATTTTTAAAAATTAACACTTTGATTAGCAGTTATCAAAAAATAAAAAGGTAATAACTTTCCCACTGTGAGTTTTTTTAATGTCTGAGATGAGACATCAAAATTTGTACCCAATACCCAAAACCCTTTTGGGAAACATAGTCAATTTTAGGTAAGATAGAAAAAGAATCTAAAATGAATAAATTCTATTAATGATATGAAACTGCAAAGTTAAATAGTGATGCCCTCAGTGTGCCAAGAGAGTCATGTGATAAAGCCCAAGGAAACTACCGAGATTAATGGCAGTCTAAATAAAGTTTGGGAAGTAAAGAAAGAGAGAATACAGAGAGTCTAAAAATTTAATGCCAAATGACTTAGGACAAGCAGTCTGAAGAAAAAAAAAAAGGAAGAACAGAATTCCTTTTTGAAAGGGGAAAAATGGGATAGCATTGCCAAATAATTAAGAAAGCATTTTTTTTTATATTAATCAATTGGGGATGAATACTGTATGCTGCTTCTATAACATTCTGGTGTCCTCTCCTGGTTCTAGAATATCCCAATATGGATGGAAGCCAGAGAAACAGTTGAATCAAAAATATTCTCCCATCAAGTTCTCCTAACTTTACATGGCTCTAAGGTTCTATAAAAGTTTGCTGAGTTCCCTGAGGTATTTCACAAGTAGAGTAAAATCTGGGGAGATGTTCTGTAATTATGGAAACTTTTTACATGCTAAGTTTGTGTAGAAAGAACACTTCTCATACTGGTTCTTCTTGCATTTCAAAATTGGACCCTCTTCTTTACATTACAACCATGAATTTGATCCCTCCTCAAAAAAAGATTTTTGCCAGCAAGCTGTGGTTTGTCTTCCTATGTATTGATGGAAAATTTATTGCATCTTTGTCCTGTCACCTAAGGAACAACATAAAAGGTCATTAACTGTGACTACTATTTACTGAGAATCTATTATGCCAGGCACTGTGTTAGTTGCTTCTCATTTTTTATGCCATTTAAATGAAAAATAAATCTTTTAGTACAATGTATGAGATTTCTATAGTTCCTTTCTATATTTATTGATACATTATGTATTTATGTTACATAGGCTATTTTTAACATTATTAAACAAACAAACAAAAATACCAAATGTTTTTTTTCTGGAAAAGATGGCCTAACCCTGGTTCCAAAGGATTTGCAATTTCTGATGACCTCTGAGGCCCCCAATTCAATTATTCAACCATTATTTTTTGAGCATCGATCCCCGTCCCCCCACCCACGAAAGTTTTCTGTATAGGACTCCATTTTGCAGGCTAACCCATAAAATCAAACCAGCTCTACAGTTCCATAATAAAGAAGACCACAAGTAGCCCAAGACTCAATATAGGTTTCTGGGGACTGCCAGGTTTGGGATGATCTGAAGGTACTTACAGAGACCTGAGTTCAGACCATTATTTAAGACCATGTTTTGGAAGACTATCAGTACTGTTACTTATGTTTTGCCATGCTACAAATCACTATTAGACAAAAAAAATTAGAACTATTAGAAAAAAATGCAAGCTTTAGAACACATGTAAGTAAAGCTAAAATGAGGAAAGCTTCATCATAACTATAAGAAATAGCCGTAAAATTTGTAGCATATATAGGTAGAAAAGACTGTTTTTCATTACACTGAGATAAAATAAACCCATTAGTCACTATCAAGGTCATCTAAAAATTAAACATATCCACAGCACATCATAGTTAACTAACCTAAAGATAAGTATAATGACTAGAATTTCAGAACAAAATACACATTTTATTTTAATATAAAACATGAACTTTCATAAGATTAGGAATCAAAAGTCTTTGTAACTGTCTGAGCATGCTTTTTTCTAATTATTCCCAGGAGTTACTTTTCTATGTCATTCTTTCTTTTAATAATAAAATCCGAGTGCCCACCACAATTTGGGAAACACATGGATACCCAGGTGGAGAAGAGAATGCCCCTCTCCGTCACTGTGAAGTTGTGGTCATCTGACTGGATTCTGACCAATGAGATGTGAGCAGAAGAAGACTTCCTGGTCACATTTTCAAAAGAAATCACTTGTCTTCATTGTTCCCTTTTATCCTCTCTGTGAGCTGAAAGGAATTGTGTGAGCAGCTTTGACAGCACAGACAGGTACACACCCCAGGAATGAAATACAGAGACAGAAGAAATGGTCAGAGCAGCCAACTTGTCCTTGACTGCCCTGTTAACCTCTGCACTTCAGATGACAGAGAAAGAAACTTTTATTTTGCTTGAGCCACTGTATTTTGTGTGAATTTATCACAGCAGTTTATTCTCTCTATGCTCTTAGGGACTGGTCTGCCATTAATAACAACACACTTATATTTGGGTTACTTATGTTAAAAAGATAAAGAACGCAAGTGCATCACTTATAACCTATCGCTTTATTCACAGCCTGTGACTCTCCTTTCCATTCACCAAAGCAGCTACTGACCTCTTAGCTGCCTTTTATAAACTCTCCTGCTTATCCTCGTCACCGTTGCAAACATCCCATTGTCAGATCTTACTTCCTTTGTCTCCTTCTCTGCCCTGCTCCCAGCCCATCAGACATAACCTATGCCAGTTTGGAGCTTATGACCATAACAATAAAGCTTTGATCACTGAAACGAGAAAAAAGACAGAGGGCAGAGTGATTGGAAGAAAAGAGTAGGTCAGAAAGAAAAAAAGAAGACCAGTGTGTACATGAGGACCTCCTTGTCTATATTTACCTTGTAAGCCCTTTTCAGAAACATGGTGCCTTTTGTTGTTTGCATATCATTCCTTCTCTATTGTTGCTGTTAAGGATTATCATCACTTCTTAAGGGATAATTCTAAATTCTGCATCACTGTACCACTCATTAGTACCATTTTTCCCTTTTCCCTATGTACCCACATGGATTCATGGCATACAAAACCTCTGCTCCTCTCTCCTAGAGGGAACAGTCTGGAAAGGCAACTCCACTCCTTCTCTCTGCCTCCTCCCAATTTCTTAATAATGAAGGAATGACTTGAGTGGCTTAGCCCCCTCTCTCTCGTTCTTTAGATCTGTCTGCAAAAAGTTTCCAGACTCCTCTCCTTCAGCTCTTCTCTGTGGGAAACTCTGGGTCAGCCTCAGAGCCCACAGCCTGTCTTCTAGAAGCAGGTCTGAAGACTGGTCTCTCTCTGTACTCCTCAGGGGGCTTGGAGCAAACGTCATCAGTGCCCGCATATAGATGGCTTTCGTTCTGCCGTATCGGTGTGTACTAGTTCATGTCCAGCTTCCCGAATCTCCATCTCTGTACCTGAGGGATTTTTTTTTCCCCGACCATGGAAGGCCCCGCTCTCCAGGTACTCACAGAAAATCCTGGGAATGAACACTCCCTAGGAGAATTTCTCTCGTGACAAAACAGCCAGCTCCCTTACCTCTTGGAGGGATAACGATGAGGCATGCGTTTTCCATCTTTTCCCAGAGTTTCCCTAAGGGATTGAGGCAGTCTCGCACTGGGATGGCTGGTTTATCGGCATGTAATTGGCCCTCTCCCCTTCCCCATATCCATTCCCCACTCATCTGCTCTATTATCTCTCAAATAAACAACTTACACGACATCCTCTGCATAAAAACTCAAACCAATAAGGGTTACAAGAGAAAGCAAGGGTTCTGGGCAAATGTGCCTACTCTGTAGAAGCTCTTCCTTGTGTGTTCATTGAAGTTTCCAGATGGGGAGGTAATATTTGGTGAAACCAATTATTGCCGAGAGGTTAAGTTTCATTCCCCCCAAACAACCTCATCAGTAATAAAACTAATATTTATTACTATCTTTCTAACTTGTGTGGCCACATTCCCTAAGTGAATTTGAACTCAGAAGTGGAGAAAGGAGGCAGGATTAATTATCACCTCATAAAACCCCCAAATACTAGAAAATCATATGAGAAAAGTCCCCACCTTTGTTCCTATTATGTTCAAAGAGTATAATCCTAAAGCAGTGAGGAACCTGCCAAGAGACACAGGCAAATGCAGGTGAATTCCCCTGAGTCCTCAGAAATATGAGTTTCTCTTGGCAAAATGCCACAAAGCTTCATTTCTCATCTAAAGGAACTGTGTGTCTCAGCCCATATAGGTTAAGTATGCCGGGAAGTAAAGCCCCAATTTCCTATATAGCCTCAGTGAGTGTCTAGGGACCCTTCTTTGCACCTGAGGCAGATGGGAATTAATGGTATACAAGCAGGATTGCCCGCAAATGACTGGAAGGGTTCTGCAGATGTACTGTGATATCAACGTCTCTAGACCCTTACGACAATGCTTCTTACTTAAAAACATTAAAACATTTTTAGTGTGATTTCATTTCACACACAATATGAATTACATATCTTTACTAAAACCAAATCAAAGCAATGGCAACTTCTTTACAGACGACTTCCAACTACACTCTACTTTCTCCCCATTAACCCAAAATTTTGTTATTGCCTTCTTCTAGGAAAGTATGCTCCAGGTGAAAACCATTGCCATTTATGATCTGAAGTGTTCTCAAGGAAAACTACATTTTCTGTAAACAGGATCCTATTCTTTATCTCTAGAACTCTTGAATAGGATGACTTTGG
Source organism: Meles meles (assembly GCF_922984935.1). NCBI lineage: Eukaryota > Metazoa > Chordata > Mammalia > Carnivora > Mustelidae > Meles > Meles meles. Next base: position 77,193,529 of record NC_060079.1, read on the forward strand.
ATATATCATTTTTCATTTAAAGGAGAAATTCATCCACTCAACTTTCTCAATTTGGGAAGAGACATATATTCAGAAATGCAGAATGTTATTTATCCTGGACAATAGTTCATTTTCTAAAATTTGTGTAAGTGGGGAATATGAATTAACACTATGGAATACATGCCTGAAAAGAGGACGTCTATCCCTCTGCACAATGAACTATCTATGGTCAACTCAGCCACTCCCAATGCCACAATCCAAGCTTGCCCGGAGAAGCCAGGAACCCACTTCTGAAAGTACCTTTTCTGTGTGGCTCCAGGTTAGTTCTCTCAATGAGAGGCCCTCAAATTGAGATCTGGAAGCAGAAAAGAAAACACCAATTCTCTGAAGGCAGTTGACAGGCAGTGAAGATTCGTGGTGGTTTCTTGGTGGCTCCTGAGAACCTTGGCTCTCCTAAGAATCATCCCAGTCAATTCTTCAGTTTCTGCTTTCAGTGCATCGGGCTGAAATAATGCATAATAGTAGTCTTGAGTTTCATTCCTAGCTTTTCCAACAGTCCTAAATCCCCAGTTCACATATTAAGACCCTTTGAAATCAGAATACAACAAATGTTTTCAGTTTTCCAGATTTATCCTGGATGGAGACACTGTATTTTCTCTGCCTACATTCCAAACCATTACAGGTAACTGGTACCTGTTGATAAAGAACTTTCATTGAGTTTGTAATAGTTTATTTGATATCCAAATACCCAGCATGACAATAAGAACTTTGATCAGGATATTTTATTACACATCATTAAAAATATAAACTATATGAACAGAGAGATTATTTCTTCCTAAAAGTATTTACTGAGCGCCCTACCAAACATGGACTTCCATAGACCACTTTGAACTGAATGAATATGACTTAGTTGGGCTTATTTCTTATGTTTACCCCAGAAAAGAGATTCATAAAATCTACTTCAATTCTTCTAGAAGAAATGCATGGGATTATCTTACTTCTAAACCCAATTTCCCTGTCATTAAGTTAAAATATGTCTTTTATAAAGCAATTTACCAAAATCAATGTAAAAATTACAACTTGAAAAAATGTGTCATATATACTAACATTTAGATTGCAGAGTAAATGAAGAAAAATGCCAACTCAGAGGATTTACACTCCAAAAAATAAATGGCACAAGTTTGTTGGACCGTAAATTTCTAGAGGTCAAAGATTGAAGCTATTTAGCTTGCTTACTATAGCACACTAATAATCTCGATGTGTACATATTTAATTATCCCGAACATGTGATTTCCACAAAAATGTAGATTCTAAAGATTACACTATGAGAAAAACATCCCATTTCTTTGTTCACATCAACAGACATTTTCATGAACACTTATAATATTGCAGATTTAAATGCACATAATTGAATTGCTGTCCATGCAGGTGTAAAAAATATTTAAAATACTGTGTTTGAACATTAATTTGGTTTAATGTATTTTTGGCATCTGGACAGTAATGCACTTATACTTTATTACTTCTCTGAATGACAAATAATAGAATATATACACATATGTATAATGGCTCAAGATATTATTACTTAGCATTAACTTTGTTTTTTTAACATCAACATGGCAATAAACAATACACAAGTAATTAATCGAGCATATCCAGGCCAATAAGTTTAGGTTTTATTTAAGGAATTTATGCCTTGGATAAATTTGCAATAAAAATATACAAACATATTTTAATCTCTATATCAACCACTTTTCTTCAATTAACAGGCACTCCTCAAGCTCTGATACACATTAGGATATTTTTAAATTTTATTTTAACTTTTAAAATAAGCACGTAGGTTATGTAACCATTTCCAAGTTTGGGGATGTGTTTGTTTTAAAGCTCCGTTAGTAAACTGAGTATGATATTAAGGCACTATTTTAACATCAGATTTTCAGATATGTTCAGGCAGCAGAAGGTAGAAGTCTTGACGCCCATGCAGAGGCAAGTGACATGCTGTTACAGCAAACTTAGGTCACTAAACATACTTCCACAATCTTCATTAGTTTATACTATGAACAGCAGCCCTGGCAGGCATCAAAATCTCAGGTTAAATTTGAGAGAAAAAATATAGTGGGGAAAAAAAACACACCATCAACAATATTCTAGTTTTATTTCCTACGCTGTAGGAAAAAACACCACTAGTTACAGAGAAACGTGACCATGTATTTCTTGAACACTGAAACTTCAGCGGCAGCTAAACGTGGGAGCCTGTGTCTGGAGTAAAATGCAAGCCGCGTTCCATTGGTCGAGCTAGTGCCGAGGCATCAGCCGACATCTTTTTCCCATTGGTTCACCCTGGGGCTGACTTTTTCTCATTGGTCTTCCAGGCATAGTGCATTTTTCTAATTGGCCAACCCAGAAGGTATGCTTTTTCTGATGGTCTGCCTTAAAGAGAGGCATTTTTTTCTGATTTTTTTCCCCCCCGATTCGCACAGAGTTCTGGATTCTTGGCCTTCCTGCCTAGGACATATGAAGACAAAGGAGACCCACGAGAAGTTCCCATGAGACCAAGGAGCCTCTTCTCTAAAGAAGAGAATGTTGCACATAGATTGATCAAAGAAGACAGATTCAGAAGGAATGGTTAAGTTTTGAATACGTAGGAAGTTTGAAATTTAGATCTTGGCTCATTTGCCACCATTCTTTAGTTGCTTAGCCCAGACGATAATGAGCCTGGTGATATTCTAAAGAATTTCCTTGTTCTTTAAAACCTGTCAATCACTGGCTTTATTGACATCTTTGTACCAGAATCTCTTCTCAAGTACCCTGTCTCTCCAATTTGTTATGTGTTCGTTTCTGCACAGGAAAAATATATATCTAAAATATGCAAAAGTCAGCATTGAATAGAAGTCGACCAGAAGCCGACTGGACCGCTGGTCTGTATCTAATGTATTTGAGGATTAATAGTTCTATTTATTTACAAAATATTTGCCCATCTGTATCATGCATGCCTGCCGATTTTATCTCCGGCATTTAACCAGCCAATTCATCAGAAATTCGGCCAGCCTCTATGCCTGTGAGAAAATCTGCACCCCTAAAACATTTCAGCTTTGTCTACGTGAGACTGACCAATAAATGTTTAAAAATTTCAACCATTGGCGGCCTGGGTGACTCAGTTATTAAGCCTCTGCCTTCCACTGAGGTCATGATCCCAGGGTCCTGGCATAGAGCCTTACATCCAGCTCCCTGCTCAGTGGAGAGCCTGCTTCTCTCTCTCTCTCTCTCTCTCTCTCTCTCTCTCTCTCCTGCTCCCCCTGCTTGTGCTCTGTCAAATGAATAAATAAAATCTTAAAAAAAAAAAAAATTCCAACCCATCTCAGTTCGTTCTTTCTCTCTCCCTCTCTCCCTCCAACATGTTACTTGCATGAACACACACATACGCAAAACTATTTGAGTTTGATTTTTCCTAAATTAACCATTTTTATTACATCCTTCTGAAAAGTAACTAAGTGACACAGTGTTGCCTGCAGAAAGGTATTTTGTGGGTTTTTGAAAACACTGGCTTCAGGGAAATAAGGATACGGAACAGGTTGGGACCATTTCCACAAAATGGGGCTGAGTAAAATCCTATCAGGTTTGGCTTTTAAATAGTTTTTCCAAGACCAACACACCATTTCTCTTACCTCTTCTCCACCACCTTTGTCCATGTTGGAATTACGGAAAACGAGCAAGTTCACCAGCAAGTCATGAGCAAAATGCTTCATGGACCCTTTGCACTCTGCAATGTTATAGTTGTATGTTTAAAATTAGACTCTTCGGGGAAAACGTCATTAGGTGCATTTTTATTTCAAGGTATTAATCTATTTGCTATTCACTTATCTCAATAATCCATAAACTCTGTCTTTTAATTGTTCATCTATTAAAATTTCTTTTTTATTATCTTCCTGTCCTTGATTCCTATACTATTTTCCTTTTATCATTATTCTCATTAAAAGTGATGTGTTCAGAGAATATGGTGTGTTGAGACTTCCATAGGGCCTGGTGCATGGCTGATTTTCACTCTCTGATCACTCAAGATTCTTCTCTTTCTCTGATGATCTGTAGTTATTTTGTGATGCATTTATGGGTAGATTTATCTCTATTGAGGCTATTTTATGCAGTGTACCCTCTTCCTGAATTCCAAAATTCTTTACTCTTCAAATATTTACTCTTTGCCCTTCTCTTCTTGTCTTTTCCTAGAAATTCTATCGTGGAAAATATTGATCCTTTCTTACTTTTTGCGTTTGGTTATGATTTCTTGTGCGTGTTTGACGTAAGCTGTATCTTTATTTCTCTACTAAAGCATCTTAAGCGTACTCACATTGAAGTCTCTGTCATATGTCCTATGAAGTAAATGTCACATGGGTTAAATTCACATTCTGACTGTTGATTTTGTTAGTGGTTTTTCTTAGCCGACGATTCAAGTGTGTGTTGGTATTCAGGCTTTTAGAAGGTGGGCAGGAAGATTCTGTTTAGATCTTTATTTCTCTCCCCTCTCTCTTCTCCCTCATTCTGCCTAAAGGCTGCTGCCTCCCTGTAGCACCTGCCAGGCCCACTGTCCAGACCAAAATCTACAGCATTTCTGGTTCTCACAAGCTGCGATGATGCACAGGACACTGCACATTAAATCCCCAATGCAGTACTTAACCCTGAAAACTTGCCTAGTATCTGGAACACTTCCGGTAACTGTGGCAGGAAAAGAAAGAATGTGGAAAAGCACGTACTGGCTTTAGAAGCTTCCTTTTGGAAACGAGACACATGACTTGTGCTTCCATGGCCCTGTTGCAATTCTTCTGACCACAACCGTTTGACAGTGTGGTGAAATATAACCCTCCCACAAGATGGGAAACCAGAGATTGGTCATTAGGAACACAATGTTTCAGGTTTGCCCTGCCCAACACCAAACATCTGTCTTCTTTTCCTTTCTCCAGGCTGAGTACACTCAACCCTGGCCAGAGGAGACTTAAAACTTCTATCCAATCACTGCTCAAAGCCAGGCTCTCCAAGAGACACACAATAGTTTCTACCGCATACAGAGATGAGGCTTTTCTTGATCTGGAGACTCAGGAACTAAAAGAGACAAAAGTATCTGCTTCTCACACTCCCAGAAGATAGTGGGAAAGGATAATACTGGTGTACTTGCTTTTGCCGAAAGAGGGAAAAAAGAGAGAGAAATTAAGAAACACACACACACAGAGAGAGAGAGAGAGAGAGAAGGCATAGGAACCAGCAAATTTAAACTCCCGCTGAGCAAATGCCATGAGGAGCTCAAATGCCAGGGGTGGGATGTGCTGTGCTCTCCGGGAGGACCTCCCAGCCCACTGCTCTCCACACCCTTTGATTCAACTCAGCAGAGGGCCTCCTTTTTTCCTTTACCATCCTTGGTCACAACTTGAGAGAGCATTGAAGAATATGTCTTCCTTGAGAGCCAAGCTTCTCAGCCAGCTTCCCTCCAGTGGAAGTATGCGCTGTCTCAGTCTGTTCAGGCTGCTGTAACGGAGTACCATAGACTGGGCAGCCTACAAACAGAAATTTATTTCTCACAGTTGTGGCGGCTGGGAAGTCCACTGGCAGATTCAGTGTCTGGTGAGGGCCCTCTTCGCAAGCCAGAAGGGGAAGGGATCTCTCTCCAGTCTCTTTTATAAAGGCATGGATCTCACTCATGAGATCTCTGTCCTTACAACCTAATCGCCTTCCAAAGGCCCCAACCCCAAATGCCATCACATTGGGGATTAGGTTTCAAAATACGAATAAGCAGCAGGTGTCTATGTGGCTTATTAAGTATCAATCACAGTCTCTATCGGTCCAAGCTGATGCCTCTTTGTGTTGTATAATTCTCTCAAAAACTTAGGCGTCTTGTTATCTATCTTCTTCCCATCCATTTTCCTGTTCCATGCCCCACAGCCAGGGTAAATGCAGCTACCATATGTTCAAAAGGCATCGGTGGGAAAGCCACACACAGTCTCTCTTTCTTGAGCCATTTGGTCCAACTATTTACTCGGAGAATGTTAATCTATTTAGAAAGTTTAGCAACCAGTGTGATCAACATGCTCTTTACTTGGTCCTTACCTTAAGACCGAGTCTTCATTAGCCTTTGACATTCCAGGAATTTCTCAATTTTATCTTTTGATGCTTCAGTCTGACATCTACTTCTCTTTTCAACCTACCAGTCCCTGAATATGTAGACAATCTCTATTCTTTTTCATTCTTGCTTGCAAATTAGCCGATATGGTCCTGATCTTGTCTCTTTCTTGTAAAATAAACTTTCAAATGCAGCCAACAGCAGCCAATGCATACTTCTAAAAGCTTGTTTTCCCATAAAGCTACACATTGATTAGGCATATAATTTGCCTTCTAAGTTAACACAGGCAACCATTTTACTAAGTAATTTGCCACTACATAACATGGATTACTGCGCTTCTAACCTCCATTATCAGTTTCCTGGCAAACTAATGCCTACCCCATAAACCAAAGCCACATATTTAAGGTTGTGTGTTAAAATAGCACGCCAATCCTGATTCCAGTTTCTGTTTCCATCAGATGGATCCGATTATACTGCAGGAGTAGACAAGCCTAGAATCTCAGCGGCTTCAAACAACGAATGTTTATCCCTCTGCCACATGTTAATGTCCATTACAGATGGGATGGGGGCACTGATCCCCATCATTGTTGTCCTGACTCTGGGCTCCAGGCTGATAAGGAGAGTCACTCTCTGAAACATCACCAATAACCACAGCAAAGGGGAAGAAGAGCTCGTGAAGCATGACTCTAAAAACTTCTGCCTAAAAGTGACAGACATCACTTCTGCTCCCATGGTCACACAAGATAGGTAAGTCTAATCCTCAGGTAGGAAGCAGAGCTAGGTTTGGTGGAAAATGTTAGAATGTATCAAGTCAAAGAAGTATACTTACTCTTCCTAAAAGAGATAAATAAATAAAGCCAGGCTTGCAAATTGTAGCGGGGGAACTGGAAAACATGAAATGACATAAGAACTACAAATATAAGTATGCTGGATTCTATAACTGAAACGTTCCAGTGCAATTAGGAGCTAGAGGAAGAGGTTTAAGAGCAGATCAAGCCAGACTTAAGACTTTGAACTAGAAAGGAATATCTATGCAGCACATTACACAGACAGACAAAGATACGGCTAAGCATCACAGAGCACGTTTTAAATTAAAGACAGCAACAAACAACATTCTCAAGGAAGAAAGAAAATGGACACATAATGGAAGGTCAGAGATGCTAGAAGAAATAAAGAATAAATAAAGTGAAAAGTAAAAGACTTAATCTAAATACTCTAAAACAAGTGACAATAATGTCTCGTGGGATTTATTTTCTATACAAAGAGAAATAAAATACGTAACAGCCATAGTTTTGAGCTTAGTTTTTACATTGGACTTTAATAAATTAAGAATGCATATTATAACTTCCAGAGTAATAATTAAATAATAAAAATAGCGTATGACTTTAAATAGTGGGAAAATATGATCATAAAAATTGTCAATCCAAAAAGAAGTAAAAAGGAAAAAACAAAAGACACATAAAATAGGTTCAACAAATAGAATATATATAATAAGGGAGAATTTTAATGCAAATATATTCCTAATTATATTAAGTGTAAGCGGATGAAAAGATTCAGATAGAGACAAAGACTTGCAGATTGGATTAAAAAACAATAACAATGATAACAACTTTAAATTATTCATAAGAGACATGCAACATCAGAGGGAAAAATCAGAGGGAAAAAAGCAGTAATAATTTAAAAAAAAATGTACCATGCAGACATTAAGCAAAAGAAAGTTTTTCTTCATTATGATAAAATGTATAATTCTAAAACAAATTTTACATTTGTATATACATGTTATTGTGGCTCCAGAAATTTTTTAAAATATACACATGTTTTTTAAAAAATTAATTAATTAATTAATTAATTAAAAGTAAATATAAAATATATGCATGTACAAGGAGAAGTGAGAAACACACCATCATAATGGGAGATTTTAACACTCTCAACAGACAAAATATTAATAAGCATATATAAGATTTAAACAGCATAATTAATATTAACTAATGGAGACAGAGCTATAAATATATAACCCTGCACCCAGCAATGAGGACTATATCTTCTTTTCAAGCAAATTTGAAACCTTTATAAAATTTGGCCATATGCTGAGGCACAAAGAAGGTCTTAACAAATTTCAAAGACATGAAAGAGTACACAGGATTGTCACTAATCAAAGTGTAATTAATCAAGAAATAAAACACAACAAAATAAGTATAATCTACATATATTAGAATTCAGAAATACATATTTAGGTGACCCATGGTGAAAGAAGACTTTACAATGGAAATTAAAAATATTTAACGAATAGGGGACATGGTTGGCTCAACGGTTGAACATGGGACTCTTGATTTTGGCTCAGGTCATGATCTCGGTTTGGTGGGATGGAGACTCACCTCTGCCTCCATGCTCAGCTCAGTAGGGCATCTGCTCGAAATTCTCTCTCTCCCTCTTCGCCCCTCCTCCCCTCTGTGCACACACACTCTCTCTCTCTTTAAAGTAAAAACAAAAGCAAAAATGAAATTTTGGGTCTTCATCAAGACAAAAAGCTTCTGCACAGCAAAGGAAACAACCAACAAAACAAAGAGGCAACCCATGGAATGGGAGAAGATATTCACAAATGACACTACAGATAAAGGGTTGATATCCCAGATCTATAAAGAACTCCTCAAACTCAAAACACAGATAATCACATCAAAAAATGTGCAGAAGATATGAACAGACACTTCTCCAAAGAAGACATACAAATGGCTAACAGACACGTGAAACAATGTTCATCATCATTAGCCATCACGGAGTTTCAAACCAAAACCACATTGAGATACCACCTTATACCAGTTAGAATGGCCAAAATTAATAAGACAAGAAACAATAAGTATTGGAGAGGATGTGGAGAAAGGGGAACCCTCTTATACTGTTGGTGGGAATGCAAGTTGGTGCAGACACTTTGGAAAACCGTGTGGAGATACCTTAAGAAATTAAAAATAGAGCTACCCTATACCCCTGCAATTGCACTACTGGGCATTTACCCCAAAGATACAAATGTCGTGGAAAGAAGGGCCATATGTACCCCAATGTTCATAGCAGCAATGGCCATAATTGCTGAACTGTGGAAAGAGCCAAGATTCCCTTCAACAGACGAATGGATAAAGAAGTTATGGTCATGTATACAATGGAATATTATGCCACCATCAGAAAGGATGAATATCCAACTTTGTATCAACATGGATGGGACTGGAGGAGATTATCCTGAGTGAAATAAATCAAGCAGAAAGAGTCAATTATCATATGCTTTCACTTACTTGTGGAACGGAAGGAATAATATGGAGGACATTAGGAGAAGGAAAGGAAAAGTGAATTAGGGGAAATCAGAGAGGGAGACAAAGTATGAGAGACTGTGGACTCTGAGAAATAAATTGATGGTTTGGAAAGGGAGAGTGTAGAAGGATGGGGGAGCCTGGTGGTGGGTGTTAAAGAGGGCATGTATTGCATTGAGCAGTGGGTGTGGTGCATAAACAATGAATCTTGGAACACTGAAAAAATAAAATAAAATAAAATTTTAAAAATTAAATATATAAAATAAATACATCTTTAAAAATATATTCAACTAATGGTAATGAAAAACGGAAGGAATTTTATCATCTAAAATGTTCGTATTGGAAAAGAAGAAAGGCTGAAATTTTAATGAGCTAAAAGTCAATCACAGAAATTCAGTAAAAGAATAGCAAATTGCCCAGATAACCTGGGGTGGGAGTGGGGACGTAACAAAATCAATAAGACGGAATACAAAAAATAAACTAAGAAATATAATTATAAGCTAAACAAGATCAATAAAGCTTTGAAAAACTGACAAACCTGATAAACTCTACTCCCCCAAAATAAATGGAGAAGCACACACACACACACACACACCCATTCACCCATGCAATATTAGAAATGAAGAAGGGGCTATCACCACAGATCTTGCAGATAATAAAAGAATAAAAAGAGAAAATAATGAGTCACTTTGTATGAATAAGTTTTTAATGTTACTTACTTAATTGCTATAGCTTTGTGAATTATGAGGTACACACTCTTGTACTCACTTCACAGATCAACAGAAAGAACCCGAGCAGCTCCCAGAAACTCCCAGTGTGTCTAATGGTAATCACAGCTCTCTTCCTCTGAAAGTAACCACTCTCCTGGCTTTTACAGCCTCACTACCTTGCAGGAGATTCCAGGGAAGGAGCTTGAGGATAAGCTGCCAGTTAGGGAGAAGGAAATCATAAAGTGGGCTGTAGGGAGCCAAGACAAAGGAAGGGAGACAGAGAAATAAGTGAGAGTGGGAGGAAGGGGAAAGTCAGAAGAGTGGCTCTAGAACCCTCAGATGGGAGGTATCAAAGACTGCTAATATCCCTGTGGGATGGTCCCGTTGAAAAGGAAGAAGCAAACAAAGCTGGAGGGTGAGTATAAGAATCCAAGAATCAAAGGGTATGAGAGAGGGGCACCTGGGTGGCTCGGCTGAGTGGACAACTCTGGCTTTAGGCTCAGGTCATGATTTCAGGGTCCTGGATCAAGCCCCACATGGAGTTTCATGCTCAGCATGGAGCCTCCTTGTGGATTCATTCTCTCTCTCTCTCTCTCTCTCTTCCTCTGCATTCTCCCTGCTTGCTTCCTCTCTCTCTCTCCTCACTTCTCCTAAAATAAATAAATAAATCTTTTAAAAAGGATATGAGAGGGGTGCCTGGGTGGCTCAGAGGGTTAAGCCTCTGCCTTCAGCTCAGGTCATGATCTCAGGGTCCTGGGATTGAGCCCCACATTGGGTTCTCTGCTCAGCAGGGAGCCTGTTTCCCCTCTCTCTCTGCCTGCCTCTCTGCCTACTTGTGATTTCTCTCGTCAAATAAATAAAATCTTAAAAAAAAAAATAAAAAGGATATGAGAGAGCTAAAAGCGATGGGATACAGAGCCCAAATGAAGGATCGGAGTATTTCTGGACTTGGAAGTGAAAAGACAGAGAAATTTCTAGCTAATGATTTCAATGTTTAAGCAAAATATGAATCCAAGTTAAGAGTGGCAATGAAAGTATAGGAAGAGGGAATGAGAAATTTATGGAGAAAAGAAAAAGAACAAGACAGTTAAATCAAAAAGTCAGAAAGCAATTTACAAGACAAATCCAGCTGAGTCGTCAGTCAGAGTCAAGTGTCCCTTTTGAATTTTGTATGATTTCTTTAAAGGGAAACCAGTTGGCCCGACTGCAGCTCTCTCCCCCTGCAATGAGCATCTGTCTGTATGTAAGCACAGTACTTGTGGTTGGATGTTGAGTCATCACAGACTGGGGTTTTACCAGGCAAAAATGACAGAAGGAGCAAAAAGAAGGTTAAGGAGATTGCAAGTGAGGAATAATCATGATAAGTCATGGACTGTGAGTTGCACAGGGAAGATCATGAAAACAGGAAAGAGGGGTTAGATAGTAAGAAAGTATTGGGGTAGATTAACTGGAGATGATTAATTGATGAGAATTTTTATAGTAAGATTATCTATGTCCATGAGCTATCAAGAAGGGAAGTGTTGCAGAATTGGGATAAACTGAGGATTTCAAAGGCAGTACAGTTTCTCCCAATGACAAGTTCTTGGTTGGACTGTGGGAGTGGAAGGTTACCAGGGGAGGGAAGCAAAGGATAATGGGAGAAATATTGGTCAAGGAACTGAGAGGCCAGCATGCTGGATGGGACACGTCCCAGGATGTCCAAGTCACTGGAAGGGATGGTATGAGTCAGGAAGAAGGAGAAAGCTCTAGTGAGGAAGCTCTCACCAAATGAGGGAGAGAGGCTTTGAGTTCAGTAGAAAGCAAAGAGGGAGAGAGGAGAATTATTACACTGGCTGGAGGCCATCTGCCCATCAGATCAACCCTGCACTTATTCTGTGCCCCCAGACACTCCCAGATGCATTACTTCAAGTGATCCCTTGCCTTGTGGTTTCTTGTTCGACCACTGGAGAGCCTCTCAGGAGGTTAGAGGCAAGGAGGCCTGGATATCTATTCCCCAGACTAGATGAGGCTGACTGTCCCTTGGCTGAAGGTCACCAATCACTTAAGACAGACAATCCTGCAAGATTCTCCCATTCCAGGTTTTGATAATAACTCCTTCCTTCCTCCTTTGAGGTGGCCTCTGTTTTTAGCTCCAGGTTCCTGCACTGTTCTGTGTGGTTTCTCTACATCCTATTTGTATTTTTCTGAATGCTCCCTTTTTAAAGCCTTCCTTGAATGTTCCTACTTTGAGTGTGCCATCTGTTTCCTTGCTGGTACTCTGACTGTACCATGATAGAATCCAACGGTGTGAGCATGGAGTTTCGGAGAGAGAGGAGGAGGAGGAGGAGGGAGGGAGGGAGGAAGGAAGGAAGGAAGGAAGGAAGTGAGTTGAAGGGAAGGGGAAGGGACGGGAGGAAGGAAGGAAGGAAGATAGCAAGGAAGAAAAAGAGACCAATGATCCAGAAGTGGTGATGAGCATTAAAAGGTCACCTGCCCCACCATGTGGCCCAGAAATATGTGGTGCAAGAAAGAGAAAAATAGTGCATCTGATTGGAAGGCTCTAGGGAAAACAATTTCCTTAGTGACCTGCCAGACATCTGGTAGAAGTCAGTAGTTGAAAGAATTAAAAAAAAAAAAAAAAAAAGATTTGATGGTGGAGAGGAATACGGAACAAATTAGAGGAAGGCAGTCAGATGTCTTAGCTCCTATAGATCTATGAACCATTCTGATAAGAATTAATTCCCTTTGAGACAGGGGAGTAATGACCCCAAAGGTAATTCAGACACTATCAGAGCTGCCTCCTCAGTTTCAGAGAAGAGGGCCATTGTCTCAGTTTCAACAGGCAAGATGGCAGTCACCTGGAACCTTGGGAATATGACCCTTGCCCAGGAGAGCAACAGAGGCAGGACCTCCACCCACTGGGTCCAGAAAGCAGAGCACTGAAATAAAGAGCATCTTGAACCTTAAGATCTAATGATATTTACTTGCTTAAGACCCATCACCCATTCCTTCTTCCCGATTTCTCCTTTTTGAAATGGAAATGTCTATCCCATGACTGTCCCACCACTGTATTTTGGAAGTACATGACTTACCTGGTTTCACAGGTTTGCAGCTGGAAAGAAATTTGCCTCAGGATAAATCATACCTTGGGTCTCACTCATTTTGATTTAGATTATATTTAGACTTTAGACTTTATACTCTAGAGTTAAGGCTGAAGTATGTTAAGATTGTGGGGGGCAAGCTGTTAGGATGGAATCCTATTAATGTATTTTGCATGAAAAAAGGAATGGATTAGGGGTGGAGGTCCAGAAACGGAATATTCTTGTCTCTCCAAAATTCATGTTGATGTCCTAGTCCCCGTGTGATGGTATTTGGAGGTGGAAACTTTGGGAGGTGATTAGGTTTAAGCGAGGCTAGGAGAGTGGGGCCCCCACAATGGAACTGGTGCCTTACTAAGAAGAAGAAGGGACTGGAGCTGATTCTCTCTTCTATGCAAGACACAGTGAGAAGACAGCTGTCCACAAGCCAAGAAGAAAGCTCTCACCAGGAACAGAATCTACCAGCACCTTGATCTTGGATTCCCCAGACTCCAGAACTGAGAGATATAAATGTCTATTGTTTAAACACTCAGTCTGTGGTACTTTGTTTTATCAGTTTAAGCTGACTAAGAGGGGAGATGGCCAGTCAAAGAGCAGTGACAGGAATGGAAGGGAAGTTTGCAGCTTGGGACAGATTAAGGGTATACAGAGAACATAAAGGAGATTTCAGGCAGTAATGAGTGTCTGCAGAGCTTTGGACTTCTGAGGATGACCAAAGCAAACAGGGAATCAAGGCAAAGAGCATTGGAGGCATAGGGGCTTTGGGTTCTAGCATTGCATTATGGCCTCAAACACTTCAATTATTGATCTTGCAATTGGCCTTTTGGGTCATAAGCAGTTTTTTTGGCAGGCACCAGGACAAGGTCACTCTTGTAGGCTTTGGTCAGTGGTCTAACTACAGATAAAGGGCACTCTTCTCAGAATGCAAAGATTATTCTGCAAGTGCTAGAAATCGTTTTAAAGTGGAAGAGACTGGGATGTGTTAAAAGCTGACGCGGAGGAGATCAAAACAAGCAAGGGATTGAAGACACGGGAAAAGAGGGCAATTGGTCAAGAGAAGTCCGAGACGCAACCGGATCCTGAGTGGGGGTGATGGGACGTCTTTCATTCTGGCAGGAAGGAAACATGTTGCTAAGATGTCCCAGGATCTGATGAGAATAGCAGGTAATTTACTCTGCATACTAATTACTCACCGTGAATCTGTAATGGCACACTGAAGTAACAAGCTCTGGGCTGGACAGGTCTGTATCCTTCTCCGTGTATTTTTCATTTCCAGTTTGACCTGCCCTGAGATCTCTGCTTCTTTCTTTTTGGCCGCTATGAATGTTGCCAGTGGTTCTTACCTGTGAGTAGAGCCATACAAGACTGCATGTCTTCTTTGTATCTGGACATTCAAGGCAAAAATTCGGGTTTCTTCTCTGCCCTCTTTTGGTCTAGCAGAAACATTCTCCATGTTATGGTGATGCTACAGATGTAAAAGCTCCGGGGGGGGGGGGGGGGGGCCCTAACTGTTTGACTCCAGACATTGTAGTGTGTTGCCTCCTGTAGAACAAACACCATCACACATGCCCAAGCATTATCGACTAGGGAGGTCACTAGTTACACTAGCTCCGCTGAAGCAGTAACCATCTGCACACTGTGAACAGGGACAGGTGGGTTAAAATCAAAAGATCAGAGGGACAAACAAAATCGAATGAAGGAAGTAGTGGTGTTTTCCTAAATGATCTGAAAATCAGAAACCAAGTCCCAAGTAAATCCAGAGAGATCCCATGTCCAAAGGAGACAGCCCAGGGTTATGTTACAAAATCAGAGTGAAAAATAAATGGGGAAGGGACAAGAAAAGCTTTCTCAGCTTGTCTACAAAGACCTTCTGCAGGCATAGATCCATGAGGAGGAAAGAGAAAGTCCCCAAGATGCCCAGGAGAAAGGGAAAAGTAACACTGATACTAGTTTGGGAAGGAAGAGTAGAATGCGAGAGATCTGAGAGATGCCAACATAGGAAAGTACTTGGCACCCCCTCTTGAGCACAGACCAGTGACCATTTCCAAATGATTTCTGGGACAAAGACTATTAACATTCTACCATTGGTTACAGGGAAACCTATTAAGAAGCAGTTCAGCGGCGGGTCTGCTATTCCATGGGAATAGTCCTGTTCCCCTACCACAACGCCCCGAATACACGAACACATTTCACATAGTGAACCCCTGATACAACTTGATTCATGTGCATAACCAGGTGCCTATTTCCTCTGAACCAAGTGTCTCCCACCCGGGGGACTGAAGGTGAAGCTGATGGAGAGCAGAAAAGGTTCTTTGATCTTTGAGATGCTGAGGTGGAGCAGCCCGGGATGGGTGACCTGGCGCGTTTGGGGGCGGGGTGTTGAGGTGGGCAGGTCCACGGCCAATTCCAGGACAAAGGAGACCGGTCTGGGGCAGCTGGCCGGCCTGTGCTTCAACAGTGACACCATGTGGCAGCAGCGGCTACAGGGACAGCAGAAGACCATTAGACTTCTGTTTTTCTCTCTGCCACAACTGATTATTGCCTGGGACCGCGGACACTTCGAGGACAAAGCCCCCGAGGGTTTCTAACCTACGCGACTGCGCATGCGTGCTCTGCGTGGTGGGGGCGCTGCCGGGAGCAGGACGCCTGCGCAGAGAAGGGAGCGCTTCGCAGGTTGAGAGGACCAGGTCCAGCTGGAAGAAGCAAAGAGACATAACCGCTTTGCACCACTGCTAAACCAGGTGACTCCAGCCCTCCTCCAGCAGGTCTTACTTCACACAGTTCTTCCAGGAATTAGCTGTGTGACGTCGCAGACGTTCTTCAAGCCGTCTGAATGTCTGTCTCCATATCCGCCGATGGTGATGAGGGACGGGATCACTGTGCCCATCGCAGCCATGACTCCACGCTGCGAAGTCTCACATCCTTTCTCCGCTTCTCGGGACATGTTGAAATGCTGCCTTGGGCGTCAGCAGGAGAAGAACGAGCCAAGACTGGAATTGGCTACATTTCTGAATTGTTTATAACTATGACAAATTTGGATTAAACTTTATGAAAGGGAAATGATTTGATCAATATGGTAAATTCATATTAAGAAATATTAGGGAGTTATTAAAAAATGAAGCCTTTGGTGAATTTCAGTGACTTTAGAGATTTCTGATAGAATAATATGAAGTGAAAAAGGAAGTACATAAAGCTTCATATGTAATTTAACGTAGATCACAATTCATATGTACAATTCACATATGCATATATGTATCAATATGGAATTCATAGAGGCTTAGAGAGACACAAAATTCTTAATAATGTATTTTTCATGTGGCTGGGGGCATATTCTGATTTTATCTTCATTAAGTAAAACACTTTAAAAATGAAATTAGGGGCGCCTGGGTGGCTCAATGGGTTAAAGCCTCTGCCTTCCGCTCAGGTCATGATCCCAGAGTCCTGGGATTGAACCCCGCATCGGGCTCTCTGCTCAGCAGGGAGCCTGCCTCCCTTCCTCTCTCTCTGCCTGCCTCTCTGCCTACTTGTGATCCCTGTCAAATAAATAAATAAAATCTTTAAAAAAAATAAAAAAATTAAAATGAAATTAAATAATAGCACTACTTTATAGCTTTCTCAATTTAATACATACAGTGAGACCTTAAGCATTTCCTCTGATATAACTTGATTCATGTACATAACCAGGTGCATATTTCCTCTGAACAAAATGTCTCCCACCCAGGGGACTGAAGGTGAAGCTGATTTGAGAGAAGAAAATCTTTGATCCTTGAGACTCAGAGATGCTGCAGCTTAGCAGCCGGGGTTGGATCAGACTCCCAGGTCACCAGGTGAGATTAGGGCCACCATTTTAAGAGATTAGGGCTTCATTTTGCCCAAGAGATTAGGGCTCCCGCATCATCCCATTGAAGTGGGAGCATCAATGCTCCCACTTTAATGTATAGAAGATGTTCCGTACCTCCTCCAAATGTATGTCCATTAGTTCTTGGCTACATTATAGTGGATACCAATCCCAGATTCTGAAGTGGATACTAGAATTGTGCCAGATAGATGATTTGCAAATACTTTCTTCTATGGTGTGGATTGTGTTTTCACCTTTTGGAAAATGTCCTTTGCAGCAGAAAGTTGAGAATTTCACAATTTTTCCTTGTGCTTTTGATGTCATATCTAAGAGATTTTATCCATGAAATCTTTTTAAAGCAGCCAGAAGCAACAAAATGCTATATACTGGAATGTTTTTCCTTCTTGGGCACCTGTTTCTTTTTTCCCGGTTTCTTGCAAAATGCCCGATGAGGATCCTAATTTTGCAGCACCTGTTTTGGGACCTCCTGTGGTAGGTATCTGCTGTGTCACCATCTCTGTCCCCACCCTCCCAGCTTGTCATCACATTGTGAGAGCCTCTCCGTGTCTTCTCTTGCCAAGTCCAGTCTCCAGCAAATCTCTCGGTCTTTTATTGGCTTCTGGCCAATAGAAGATAAACCAGTTGACCTACAATAATCATCTCACCCAATGCCATCTTGTCCACCAGCAAGACAACACTTTCTATTATCATGCAAAATAGCTTGACTCTTCTTTATCCCAAGCTCCACATTCTGCACCAGGTTCTGGATGGATATTACTCTGCATAACAAGAATTCCACTAAAGCATTTGCCATGTGCCCAAACTCTCCACAATGTGAGTTCCTACCAAACATTGATTCTGCCCCCACTCTTGGAATGGGAAGAACATTGCAATTTTAAAAACAGCACGTTATTATTTTTACACATCATGTGTCTTTTACAGGGCGGGGGGGTAGGTAGTGGCTCATGGCAAAAAGGGAAGTAATTTCATCTTGTGTCTATGCAGGCATCCTCCGTGCAGTATGGCTTTGGGGCAATGTCCCATCTTGGAGGGGAGGGAGTCTCCTGACAGAAGCACTGACAGCTGGCAGATGGCCCAGACACAGTGCTAGCACGTTCACTTGGGCCTTTGCAGATATCATGAATATACTTACAAGACAGGACATTTTTATCCCTTATCTGGACATAAGGGGGATACAAGAAGTATATTAATAGAGAGTACCTGTTTGGGAATGCATGTAAGACACCCCACTGTGATTTGCAGATACAGAGTTTCAGATCCCAGATATGTGGGGTTAAATTAAGGGAAAAGAGGAAATTTCAGCAACACTACAGAGCTTGCAAATGGATGGTCTCATGCAAAATTAAACACCTAAATGGGATTCAGAGGCAGATTCTGGTCATTTCTAATTTAATGAAATAATAAAAAGGGTAAATTTTTAATTTTTTTGTAATGACTTCTTATAAAACTCAGAATTAAGCTTTATAAATTCCAGGCAATGACTCATCAATTAGGGGCACCTGGGTGGCTCAGTCGGGTAAGTGGTTGCCTTACCTCAGGTCATGATCCCAGGGTCCTGGGATTGAGGCCCGAGTTGGGCTCCCTGCCCAGAGAGCCTGCTTCTCCCTCTCCCTCTGCCTGCCACTCTGCATACTTGAGCTCTATCTCTGTCAAATAAATAAAAACCTTTAAAAAAGTAATAACTCATCAATTAAACCTGACAGAATATCTTGTGGATCGTATTTATTGATTTCTCAACTTATTGAAGTACAATTACATTTACTCTGATGCCTCCAAGGCTAGACAAAATATGAAAGGCTGATAATTGAGAGGTTGACATAAAATTAAATAAGTCAGTATGCCCTATCATGTACTTGAAAGTAGTAAGAAGAAAATTAGTTGCATTAAACGCATCCTGTCATTTCATCTTTTCTTGAGGAAACTGTACTCTGGAGTATTTTGTGGAAAAATATAAAAATCATAGAGGTATGGACATTTCTATGCATAAACTCAAAATTGAATATGGGCCAGTGTGAATATCAGGAGTGATTAGCAGTGTTGTTTTTACAGTGAGCAAAGGGGGAAAAAAAGAAAGAGAGAGACAAACCAAGAAACAGACTCCTAACTATAGAGAACAAACTGGTGTTTGAGGGGAGATGGATGGGGATTAAGGAGCGCGCTTGTGATGAGCACTGGCTGATATATGGAAGGGTTGAATCGCTATATTGTACACCTGAAACTAATATTACACTATATGTAATCTACCCGGAGCTTAAATTAAAACTTTAAAAAAATGGGTTGGAACGCTTGGGAAAAAAAAAAAAGCATTGCTATTTATCCTTTTACAGTAAAAGGCAAATGACTTGAGTAATAGTAACTGCTTTCATTTCAGTCTTACTATCATTCCATGAAATGGTATTTAAAAAAATAATAATTTCAAGGCAAGTGAATAAAGACCCCTAACCTGTGTCACACAACTCAGTAACCTCCAAATGTGTCTCCTGAGCACTTGAAATGCAGCTAATTCAAAGACAGGATGTAAGTGTGAAATACCCACTAGGCTTCAAAGACAGTACAGAAATAGAATATAAAATATCTCAATAATCATAGTTTTATATTAATTATAACATAAAATATCTTTAGACATAGGGGTTAAATAAAATATATTATTAAAATTATTACCACCTATTCCTTCTTACTTTTATTAATGTGGCTGCTTGATAATTTTATGTACTTTAGTGGTTTGCTTTGTATTTGTTGGCTAGAACTGCCTGAAAGGATACGAAAGGAAATGTCTTAAACATGATCAGAAACAGGAGGGTGCAGGCCTCCGTGGACACAGCAGGCAGGCCGCACAAAGGAGGAGGCTGGCGGGGCCCAGGCATCATGGCACGACAGCGTCTGTGGGTCCTTCTGCCTCGGATGCTCCGTGGAGAGTGCCTGTCTGCAGTCTTATATCTGCCCGAGCTGTAGATATGGTTTTATACAAGACCTTCCAGAAGGGACCAGGAGTTCATTGATTCCACCTCTGCCGAGCCCCCGGGGACCAGAGCTGGCAACTTTTTGAGGACTTGGTTCAGCACCTTCTGAACCTTGCGTCAAGGTCATAGACGGATAAGAGTAAACTAACCAACAAGCAACAATAGCAATAACAATATAACAAAAACAACTCTTGTGAGGCATAGAGAGATGGCTCCAGAACTCACCGAGAAGTAACAATAATCTTACAAATAAGAGCAATGAGCATGCAGTTTGTAGTATGTTAGACTCACGCACTTCAACACTGAACAAAATATCCTACGAATCATTTATATATCGGTCTTGACACTTTATACTCACTTGGCACTCCGGTCTCTTCTGTAGCGAAGGCATTAATTAATATCTCTCTGTGGGGAAGAGAATGAAGTAAATGGTCACATCATAGCCCTGGATGTCTGAAAGCTGCAGAACAAGGTGTCCAAACTGGGATCTCCCAAGAGGCACTCTGGAGAGCTTTGCACAGGACTATCACCAGCATCAGAAATACCCAGACCCCTGAATGTCCCATTCCTTTATGTGAAATAGGAGATTTAGAAGGACGGGCAGGGAAAAACTATTCTCACCTGAACTCATGAGGGGGAGTGATTAAGCTCATAAGCAGCATGAGAATTAACAATGAATTCATAACTATTTACTTGGAAGCCTTCTTTTATTACTCATTGCCTTTGAAGCTAAGTAGCCTTACAAGTTTGGACAACCCACAGCTACGATAGAAAAAAAAATCATTGTCAGGTTGGAATCTCCAGCAACTGGAACTGGTGTTACCAACTCTTCTCAGTATTTCAAAAATCCTAATATCAATTATAATATGCCCATGATAAGCCTTTCTGTCTGAGCCAGACAGATTGTTCCTTTACTCTGAGTTGAAATTGTGTAAGCATATATACCAATGGACTGCCCCAAGCCTTTGGAACAAGAAAGATCTGGTTTCACGACCCAGGTCCACAATTTCTGTGTGACTTCGGGCAAGTTGGGTAACGTTCGTCTTCACTTGTAAAAAGGGCACATTTGTACCTACCTAATAAGGTTTTTGAAAAGATGAAAGGAGATAACTATAATTCACCTTTGATGGCATAGTAAGAAATTTTAGAATCTGTGGAGAAAACAGTAACAATAAGGGACCCTGCATGGTAAAAATATGGGAAACATTCAGTTAATTAAATGGTGTCCAACTGTATTGTGCGCAGTCCCAGAGTAAAGACAGCTGCCTCAAGAGTTTCTAAAGTCTTGACACTGAGAATGTGGCCCATACCAATGCCAGGCCAAGGCCACCAAGAAACCTCTCCCTTTATCTATTTTACATATTTACACAATGCATGTGGTTCATAGGATTTCACTGAATATATGCAAAAGAGTTTCCTGCTATTGAAAAAAACTTTGATAGCCATTGATTTAGAGAGGGTAAATCTGATAAAATTTGGTAATATAATCTGATTTAACCTGAACTAAGCTTTTTCAAGTAATGATGTCACATTAACCTGGCATCATTCCATCCCTTTTTAATCTCCGGGTGGAAAGAATCATTTGTGGGTCTTGGAATCTGCATTAAAAATTAAAACAAAACAAAACAAAACAAAAACAAATCTTGATACCATCACAAGAAGAAAGAGGAACAAAGAGGAAGACTTTGCCGCTGACATTACTGTAACAAGGAAGACGTATTACCATGTGTGCAAGGAACTTGATTTATCTTCAGCAAATCATTTTATAGATCAATACTGAGGTCTTGAGCAGAAACCACATAGTTTTGTTTTGTTTTTCTCATTGCTCACCCATTCAAGCCATACAACAGTCTTCACCAAGGATGAGTCCAGATTTATCCCACAGGGGTAGTGAAGAGCTACATTGATTGATTGGCCATGTTTTCCAGAACTGGAGATTTACCAGGACACACAAGACTGTCTGGAAACATTTGTTCTCCTGGCATGGTTGATATTGTTGTTGTTTTGTTTTGTTTTGTTTTCTGACCCTTGCTGACTTCCTCTGGCTTCCACTTTCATGAGAAGTTCCCAAACTCAGTAAAAATCGTAATACCTAACCCTCTTTAGTGACAGGATCCACACTGAAACTTGGCTTCAGAATCCACAAGCCTCACCATTACTCCTTACTGAGTCAAGCACCATGTTACAGGGAAAGGGGAAAAACAAGAAATTCAGTTATAAGCCACAGGCCTATGACTAGCCTAAAACAAAAGGATTGTCACATTTCCAGGCAACCCCAAGGGGGACCATACACAGAGATTTCGGGCCCTGTGTCAGAGTAACGCGAGTGCTTGTTTCCCAGGCAGGATTCTCTGCATGAATTTCAGAGGAGAGGAAGCTCAGAGAAAAGGTTCAAAGGAACCTCAACGGGAAGAGTAACGAACTCATCTAGGACCGAAAGGTATTCCTTTGCGTCCTACACAAATATGTCACTAACTCCTCCCCTTCGTTCTCTGAGATGAAGGGCAGGGCCCAGGAGAGCCGGGAGAGATTATTAGGTGAAACAAAAGAACCACAACCAGAGCAGAGCCAGCTTCAAAATAATAAAGAAAAGACTTGGACTCCTCTCTGAATTCCAGGAGGAAGATTCTTTGCTGTAGGAGGAGCTGTGAAAGACAGGACGGAATGTGCATGAGTCCCGTCACCAGCACATTGAAATCCGGTCTTCAAAATGAACAGATGGCCTCACACCAAAGCCCTCGAGTGTGTGTTTGAAGTACACATCGCGGAGTTCTGGCAAATAAATTGTTTCCTGAGCGGCTGACAACTCAATGTGCAGCAACCTGCGCTTTGAAAGCCACTGGCTAAAAAGAAAGTAAGTTCAGGAAGGAAAGTCCTGAACCACTTGTAACACTTTCCCAGTAGAAAAGGATGACAAGAAGAAAGGAACCCAATTGGCCAGATTCTAAATAAATGAGTTGTGGAAATCAAAGAATTTCAGGGCAGGACTCAGAGCAAACCCTACGTTTCTCACTGTATTATCTTACCTCCAGTAAAGACTGTTGTGGTTGCTTTAATTCATGCCTGGAATTTTCCAGAAAGCACTGTCCAGTTTCTTTGTGAATGTGTCGTAATTCCTCTCAATGCCTAAGTCCCCTGGGGACTCAGAGGTTTTACCTTTGTCTGCATAGCTAGTGGCATACATTTCTATATTAAAAGATGTTTTTCTTTTTGCCCGAAGTATACACTCAGTTACGGAAGTATACTCAGGAGATCACTATAAATGTACATCTGAATTGGTGATACAGACAACACGGCGAGGCTTTAAAAGACCCTTAGTTGAAATGGCACCTGTTGCCTGACATAAATTTTACCGTGCACAGAATTCCATCGATGGGCACGGGGGAGATATGTATTAAGCTAATACAACATGTTCAGTATCTTTATTCCTTGTGCACTGTAGATGTCTGTGGAGGTGACTTGGCTCTTTGAGATTCTGATCATGTCATCCCTCCAGAGGGATCAGGGGTCATAGTCTCATCATCATTTTCCCTGCTTTTACTGGAGTTCCCATCTTACCTGAACTTGCCCTCTGTGGCTGCTCTCTTATCCCTGTGCTGACCCACATATGAAACAGAGCCCCTCTTCTTTCCTTCCCCCCAAACAATCCAAGCAGTGCTTTGTGGGTGGAGTAGGGTTTGCTAAAGAACAGAGTGCGGGAGAAGGGCTCACAAATGCAGAAATGCAATCAAGTTAACCTTGGAGGTTAAATGTTACTGTTGTCAGAGTTTCCTTCCCAAGCCTGGGGTTACTCATCAGCTACTTTCTCAGCAGGCACAACCCTCAATCACGAGGCAAAGTCCTGCCCTTCTCTGTACCAAGTGCATCCCCATGCTCCCCCAGTCTTCATCACGCTCTGCTCCTGTTCCCCTAAATTTTAAACTATCTGCTTCTCTTACTTGGAAATTCAAATGAAATCATTCTTCAGCCACTACGAAACTCTGGATCTACAGAGTTTGTCTATCTGCAGTGTTGTTAATACTCCTGCTTACAGGAAGGCTTTTCTAACCTGGACTTCTGCCCCTAGTACATAGAGGAATTAACCAAGGCTTTGAAACTTCAGTCCTTTATTTCTACCTCTTTCCCTCCTGTCTCTACAAAAGACAGAAAGCAGTAGAGAAACACATTTTCCCTCTGAAATGAATTATTCCTCCCTGCACCTATCTCCAGCAGCAGTTAGAATTGGTCAGTTTGGGTTTAGAATAACATTTTTCCTTCATTATATTGAAACTAAAACTGAAACAAACAAACAAAACAGGCAGAGCGAGGGGCCACAAGTAAGTTTACCCAGTTGAGGCCGTTTGTTAATATCTCATATGATTGTACAGCCACTCTCATTTTCTTAAAGATGGGCTGGGCTGGGTTGTCCAGACATCCACGAGGGCAGTCACTAGCCACATATGGCCATTTCGGTTTAAATTTTTTCTAAGATTTTATTTATTTATTTATTCATTTGAGAGAGAGAGAGTGCATATGAGTGACAGGAGCAGGGTAGGGGGTAGGTGTGTAGAGGGAGAGGGAGAAGCAGACTCCTCTCTGAGCAAGGAGCCTGACTACTCTGGGCTCCATCCCAGACCCAGAAATCACGAGATCACGACCTGAGCCGCAGGCAGACACTTAAATGACTGAGCCACCCAGTCACCCTTCAGCTTAAATTTTAATTAATTAAATAAAATTTAAAATTCAGTTTCTCATCCACACTAGACACATTTTAAGTGTTCAGTAGCCACACGCAGCTAGTGACTAGTCTATGACATAGTATAAAATTACAGAACATTTCCACCAATGTCCAGAAATTTCTACTGGACAGTGCTAGTCTAGATAGAAAAAAAACCAAAAACCAAAAAAAGACATCCCACATGTTTAATAACACATCCTAACCTGCATTTAATCTGGGGCCAAAGGTATGGAATTAACCACCATCAAGAAGATTCAGGTGTAAACCATGAGAATAAAGCCTTCTCTGAGATACAAAGTATCTTTGAATTTCAGAACGTTCACAGCAAAATTTGATTTCTTCACTGCTTCAGGAACTTCCAAAGGAAGGCCTGCAAATGACTTAGCTGACATAAATGTCTGTTAAAGTTGAGGGACGTACATGTAAACTCTGTCATGGTGATCAAGGACATTCATGACAGAGATTAGGCATTGACTCCTTAATTCACTTCCATCTGAGCTCAGATAAAATATGGCAATCTCACTCAGTCCTTACTCTAGCTAGTGTAATGTACATTACAAAGTAGCACATCAGTGCTAGATTTTCATCTTCTGATCAAAGTAATTCTAATGAGGTAATCCAGAGAAACCTCAGGAGTTTTCTACACTTTATTCATAGATTTCAATGCAAGAAACTTCCGACCGATGTTGGGGGGTGGGGAGGGAGTCACACATTAAAGGAAAAAGTATACTTAATTAAAATGCATTTATAACAAAGTCTACACACATACTCATTGCACTTTACCTATATTACCTCATTTAAATTCTTGACAGTCTCCTCATATATATATTATAATCCCATTTTATGCATGAAAGCATTATAGAGCGAATCATTCTTAAAGGTCACATACCTCCTAGGTGCAGAGCCATGTTCTCCAAAATGTCTCCTTACTCCACTATGCTCTTTCTGAAATGTAAGACATTTAAAAAATAAATAAAATGTAAAACATTTGGGCATTCAGGGAACACACAGAATGTCAACTCTCTACTATTCATTGAGGTTTAAGACTAACTGATGCCAACCGACAAGGCCAGGCAAGCATTCACTTCAAATCTGCTACTAAAGGGAAAGAAAGGGTCCCCTGAATCTGAAGCTTATCAGTAATCGCACATTTGACACTGGCATCCACAGATGGTAACAAGCACCACATCATTCATTGCCAAGCTCATTGTCAATAGAAGCACCCCCTCCACTCAACCAATATCCCTTGACCTCTACCACATGCGGGACCTTTTGCTGGGCACTGCACTAGGCATATGCTAGGGTGCGGTACCTGCTCTCACAGACTTGGTAGACTACTGGCCACGCAGACTAGATATTTCCACTATGTGGTACTTTGAGAAGATATTATTGTATTCAGTGAAAGATTAATATTGGCTGAGGCCTGTTGAATTTATGTGCTTAAAAATATACCTAACCACCTCGCACCCACTAGGATGGCTACTACCAAAAGCACAGAAAATAGTAAGCATTGGCAAGGGTGAGGATGTAAAATGGTGCGAACACTATGGAAAACAATACGGCGACTCCTCAGAAACTAATAATAGAACTATTATATGATCGGGCCATAACCCCAAAAAGTGTTAGAACTAATAAATAGCTTTAATAAAGTTGCAATATACAAAACCAACATATAAAAACCAGCCGCCTATACACTCACAATGAGCTGTCTAATTTACAGTAGCATCAAAAACAATGAAGTACTTAAGAATTTAACCAAGGAGGGGAATAGACTTAAGAGAGGGGAATATGAATGATAGAGAATATTGTCAGGAAATCAGTGATGTGGGAAGAATATCAGGAAATTTGAAGCTATACGAGAGCATGGAAAAGAGACTTTGTAGATGTTTAGAAAGTAAAATTAACAGTGTTACGTGACAAACCAGTAAGAAAAACAGAAAAGAAACAGAATGGTATAAGTGGATGCTCTCTTGGTGTTTTTATTTCTGAAGTTGGACCTTATTGATTTTCATCCTTTCTTCTTTATGTACTTGAGAATTTAAGGATATACGTGTTTCCTATTAAGTATGTTTTTAACTATATCACGCAAGCTGTTTGTTTGTTTGGGGCAGAGCAGGAGGGGCAGAGGGAGAGAGAGAGAGAGAATCTGAGCGTAAAGTTCAGCACAGAGCTCAATCTTACGACCCTGGGATCATGACCTGAACAGAAATGAAGAGTCAGATGCTTAACTGACTGAGCCACCCAGGCGTCCCTACATCACACAAGTTTTTATGTAGTGTATCTATTATCAGTTCGAAGTGATTTCCAATTTCCATTAAAATATCTTTTTTTGAATGTGTTAAAACAGCACACTGATACTTTGAAATGCATAGTACTTTTTAGTTATTTTTATTTCTTATTTTTTCCTGAGTTGCATTGAAGTAAAAAAATATATAACATAATCTGTATAATAACACTTCCTAAGCTATATTGAGACTTGGTCTGCAGCATACTATGTAGCTCCTTTTTATAAATGTGCTCTGTGGATTTGAAAAAAAAATATGCATTCTCTAGCTGTTGAGTACACAGTTCTATACATGTCCATTTAATTAGGATTGTTCATTGATTGCATTTTTAAATATTCTAGAGCCCTATAAATATCTTTCTTCAGCTCTCAATCACTATGACAAGGATTTAAAAATATTCCACTAAAGCACTTGTCTTGTGCATTTTTCGGTTCCATGAATTTTTACTCTTACACGTTTTTAAACTATATTGTGGACCTAGTTTGGGATTGCTACATCTTCTTGCTGAATTGAAAATGTTATCATTGCATTGGACACCTATTTATTCCTTAAAGCCTGTTTCATTTGATTTGTTTTTAATTAGTATTTGCCTAAAACATCTTTTTCTATGTTTTTATTTTTCAGACTTTGTCCTTTTATTTGAAATGCACCTTCTGAAAATAACATATAAGTAAGTTTATTTTTTTTAAATATTTTATTTATTTGACAGAGAGAAATCACAACTAGGCAGAGAGGCAGGCAGAGAGAGAGGGAGAAGCAGGCTCCCTGCTGGGCAGAGAGCCTGATGTGGGGCCCGATCCCAGGACCCTGGGATCATGACCTGAGCCGAAGGCAGAGGCTTTAACCCACTGAGCCACCTAGGTGCCCCAGTAAGTTTATTTTTAAATTTTGCATTGAAGCCCTAAACCTCAATGTAATCCTATGGGGGGGGCACTTTACAATACAACTAGGTCACGACAGTGAAGCCCTCATGATGGGATTAGTGCCCTCAGGAGAAGAAATGTGAAAGAGAAGAGAGAGAGAGAGACCTCTCTACGATGCGAGGACACAGCAAGAAGGCAGCCATCTGCAATCTGGGAAGAGGACTCTTACCAGGAAAGAATCTGCCAGCACCTTGACCTTGGACTTCCAAGCTCAGAACTCTGAGAAATAAACTCCTTTTATTTAAGCCACGTGGTCTGTGGGTATTTTGTCATAACAGCTCAACAGGGCTAAGATTGCATTTCATTGCCTCTTGATGCTAAATTTCTTACTGTACTGATCCTGAAGTGTGAGTTTTCAAGAAACAGCTGTATCTTACCAATAAGAGTAAATCACATTTAAATATCTAAATAACATTTTTCAGAATATGAAGGATGAAATTTTTGAAGTAGATCCATTGGTGAATGGTTACTAATTTAAATTCTCACTTCCTGAGTGTTCCAAAGAAAAGAGGCTGAGAAATATATTCTGTGATTCTGGGAACTGATACTTGGTAAATCCTAGCCCAAACTCACTTTCCTAGATAGTCACAATGGGCATTATCACATTACAGATTTTGCAATGTACTAAAGCAAAGAAATCAGATTATATCGGTGGGATTCCCAAAGTCTCTAAAACTCATTTAACAATTGAAACACCTTTTATTTTCTAATAATAATAACCAAATCTCAAATAAATTTGGAAATTGCTGCCTTAACAGTTTAAAATATTTTTAAAACTCAATAATAAATTCACAAAGAAAGATTTTTAAAGAATTTCTTAGTTTTTTTTTTCAAAAATTAATATCAGATTTTGAACAAAACTATTCAGAGGCTGACATATGTTCTCATTATTTTGTTGGCTCAACTTGTCAGTAAGTCACTTAATCATATCAGTGGTTATTCAAAAGGTTGGTAGCTGAACTAATGAAAAAAGTGAAGTGTTATCCTTCATATGAGAAAATAGGGATAATAACTCACTATTAGTACAGGGTGAAAGTTGTTTTCACAGTAGTGACAGAGATAAGTGAATCCATCTACTCTCTCTTTACTCATATGATAAGTGACAGACTTTTCCATAACAGCTGGCTAAAGTTAGGGACAGGAAAAATTCGCAGAAACAGGATACACAGATAAAACCATCACTTTTTGAATTTTGGATTTTACCAATGCAGTTTAATAATTGAGGGTTTTTAAAGATATGCCTGTATCTAATTGGGTTCAGTTTGCCTATTTATTTCTTAGTTTCTAACACACCAATTATAACATATCGGCAGGACATTTTAAAAATCTCTTATAATTAAGACCTAAACCACACTTACATGTTCAGTTGCTAATGTTTCTCCTTAATTTTCCCAATTCTTCTTTTTAATATTCGTTGCTGTTTATAGAGGATTTTTGATGGATGTCCCCAATCTGACACTAATTCCGGCACAGATTTAAATTACAACTTGTTTATATTCATCTTTGTTCAAAAGGAAAATTTTCCACTTAGAAAGAAATTATTTCAGAATGCTGACAAATTTAATATTTTTAATTTCATGTTACCATTATTGAATTTTAAAAATCTTGTTAGGTTAATCTGGTAAATGCTAAATTCTTTAGGATAGGTAGGTGTACTTATGAAATAATAAGGGATAGATACCAAGTTAGATCTAATAACCCTGCTCAGGGTTTTACCAGCTCATCCTCACACTAATTTCCTTCTCTAGTGTTATAATTAGCAATGACAGTTACCATTTAAAAGGAGCTGTACTCAGTTTCTCTTCATGAATCTACAAAAGCACACTGTGAGGTGGCTTTAATCATTTCCATTCAGGTAATAAAATTGCCATAATTGGCAACTTGTCAGTGAGACATAGAAAGGGGGAAAGTCAGGACTGGTTGCAGTTCTATCTTCTCTTTCTCACCTTTATGCTCCCACATGTATTATCTCTGTCCACCTTTGCACTTGGAACTGCAGTTGATTCAACCAAACACTGTGAAGCCTACATCTTACTTAACAATGTGTTTTTCTACCAAGCAAGTATATAACTGTGAAGCCAATATCCAGGAGATGAAGAAAATCCAAAGTGCTAAGACCAGTATTTGTACCATTTCTCCTTCAGAGGCATCTGACAATTCTAGAGGTGGTAGATGAGAGGCTCAACATTGAGCAGAATTCTCAAGAGACTCAAAACCCAAACAATTCAAAAAGGAAATAAAGAAAACAATTAAATTTATTGTAGTACCCAGAGGAATAACACATCTATGTGTATGTATAAATTTAATCAAGAAGGTGGAAGACTCATACTCTGAAAATTACTGAAAGAAATTAAAGAAGACCTAAATAAATGGAAAGACATCCCATGTTCATGGATTCAAAGATTTAATATTATTAAGAAATCAATACTACCCAAAGCAATCTACGGATTCAGTGCAATACCTATCAGAATTCCAATGGCCCTCTTTTTTTTTTCCTTTTGCACAAATGAAAAATCTGACTCTTACATTCATATGGAAGTACAGGACCTTACAATGGATAAAACCATCTTGAGAAAGAAGATCGAAGTTGGAAGTTCTACATCTCCCAATTTCAACATTAAGTATGAAGCTATAACAATTAAGCAG
Organism: Meles meles; assembly: GCF_922984935.1. Taxonomy (NCBI): domain Eukaryota; kingdom Metazoa; phylum Chordata; class Mammalia; order Carnivora; family Mustelidae; genus Meles; species Meles meles. The sequence goes on from NC_060079.1 coordinate 77,224,081, forward strand.
CATGACACCGGTATGAAAATAGGCACATAGAGCAATGGAAAAAAAACTGAGAGTCCAGAACCAACTTCATACATTTATGGCCAATTGATTTTCTTTTCTTTTCTTTTCTTTTAAGATTTGTTTATTTATTTTAGAGAGGGGTGGGGAGAAGCAGACAGAGAGTTTGTTCCAAGCTGACTTCACACTGAACAGAGTCCAACAAGGGGCTTGATCCCACCATCCTGAGATCACAGCCTGAGCCAAAACCAAAAGTCAGACACTTAACTGACTGCACCACCTGGGTGCCCCTGGCCAATTGTTTTGCAACAAAGATATCCATACTCATTAGTGGGGAAAGAACAGACTCTTCAGCAATTGGTGTTGGGACAACAGGATAACCATATGCAAAGGGATGAAATTGCACCCCTCCTCATACGATACAGAAAAATTAAATCAACATGGATCAATGAAGTAAATATAAGAGCTAAAATCAGAAAACTCTCAGACAAAAACATAAGGGTAAATTTTCATGACCTTGGATTTGCAAAGCACTTTTAGATGTGACATCATAAGTGCAAGCAACAAAAGAGAAAATAGATTGGACTTCATAAAAATTAGAAACTTCTGTGCATAAAAGAACAGTAGAAAGAAGGTAAGGGGTGCCTGGGTGGCTCAGTGGGTTAAAGCCTCTCCCTTTGGCTCAAGTCATGATCCCAGGGTCCTGGGATCGAGCCCCACATTGGCTCCCTGATCAGCAGGGAGCCTGCTTCCCTCTCTCTCTCTGCCTGCCTCTCTGGCTACTTGGGATCTCTCTCTCTGTCAAATAAATAAATAAAATCTTTTTAAAAAAAAAGAAAGAAGGAAGCTGAAAAGAGATTTCACATAATGGGATAAAATATTTGCAAACTGTATATCTGATGATGGTCTAAAATTCAGACTATATAAAAATACTTAAACTAAACAACAGTGATCCCAATAATTCCCATCTCCTACTATTTCCACTCTTGTTTCATACCCTCCACTTGATAGAGACCTTAGCCCAATGACTTGTGCCTAATATATATAACATGGCGAAAGTGATGTAAGCCAGTCCTAAAAAGACAAATGTGTTATTCTACTCACATGAAATGTCTAAAAACAGTCAAAATTATAGAAAAAGAAAGTAGAAGAGTGCTTACCAAGAGCTGGAGAATTAGTGTTTAACAGGTATATAGAGTTTCAATATTGCAAGATGAAAAAGTCCTAGAGATGGGTAACAACACAACAATGTGAATATAATAAATACTGCTGAACTACACCCTTAAAAATTGTTAAGATGGTAATTTAATGTTATGTGTTTTTTACCATAGTAAAAGTGTCCTATTGAAAACTGATGGGATGTCACTTCCACTAAGGTTAAAGAAGACTGTGATTTCTATCTTGCTGTTATTTTTTCTCTATTACCTTCTCAGCATACATGCTTTGATGAAGCAATCTGCCATCTTGGAGCAGCCCGCATAACCAGCAATCATGAGCCAGGTTAAAAATAGATTCTCCCCCAGCTGAATTTTGACATGACTACGTCCCAGCTGATACCTTCATGGAAGCCTGTGAGAGACCCTGAACCAGAGGATCCAGGTAAGCCACACCCAAATTTCTGACCCACAGAAACTGTAAGATAATAAATGTTGTTTTAAACCTCTAAGTTTGGGGTTATTTATTTTTTGGTAGCCAGCAGATAGATAACTAAGATAAGAGAGTCAATTAAAATCCAGTGGGGTTTTATCTATTGAAACAAATTATTTAATTCTAAAATTTATATGGGAATGTAACATACCAAGTATAGACAATTTTAAAGAATAACAAAGCTGGACACTTTGTACCATCACATATTAAAACCTTTCATGAAGATACAGAAATAGAAAGTATGGAATGGTGCAAGGAGAGACAAACTCGATTATGGAACTGTCGAGTCCAGAAAAAGAACCACACACATACAACCATTTTCTTGATGACATAGACAATTTTGCAATGTACAAGGAAAAGGATGATTGTTTCGAAAAACAGTGCTGGGTCAGCTGGACATATATAAGAAAAAATTAATTTGACATCTATCTCTACATGGATCTATAATCCAATAGGTTTGTTTTTTTTTTTAGCATTGCCTTTATTATTATTATTATTATTTCTTTTCAGAGTAACAGAATTCATTGTTTTTGCACCACACCCAGTGCTCAATGCAATACGTGCCCTCCCTATTACCCACCACCTGGTTCCCCAACCTCCCATCCCCTGCCCCTTCAAAAGCCTCAGGTTGTTTTTCAGAGTCCATAGTCTCTCATGGTTCATTTCTCCTTCCAATTTCCCTCCACTCCCTTCTCCTCTCCATCTCCCATGTCCTCCATGTTCTTTGTTATGCTCCACAAATAAGTGAAACCATATGATACTTGACTCTCTCTGCTTGACTTCTTTCACTCAGCATAATCTCTTCCAGTCCCGTCCATGTTGCTACAAAAGTTGGGTATTCATCCTTTCTGATGGAGGCATAATACTCCATCGTGTATATGGACCACATCTTCCTTATCCATTCATCTGTTGAAGGGCATCTGGGTTCTTTCTACAGTTTGGCGACCATGGCCATTGTTGCTATAAACACTGGGGTACAGATGGCCCTTCTTTTCACTACATGAGTATCTTTGGGGTAAATACCCAGTAGTGCAATTGCAGGGTCATAGGAAAGGTCTATTTTTAATGTCTTGAGTAATCTCCACACTGTTCTCCAATCCAATTGGTTTTTGTGAACTAGTGGGAGAATTGTAAGCCAAAAGATTAAACAATAAACTTTGAAGCAAAAACATCAGGGAATATCTTCATGATACTTTCTTATGTATCTATTTCTTGAACACATTTCTAAGGTGCTGGAAATATTCTATTCCTTGATCTGAGCGCTGGCTACACAGTTGTATTTGATTTGTGAAAATTCACAAAGCTACCCACACTTATGGTATATGCGTTTTTCTGTATAACTTCAAGAAATAGATACAAGAATAAAAAAAAAAACTCAAGAAAAAATATAATTGGGAGTAAATCTAACCAAATGTGTTCAAAACTCCAAACCAGAAAGTTATAAAACACTTTTGAGAAAAATTCAAAGACCTAAACAAATGTTGGGGGAGATATGCCATGTTATGAACTGAAGAACAACACTAAAGATTTTAGTTCTACCTAAACTGATATACAGATTCATACTAAACCAAGCACTGATAGGTTTTTTTAAGCATAAACTGATCATTGAATTCTAATATTTTCATAGAAATGCAGAGAGCCAAGAATAGTTAAAACAATATTAAAGAGTAAGACTAAAGTGGGAGAAATTGCCTAACTACATAGGAAAACATACTATAAAACTCCAGTAATTAAGACAGAGTGGTACTGACATCAGGATAGATAAATATAGCATTGGGGCAGAGTAGAGTCCAGCAATACATCCACACATATGGATTCTTGATTTTTAATCCATGTGGCATGGCAGAAAGGTAGTAGAAGACAACCCTTTTTTTCCCCTTTTGGAAAAGACAATCTTGTCAATAAATGATTCTAGGTCAATTGGATATCTATATGGAAAACAAAATTAAACTTGTTCACAACTTCAAACTATATATAAATGTAAATCCTAGATGAATGTAGGTCTAAATATGAAAAGTAAAACAATAAAACTTCAAGATCTCAGTATAGAAAACCTTTCTTTAAGTCACAAAAAATATTTTTTCTTCAAATGTTTATCTAAATTCTAGTTAGTTAACATACCATGCAATATTGGTTTCGGGAGTAGAATTCAGTGATTCATCACTTACATACAACATCTAGTACTCAACAGGACAAGTGCCCTCCTGAATACCCAACCCCCACCCTCATCCCTCCATAAACCCTCCGTTTGTTCTCTATCCTTAAGAGTCTCTTATGGTCTGTTTCCCTCTCTCTTTCTCCCCCTTCCAATATGTTCATCCATTTTGTTTCTTAAATTCCACATATGAGTGAAATCATAGGGTATTTGTCTTTCTCTGACTAACTTATTTCGCTTAGCACAAAACCCTCTAGTTCCATCCACATCATTGTGAATGGCAAGGTTTCATTCTTTTTGACGGCTGAGCAAGATTCCGTTGTGTGTATATATACCCCATCTTCTTTCTCCATTCATCAGTCAATGAACATTTCAGCTCTCTCCATAGTTTGGTTATGGTTGATAATGCTATAAACATCAGGGCACATGTAACCCCTTTGAATCTGTATTTTTTTATCCTTTGGGTAAATACCTAATAATGCAATTGCTGGATCATAGGGTGGTTCTATTTTTAAGGGATACAGAAAATACTAACCAAGATGGAAAAGACTGATAAATTGGACCCCATTAAAATAACGAAAATGTTTATCAAAAGACATCAAGACAGTGCAAATTGGAGGAACATAGAAGGAACAGATATATGGAACACGAGACTAATAAAGGTTTCATATGCAGAATGTGTAAAGAATGCTTTCAAATTCATAAGAAAAAAACACAATCCAATAGAAAAGTCATGAGAAACTTGAAAAGGCATTTCATCAAAGAGAATATCCTGTCAATACACATATGAAAAGATGTTCAACCTCATTCATAATTATGGAAAAGCAAGTTAAAGGTATAATGAATAGTACCCACACTAGGCTAAAAGTACAAGGTCTGGCAATCCCAGGTGTGGACAAGTTTATGGAAGGAGATGACAAACACAACTGGTGGAGGAAATGTAATTGATACAAGCTCTTTGCATCAATTGTGATATATTGTGACTCAGCCAACAGGAACAGGTGCAGATGTAATAAATAAATGTACAAAATGTTTATTATAGTAACAGTTGTATTAGACCCCAGATTGGAAACAATCCAGATATCTATCCACAGTAGAGAGTATAGAAAATCTGAAAATTCATACGATGGAAAATTTTACATCAATGAAAAAGAATGAGATCCTGCTAAATGCAACAATAGGCTTAGGTACTAAAATCATAATGCTGAGTAAAAGAAGCCAGACATGAAAGAATACATCCTGTATGCTTCCACTTTTATGCATTTCAAAACTAGTCAAATACAGGACCAGTGGACGGGAGGAAGATAGTAATGATGAAGGGGGGTTGCAGGGTGGTGGCGGAGGGAGTCCTTCTGAAGTGCTGGATACCTTCTATGGTCTGAGCTTGCTTAAGGTTACATGGGTGTTGGACCTCACTGAAGTGTATTTTATCATTTGTGTACTCTTTTCTATGTGTATTTCAATTTAAAAGTTAAAATTTTTTTCAATTAATTAAAAAAAAAATCTTTGTACCAGAACCTTAACTGTGGCCCTAAGAAGATTCCTACCTTTTTCCTGATACGTGGCTCATGTCCTATCATATGCCAGCATTCACCAGCTCTTAGCCTCTAATCTTATGGCCCCTCCTGAGATCTGCTCTCAGTTTCGAATGGCAGCCATTTGACTCAGTCTTAGCCTTTCTCCCCACCCACCTCCAGTGGCCCCACCAGGCCCAGATCCCTCAACAGTGTGAGACGTAACAACTGGCCCATTCCTCAAGGTGGAAGAGGACACAGTTACAACGTCTACCTTATACACTTTGTACATGCCTATCTCCCTCGGGACAGCAGAAGCTCCCCTGCAAAAGAAACTGTTTTCCTCATGTTTGTATGCAGCAGATCCCCAGCACAGGGCCTGGCCGGCAACAGATGTTCAAGAAGGGAGGAAGGATGCTACCTTGACAATGTATTTGACAAAATATATACCAGAGTCAGAAGAACAGAAAGGGTAGTAGAGAGCAGACCAGAGGAGGGGGATGCTTTTATGCTCCTGGTTCTGAACAAAATGGATTTGATTACATATATCTGAAAGCCTTCAATGTTTTGTTTTGTTTCCTCTGATTTTGCCTACACTTGACTTCAAACATCCCTCTGCCAAGTTCTAAATAAGGTACATTTCGCTATAATTATCTGATTACCAGAGAGATTAATAAACCTTTTCAGCTTGGCTCATAAATCACAGAGTTTTACAAGTGGGAGATTTTCAAAGAAGAGGCAAAATCTCATTGCTTAGTCACTCTATTGTCTACTTGAATCAGTTTTAGAATCTAACAGCACTTCATGTTCAAAGGCATATAAAAGTATTGACTTTCTTTGAGATGCACATTATGTTCTAATGACCAAAAGTGATAAATATTGTATTGAATGAAAGTAAGACAAGCCCAGTATTTCAAAAGACTATAAATCTTTATGTTTTCCCAAATGAAAATACACTCCTGTTTTATTACCAGAGAACAATTTGAAAGCTTTAAACTACTAAAGAGACTAAGTAATACTATGTCTGGTAAAAGAACGTGGATATTATTGTACCCAGCGGGCTTATGGCTTGCGGAAGTTGGTATTAAAGAAAGGCAGAGTGGGCATCAGATTCAGTTGAGAACCAAGAGGAGAGACCACCAACGGTTGTCCAATGTAGCACCAGCTTGGGAAATCCTAGGGAGGCCTCTAAGGGCAGTTACCAAAAACTATTCACCTGAGAAAGTTGGTATGTTTATTAGACAGAAAGCAGTGGCTACTATAGTTCTACTGTTTGAATCCCTTTTCAACAATCCAGACTGAATGACATCTTACTGCTTACTATCTGAACCACCTAGAAAGTTAAATTTAACTAGGAACCCTTCTCTTAGCTCACCCCATCATTCCCTTCCCTATTCTTACATCTTTTGGCATTACTAAAGAAAATTCGATAAGAACCTGAACTAAGGCCTTTTTGAACCTATTTCACCATTTCACCATTTCACCAAACACCATTTCAGTGGTGGCATCACAGGACAAATGGCACGCTTAGTCAATCAGCTCTAGAATTGCCTCCAGATGCTTTTCCAAAATTCATAGCTAATTTTGCAGAAAGAAGGCCTATCACTATCTTAAACTTGTATGAAAAAAAGGGAGAATATAAAATATATCACAGCGAGACAAGGAAAGAACAGATTTACTTTCCTTAGTTCTAATTCAAAAAAATAAAATCCCTGGGATGAACTCTGACTTGGGTCATGCACCCATCTTTGAGGACAGAAGGACTGAAGACTAGATGATTGGCAGTTCCCACTATAATAAAAGTTTTCAAGTCTGAAGAGCAATTGGTTCTCCCCTCAAAAAAGCATGTTATTCCCAGAAAAGACCAAAAATAAATTTGTTCCATAAATGCATGTTGCAGGGTTTGAAGGATATAATTAATAAATCCCTCTTGAATTGTCTCTGAGTTTGGAACTGAATAAGAGATAAATGCAGGTATTCAATGAACAGAGGTTAAATTACCTGTGTTTAGGCTGAATTAGAGGGAATTTCAGATCTACGCCCAATTTCTAGTTACCTTATATCTGACCCCATGTCTAGATCTTGGGATTACAAACCCAGTGGAGAGTTTGGATCTTCAAAGCAGATTTGCCAACCCAAAATAGCTGCCTCCCACCAACAAACCTCACAGTGAAGACAGAAATAAATGTTTTATGTAATGATGTTATCATTGTATGAGCAGCATATAAATGTAAAGATGGATATTTATAAAGAAATGTCATTCATGCACTCAGTAAACATATAAGGAATATCTCCTATGTGCCAGGCACTGTTCTTGGTTCTTGGCAAACAAAAATGAACCAGTCAAAGACTCCTGCTCCTGTAGAACTTAATTCCTAGGAGGAAAACAGAAACTGAAGGATATGAAAGAGAGAAAGAACATACTAGAAACAACAATCGCTAGATAGTAAAGAATAAATAGAGTAAAATTAACTTGCTAACATTCAAATCATGGGTTTAGGAGCTCACAGTATCAAATAAACGATTCCTGGGGAAAGAAAAGTTGGAGAATTTGACATTTCTCAGACCACTAGGAAAGAGAAATTTTCAGTAAAGGAAGCCAAGGAGCATAATTAGAAAAAGGCATGTAAGATTCTTCATGTTGGGTATCATATCAGTCAGAGTTCAACCAGCTGAGCAGAACCAGTAGGAGATAAATATCAAGAGATTTGTTGAAATGAATTGGCTTCTGTGCCTATAGGAGCCACCAAGGCAAGTCTGAAATCCATGGGGCGGGCTGTCAGGAAGGGGACACAGGCTCAATCTCCACTTCACAGACAGGATTTCTTCTGAGAAGCCTCAGTTCTGCTTTTAGGATATTTCAGTGGATTGAATCAAGCCCACCCAGATTATCTAGAATAATAGTCCTTCCTTAAAAATTAACTGATTATGGACTTTACATCTACAAAATACCTTCACTGCAACACCTATCTAATGTTTGATTGAGTAACTGGGAAGGGAGCCTTGCCAAGTTGACATGTCAAAGTGACCATTGCAGGTGTGAACATAAAACAACAACAACAAAAAACCTTCTTCATCAATGACTGAGAGAGAGAGAAATAGTTCATGAACAGAACAGATGAAGCCCACTCCCCAACCAGGTGAAAGGGCTACCTATATGTCTACTGTGTCACCTGGAAACCTACCTGTCACCTGCAACAGATTTGAGGTAATTATGGAACACGAACCAGAAAGCCCACAAACCTACCACTCACTGTACATAAACCATCATGGTCAGAGTTCATAGCAGTTCTTCTATGTAAGCTGTTCTCACGTCATACCTTGGGTTCTTGCCTGCCTTCCTTCCTTCCTCCCCCCCTTTTTTAAAATTTCTTTTCAGCGTAACAGAATTCATTGTTTATGCACCACACCCAGTGCTCCATGCTCCCCCAACCTCCCACCCCCCCCCTTCAAAACCCTCAGATTGTTTTTCAGTGTCCATAGTCTCTCATGGTTCACCTCCCCCTCCAATTTGTCTCCACTCCCTTCTCCTCTCCATCTCCCCATGTCCTCCATGTTATTTGTTATGCTCCACAAATAAGTGAAACCATAGGATAACTGACTCTCTCTGCTTGACTTATTTCACTCAGCATAATCTCCTCCAGTCCCATCCATGTTGCTACCCTTTGCCATATTCTTCCCTCCCCTGAGAAGAGGGTCATTGTCCCTTTCCCCACCACATAACCTGTCTTAACTCTTGCTGGACTTCTCACTGTCTAATGTGTATAGTCATTTCTCATATGCCTCTTACCTCCTGTCCTAGACGGGAACCTCTCTGAAGACAAGAGCCGATTCTTATGTACGGAACCATAGAGGGCTCATAGAGGAAACCGAAAATAAGTGTCATGAATAAATAATGAGCAACTGAAAGAAGAACTGTAAATGAGACATTGTAAACAAGGATGAAGACTTCAATACAAAAACCCAAAAAACCTCTAAATAATTAACAGTAAGTGCCCAGCCAACTCAGAAACAAAGAGTTACATTTAGATGATCTTTAAGTTTGCAGAATGCCTTGGTGTCTCCTGCAATATTAATGTTCCAATTGAATGACACAATTAACTTTTGACCAACTTTAAAAAAGAAAAGGAAGACTATGAAGTCAGAGTGTTGCAAAATTAATTCAAAATAGCAACCCACTTACAGACTTAGAAACAAACACAGCATATCCTTTAAGAAAATTCAACTTTTCACCACATTATTGGTACAGGACTAGTATCTGGAGTAAATAACAATTCTTCATGAAGGATACCACTGAATCTGTATTGAACGTAGCTTTTCATTGATAATCATATTCTCAAAACTGGCATCAGTGGGCATTGCTAATGCAAAGGAAAAGTTTGATTTTATTTTTATTTTTATTTTTCAAGGGCAAAAAATGTTTCTATATGTAGTGTCCTTACATTAGAATTAGAAAAAGGAGAAGAGTGGTAGATGCCTGCCCAAAATATCTTCACTGTGGGACTCCCTGTGACCTGAAACACTCACCATGCCACTCACTATTGCACCGTGTAGCCATATGGTTCGCAAATATTTATATTTTCCTGATTATAAAAGCACTGTATACCCATGGCAGAAAATTTAGAAAAACGTAAGAAAGATAAGAGTCCATTTACTCCTCGTGACCAACTTTCCCTAACTTTGCCATCAGCCTTGGTTGAGAAGCTCTTCTTCCTCACTGTTCCATCGCTTAAAAACCAAGCCTTAACCATAAAGCGAATCCAATCTTTCCCAAAGGCTTGAGACATGACGGGGGTAATTAAGAGTTCTACGAGCAGCGGCTTTACCCACCACAGCCAGGGCTCCAAACCCAACTCATCATTCTTCTACCTTCTTCCTGCAGGCGCTCCCCCCAGGGACAAAGCCACTCAGTCTCATACTAGACACATTTCTAGATTTAAATCCAGCTTGTGTTCATTAAGCTTATAGTAAACTCACTTTATATTCAGAGGAAAATCTCGATTAAGGAAAGAAACCCAACCAGGGCCTCTCTCCCATGGGGCTGGGGGGGTCCCTTTTCTTCTCAGCCAGGACTGGAGGCCAAGATCAGCCCTTGAGGATCCCTGTCAGAGCTGTCATGAGCCGGCAGCCTTGTTTTCCTGCCTCAGACATTAATAGTGGATGGGAACCCCCACTTGGTCCATCCCAGGCCTGCTGATTCCACAGCCAGACTTGGGTCTGAGGGGGCAGCACTGGGCATGGGACCTCCAGCTCTCCTTGGAGAGTGCCAGGCTGTCATGAGCTGATCCTGGTCTGCATTGCCCTGAAAGTAGCTTGGCTCTCCACCTGCCATATAGGCAACACCGCACCGGGTCCCAGAGAGGATTGTGAGGCACAGGGTGGTGAGGAAGAGCCGGGGCGGGGTACTGGAGAAGGAGTGCCTCAGACGTCGGGGCAAGGAGGTCAAACCTGACCCTCAGGATACAGGCAACCAGTGTAAGCCCCGATTCTAGGTTAGCCGTGTCTATGGACAGCTGGGTCTCCACGCACTTGCAAGTGGGAAGTTGTCCCCATTGAAGGGCTGACTTCCATGAGCTGACAAAATACTGCTTTAGAAAAGTTCAAGTTTTGGGCGCCTGGGTGGCTCAGTGGGTTAAGCCTCTGCCTTCAGCCCAGGTCATGATCCCAGGGTCCTGGGATCGAGTCCTGCATCGGGCTCTCTGCTCAGCAGGGAGCCTGCCTCCTCCTCCCTCTCTCTCTGCCTACTTCTGCCTACTTGTGATCTCTATCCATCAAATAAATAAATAAATAATCTTTAAAAAAAAAAAGAAAGAAAATTTCAAGTTTTAACAGTTTTTCTTCACTAACAAAAGTTCTGAAAGCATCTTATTTTGTTCCAAAAGCAGTAAACCACTTTTTGTGCAACCATGAGAAAAAAAAAAGAAGACAAACCCAGAAAGCTCCAAAAAGTAGACCAACAGTGGCAAGCATGGGATTCTGGCTGCTCAGAAGGGTCTGAGTCAGGCCCATGCAGGAAGGAAGGTGGCACAGACAGAGAAGGTTTACTGGAGGGCAGGGAGTTTGGGAAACGCCAAGAATGCATTGTTGGGGTTAAGAAAGAAGGTACATGATGGACAGGTTGAGAATCTCCTTTATTTTGCCCGACGGGGAATGGCCCGAAATGCCCTCATACCTGTGTCTGACATCCCTATATTTTAGAACACAGAAATGGAAACCTTATAAAAAAACAATTGCACCTGGGCAGATGGCCATTTATAACTCGTCTCCTGGGGAGACTCTTACTCACTGGGTCAGCAACCTGAGTCAGCCCTGAAGAAAACGTGGCCATCTGAAGTGAACACCAGATTGAGAATAATTGCTCCCCTGGGGCCTTACAGATTTGCAAAGTGACTAGGAGTCTACATGCCTTTAACTTGAGGAAACAAGAAGAGCAGACAAAAAACTGAAAACACTGAAATTCCCCCATTATATCACTGATCATGACCGGCTTCACTTAAATTTTTTTTTTTTTTAATTTTGAAATGATCTCAAACTCTAAAGAGAAATTGCAAGAACAATTTTTTTTCCCTGAGGTATTTGAGTGCGGGTTGCTAACATGATGCCCTATCACTGCTGTATCTTTTAGGGTATACTTCTCATATATAAGGACATCCTCTGACATATCCACAATGCAATCAGGAAATTAACATTAACACTGGTACATTATCACTTTATTTTTAGAACAGTTTTAGGTTCACAGCAAAAATTCCAACATACCCCCATTCTCTCTCACACACACAGCCTCCTCAAGGTCAACATCCTGCACCAGGCTAGCACATCTGTTACAATCCATAAACTGTCACTGACACATCATTATCACCCCAAATCCATAGTTCACTTAAGGGTTCACTCTTGGTATTCTACATTCTATAGGTTTTGACAAATGTGTGATGATACACACTCACCATTAGAGTGTTGGACAGAATAGTTTCACTGGCCTAAAAAGCCCTCTGCCTATTCATCCCTCCCCCAGCCCCTGGAAAACACTGATTTTTCCACCGTTTCCACAGTTTTGCCTTCTCTGAAACTGCCATAGCATTGGAATCCTATGGTATGGAAACTTCTCAGATTAGCTTCTTTCCCTTAGTGACACCTATTTAAGCTTCCTCCCTGTCTTTTCATGACTTGACAGCTCATTTACTTTTGGCAATAAATAATACTCCACTGTCCAGAGGTACCTCAGTTTACGCATCCATTCCCCTACTAAAGGATCTTGGTTATTTCCAAGTTTGGGCAATTATGCACTAAATTACTGTAAACATCTGTATGAGGGTTTTGTGTAAATGTAAGTTTTCAACTCTTTTGGGTTTTCAACTCTAAGGAGTGCAGTTGCTGGGTCATATTGTAAGAGTGTGGATAGCTTTATAAGAAACTGGCAAACTGTCTTCCAAAATGGCTGTACCATGTTGGACTCTCACCAGCAATGAATAAAAGTTCCTGTTGCTCCACATCCTTATCAGCATTTGGTGTTGTCAGTGTTCTGGATTTTGGTGTAGTGGTATCCCACTTTAACTGATATTTCCCTGAAGACATATGCTGTGAAGCATCTTTTTGTATGCTTATTTGCCATCTCCATATATTTTCCTTGGTGAGGTGTCTGTTAAGGCCTTTGGCTCATTTCCTAGTTGGGTTGTTTGTTTTCTTATTGTTGAATTTTAAGAGCTCTTTGTATATTTTGGATAAGTCATTGATCAGATAAATCTTCTGCAAATATTTTCTCCCAATCTGTGACTCGCCTTCTCATTCTCTTGAGGGACTTGAATTTTCATTGACATTTGAACTTCTTTTTTGAAATTTTGTTTTGTACTTTTCTATAATGGACCATTCTTTCCTATTTAGAATGTATTATTTAATATCTGAAATGTGAAAAATATAGAACACATATGTAAATTATGAAGCAAAACATTAAAATGAATCACTCTAAACTCATAACTTAAGATCTAGAATATTGCCAAGAAGCTTACGCCTTCAATATCTCATGCTTCCCTATGTTATTTGCAGGGATACACCTGTGTCTACACCCCCCCCCCAATCAAAGGTAACCATTGCCTTGGATTGTGCATTTATTTCTGCCTCTAAAATAGTATAATCAGGGGCGCCTGGGTGGCTCAGTGGGTTAAAGCCTCTGCCTTCAGCTCAGGTCATGATCTCAGGGTCCTGGGATCAAGCCCTACATCGGGCTCTCTGCTCGCCAGGGAGCCTGTTTCCCCATCTCTCTCTCTGCCTGCCTCTCTGCCTACTTGTGATCTCTGTCTGTCAAATAAATAAATAAATAAATAAATAAATAAATAAATATCTTAGAATAAAATAAAATAGTATAATCAGGGGCACCTGGATGGCTCAGTTGTTAAGCGTCTGCCTTTGGCTCGGGTCATGATCCCAGGGTCCTGGGATCAAGCCCCACACTGGGGTCCCTGCTCGATGGGGAGTCTGCTTTTCCCTCTCCCACTCTCCCTGCTTGTGTCTCTCACTGTGTCTCTCTCTGTCAAATAAATAGATATAATCTTTTAAAAAAAACATAATCATATATAGTGAATATAACTTTTAATTTTGTTTGCCTTAAAGGTTTATAAAAATGGTGACATAACAAAAGTTGTCTACACGGCTTGCTTTTTTCAACCAATATAATTTTTTTAGATTCATTGAAGTTTTTCAGTGTAGCTATATTTCATTGATTTTCTCTCCTATGTGTTATTTCAGTGCATGAAGTATACAATAGTGCATCTTTTTTTGTCAGTAACTATTTATATTGACTTCATTTTATACTGCAAACAATGTCGTTAAGGGAAATCTATACGCATACCTCCTAACATAGGAGCAGCCATTCTATACGTGTAGTCTAACAATGGAATTGTTGCCACATGGCCAAAAAGATTGTAGCAGGTTATTTTTATTTATTATGTCCAGTTAGCCGGCATACAGCACATCATAAGTTTTTGATGTAGTGGCCAACGATTCATTAGTTGTGTATAACACCCAGTGCTCATCAGAATGCAGCTTACATGTTTTTAATAACAGCAGTGTGTAAAAATTATGCATTATTCCACATCATCACTAATAAATGCTAATAGGCATCTTAACTTCTTCCAATCTAGTGATATAAAAATGGTATCTCGTTGTCTGAAATGACATTTTCTGATTAAAATTGAGCAACTTTTCATAAGTTCATTGGACATTTTTTTTTCTGTATAATGCCTCTTCTATACGCTGTAATTTTTCTACTGATTTGACATTCTCTATTTGGTTTATAGATCTTATGTATTCTGATTACTAATCTTTTATTGATTTTATACATCATAAATATTTTTGGCCAATTTGAGCTTTTGTTTTCATTTTTTTACAGGGTCTTGGTGAACCAAAATTCTTGATTTTAATTTTGCCAAATTTATCAATCTTTTCTGTTATGCTGATACATTTTTGTATCATGTTTAAGAAATTTTTTGTTAAGAAATTTCTTAAGAAATTATTTTCCTATATTTTTCCTAAAGGTTTTCATGTTTAAATATTTAGTTTCATGAAAGGTATAAAGTCGCAATTTAATTTCAGTTTTTATTTAACCAAGAGTCCAATGAAACTTACTAATTTTTAATTTCCTCCAGGGAAATCCACTATGTGTTGTACTATTATAAAGAAATTTGCATGTGTACATGACTTTCTTCCGTAGATAATTTATGTCTGACCATAAGCATATGATACTGATTTCCATGGCATTATGGGAAGTCCTCAAATGTGGGAGCATAAGTACCTCCATCGTATTCCTCCCAGAGGTATTTTAAGTATTCTTGGGCCTTTAAATTTTAGAATCCGCTTTTCAAATTTCCTAACAAATTCTTTTGGAGTTTTTATTGGAATTTTATGGATTTTTACCTCCAATGTTATCTTTACAATACTGTCTTTCAATCTATAAATGTGTATTATTCTTTCCATTTATTTAGCTCTTTTCTCGTTGTCTGCTAATACAGTAATTTTGTCCATATAGATAATGCACAAATTTTGGTAGAGTTATGCCAAGGTACCTTCCACTTTTGTTGCTTTAAAAACGGTATAAAGTTGTTTGTTTTTTTAATTAAACTTTTCATTTTGAGGTAATTGTAGGTTTACACACAACTATAAGAAATAACACAGAGAAATACTGTCTATGCTTCACTTCATTTCCCCCGGTGGTAACATCTTCCTAGCTATTGTACAATATCACAACTAGGAAATTGATCTTAATGAAATGCATGCATCTTATCCAAATTCCACCAGGTTTATATGCACACGTGTGTGTGTTTAGTTCTATACAATCTTATCACGCGTAGTTTCACCCACGCAGCCACCACTATATTGAAGACAGACAAAAACTCAGTCACCACAAGAATCCCTCATGCTCTAAGTTTATAGCTACATCAGTATCCCTTCCTCCCAACCACTCATCACTTCTCGGACCCCTGGAAACCACTAATGCACTCTGTATAGAAAACGTCGTCATGTTGAAAACGTCTGAACACAATGATACAACATGTAAACTTCAGGGATTGGGTCTTGACTCAGCATCATTTCTCTGAGATTCCTGGTGTTGTTGCAGGTATCAATTGTTGTTCCTTTCTATTGCTGAGTAGCCTGTGATGTAGATGCCGTCACGTTTAGTCAGTCACCCACTAAAGGACACTTGAGTTGTTTCCAGTCTGGGACTCTCAGGGATAAAACTGCCATAAACATTCGTGTATGTATTTTTGAGTAAACAGAAACTTACATTTCTCTGGGGAAGATGTCCAAGAGCGCCATTGTTGGGTTGCATTGTAAGGGCGTGTGTAGTTTTATGATATATATCTACACATATATGCATATATATGGCTAGCTATAACTTTTATAGTAGGTCTGTACCATTCTACATTGCATTTGTGAGATCACTCCAACCTGGTCATGTGGTAGCATCATATTTTTATATAACTGGTCATTATGGATCACCTCTTAATGATTTTTTTTTAGATTTTTATCCTTTGTTTTATTAAACATTTTATAAACTAGTTTATGTTCTGTGTTTGATGATGCCAATATCTGAAATGTTGGAGCCCTGGCTCAATTTTTATTGTTTCTGCTGAGTTTCATTCATAGTGATTTATTTTCTTGGGACTTTGATAGTTTTTTTCTTATGAGCTCATATTCAGTTGATTTTAATCTTCAGGGAAACTGAAGGCTATAAAAAGATTATTACCTCCAGGAAGGGCTTGTGTTTGTTTCTGCTGGGACTCTAGGGTACTACTCTGGGAACTTCTAAGCTCCTTTCCAGTGTCCCCACTTTAATTTGGACTCAAATTCAATCTCCCCAAATTGCGGTTATTTCACATCCCTGGATTTCATGGATCTCCCAAGTAAAAGTCTTCTTTGTAGGATAAAGTAAGCAGGAGGAGAGTGGAGCAAAGTCCTGAGTGGCTTGGGACTGTGGTACTGACCCAGCTGGTGTCCCCCAGATGCACTCTGAGCCCTTGCACAGGAAGAGGCAGGATGAGATTGAGTGTGGAGATGGTTCTGGAGGATTAGTGTGGGAGTGACGTTTCCAGACGTAAACTAGTACCCTCTTTCACATTTACCTGAGGCCACACCTGGATAAAAGCCCTATCTGGCAGCTTTCAGAGCTTTGAAAGGCTCTTTCCAATCTTATTAGTGTATTTAAATAACGTTAATAATTTATATTATTATATAATAGTTTATATATTTTATAGTTTATATATTTAATAGTTTATATATTATATGTTTAATGTATATTTAATATATTTATATATTTAATAGTTTATATATTTTACAATAAACTATCATATAATATATATTATATAATAATAAATAATTTAAATAAGATCTCATTTTGCTAGAATCCCAACCAGTCTAAACTGAATCATATCTGTTCAACAGTGACTTGGCTACTTTAAGCCATGAAGGCTGCAAGTAATATTTCCCAAGCCCAACCGGAACGAGAACATTCTCCATTTATGGGGTTTGTAGCCCAGTTTTCCCTGAGGTCACACTACTTAACTTAATCTATGGAATATTTCCATGAACCTACAGTTGGTTAAACCTGAATACTATATTCAGTGACCTGATTCCAGGTTTGTAACAATCCATCTTGTTACGGAAAGATGCCAAAGCACAGTAAGGAATGTAAATGCGAGGTGATATATCCCTCAGCAAGTGGCAAGAGGCAGGTTGTTAATTCTTAGACTCAGTGTTTAAATATTTCTATTTTGAATACTTTTTTAAAAGGAAATTTTATTTATGTATTTTTTTGAGAGACAGAGTGCACAGGAGAAAGAATCTTAAGCAGGCCCCACGCTCACTGTGGAGCACCATGCAAGACTCAATTTGACAACTCTGAGACCATGACCTGAGTCGAAATCCAGACATGCTTAACTGACCGAGCCACCCAGATGTCCCTGAATACTTTCAAACATACATAAGAGTAGAGAGAACAGCTCAATAAACTCCCATATGTCCACCACTCAGAGTCAAAACTTATCAACCTTTTTGTCATACTTTCAGAGGTTTTCCTATCTTATTTTGTTGGCTTTTTTTTTTTTTGAAATGGGATGCTGTTTTTATTTTAGTTAAAAATTTTAAGTAAAGTCACAGCTGTGATATTATTTTCTCACTAAATATTTCAATACTCATTCCTAATAATATGGACATTATCTCACATAAGCACAATACCAGTATCCTACCTAAAAAAAAAAAAAAAAAATTTAACACAACGCAGGCTGCGTAGTGAGGATTTTTCATTGTAGTTGTTGTTCATCAGTCCTCTAATGAGGATCATTTGGGTTCTTTCTCGTCTCTTGCTTTTATATGTGATTATCAGACTTTCCATAACTAAGCAACTCCCAAAAGATATAGAAGTTTAATTCTGGCTTGGGGCTTCCCCTTCTAATACATGCTTGCTTTACACATCCAAGTCCCCCTGTACATAACCTGCTCTGCATTTTGGCAGGAAGAGGAAAGAAGACATGTTTATTGAGGCTCTTTGTTGAAATGTGCTGGGAGTTTGGGGTTCATTAGGTGAAGACAATTGAAATCAATGGCAGACAGCCATGTGTAATTTACAGAGAAAAAGCAGACCCAGCCTCTGGTCACCCTAAAAGAAAATGTCATTTGGATTACCTCCTGCTGATTTTTAAAAGAACGAATCCTGGAATTTTCTCAGTTTTCTTATAATCTGGCATTTATTGGTCTCCACTCCTGTGAATTCTTTTTAATCAAACGAAGCTTTTGAATATCTGAGTCAGTGTTAGGTCAAGTGGCAGATTTTTATATTCACCATTTGTTCAGTGAAATGGAACTTCTAAAAGACAGTCAATAAATCACTCTGTCCCTTGAAAAGTGAGCTAGAAAAAAGATAATGGGAGTGGTAAGAAAAATTATAAAATGCCAAATATATTCACTGCCATCCATTCATAAAACAGAAGGGAACTGATTTCAATCTCTGAAGCATAATTCCAATATAACCTTGCTTTTCTCTCAGTCAAGGAGCTCAGAGAACCAACCTCAGCTTGTATGTCCCTAAAAATAGAAAATCAGTTTAATTTAGGAATAAGGGACTATAAAATGTTAGTAGCATTTTTTTAAAGCTGCTGCCGTACCAGTTTCCACACGGGCGCTCCGTTTCTAATATAAAAGATGAATAATGAAGAACAGGGCTCTATCACTCACCCAGGGCAGGGTCTCCCTCTTCTCCATGCCCTGCCCTCCAGTATTCTCCAGCAGAGCAGCAGACCAGCTCGTGGAAGAGCACAGGCCCCAGAGACGGGCGCAGCAGCTTCCAGATCTTGCTGTGGTACCTCCTGCCTGGCTGCGTGATTTTGACCAATTTATTTAACTTCTGAATCTTACTTGTGCCACTCTTAAAATGTGGATGATAATACCCACCTTCTGAGGTTGTGGAGAGAAGGAAACTGGGCGTTTCTCTAACGCTACTACATCTTAGCATCACCTGAAAAGCCTTTAAGTCTGGGTGCTTGGGGGTGCCTGGGTGGCTCAGATGGTTAAGCAGCTGTCTTCAGCTCAGGTCATGATCTCAGGGTCTTGGGATCGAGCCCTGCTTGTCCTTCTACCTCTGCCTGTGGCTCTGTCTACTTGTGCTCTCTATCTTTCTACCAAATAAATAAGTAAAATCTTCCAAAAAAAAAAAAAAGCCAGGATGCTCAAGCCTCACCCTGAACCTATGAAACTGAAATCTCTGGGAGAGAGAATAGATAACAGTATTTTTTAAACCTCCCCAGGGGATTCCATGTGCAGCCAAGTTTAAGAACCCTCTTGCTCTAGAGTATATACATTTCGAGTACACTTCCCGTCCCTCAGCAGACTTTCGGTCTGCAGAGACTATAACCATTATGTCCTGTCAAATTTCATAATGCCTTTTGGACTGCCCTTTCTTTCCGTTTTCTGACCTGGGGTGTCTCCAGACTGTTCACATGAGTTAAAATTTGATGTAAGAGCCTTCTTGCTCTCACCATCATCCTCTTTTTTTTTCCTTCCAGACTCTTCTTGTCTTTCTTATCTCCCTATCTAGTCCCTTAATAAAATAGCAAGCTAATCCCCCTAAAATTAAAGGTGCCAGAAGAAGATCATTACTGTCTCCAAGCAGACATCCCTACTGCGAGGACTCACAGCGAGACATTCTGCAGACCGAAGGGTCCTCTCAGTATCTCTAGGGTAACAGTCACCATTTATGATTCTGTCTTTCTGACTCTATTCAGGGACACAATATAGTACAAAAGTTTTGATTACTTTTTCATACGATTACATAGTTTAATTCCAATTCCTTTTTGTCTGGTTCAGTAGAAATTGTGCTGGTCAATTTCAGATCGCCATGATAGTGGAAGCTAGGGCACGTGCCCGACGAACAGGGCTAGCATCTGATTTGAGGAACATCCATCCTCGGTTGCCAGACTGTGATTTGTTTGCTTTTGACCAGAATGAAAACATAAGTTAATTAAGATGAGATGATCAGTGATGAGTGTGTCCTTAGTCAGGGAGTGACTGCTTCAGGGAAACAAGCAAAGTGTTGTCACAGGCATGAGCCACCTCATCTCTCTACTGAGAAGCGTTAGAAGTCTGTGTCAGCCATTCTCGGTAGATTTCTCACACAAAGATGAATAATTTTCTGCAAGACTTGTTAAATCAAGGTTAAGATTGAAAACTGACAGATGAAAAATTGAACCTCCCAAGGAAGACAAACATTGGAACGGAACGATACGGAATTTCAATCTCTGCCTCTTTAAAGTCTCCAAATGCTTCGATCGCTTGATAGTTCAAGTTAATAAAACTAATCGACAAAATGGTTTCATTATTGTTGAGCCATTTCTGAGCACAGGAAAATAAGGTTTGGGGGGAAGGTGGACAGCATCATGAAGTTTCCCTCGTTCTGTGTGTCTGGTGTTCAGCTACTTCTAAGTGTAGACTACGTTTGTATCGGCTGTGGCCAAAATGCCATTCCCTTCTCAACTCCCTGCAGTAAGTGGACGTACTAAGAAACAGAACTTTAACTCTATGTTTACAGTACTTTTGTTTTGATGGCCTGCTCTCCGCTCCGTCGGTGAGGGTGGGATTCCCTCCCTAGGATTATAGCCAGACACACAAAACCCAACACCGGACAGAGGTGACTGACCACAGCTTCTTAGTTGCATGCACTCCAGCCCAGGAGAAAAGGACACTGTGCCCTGCAGAGCCACGTGGGAATTGTAGTCTGGAACACAACAAACAACCAGAGGCTGTAGGAGGTAGATTTTGCAGTTATAAGAGGGAGGGCGACCACTGGTTCATAGGCGAGGATGTGATTGGCTTGGTTGAACCACTCTTTGGTGGCAGGGAACCACAGCCCACCTTGCAGGAATAAACAGGCATCAATCATACCTGGTCCCCATGATTAGGAACTTGCTGGGCTGGGGGATCCCATCCTCAGGAGCAGTGTGGGTAGGGGAATTTGCAAGTCTGTCATTCAGTGCCCCCTTCCTTTTCCCCAAATGTCAAGGAACATATAATATTGGGCCTTAACTTTAGGCCTTATACTACAGTCTTATGCACTGAGCATTGTCCAGTCACTGGACAGGATAGCAAGAAGGCTGGATAACCAGCAGTTGGTCATGCTAACCAGATGCTTCCATATTTCTCGTCTGTTAAGTTGTAAGCTTCATGAGGATAACTGCCATATCTCCTGTTTTCCACTGTAGCCTGACCTCCACACAGAGTGTGGCACATCAATTAGGAAATGAATTAATTCATTAACTAATGATCTTCATCCGCTCTCTAAGAGCTGCAGCACCTAAACAGTCTTTTAAGTCTGATTCTAGGGTCTTAGCTTCATGTTGACAGAGAGAGAGAGAGAGAAAACAAAAAAAAAAAACCAGGATATTATTGACATCACCACCCTGTCATCTTCGGTTTTGCAACATATTCTCATCTTGTTCTTCCCGGAGCTCTGGGGAAAACAAATACCACGTTTCAGTCTCTGAATACTGTTCTACACATGCTAATTGAGAGCGTGCAGGCCACAGAAGTACAGCCTTGGCAGAAACGCAGAAAAACAACAAAAAAGCCAGCCTCTGGCCAGTGAAAAAAAAAAGAACGACCCTCTGGCCGGTGAGCACCACCCCAAACCCTTCCCCCCAGCATCCACTGGAAATGTTAGAAGCAGCACACACTCAATGTGCTGCCCTCTCCAACATGTTTAATTCTGGAAGATGAGTCAGCCTTTCTGCCTCCCCCTTATTCCCTCTTTATAATTCAAAGCCAAAGCCCACTCTCAAATAGTGTTTCTTAAATGTTGACTCAGAATAAAATATACTAAGAGACGATTGTTGGAAGTTGGTGTAGCAATATCTGCCCAAAGAAGAGATAAAATAATGAGTACCAAGGTCCAGATGGCTTTTATGATTAATAAACTGGATTAAATCATGTCTTGAAATCTGTGAGCTTCCCCCTTATATATTTCAATTTTTAATTATTTCGGCTGATTGTAATTTCAATTAATGAAAGCAGACCCAGCACGGCAGCCTTTGAAAGTGATTTCGGTGAGAAGAAAACTATCTATAATTAACTATTTCAACTGAGATTAGAAAATATTTCATTCTTCACAATTTTCTCCCTAATAGCCCTTGGTGGAAAGAAGTCAGAAGACTGGCATCTCCATTTTATAAGTTATTTCGACTTGGAGATCACTCCATCTCTCCCGGCTTCAATTTCCTTATCTGTGTAAGATGGGGACAATAATACTTGTCTTGCCAAGTCATTTTGCAAAATAAATGAGATAGTACTGATGAAAATGCTCTGAAAAGTACAAAATGTTATGTACAAATGTAAGATACTGTTAGACCAAAAGTTTCTTGATATTTTCATCCCAAGCTTTTCCCCTGAATCCTCCATTTATTTTTCTGTCCCTGAGTGGAATAAAAACGAAAACGTTGCCCTTGTATCACTGATGCTGCTCTCTGTCATGGCTTCATTCACACACGCGCGGCCCAGACGGAATCTCAGACTCAAACGCAACTCATTTGTGCGGTAATGATTAAGAGCATGGTCTCTAGACCCATTGCCTGGATTGAGATTGTTGCTCTGCTAGCTCTTCGCTGTATAGCCTAGAACACGTCCCTTACCCTCTCTGAGCCCCAGGTTCCTCTACCGCAAAGTCGGGGTAATAAGGGAGTCTCTCTCCCAAGGCTCGGGTATGCATTAAATTAATTAAAATGTATTAATTAAATTAAATGGGTTCACAGACATCATACATCCAGCTGGGGCCAGACGCATAGCAAATCTTCAACAGGTCTGGCTGTTGTTCGTACCATTACCTCCGGCCACTGTCCACCTTCCATTCTGCTTCTCCTCCAATGGTCCCTACCATCCAGCAGGTCACCTGTTTCTGTGCAGAGTTGAGGGCTGAAACCTCCTGGTCTGTCATCTTGCTGACGTCATTCCTCCATTCCTCAATTTCTGAGAGCTTTGTGCTTCCCACTCCACTTTCTTTTCTTTTGCCCTCTCTTCTCTAAAGTCACTGGTCCCATGCATTTTCAGTCTAAAGGTGCTTTGCAAAGATATTCAGATGCTTTGGGCTCATAAACACATGGTCAGTCAAAGTTAAATGGTACCTATAATTGATATGAAATGAAAGTCATCAAATTTTTTTAAAAAGTTTTAACTCTTTCAGGTCAGTCTCGTACTATTAGGAATCAATATCTAACCAAAAAACTATTATTTAATAGGTTTGCTAGGTTTGGAAAGCATATTTTTAATACTTTTAGTTTCTTAATATTTAATATAGAGATGTCTCTGTGCAACCAGAATGCTCAATAAGTATTAAAAAATGACACAGGGCCAGCTACATAATTCGCCAGGTTCAATACACAATGAAAACACAGTTTCCACAAGATCTGGGAATCAATCTTCCCTTCCCACCAGGCCCTCTGGTCGAACCACAGCAGACCACCTACTCTCAGGGATCGCAACCTTCTCCCAGGATGCACTCGGACCTGGAAGGGGATGGGCCAGAGCACCAGATGGTGCTGGTCCCACCTTGAGACTCCCAGGCAGGTGCCTGACATAGCCCATCCAGGTGCCCACATCTGGCCCCTCCCAGAAAGGGGGGATGGGAGAAGGAGGACTTCCTCCCCACCATGCAACCCAGTAAGTTCCTGCCTAGACTGGACAGGCACAGCCCAGGCACCAGGTGGCCAAGGACCCAACCCAGGAAAGGGGCAAAGGGTTAAGGGAGACAGAACTCCATGCATTCCAGGCTCCAAATCCTGGGCTCCCCCATGCTCACAAATTCAAAGATAAAACTAAGAATTTCAAGATAGCAATTACAGAGCATTATATCCCAAGTGCAGGACTCTTCTGAGTGTGGGGTCCCATACAGCTGCATTGGTCACTTACATACCAGTGAATCTGATCCTGAGACATAGTCCTGTGTTCGCTCAGCTGAGGCAGGCAAGCTACATGTCAGTCGAAAAGAAAAACAGACACATTACCGCAATTATCGTTCTTTTTTTTTTTAAGATTTCGTTTATTTATTTGATAGAGATCACAAGTAGGCAGAGAGGCAGGCAGAGACAGAGAGGAGGAAGCAGGCTCCCCACTGAGCAGAGAGCCCAATGCGGGGCTCGATCCCAGAACCCTGGGATCATGACCTGAGCCGAAGGCAGAGGCTTTAACCCACTGAGCCACCCAGGTGCCCCCACAATTATCGTTCTACTTCTTTATTCTCATCAGGCAACAGCTAGTGTTTACTGAGTACATACTGGGTATTACATTAGGATCAACTAAGATTGCTGCATTTTAGAAAGACAGAGTTTGGGTACATGTTTAATTGCATGAAACAACACATCTTGAACAATGTTAGACTATTAAAATACTGATGATAAGAAGAAAGAGGAAGAGGAAGCAGAAAGGCGGGAGAAGGAGGAGAGAGAAGAGGAGTAAGTTTGAAAGATAACACAACAGAGCTCGTGTTTTTGGTAAACCCCAACAACTCCTACTGATTTCTTCTTGCAGATCAAAAAATTCAGAATGTACATAAACAATGACTCCCGGAACACTGAAAAAATAAAATAAAATTTTAAAAAATTTCAGAATGTATGTCAGTCAGGCATGTTTGGACAAAAGTCAGATGGAAAGTCAATGTTAGGGTGCCTTCGTGGCTCAGGTCTTGATCCCATAGATCAAGATCCCATAGAGTCTGTGGGATTAAGCCCCGAATTGGGTTCCCTGCTCAGCCGGAAGCCTGCTTCTCCTTCTCCCACTCTCCCTGCTTGTGTCCCCTTTCTCACGGTGTCTCTCTCTGTCAAATAAATAAGTAAAATATTTTTTTAAAAAGAAAGTCAATGTTTATATCATTAGTTACATGACTACTTGAACTTGCTATGACTTCTATTATAAAACAAATAACTCAATTTAATTAAAGCTAATAGCATTTTACTAGGTTTTAAGGGTATCAGGAGCTACCACCTCTGTTTTCCAGGCATGTATTTATGTAATTTCAGTTTCATAGTATGCACAAGGTTCTTTTTTAATACTTACAATGATACTTTCTGCAAACGTTTTAATTTACTGGTTGAACCATGGCTTTAGTGACTCTTTTGTTTATATCTAACTGAATTTCAAAAGTTATAGAATGACATTTATAGTATTTACCTCAAAAAGGTGGATTTTTCTACCGCTATTATTCCTTTTCTGTTCCAAGCAAGACAAAAGTCCAAGTTGATCTTAAAAAGCTGGAAAGATGTACTTTTAATTACATTTTGTCTATGTGTTACTTTTAAAGATTTTTTTTAAAGTATTTTGTAGATACTAGTCTAGTACTTTACCTTGCCTTTCCAGTTTTGATTTGAATTTATGACCTATAATTAAATGCTTTTAAAGATTTTTTTTTCCTCTATACTGGGAAAAACTGTGGCCATATGGGTGTGTGGAGGGATCTGTGACTTCTGTCCATTGAGTACCTACCATGAGCTGTATTTCTTCTCCATATCATGTAATAATGTCATACTCACAAAAGCCATTTGATATAGACGCTACTCATCCCCTCAGTTTCTTGTTTAACAGATAAGAAACTGAGGTCCGGGTTGAGGTTTGGGTAGATTAAGTAATTTGACCAAGGACAACACAATCCCCAAGTAGACTCAACCCACTCCCAAATGGCTCCCAAACCTTCTGAGATGTTGCCATCCTTCCAAAGGTGAAGACTTTTTATTTCACCTTATGAGATGCTGATTTTATTTTATTTCATTTCATTTTATTTATTTGAGAGAGAGGGAAAGAGAGAGCATGAGTGGTGGGAGGGGCAGAGGAAGAAGCAGACTCTCTGCTGGGCAGGGAGCCCAAGGTGGGGCTGGATCCCAGGATCCTGAGAGCATGACCTGAGCACCCAAGTGTCTGGAGATGGGGGTCTTAAAGTTATAGTTTGAAAGGAGATGAGACACAAATTTAATAAGCCTAAATGTTTTCCAAAATAATCTTCTTAAAGCTCTCGTTACATGTATGTGCACTGGAGTGTTCTCCCATTGGGCCTGAATGGGCTTGAATTGGGCTTGCATTGGGCTTGAACTCTAATGAGCAGGACTCTCAACTAACAAACATCAGAGTTGTAAACTTTTGAAGCATTCCACTTCAGTTTTACTTGAGTCCCAGTAAGGGCAGGTAGAGGGAGGTGTTGCTATAGGCCAACCATGGCCAGATGGCTATGACTCTTAAGAAGGGACGAATGGGGGAGGGGGACGCCTTGGTGGCTCAGGTGAGTGAGCATCCAACTCTTGATCTCAACCCCGGTCTTGATCTCAGGGTCATGCATTCGAGCCCCATGTCGGGCTCCACGCTGGATATGGAGCTACTTAAAAAAGGGGGGGAGGGAAGAATGCCTGAAAAATGAGTGCCCTGCTTTGTGGCAAAGGATTAGGAAATATGGGCTTGTCTAGGTGGTGCCATTTCCAAGGTCACCTACCACACAAAACATAGGGGTCTTGTTTCCTTATGCTATGGGTGCTTGGAGTGAGCCTTCAACTCTGTCAGAGCATGGGAGTGGGTTAAAGAGAACCAAACAGGTGGTCTCTGATTCCTCTGGCCTACTTAGGAGCCATCCAGAATAGTCTCTGTTTCATTATGTATCCAGTGAGTCATTTGGACTCTGAGGCCTTTCATTTTCACTAGCCTGGGTACCCCATGCTTAGCAACACACTTGGAACCCACATTTTGAAAAACATTTTAAATGTCTGAGCCTTTCGATATTTTGAAATGGAGAAATTTTACTTTTTTATGACCATTTTTAAATGTCAGAATGAGTCGGTCTATTCTACAAATGCCTGTTCTACTAAGAAACTGCCTTGGGAAAAAATTGCATTTCAAAAAAATTACCAGAGTTCGCAAATTGACAAAATTTACTTTGGGAAGCAAGTTGAAAGTCTTTTGTTCTTGGCAATATTAATGACAGAACCAGATAAGCTGCATATACAGCCTGATGAATTTTTTTAAGAGGTCCATCATTCATATAGTTAAACAAGAAGGAATTTCGTAGGAAATTGTAGATTCAAAATCATGAACTGTATGGATGCAAACCCGCTCTATTTTAGATTAACTATTGAGCCATAAAACTCCAGTTCTGATTTATAAAATGTCAGCACACATCATGAATACACATGGTATCAGAATCACCAGAAGAAAAAGGATGAAAATATCCAACATTTTTCATCATAGAAGTGTTTACTGCAACACGAACACAGGGAGAAGACTTTTATTTTATTAACAGGAAAAATGTGTTTTTCTTTAATCGCAGTAATTCCTGTTAGCATTATCTGGTAGGTCTGACGGTATTTAAATTCTTTTTAAAGATTTTTTTATTCTTTTATTGACAGAGAGAGACACACAGTGAGAGAGGGAACACAAGCAGGTAGAGTGGGAGAGGGAGAAGCAGGTTCCCGCTGAACAGAGACCTGGATGTGGGGCTCGATCCCAGGACCCTGGGATCATGACCCGAGCCAAAGGCACACGCTTAATGACTGAGCCACCCAGGCACCCCAGTCTGACAGTATTTAAATACTATTTTTCAATACATAAACTATATAAGGTAGGTCATTTATTTAATATAGTAATTCATGATCTTTTTAAAATCACAGATCCCTTGAGGGAAATGATGAAAGCTCTGGATCCAATTTTCAGGAAAATGCATATTCACACAAAATTGTGCCCAAAATTGCTGGTGATTCACAGACTTCAGATTAACAACTCTATATCTATGAATGTCTAGGAGCTATTTATATCTTTAAATACATGTATATTTCTTAAATATTATATATCATATAATATCATATATAGCCTCTGCGACAGCTTGGGTTTGAGACTAGTTTATAGAGGAAATCACACTCTAATGTTATCATTTATTATAAATTAAGCTTACAGGAAATAAAAGCTAATTAAACTTTATTGTCTAACTGGTAAGATTTCACTGATCTCTGATGGATAATGTAATCATATAATAAAAAAACACTAAACAAAGAAAATAACACCTTCGTAATGAGCAAATTTGGAATATATTAGAATTTGAGAAAACTGACTTTCATTTAGCATAATACACCAAAAATGTATGAAGCCAAGAGAATATGAAAACAAAAGAAAGGGGCACCTTGACAGCACTCAGTGGAGTACTCAACTCTATTTCAGCTCAGGTCATGATCTCAGGGTCATGAGATTGAGCCCCCACATTGGGCTCTGCACTCCACTCAGGGTGTGCTTAAATTCTCTCTTCCTCTTCCTCTGCCCCTCCTACTCATGCTTTCTCCCCTCCTTCCTCCCTGTCCTTTTCTTTTATAAATAAATAAATTCTTGAAAAAGAGGAAAGAAAAGTCTAGTTTGCTCAGTTTTAGCACCAGTGATTTTAGGATGCTAACTAGTCCTTAACGCTCTGCTTGGCTGTGACGTTTGAACCTGTCTCATCACAGGGGCAAGGGATTATTTTTTCATTCCACCCTTTCACTCTGTCGAAGACATCCCCTTACCTTCCATGAAAACATGGATTGTCTCCGCTCAAAAGCTCTCCTCAAAAGTCTCCCTTGACATAGTGCCACGCACCACTGCAGGGTAGCCAGAGTGCCTTCCAGAACAGAAAAGCTTGGAGAAAGGAGGACCACCATAACTGGCATGTCTGTGGGTGGAAATACTGGTTCTTAAAGGAGCTGGTTCATCTGATTCATCTTTCCATCTTTCCCCCATGACAACTCCATGGTGAGTCATACAGCAAGGAGGCTGATTGTAGAAACACACACACACACACACACACCTCAAATTATAAGGTTCCAGAACTTCAGCCTTACACATAATGCACACTGTGTATAATGGTCTACGGAAGCCAATACTCTTCCTGCAAAGAGCAGCTGCTCCATGTTTTCGCAGGGAAATTAAATTCTTTTCTTGTTGCTTTTTTTTCCCCTGTAAGTTAGAAGCAAGCACTTGCCACCTGGACTCTTTCTGGTCTTCAGCTTCTGTTTGAATGCTAAAACAAGCCTCGGAGGCCAGTGGATTAAAAGTATGCTCCAAAGCCCAGATTAGAAATAAAAGTGAGGTTTGTTCTTGTTTTACTCATATTACTGAAATAAAGCCTTCACCGGGTGTAGCTTTATGATTCCAGGACCACACTGTGGATTCAGTCAACACCTGAGAAGACAGCCAACTGGATTACCTAATCCTGTATGCTTATTTCCTTCCTTTGCATCCCTCCCAAAATTACACATGCGGCATATGAATGTGCTTTGTATTTGTGTGTTGTTACTTGTGACCAACCAGATTATATAACACCTTTGTGGTCATAAATTATACAGATCCTTCTTTCATAAATCATTTTACTAGGTCCTCAGGAACACATTGTTGCTTTCATTGAAATGGAAGGCCAATAGGCGATTTGCTTTTAAATGAGTTTACAAAGAGCATGTAGACCATGGGCTGTTTTCGTTTCTCAAGTAGACCATGCAGAATTAAAACTATGCAAGTCTTTTATGAAAAGTGAACAAAAGTTCAGAGAAACAGTGTGGCTCATGCAGGTCCCTAGCAAGCTCTCACGCTCAGCTCTTTCTAAGTCTTAGGAATTCAACAAATATTTGACAAGAAAGATGGGGAAATGGCTGAAGAGAGAGTTATCTCAGCCTTGCAAATGGATTTTTTCAAAATAATTGCCTGCCGTAAGTTAATTAATGGCAGTAAAGTTTACTTGAGCATTTTCTATACACATTAATATCACATCAGGAAAAGAGTTTCTGAATTCTGCACACCACCCGAGCTAGACTGAGAGGGTCACATTATTCCCAAGAGCTACATCCTAAAATGCAAAGACCTACTCTTTATCACTCTCGATTGAGACTGATAGAAGCCTCAATGGGAAATGTAATCAGTGAACACTTCACATATTTCGGGGGTTCTCAAGACACTCATCCACTAATGGTACAGTGAGTTCTAGATCCTAGCTCACCATCCCCTCCGACTGACCAGAACCTGACTCCTAACACAAAAATATATCCTATGCCTGTGTCTATATTCATTTTAGCATAGGAATAAGGAAATGTACAACATATTAAGTATATATTTAAGAAAATGTAGGAATAAGGAAATGCGTGCAGCCTGGGTTGCTGTAGGCCATGACCAGTTAATTGGGAGGACATTAAAAAGCTAATTGCCATTACAAATAAATATTGTTAGTTTTATACTTCACTTGAGAAGGGCAAACCTTTTGTCAACTAAGGTGTTAAAACAATGTTTTGTGGGCCTTGCTGTCTAGAGTAAAGTATATTAGTATTTCCCTGCCATGCAAAATTGTAGCTTATTTTCCTTTATTTTGTGTTGTATTTATTCAACCAATATTTACTGAGCACCTCGTAGCTGTTGTGAGGGAAGATCATAACCAGCCCCTGTGTGTGAGGATCTTGTCCGTGTGCTGGGATTAATGAATCAGCAAGATCTTGTTCTGTGGTGGGAACTGTAATGTGGGGAGAGGGAGGACCGGCATATAAAAGGCAGAATTTCACAAGAAACAGGAAGTCATTCAGTTTGTCACTAACGTGAGAAAGGGGTCTTTCTGAGCTTAGAAATCAGAACTGAAGAGGAGGTTTTAGTTGGACAGAATTCTATAGACAATACTGTGCCCAGAGCCCTGGAAGGTCCATGGACTGAATACGCTATGTATAGTTACAAAGGGAGAATCTTTGGTGGTCCTGGTTCTACAGAAGAATGATTCTAAGTAGGACACCTGTGTAGCTCAGTCAGTTAAGCATCTGGAATCAAGTCCTGCTTCCAGGCTTCCCGCTCAGTGGGGAGCCTGCTTGTCTCTCTCCCACTGCCTCCCCACCCTGCTCTTGTGCGCACTCTCTCTTTCTCTCTCTCTCAAATAAATAAATAAATAAATATTTTTTAAAAGGAATGATTCCAAGTAAACAAGTCAGTGTCCAGTATCGTTTCTACATCTGTCTCCTCCAAGACCCCCAACTTCTCATTAGCAATCATAATCAATCAGTAGGCTGTGAGAGGAGACAGTGTGTATCATACAATTCTGTCAGTTATATTTAGAATGCTACAGGAACTCAAAGGAAAGAGTGAGATCAGGAAGTCTTTCCCAAGCTGGGATTTGTAGACTGAGTAGGAGAAAGGAAGGATATTCTAGAGAACAGAGACAGCAGAAGCAAAGATACGGAGGGATTGAAAATATGTTTTATTTGGGGATTGGATGTGAGCCATCTGAGGTGGCTAGAAAAAAGGAGGAAGGGTGATAGATTAGTAAAACAATTGTCAATGCCTTGGATGACAAAAAGAAAAGTCTTACTTAGAACAGAAATGTGTAACTCAGTGTTGATATAAATGCCCCGGGTTCTGCCCCGCGTGTAGTCTATGAAGTGACAAAGAAAGCTTACAGGAGGTAAAATGTTTGCAGTCTAGTTCTGTCTCCGTCATTAATTAGATGTAGGACCTTGAACGAGCAACCAACCTTTTGTACCTCAGCGTCCTCAACTATAACAAAAACAAGGGAAGGCAACTAATCTTTTCGGTGTTAAAGACGCAGTGATTTTCAGGGACATGAGTGTGAAAAATGCACCTTCATACACGGCAACTATTTTTTCTGCAAATGTGTGTTACATCACACTCCACACAGCACGGTGGGGACTTAGGAGTGAAACCAGCACAGAGGATTTTTTAGGCAGTGAAAATGCTCTGTATGATACTGTAGTGATGGCTGCGTGGCATTACACATTTGTCCAAATCCAGAGAAAGTCCAACACCAACGCTGAACTCTAACGTACACCATGGCCTTGAGGGGATAATGATGTGTCATTGCAGGTTCATCAGTGTTCTTGGGGGAGGCGGAAGGTGGTAAGAAACTCGGTCATCTTGCTGACGTTCCGTGCAGAGCCCTGCGGGGGGCCCTCCTCGGAGTCCCTCTGTAGCAGTTAGAATTTGCGCACACTCACCTCTGGAGTGGAGCCCCAGAAACTGCATTTTAAGCAAATATCCCAGCTTAGTCTGAGACAAAAAGTCCCTGAGCCATACTGTAAAAAGCCTTTCAACTACAAAGCCTTCGGTTCAGACCTATCCCTCCACGTTCATGTTTCTGCTTTTTTGATAGTACAGTGTTTCCTGAATTAAAGACAACACTGAATAACAAAACTATTATTTATCTAAGATACATTAGGGAGGCACCTGGGTGGCTCAGACAGTTGAGCACCTGACTCTTGATTTCTGCTCAAGGTCCTGGATTGAGCCCAGGGCTCAGTCTCCCAGTTCAGCGAGGAATCTGCTTCTCTCCTTCTCCCTCTGCCCTTCTGCACTTGCTCCCTCCCTCTCTCTTTCTCAGGTAAATAAATAAATCTTTTTTAAAAAGGGGGGGGGTGCCTGGGTGGCTCATTGAGCATCTGCCTTCAGCTCAGGTCATGGTCCCAGGGTCCTGGGATCGAGACCCGCATGGGGCTCCCTGCTTAGCAGGAAGCCTGCCTCTCCCTCTCCCTCCGCTGGTGTTCCCTCTTTTGCTGTCTCCCTCTGTCAAATAAATAAATAAAAGCTTATAAATAAATGAATAAATAAAATACAATACATTAGGACATCCTGTCTTTGCTTAAGCCAAGTGTGCATCTTCTGCCATTAAATATGATTGCTAAAGTGCCTTCCATTAACCAACTACGAGCCACGATCAACACTAAATTGCTAAAATTGTTAACATCATTGAAAATTGGAAAGAGAAATAAACGGACCTTTTCAGGCAAGGGCTTAATAAGAGAGACAGCGTCACTTGCCAAGAAAATAAAAGCCATGCCTTATGTCAGAAGAAGTTTGGCCAAAAAAAAAAAAAAAAAAAAAAAAAAAGCACTGAAGCCAAACTTCCCGGGACTCTTACCTGTTAGCTCTAACTACTGTCTCCTGTCGTCCAGTGAGTGCTGGGGTATGGAGCAATTCTTTAAAATGTGGTCCCAAGGGGCGCCCGGGTGGCTCAATGGGTTAAGCCTCTCCCTTCAGCTCAGGTCCTGATCGAAGGGTCCTGGGATGGAGCCCTGCATCCGGCTCTTTGCTCAGCAGGGAGCCTGCTTCCCTCTCTCTCTTTCTCTGTCTCTCCGCCTCCTTGTGATCTCTCTCTGTGTGTCAAATAATTAAATAAAATCTTTTTTTTAAAATGTGGCCCTAAGACCAACAGCAGCCTCACCTGGGACACTGATGAAATGTAATTTCTTAGCTCCACCCACCCGCCAACCTCGACCCCCTGAGCTTTGGGGATTGAACCCATCAAACCGTGTTTGGATGAGATTTGACAAGACTCTCGTGGCAGAGACGGTGTCTGTTGGTGGGGGTAGAGAGAAGCCGAACCCTTGGGCCCTGGTGGTGGGAACATAGAACAGTGCAGCCGCTACGGAACACAGCGCAGAGGTCACTCAACTGAAAGGCACGCTTGCTACACGATCCGGCAACCCCACAACTGGGTCTTTGTCTTAAAAATACTGAAATCAGGATCTCAAAAGGATGTCTGCAAAGTCCCCTGTTCACTGCGGTATTCGTAACAGCCGCGATGCTGAAACACCCTGAAAGCCCATGGTCGGATGAATGGGTACAGCCAGCCGGGTTCACACACACAGCGGAACCGCGCATCTTTGGGAAGAAGGAAATGTGGTCATATATGGCCGCACAGATGGACGTGGAGGACAAATGCTGAGCGAAACAAGCCAGTCCCAGGAGGATGAATACAGCTGATTCCACTCACATGAGGTTTCCAAAGAGGTCAAGACCACAGAGGCAGAGCACCGAATGCAGATTGCCAGGGCCTGGGAAATCGAGATTATTAATCAATGAGCTTAACGTTGCAGTTAAGCAACATGAAAAGGCTCTAAAAAGATCTGGGTACGTTGTACCGATAACAGACAATGTATTGCTAGAAACACGTGAAAATCTATGAAGAGGGTTAAGTGTTCTCTGGAATAGAATAGAACGGAATAGAATAGAACCGAATAGAATAGAAATCTGGTGGCTGATGCGGGCTAAAGTCTGAGAACCTCTAATGCACACAGATTTCTACATCTGTTATTTCTATATCTATTTCTATGCTATTTCTATATCTTGCAGCGACTGGAAGTAAGAGCAGCTAAATTGAAGCAGTTACAGGAAAGCATGTAAGAAGCGCTGAGGAGAGAGTCTGCGGCACATCTCAGACGTACGTGGCGTTGGGTTGTTTTCAGGCAGCTGGACCAGATGCTCGCACCTGCACACCTTCCTCCCCCCACCTCCTGGCTAGGCCTCCCCCCCCCGCCCCCGGAAAAATCCCTGAGTTCAATTGGACGAGCATTACAGTTTAGGAGGTGTGTTCATACACATTATCTCGTTTGATCCCCGTAGTAATCCATTCAATAGGCAGGGATTATTCCCATTTTCTAAATGAGACAACTGAATTGGAGAGATTAAGAGATTTACATGAAATCACACAACTATTAATTAACAGAGCCAGAGCCTAAATTCTACACCTTTGCTCCTTCGCTAATCCATCCTGCCTTTCTGTTGACTAAATTTAACTACTTCCTTTATGGGTTTCTTTGAGGATTTAGTCCAGAGTTTCTCAGGCTCGACACTACTGACATTTTGAGCGGCTGGGCTCTTCCTTGGGCGCCGCCCCCCCATCTCTCTCCCCCGCCCCCACTGTTAAGATGTTTAGCAGCACCTCTGCCCTCTACCCACTAGATGGCAGTAGCACCCTTCCCGCGGTCGTTAGGACCAACACTGTCTCCAGACACTGTCAAAGGCCTCCAGGAGGGGTGGGGGCCAAATCCATCCCAGTTGGGAACAGCTGATGTAGTATAACTAAACGTCCATCAGAATCATCCGGAGACCTTCGTAAACTTCAGATGGCTGGGCCCCACCCTGGGTTTCTGATTCAATAGATCTGGCGCCATCTGAGAATTTGCATCCATAGTGAGTTCCTAAGGGATGCTAATGCTGCTGGTTTGGGGACCCCACTTTGAGAACCACCTGTGTAAGCCATTTGTGAAGTCGGAAAGTATATCCCCAAAATGCATATTTACTATTGAAAATATTTTATCACACACAAAAACATGATTAATTAAAACAAGCAAATCCATGGCATAGGAGTTCCGTATGAGAACTGAGACCCTCTGGTGTACACACACCCAAGTTGTGTTTCCATTATAATTTTTTTTTTACTTTGTTTATTTGACAGAGTGAGATCACAAGTAGGCAGAGAGGCAGGCAGAGAGAGAAGGGGAAGCAGGCTCCCCGCTGAGCAGAGAGCCGATGCAGGGCTTGATGTGGGGACCCTGAGATCAAGACCTGAGCCAAGGGCAGATGCTTAACCCACTGAGCCACCCAGGTGCCCCAAGGTTTCCATTATTAACACATGGCCCTTGAATGTTATTTAAACTAAAATCATTCTTATGCTGCTGAGTGGAAAATCCCTCATACTTCTTACTTCCCACATCTCTTTATGAAATTTTAAAATTTATGAGACCTTAAAATCTCTCGTGATACAGGAGAGATGGCATTTCTCATTCTTTTTTGCTTACCACGGTTATGAGAGTTAACAGGTCAGATCAAGAGTTAAAATGAATAATACTCTCCCTCTTACAACTGTGGAAAAGATCTTACTCTATAATGACTTTGAAACACTCTCTCTGTGAGAGAGACAGAAATCCTGTCATCCTGGGTATAGAACTTCTTGATAGATGTTGATCCTGAGAAGGTAAAACAAAAGTGTTTCTGTGGAGAAAAGATTCTACTTTGTTACATCCTGGATTTTAAGGAACCATTAACGTGTTTCGTTCAAGATGTCCAGAAATGACCTTCTTAGTTTCTTTTATTTTTTAAAAGATTTTATTTAGGGGCACCTGGGTGGCTCAGTGGGTTAAGCCTCTGCCTTCGGCTCAGGTCATGATCTCAGGGTCCTGGGATCGAGCCCCGCATCTGGCTCTCTGCTCAGCAGGGAGCCTGCTTCCCCCTCTCTCTCTGCCTGCCTCTCTACCTACTTGTGATCTCTCTCTGTCAAATGAATAAATAAAATCTTAAAAAAAAAAGATTTTATTTGTTATGTGACAGAGAGAGACACAGTAAGACAGGGAACGCAGCAGGGGGAGTGGGAGAGGGGGAAGCAGGCTTCCCACCCAGCAGGGAGCCCGATGTGGGGCTCCATCCCAGAACCCTGGGACCCTGACCTGAGCTGAAGGCAGACACTTAATGACTGAGCCACCCAGGTGCCCCCTTAGTTTCTTTTAAAATAGATTTTTAAAATTATATTAAAGTATTTTAAAGTATTTGTTTTAAAACTCTGAGATTCATTTTTAGAATTTTGTATTTTAAAATAAGATTTTTTTTTTTGTAAGGAAGATTATTTTTCATGAAAAGAATGACTTGGCTTGGGGCGCCTGGGTGGCTCAGTGGTTTAGGTCTCTGCCTTCGGCTCAGGTCATGATCTCAGGGTCCTGGGATCGAGCCCCGCATCGGGCTCTCTGCTCAGTGGGGAGCCTGTTTCTCTCTCTCTCTCTGCCTGCCTCTCTGCCTACTTGTGACCTCTCTCTCTGTCAAATAAATAAATAAAATATTAAAAAACAAAAAGAATGACTTGGCTTTTACTCAAAGATTTTAAAGTTTATAATGCTAAGAGAAGTGTCCATAGGGGGTGCCTGGGTGAGAGAGTCGGTTGAGCCACTGACTCCTGGTTTCCTCAGGTGGTGGTCTTGGTGTCCTCAGATGGAGCCCCATGTCGGGGTCACACTCAGTAGAGTCTGCTTGAGAGTCTCACTCCCTCTCCCTCTTCCCCTTCCACTTATGCTCTCTCTCAAATAATTTTTTTAAGTGTCTAGAGCAAGCACTTTTAAAGCAGTAGGAAGATCAGCCAAGGGGAATTATCCCCTTTAATGTGCACATCACAGCCAGTCCCTATAGACGGCCTCCATTCTGCCTTGCGAGCAGGTTTTCAAGGAGCACTGAGACAACGGAGGGTTGGAAAATAGAACATTTCTCTAAGTCCCTGCAGCTGAAAGTGTGGTCCTACCTCAACAGCAACACCTGGGAGCCTATTAGAAATGGCAGAGTCCCGGGCCCAAACCAGAACTATTGAATCAGAATCCACCATTTATCAAGATTCCCAGGAGAGTCACATTCATCAGAATAGAATAAAATAGAAGAATTCATCGCCTGGATGAAGCTGGCAATTTTTCAAAACACAGTTATTATATAGAAACAAATTTAGAGAGCAAAAGAGGCCAGAATCAGTTTCTTTCATAAACTGAAGGAAACCAGCCCTATTCAAGAAACTCACAGATGTTCAGCTTCAATTTAAACCATGTCATTGAAGATACATAATGTATATAAAACTTGTCTGAATTTTTAGAAACAAAATGATTAATATCGAGGGGTGGCCTGTAAAGCAATTCTACTTCTTCTTTTCCCAAGTACTCCTTTTAATAAAAAATATATAAAGGCTATATCTGAGCTTAAAAGTAGAGAATATCATAGTTAAGAGAATTCTTTTTTTTTTTTTTAAAGATTTTTTATTTATTTATTTGACAGAGAGAGATCACAAGTAGGCAGAGAGGCAGGCAGAGAGAGTGAGAGGGAAACAGGCTCCCTGCTGAGCAGAGAGCCCGATGCGGGACTCGATCCCAGGACCCTGAGATCATGACCTGAGCTGAAGGCAGCGGCTTAAACCACTGAGCCACCCAGGCGCCCCAGTTAAGAGAATTCTTAAGATCTGATCTTATTTAGGACAAAATTTGCTTTAGAATTTGAGTCTAGATGATTTTTGGATTCAGTTTTGTCTAAACTGAACAGCTAATTAACTAGATTCATTCACATAGGCAAGCCGCAATTCAATTTTTATTTTCTTGTTAAAATATTATTTCACTGGGGTTTCTTTCCCTTCCTCTATATTTTGAAAGTGATAGTCAGTAGGTCAGTCACATGGATTTTGAAACATTTTGAAGTTGTTTGGAGAATAATTGTTGAAAGAGTTGCTTTATTTCTTCCACTCTCAAAGAGGAAAAAAAAGTATAGTTTGTGTGATATGATAAGAAATTATTTTACTTAAAAAGTAAGACAAGAAATTATTTTATTGTGATGGTGCTAATTGAAATACAACACATATATTTCTGTTGTGTATCTAACTTTTTCGATCAAATTTAACATTTTAAAAACTAAGCATTCACATTTTAACATCCAGTAATTACATAATTACACCTCGTGTATTGTACACACCTGATTGAAAGGGTAATGGCGCAGGAGAAATATCTTACAATTAACTGAATGTTTTATGTGAAAAAAAAATAGCAAAATGACTCAAAGCTCAAACAAGGAAAACTTGCAAAATCTTTTTCTTTTTCTTTCTTCTTAAAGATTTTATTTAATTGAAAGAGAGAGAACAGGTGCAAGAGAGTACACGGGGTTGGAGGAGAGGGAGAGAGAGACAGAGATGCTCCCTGAGCAGGGAGCCCGAGGCAGTGAGGGGGCATCCCAGGACCCTGAGATCATGACCTGAGCCCAAGGCAAACGCTTAACTGACTGAGCCACACAGGCCCTCCAAGTAGAAATGGCAAAATTCTTTTTTCTTTTCAATAAATTCACTGCGTATTCCATTGAACTCTATAAATGGAGGAAGGATAGAAATGTGAAATGGGTAATTCAAGCAAATACTGTATGGCTTATTCATCCAAGAGAAGAGCTACCTTTGCCACGGTGCATAGAACCAGGCTGACCTGAAGATATAAAACCAGGGTTTTTTCCACGCAGATTTTATTTTCAGCACGTGTTTCAGTTTCTCTCCTCCTTTGGGCGTTCATTCCCAGATGGCTCGGGAGGCTACGTGACGGCACCAGCCCTCCTGTCCGCTCGCTGATCCACCGGAGCTATCTGCGGTCCGACTGGTCGCTGAAGCTCGCTCTCCAGAATAAGGACATGTTCCAGGTTAGTCTTCAACCGTCTGTACTAAAGGAGGTACCTCCAGCCCCGGTTCTCCTTGGCTTTTTCCTTGGCCCATTATCTACACAGAACTGAGCCTCACTCAGCCTCACACCACTTGGGACAGCCAAAGAGACCCGTCGACGCCTGTGACCACGAGGCTCTCCAATAACAGCATGGAGTCCAATCTCACGGCCAGTATTTCTGCACAAATCGTTCAACTGCTTCTTTTTCCCCAGAAATGTCTGTTGTAGAATTCTCTCCTTATCCCCTTACCAAATGACCGGTTGGCTTATTACCCATTAGTCATGGAAAGCGAATTTAATCAGGAAAGAGAACCTGATGACAGTTACCTGTTGGACTCAGACAAATGCTTCTGTTGTATCACCTAATAGAAAAGAGACTGGACTTGGTGATTTTGTGCAAAAAAAAAAAAAAAAAAAAAAAAGTAAGTAATTCGGGCATTACAATACCCCAAGTGGATTTTATCTTGAATTAGCCATTTTCCCTGTCTATTTAATCTAAATTAAACCAATAATGCTTAATCTACATCTCCCCACGGCATCTTGCATGCACTCAGACTCCATTGTCTGAATAGTCGAAGGAGATCGTTTCTGTCTTAAACCTTCTACACAATTCCCCTTCCTTGTCTACTTCCGGCTGGGACCGTGGATCCCCTGGGAGAGGCATCCCATTCCACCTGTCTCCTTGCAACACAGGAATTCAACAAGAAAGAGCCAGGCACGTTGTCAGCACTGACTAAAGTGACATGGAAATTCTGGCACTATTTAACATGCAAATATCTCAAAGATAACCACGGAAGCTGTTAAAGGAAAACACGATGCCTCCCTTTATTTTGTGGTGTTAATACATGTATAGAACACGACATGTCACAAACTGTGCCCATGATGATGGACACAAAAGTGAGGTATAGCCTTTGCCTTCCAATAGCTCGTGCCCTGGTAGGAAAGGTGGACATGGAAAACATCAATCACTGGAGATGTTGACTACAACTACACACAAAAATGCCCAGAGAGCTTTAGGAGTAGAGTTGGAGGTCCCTAAAATTCTCTGCATAGGGGGGACGTTGAGGAAAATGAGGTTTGAGTAGAGAAGGGGGGAAACGGCTTAAGGATGTCAGGATATAGGTACTATACAATTAGCTTAGAGGCTTTCAGGGTAGTGATTGTAAAGGGCTATCATATACGTATTGACATGGTTAATTCCTTTTAAGAAGAGAAAGTACACTTAAAGTGATTTAAAGACATCCTTGAACCTGAGGGGTGTTTAAACATGTTAATTTTACCCTCTTAATATTTAAAGCCCGAGTGAGCCTTATTAGATGTCGAGTTTCTGTGTTTATGAATCTCCCAAGGCTGTTTATATTAAACACTTTATTTTTGGAATGGTTGATATTCTCCCCTGTTTTAGTCTCTCTGCCTCTGAAGAGCTCTCTCCCTTCACACGTTGTTTCTCTTTATGTCTCTGCTCCCTGAGGTTAATAATCATAAGTCAATGTGAAACCTTCACAAAAGACTTTCAATTGCCCTGGAAATGAAAATCTCAATTATGGTGATTAAATAATCCCTCTACAAAGGGATACAGATTCTACAGAAAAATGAAGAATAATTTGGCGCTGCTAGCAAATTTAAGCAAAAAAATCCCCAAACATGGTTTTTGTTTTGTTTTGTTTTACATCTCTTCAATTCCCATTACTGTTTCCTGATATT
Source organism: Meles meles (assembly GCF_922984935.1). Classification (NCBI taxonomy): domain Eukaryota; kingdom Metazoa; phylum Chordata; class Mammalia; order Carnivora; family Mustelidae; genus Meles; species Meles meles. The sequence continues at coordinate 77,265,084 of NC_060079.1, forward strand.
TCAACATTATTTTTCTGAGTGAAATATAGCCACTTTGTCTCTTATAAAATAAATGGAGCAACAAGGATCATAACAGACTTGGGATGTAGTCCAAAGGGAGCAAGCACTGGGATGGGCCAGATAGGACCAGAAGCAATAAGAGGAGCAATTCCAGAAAAAAATCATCAAGTAGAAAATTAAAACTTGCCAGTTTTATGGGAGCTTTGTGAGAGGATAATATGATTTTGTCCACATGAGGACATAGAGTACTATTAGTATTCTAATGGAACTATAGTGATACAAACATACATATAGAAATACATACTTACCTTCTACATAGATATACATACATGGATAGATAACTATATATACATTACTCATGTGTACATAGACACACATTTATTTACACTTATTACAACCTGTGCATAATACACAGACATATACATTATTTACATTATAAACATACATTGTATATACTGTGTGTGTATATCTATATACACATACCTCACTATCAGTCACTTACCAGTTGCACAGAGAAAATTTTACAGATCTTTTAATTAAACAGTGGGATTCTTTTAATACAATGGCTATCAAAGATTTGTGACTCCAGTAATAAGAGGTTGCTCAACAAGCTCTCCAATATTTTTAAATCACATGCTCGCATGAAATTTTCTACAGCATATCTCAACCCAAAGTATTTTAAATTTTGGAAAACATGGTTGTCTTTTTCCACGAAAAGAAAGCCTAAAGATTAAAACTTTGACATCAGGGGTGCCTGGGTGGCTCAGTGGGTTAAGCAACTGCCTTCAGCTTGGGTCATGATCCCAAGGTCCTGGGATTGAGCCCCACATCGGGCTCCCTGCTCAGTGGAGAGCCTGCTTCTCCTTCTCCCTCTGCTTCTCTGCTTGTTTGTGCTCTCTCACTCTCTCTGTCAAATAAATAAATAAAAATCTTTAAAACTTTGACTTCAGAAGCTGTATGTTTTGCTGTTTGTAAATATCCAAGTAGAAATATTTCATTTTTGACATATAGATGGTATTCTAAGAAAATCTTGAAGCAGTTTCTGGAGACATTTAATTTGAGGGGGAAAAATCAACTCTATAATGATCATTGTTGCTTAGCCAGCAGCCACTGCCTATTCGCCCTCCCTAATAGATCTCCACAGTATTCCCTATGCATGCCATTCCCCCCCACTGCCTACCCCCGGCCGGAGCCACCAGGGGGGCTGACCACAACCCTCTTTCAGTACCATCTCATTCTCTTTACCAGCAATTGGCCCAGGATTCTGACCTTTGGGGGACTAAGGTGAGGTTTGGACCAGCCACCATGCTACCTGGCTGGTGATGCAGCCAACACCAAGCATTGCAGAATCCCTGAACCAAATCTTGAAAGCCACCTTGCCTCGGGACATTCTGCTGGGATCAGATCATAGATTTCCATACATACTGTTTGAATTAAATTTCCGTTACTTGTTGTTGAAAGAGTCCAAAAAGATAGAGATATTATTATGGTTTCATTTAAATTATGTTCAAGCTAGTCTGTTCCATTAAATGTTTTTGTTTCTATGTAAAGGATCTTGTAAATGAAACAACTTAAGCTATTAATGAAGACATACCAAAGCTATAGACTTAGTGTTTGTGTCCCCCCAGATTTCAGATGTTGAGACGTAAGCCCAAGGTAATGGTACTAATAGCAGGGAGTTGGGGAGATGATTAGGTCATGACTGTGGAGCCTTTAGAGAAGAGACTTTGTCCTTTCTGCCACATGAGGACACAGTGAGAGGACATCCATCTCTGAACCAGGAAGCAGGTCCTCACCAGGCCCTGAACTTGCCAGCACCTTGATCCTGGATTATCCAGACTCCAGAACTGTGAGATATCAATGGTTGCTGTTTACAAGCCCCTCATCTTGGACAGAGACAGAGTATAGCTCCCCAAAATAATCTGCAACTTGAGATGTTCCATTTTCATAATTAGCAGAAGGAGAGAAGAAATGATGAGGGGCCCAGGTGACAACGTATCACAGCTGCAAGTTACTTGGGTTCCCGCGAACATAGAACCAAATGGACTTTTAATACATGGAACCTTATTCTGAATGCATGGGAGGAGGATACAAGCTGCTGAAGGTACTTGGTGGTTAGGTCTCCAGTGCTTATATTCAAACCTTTATGAAAAAGCTACTCTACATGAGGCCCTGTGTTACGTGTTTTTACACGTGTCCTGGCAAAACCGTCACACGGTATCTGAAGGGCAGGAATAAATATGCCCATTTCGTAGGTGAGGAAAATGAAGCTTGGTGGAATTTAACCACTCGGATAGTGTATGCAGAGAGTAAATAATAGAGCCAGAAGCCCGATCCTCAATCCCAGGCTCTTGATCACCAGACTGTAGCTCCTGAGATTGATAATAATGAAAGATGTCTTAATAGTTACTAGTCTCTCATTGCTAGTCTAACAAATTACCACAAAGGTGGCTTAAAACAACACATGACATTCTAGAGGCCAGGAATCTGAAGTCAGTTTCACTCGACTAGTGGCACTGGGCTAAAGCAGGACTGATTTATTCTGGAGACTTTGATGTGGGATGGATCCCTTTCCTTACCTTTTCCAGCTTCTGGAGGCTGCCTGTGTTCCTTGGCTCATGGCCCCTTCCTCACCAGAAGGTATCACTCCCATCTCTGGGGCTGTGGTCACATCATCTTCTCTCTGACTCTGACTCATCCTTCATCCAACTCCTAAGGACCCTGGGATTATACGGGGTGCATGAAAATAACCCAGGACAATCCAATCTCAATAACCTTAATTACATCTGCAAAGTCTCTTTGCCATGTACAGTCACATTCACAAGTTCCGGGCATTAGGTGGACATCTTTGGTAGGCCATTATTCAGCCTACCACAAAAGGACAAGGAAGATAAAAGAGATCATAAACCATCAAGAATGAAAGAAGATACATATGAAAGGAACCTGGGCAAGAAGCTTACTACAAATAAACATATGTATATTGGCGACTTAGAAGCAATCAAGGGCTGAAGATAATGTATTATGTTAGCTACAATAACATGCCAAGAAACTCAACAATTACAGAAGCAGAATTAATTTGCTTGCTTCTGGTTGCTACATTCATCAATGCCACCTACATTAAAGGCTAGGGAGGAACTATAGACACACATCAAATTCCCACGCACCATCCCTCTTGACAAGTCATGTGGGCCTCTGCCTTGACTGGCCCAGAAACCAGCCCCACCCCCCAGCCCCTGGTACTTGCTGAGCCTGTGGAATGAAAGACAGAGGGGAGAGGAGAGAAGCTGCAGGGGGTGGGGGTGGCGGGGGCTCAGGGATTGGGGAGGAGATGAGAAGTTGAGCCTGTGTGCCTCCCTAATTCCCGAAAAGCCTCAGTTTCCCCCAGAGTCACAGCCTAGCAGATTACATAGGGCCTTGGGGGGCCATTCTAAGCAATTAGATGTTTGCTCAGAATGCACTGGGGGCCACCGGAGGGTATAAGCAGAGGTGAGGTTATCTGACTTATGGTTAACCTCAGATGAAGCAGGATCAAGGACAGAGTGTGGAGAGCTAGGGGAACCTCCCCAGTGTGGTCTCTGCCCTAGTCTGTTCCCTGTACCACTCCATTCCCCACCATCTCTCTCTGAATGACGGCCATGGTAGATTTTTGAGGTCCAGGCACAAATCCCTTCCAGCTCTGGTGAGTCGCCCGTGTGCCCCCAGCTTTGTCTTAACACAGACCGAGCTCTGTTCCATCCCCACTCTCCTGCTAACCAGCAGCAGTGAGGTCCATGTTTCGGTTGATAAAATCCTATCTCCTTCTTTGTCATAGTAGACCATTCCCAGTCTATGCTCTCTCAGTGAGCCCCACACCTCTGCCACACTGAAGCTCTGAGTACACCAGGTTTGTCATGATTCTCCATGTTTCTTTCTGTTGTAGACTATTACATAGAAAGATTGTCACCATGTCATACATTGTCATTGGGTCTCCAAAATGGCATGGCCCTAGGGGGAGAAATTTTGCAATCTTTCCAAATTTACAAGGGTACTTCTACTTTACCCAGCAATCTCATGGCTAGTAATTTATATCCTAAACACATACAAAATAACATATGTATAAGATTACTCATTCTTGCATGGTTTGTGAAATAAAAAATTGGAGGGAACCCAAGTGTTCCTCATTAGAAGATTGTTTAAACCAGCAGTTCTCAACTAGGATGATTTATCCCTGCTGTCACACCAGGGGAAGTGTGGTCCTGGCTTCTAGTAGGCAAAGGACAACCTCCATAACAAAAGTATCCCAGCCCAAATTTCAGTAGTGTCAAGGCTGAAAATCCTGGGTTAAATGATCATACACATAATGAATATTATGCAGCCATTTTTAAAAATTTAATTCCAGTGTAGTTAACATAGAGTGTTATGTTAGTTTTTACGTGTCCAGTGTTGTGATTCAACTCTTCCATACATCACCCAATGCTCATCACAACGAGTGTACTCAATCCCCTCCACATATTTCACCCATCCCCCGCCCCCCATTTTCCTCTGGAAACCATCAGTTTGTTCTCTAGTTAAGCCTGGTTTCTTTGTCTTTTTTTTTTAAATGGTTTTATTTCTTAAATCCACATGTGTGTGAAATCATATAGTATTTGTCCTTCTCTGACCGACTTATTTCACTTAGCACTCTAACTCCATCCATGTTGCTGCAAATGGCAAGATTTCATTCTTTTTTATGGTTAAATAATATTCCATTGTGTATGTGTATATACATCTCCTTTATCAGTGGATGTTTGAGTTGCTTCCATATCTTGGCTATTGTAAGAAATGCTGGCATAAACATAAGGGTGCACACATTTTTTTCAAATTTGTGTTTTCATATTCTTTGGGTAAATAGTAGTGGGATTATTGGATCATACTGTAATTCTATTTTCAATTTTTTAAAGAACTTCCATACTGTTTTCCACAGTGGCTGCACCAGTTTGCCTTCTCAGCAACAGTGCATGAGAGTTCCTTTATCTCCATATCCTCTCCAACATTTGCTTCTTGTGTTTTTTATTTTAGCCATTCTGACAGGTGTGAGGTGATATCTCATTGTGGTTTTAATTGACATTTCCCTGATGATCAGTGAGGTCAAGGATCTTTTCATATGTCTGTTGGCCACCTGGATGTCTTCTTCAGGAAAATGACTGTTCATGTCTTCTGTCCATTTTTAATTAGATTATTTGGGGTTTTTTGGTGTTGAGTTGTGTAAATTTTTTAATATATTTTGGAGAGTAACATTTTATGGGATATAAGCAGTCATTTTTTTTTTAAGATTTTATTTACTACAGCGAGAGAGGGAACACAAGCAGGGGGAGTGGGAGAGGGAGAGGGAGCAGGCAGGGAACCCGATGCAGGGCTCGATCCTAGGACCCTGGGATCATGACCTGAGCCAAAGGCCGATGCTTAAGATTGAGGCACCCAGGTGTCCCTAGTAGTCATTTAAAAAAAAAATTAGGGTAAGAACACCGTATACAGAAATAAAAAGGTCTTCAGAAAACATTAAGTGTAAAAGCAAGGTAAGAATGGCTTATGTGCTAACTTGTTATAAGAAAAATATATGTATTTGTGTATTTGTTTGTACCTATGTAAAGAAACATCAAAAGGACACATGGAAGATGGGATTGGGAGGGAGACAAACTATAAGTGACTCTTAATCTCACAAAACAAACTGAGGGTTGCTGGGGGAGGGGGGTTGGGAGAGGGGGAGGGGGGTTATGGACATTGGGAAGGGTATGTGCTATGGAGAGTGCTGTGAAGTGTGTAAACCTGGCGATTCACAGACCTGTACCCCTGGGGATAAAAATACATTATATGTTTATAAAAAAAAAAGAAATAAATAAAAAATTTAAAAAAAAAGGACACATGGAATTAATGAAAATGATTACCAGCTGAGGATTGATTGGACTTGGAGGGAGGAAGGGCAGAGACATAATTAGGAACTACACTTCTCAACGTCAATTGCTTTAACTTGGAATAACATGTCTCTACTATCTATTCAAAATGATACATAAAGACTTGAACATAAAGATTTAAAAAAAGATATGTGAGGTCCTCGAGAATAAAAGGATTATGTCTTATTTACCTTTGTGTCTTCATTATCTGGAATGTTGCCTTCTCTAAAACAGACCCTTAAATATTCATTAAAATAATTTAATTCAGGGTACCTGGGTGGCTCAGTCAGTGAAGTGTCCACCTTCTGCTGGGGTGGTCCTGGGATGGAGCCCCACATCAGGCTCCCTGCCTGCTTCTCTCTTTTACTCTGCCTCTCCCCTGCTTGTGCTCTCTCACTCACTCACTCTCTCTCTCTCAAATAAATAAATAAATATTACAAAAAAATGTAAAATAATTTAATTCAATTCAAGCCAATAGCTTTCACATTATTAAATACCTACAAAAAATACATTCATAAGTACTGGGATAATTAAAAACAAATGAGGAATGTAACTTGTAGCCTTTGACCTACAAATGGAGGTTACAATCATGTATGAAAACAAAACACATAAAAGAATTAAAGGGCAATCCAATTTTTATTTACCCAAAGAATACAAAAATACTAATTCAAAGGGATACATGCACCCTAATGTTTATAGCAGCATTACCTACAATGGCCAAATTATGGAAACAACCCAAGAGTCCACTGAGAGATGAATGGACAGAGAAGATGTGGTGTATGCATGCTATGGCATATTACTCGGCCATAAAAAAGACTGAAATCTTGCCATTTGCAATGACGTCGATGGAGCTAGAGTATATTATGCTAAATGAAATCATTCAGTCAGGAGAAGACAAATACCCTATGATTTCATTCACATGCGTCATTTAAGAAACAAAACGAATGGGGGTGGGGGAGAAATAGTTACTTAATTACAGAGAACACACTGATGGTTACCAGAGGGGAGGAGGGAGGGATGGGTTAAACAGGTCATGGAAGGGGGGGTGCCTGGGTGGCTCAGTGGGTTAAGCCTCTGCCTTCGGCTCCAGTCATGATCAGGGTCCTGGGATCGAGCCCCACTTTGGGCTCGCTGCTCAGCAGGGAGCCTGCTTCCTCCCCTCTCTCTGCCTGCCTCTCTGCCTGCTTGTGATCTCTCTCTCTCTCTCTCTCTCTCTCTCTGTCAAATAAAGAAATTAAATACTTATTAAATAAATAAATAAATAGGTAATGGGGATTAAGGAGTACACTTGTCATGGTGAGCACTGGGTGATGTATGAAAGGGTTAAATCTCCATATTGTGTACCCGAAACTAATATCACTCTGTATGTTAACTAACTGGAATTTAAATAAAAACTTTAAAAAAAGAACAATCCAATTTTGGGTGAGTTAGTAGGAAAAAATGAATTTTTCACTATGATTTTCAGAAAAATGAAAGTGAGCTAAATTAAGCTGTGAGCCAATTTATCAACTGCTTCTTTCATTGAACATGCAAATTTGTCCCCTTTTAATTTGCAAAGACATATGACTTTGATTCATATGTTTACTATTTTAGTTAATGGAAGGAAGCATAGAATTGAAACAGTGACATCATAACACACTTCAGCAGAGAAGACAGAACAAATAAGCCATCACGATTCACTGGAAATTTACATCATCCCATCTGGCAAAATGACATTAAGTACTAAGCAGTTGCTGCCCCCAAGAGGTTAATCAGAAAACTCCAAAATTTAAAAAAAAAAAAAAAAAAGATGATTTTTCATTTCAAGAGCCAAGTAACTGAGAGGGAAAGACGTAGGATGGAGCCTTGTTTTTTTTTTTAAGAAGTGGGACCCAAGCCCATTAATTCTGGAAGAAAAAAAAAAAGAAGAAGAAGAAAGAGAAGTTTGTCTGGTGCTCCTAAAAGTAGAGAAAGGTTTATAGCAAAGGAAAAACAAGAAAAAGTTCACGCTCATTGCATCCAATGAACACCAGGGGCAACTTTTTTTTTGGGGGGGGGGGTAGATTTATTAACTTGAAAGTTTTTACTTTTTTATTGCTTCTGCTTCATAATTCTCCACGGATGCTAATGGTCAGCAACCATAAAACATACCTAAGGGCTCTGTGGTTATCAACCACTTAGTAAAAGCCGTGGGATTCTGTTCTAGTCAGCAGGAGGCCCAAGGAGGGAAACCCCTGACAAAATCCACTGTTGAATGCAGTGGAAATAAAAGCCTGCAGACAAAACCTCTCCACCACAAAACTTTTCTTTTTTTTTTTTAAAGCAATTTCCATGCACTTTTTATAGAGTTCTGTTAGCTACTCTATGGGTAACTGTAGACATTGAACCATTTTATAGATGAAGATTCTGAATTAAAGAGAAGTTGACTAAAAAAAAAAAAGAGAGAGAGAGAGAAGTTGACTACACTAATCCATATCACACCATTTACATAGCAGGGATAAGGTTTAAATCCAAGGTATCGGCCTCAGAATTCAAAAATCTCTTATCAGAAAATCTTGGAGGCAGATAAGTTTTAGAATTCAGATTTTTTTTTTTTGGACTTCAGAAGTATCAGACAATGTATATAATTTTATTTCATAATATCCCCAATTAGTCTGAGGAAGTGCTCATGATAATTTTGTTGTTGTTGTTAATCCACTCTTTTATTGATGAACACTTGGGTTGTACCCACATTTTGGGTAATATATATAATGGCAGTATAAACATGGCATGCAAATACTTGTTAACTTCACTGATTTATTTTCTGTATATAGTTTGAAATGGAATGCTGAATAATGTTGTAACTTTATTTTTTAAAAAACAGCATATAATTATGCATAGCAGCTACACTATTTTATATATAATTTTTCATAATTTAATTTTTTTTATTTTATTTTTTCAGTGTTCCAAGAGTCATTGTTTATACACCACATGCATTGCTCCATGCAGTACGTGCTCTCCTTAATACCCATCACCAGGCTCACCCATACCCCCACCCCCTTCCCTCCAAAACTCTGTTTGTTTCTCAGAGTCCACAGTCTCTCATTCTTCATCTGAAACTCTTCTTAAAGTGAGAAGCAGAAGGAAAAACATCTGGGCCCCTAGAGGTCCAATTTAGCAAAAGAACATAAAGTGCCCCACAACACATTTTGCTCCCCAAACCTTGGATCTCTTTCATCTCATTTTAAGCCCCTACCTCATCGGAAATCCTACTAAGCCAGTCCTACCAAGTTCTCAGATGCGCTCCAGTAATCCAGGGTCCAAGTTCCCAAATTCTGCTGTTCCAGCTGGAAAGGATGTAGTCAAACTATATCCAATTGGAATTCATCTGTGAACATCCACTTAAGGCTGCACAGATTGTTGTACAGATACACTGTAAGTTAATAAATATATGGGAGATATTGTTTCTCTGAAAAAATTTTTAATTTCAACTTGCTGACTTATAGAAATTTCTGAAAAAGCAGAATAACCCAGTAGAAAGGCTTTAGACCCTGGAGTCGAAGAGACAGCAAATTCCAGCTGTGATTCTGCCCTGAACTCTCCAAACTTCAGCTTCCTCCTTTACAAAATATGGTTAATATTTTAACCATATTAAATGGTTATTATTTTTATTTATTTTATTTATTTATTTTATTTATTATTATTTTTATTTTAACCATATTAAATGGTTCAGCAGCATGCTGAAGGGTTTAGAAATGATACATACTATGCACACACAACTATATGCTCAAAAATGCTGCCTATTGTTACACAATCAGGATTAACCTGTACCAGCTTATATAACGTAGAGTCAAATTTAATTGATATGCCAAAATATTTAATATTTAACAACCCCAGACACTGCAGGGGTACAGGCCATTGGGAAGAAGAGATCCATGGTGGCTGGAAATTTGAGCAGACTTTATGAACACATGAGATGAAACCTGATCAAAGCTATATAGTTCATGTGGGAAAAAATGTCATTACCACCTTAAAATCTTTGCAAAGATCAAAGATTTAAAATATCTAATGTGTATCTAAATTTGGTTAAATATTAGACCATTATTGAAAACTTGAGAAAATGACTTTAGTCATGAGATTATACCTTCTGAATATGGCCAGGATGATGACAAATCCATATAGTTCTGAAAATACTACTCTATTTTAGAGAGACATGATTATGGATAAGACTCTAGCCCTACTCAATTAAAAGCTATATATTACTCTCCTGTTGCTGCTATAACAATTTATCATAGACTTGGTGGCTGAAAATAACAGAAATGTATTCTCTCCCAGTTCTGAAGAACAGAAGTAAAATCAAGATGTCCATAGGCCACATTCCTTCTGAAGACTGAAGGAAAGTCACTCCTTGCACCTGCCTGGTTCTAGTGGTCATGGCATTTCTTGGCGTTCCTTGGCTTGTAGCTATGTAACTCCTGTCTCTTTCTTTGCTTTCACATGGTGTTCCCCCTATATCTCTGTGTCAGAGCTCCTTCTCTTCTCTCTTATAAAAAAAACCTGTCATTGTTATTACCCCCCCGCCCCCATATCTAGGATGGCCTCATCTCCAGATCCTTAACTAAGCTACACCTTCAAAAACCGTTTTCTAAATAAGGTCAAATTCACAAGTTCCCAAGGGTTACTACTTAGACATATCTTTTAGAAGAACAGCACTGAACCCACTACAAGTCATTTCTAGTGAATTTTGGCATATTGCTTTTATTCATATTATGCCTTCTTTAAAACATTTGAGTGTTTATTTTCCTGAAGTTTCAGATAATAGCAAACTGTTACCTGTGTAGGACTCAGAAACTCCTACTATTAACTAGAACTTCTATTCTGTTACAAAAGCAGTGTAAACACAGGTGGGTGGAAGGGGACACAACATAAGCAATGGGTTCTGAAGATAACTTATCAACATAATCAAATGTATTTGGGATTTATGCTTAATGATCCATATCCCTGCCAACTTGAGTATTTTGTTAAAAATGATCTTACTGTAATTATACTTACTTATGGCTCTTTTTGCCTACCCTGAAACTCCACTCCACAATCCCACATTGTAGGCTCTGGTCATATTAAATCCTTTGCCTTTCCCCAGGTATACCAATGGTCTTTCAGCTCCTGCTCCTCCAGCCAAACTATGTGCCATCCAAGCTCAGGGCTGTATCTTATTTGCACAAAAGCGACAACCACTAGTCAAGCCCAGTGCCAAGGGAACTGCATCTTCCCCTGAAAGGTGCCTTCTTTCCCCCCAAACTTGAAGGAGGGGTAGTCAAACTGACATCAAACAGTCAAAACGATGTAAGACCTGAAAATCCAGAACTGCAAAAACAGAGCAAGACTCCACCAAAAAATTGCTAGACCTGATATAGCAATTCAGCAAAGTTGCAGGATATAAAATGAACGCACAGAAGTCAGTTGCATTTCTATGCACTGACAATGAAGCAGAAAAAAGAGAAATCGAGGAATCAATCCCATTTATAATTACACCAAAAATCAGAAGATACCTTGGAATAAACCTACCCAAAGTGGTAAAGGATCTGTACTCTGAAAACTATAGAACACTCATGAAAGAAACTGAGGAAAACACAAAGAAATGGAAAAACACCCCATGCTCATGGATTGGAAGAATCAATATTGTTAAAATGTCTATGCTACCCAAAGCAATCTACACATTCAGTGCAATCTTTATCAAAATACCACAAATACTTTTCACAGAGCTGAAATGAACATTCCTAAAATTGGTATGGAACCAGAAAAGACCCTAAATAGCCAAAGGAATGTTGAAAAAGGAAACCAAAGTTGGAGGTATACAATTCCGGACTTCAAGCTCTATTACAAAGCTATAATCATCAAGTGGTACTGACACCAAAACAGACACATGGATCAATGGAACAGAACAGAGAACCCAGAAATGGATCCTCAACTCTATGGTCCACTAATCTTTGACAAAGTAGGAAAGAATACCCAATGAAAAAAAGACAGTCTCTTCAACAAATGGTGTTGGGAGAATTGGACAGCCACATGCAGAAGAATGAAATTGGACCATTTTCTTACACAATATACAAAGATAAACTCAAAATGGATGAAAGACCTAAATGTGACACAAGAATCCATCAAAATCCTAGAGGAGAACACAGGCAGCAACCTCTTCGACCTTGGCCACAGCAACTTTTTGCTAGACATGTCTCCAAAGGCAACAGAAACAAAGGCAAAAATGAACTATTGAGATGCCATCAAGATAAAAAGCTTTCACACAGCAAAGGAAACAGTCAACAAAACCAAAAGGCAACATATAGAATGAGAGAAGATATTTGCAAATCACATTTCAGATAAAGGGCTAGTATCCAAAACCTATAAAGAACTTATCAAACTCAATACCCAAAAAACAAAAAACCCAGTCAAGAAATGGGCAGAAGACATGAACAGACATTTCTGCAAAGAAGACATCCAAATGGCCAACAGACACATGAAAAAGTGCTCCACGTCACTTGGCATCAGGGAAATACAAATCAAAACCACAATGAGATACTACCTCACACCAGTCAGAATGGCTAAAATTAACAAGTCGGGAGACAACAGATATTTGTGAGAATGAAGAGAAAGAGGAACCCTCTTACACTGTTGCTGGGAATGCAAACTGGAACAGCTACACTGGAGGTTCCTCAAAAAGTTAAAAATAGAACTACCTTATGACCCAGCAACTGTACTACTAGGTATTTATCCAAAGGATACATAATGATTCAAAGGGGCACCTGCACCCCAATGTTTATAGTAATAATGTTCACAATAGCAAACTATGGAAAGAGCCCAGATGTCCATCAACAGATGAATGCATAAATATGTGGTATATATATATAAATTTATACCACATATGTATATATATATATAATATTAGAATGTTATATATATTATATATGTATATATATTAGAATATTACTCAGCCATCCAAAAAAGTGAAATCTTGCCATTTGCAACAACATGGATGGAACGAGAGGGTATTATGCTAAGTAAAATAAGTCAATCCGAGAAAGACAATAATCATATGATTTCACTCATATGTGGAATTTAAGAAACAAAAAGGATGAATGTAGGGGAAGGGAAGAAAAAATAAAATAATATAAAAACAGAGAGGGAGGCAAACCATAAGAGACTTTTAACTCGAGGAACAAACTGAGGGCTGCTGGAGGAGGGTGGAAGGAATGGGGTTAACTGGGTGATGAGCATTAAGGAGGGCACTTGATGGAATGAGCACCGGGTATTGTATGCAACTGATGAATCACTAAACTCTACCCCTGAAACTAATGATTCAGTATATGTTAACTAAATTGAATTTAAATATTTTTTTAAAGCAGAGCAGAGCCAAGGAAGGGAGTGGGGTTGGAATCAACTGCAAACAGATGGGGGCTTATGATGAAAAAAGAAGGAAAGGATCCAGAAGCCATGATGAATTGATTTTAAGACAGATGAGTAGATGGTCAGAACAGAGCCAAGATAGGCAGAAGCAACAGCTTGAAGACTCTCTAGGGACAAAACTCAGAACGAGTTTAAGAAAAAAATTAGCATGTTTAAACGGGTAGCTTACAACTGACTGATTCTAACACGGTTGTTTGGTCCTAACTTCATCTTCATTTTAGGTACAGAAGTGACAAAGAATAGAGTGGGATATGTTCTTGCTTCTACTTGAATTAGGAAATGAGTTTGCCTTGTTTCATGAAGGATTTAGGAAGTGTGGCGTAGTGGTTATGATGTAGATATCCATGCCAAACAGACATGATGTCTTGAGCTTGGTCTTTCTGAGCGTCAAAATGAGATGCATAATACATCTTACATGGCTACTGTGAAAAATATAAAAGACAACGATTTATGAAAATGTCTGATATAGTGTTGGATTCATAGCTGGACTTCAATAAATGTTGTTTGTTCCAGTTTACAGTAGAAGTTCAGTTTATTAAATAAGAATAAAGAGTTAAAATCAGAACCAATGAAATTTCAATTTGGAAAAGACTTGGAAGACCAGGGACGGTGGAGTTGAATATAGATGAGGAAGCAATAAGGTTGCGATGGACAGGGTATGTGTCACCAAGGTCTTATTTCAGTGAAGAAACTTTGGTCCAGCTGAGGGCAGGGCTGCTGTCACATTTTAGGAGTAGTTATCACCACTGTCAAGGGGCAAGGTCAGGGAGCAGGTACTGGAAACCAGACAGGAGCTATAATAGAAGAGTGACAACCAAAAAGAGATGTAGCCTTACTGAAGAGGGACAAGCCCAACTCACAGAAAGACTGAAGTTTTGGGAAGTAGACACCCTGGCCTTCCCCACCTTCCCCATTCCATCCCACCAAGGCCTCCCACTGGCTGAAAGAGAGAGGAAAGGGGCATGTAGATGATAAGGTCATTGCCTGGAGCACAGAGAAGGGCAAAGAAGAATGGAAAGTGGTCTTGTAGGAGTAAATGGAAAATATCCAGTGCATATTGGCCCCCTAGTTTAAAAACAATATTTCTTCCCTGTACCCCTATACTCCTTACCCCAAAAAATGGCTCCAGGGTAATGGGCCAGCTTCCACAAGTAGCAAGAGTGCCCCCCTTCTTCCAGCAGGAAGAGCTGTTTCTAAGCATATCTTCCTATAGTTCTGGTGGCTCTATCCCTCCATGTCTTCCAAAGTTATCAGGTTCTGAGTAACTGGTATCCTTGGGAAACTCTTTTAATCCGCTGGCACCCAAATCCAGACTGTTGGGTTTCCACACAGATGCTGTGTTCCTCATTGACCTGGTTGCTTTTAATCTGGCCCCATAAAACCCATAGTGGGATGGTCTCTCCACTGAACTTCAAACCCACAGTGTGTGTCTAATGGACTCTGGTACATCTTTCTTGGGATAACTAGAGAAATAAGAATGGGAGACTCATGCCTTCTCTTTGCAATGATTCTGCCTTGTTTTATGTAATAAAGCCTTTTCTGTAGGAAGTGCATCATGTAATTCATTATGAGCCCTGTAGTATGACAGTGACGCCCAATATGTGGCACCACCTTAGTCCTTCTGCACTTTTGTACAGCCACTTTACTGTGAATTTAAAAAAGAAAGTAGGTAGATATTCCCCTTAATCTCTGGACTCCACTGGTGTATGGGAAGCAAGAACCAAGGGTTGTGACTATAGCTCCTTACAAAACGGAACATTTGTGACAGGTGTGGAAAGGAAATATGGAATACTCATTTCTGGAACTTTCAACTCCATATTTGAAAATTGTAAAATGTATTTGCATGCCATCATTGACATGAAAACAAACCCCATTCAATTTAGCAAAAATCTTTTTGAGCATCTTTTAGGCATCATGATGCTTGATAAAACAAGAGAAAGAAGAAATTAAGCTTGGAATTCAGTGAAATAAAACTGGGGACATTCACAGAGCAATAATGAAAGAAATTGACTTCTTGACTCACAACTAGATGGAACAATCCTATTCCTGTGCTCAAAATCCATGATGTGTCCTTCAAGCGCATGTCCCTCTCTTGGAGAGCTGGCCTGCTCCGTGCGCCTGGTTGGAATGATGGTTCCATATTCTCAGTGACCCCACCCATCCAACCCCAGCAGATGCAGACCCCCAGAGGATGGGTCTGTGAGTGGAGCTATTCCAGTGGGACTTCCTTGGATTTTTGACTGACTCAGAAAAATGAAATAACTGTGACCTTCCCATCTCCCCAGCATTATTATAAAGATATTTGACCTGATGCTGAAGAGAGCTAATGGGTAATCTTCCCTTAGTGGAACCATAAGACATTAAACTCAGGGGCCGTACGTCCATCAAATGCAGGAAGTGCATGGAATAAGAGAATGAGGCCAACATCCTGAGTAAAACAGAGTCAAGAGCTGGAAGAAAGGGCCCTTGTGGCATTTGTGTCCCTGGTTCCAGTCAGGCCTCAGGCTGCACTGCCTCTCTTCTTTTTCCCAGTTTAATATGGTCAACACTTCCTTCGACTCCTCTAGGACCTGCAGCCCTCAACTAACCATAGAAATCCATTGTATCTTTAATCTAATGATGTCCTATGTAACTCAGAGTCCCCTTGTGTGCACCTCAGGAAACAGAGGCATGTCCAGAGGTGTCTGACCATGGTTGTGACACCCAGGGTGGCTGGGGAAATCAAGAATGGTTGAAGGCACCACGGATTACAGAAGTCATTTGTGCCCCATACAGCAATGACAGACAAGTTGGCCTCCCCCCGAAGATGTCTTCCCACAGACTCTAGTCACTTCTTGCCCTCATTTCAACACACTCCTCCACCGTGACCATAACATTCTGCTTCCAGCCCTGGACCTTTCTTTTATTGCTGCCAATGGTCCCTAAACCTCAACTCTAGTAAATAGAACACTCACCCTGGTATTGAAGGAACAAATCTGGTAGAGACACCAGAAGGGTGTGAAATCACCCGCCCAATTATGAAATGTAAGTCACAGTTTTATGTCAATGAATATTTTCTCATGAAGCAAACAAAAAGAGAAGACCAGGGTTAACTTGGAGAGCGACCTTCTGGTATGAAGATACCTGTTACTCCAACACTATTATTTTAGCCATCATTGACACTTATGATGTTACCAGTTATGAGCTCACGAATATCTATCTCCCTGTCACAGCGTCACTCTCATGGGGCACTAAGCCCCAGCGTTACTATTGCAGACACCCATTTGGAGTAAATTCTCACATGTCACTAAAGCATTGGAAAGTGACCTGTTAGTGTTCCCCTGTCAAAGAGTATTACATATTCTAAGTAAGTGAATTTGTTACTTTTTGAAGACACAAAGAGCTTGAATCGTTCTCTATTGTCTAGAACATAAAATTTTAGTTTATTACCAAACAAACTATGAAAATTCCTCCTTTTGGAGTAAATTTTGTTAGATGTCATATTTTTGGCTTAGGGTGGGCGTTGATTTGTCTGCTAAACTAAATACATCCATGTGTCTTCAAGATCTCAGGAATACATTTTTAAAAAATATTTAGTTACACTCTCATCTCTGGTAATTAACACAATTACTACTTTTCACGACCAAGACTATGTCCTCACCTTCACATTTAAAAAATGCAATGTGTGAAGTCCCTAGATCCTCTGGGGATAGATCATAAATATGAAATATCTTACTAAAAAAGAAAAGTATACTTTGGAGTATACCCTGTTCCAATAAGCTGATTTCATGCCAAAGTGAAGACATTTTTAGCAAGCTCTCCCAACTGAGACCAAACAGATGCCTTCCCATTTGAGGAGGCGTCATGGGGGATCGTCGTCTGAGCAGTCGTCACATATGTATGCTCAACAGAATTCAGCATAAACAATTGGGAAATAGCAGTCTGGTAGGGAATTTATGATATTAGATTGTGTCCTTAGGTTTTTTCATACTTAGAAATACAGGGTTGGCTTGTTTCCTCAGAATATCCATTGATCCAACCAGAATGGTGGGCTTGTATGGATAATGTAAGTCCTAAAAACCATTACTCATAAATATTTATGAAATATCTATTGTGCTCAAATCACTTTGCTCAGAAAATCTAAATCTCTCTCTCTCTCTTTCCCTCTGACAAATAAATAAAATCTTCAAAAAAAAAAAAAGGGTGGAGGAGTCAAGATGGCAGAGAAATAGCAGGCTGAGACTACATCAGGTAGCAGGAGATCAGCTCGATAGCTTATCTAAACATTGCAAACACCTACAAATCCAACGGGAGATCGAAGAGAAGAAGAACAGCAATTCTAGAAACAGAAAATCAACCACTTTCTGAAAGGTAAGACTGGCGGAGCAGTGAATCCAAAATGATGGGAGATAGAACACGGGGGGAGGGGCCGGCTCCCGGCAAGCGGCGGAGCAATGGAGCACAAAATCAGGACTTTTAAAAGCCTGTTCCACTGAGGGACATTGCTCCGGAGGCTAAACCAGGGTGAAGCCCATGCAGGGTCAGCGTGGCCCCAGGTCCCGCAGGGTCACAGAAGGATCGGGGGTTGGAGTGTCACAGAGCTCACAGGTATTAGAACGGGGGAAGCCGGCGACAGAGACAGAACCGAGGACTGAGCGCTCAGCTCGGGGTTATCTTGAACCGGTTACGGGCTTCGTGAGCTCGGAGCGCGGCTGGAGGCCGGGGATACGGGAGTGATTGGGCGCTGTTCTCTGGCGGCGCACTGAGGAGTGGGGCCCCGGGCTCTCGGCTCCTCCAGGCCGGAGACTGGGAGGCCGCCATTTTCATTCCTGTCCTCCGGAACTCTACGGAAAGCATTCAGGGAACAAAAGTTCCCGAAAGTGAACCCAAGCAGATTACTTAGTCCGGCCCTGGTAAGGGCGGTGCAATTCCACCTCGGGCAAACACACTTGAGAGTCACTACAACAGGCCCCTCCCCCAGAAGATCAACAAAAAATCCAGCCAGGACGAAGTTCATCTACCAAGGAAAGCAGGTTCAATACCTAGGAGAGCAGCAGAATTCCAGAGGAGGAGAAAGCAAAGCACAGAACTCATGACTTTCTCCCCATGATTCTTTAGTCTTGCGGTTAATTTAATTTTTTTTTAATTTTTTTTCTTTCTTTTTTCTTCTTCTGCTAATTTTTTAAAACATAAATAAAATCATGAATGACCACTTCCTTACACCACACATGAAAATAGACTCAAAATGGATGAAGGACCTCAATGTGAGAAAGGAATCCATCAAATCCTTGAGGAGAACACAGGCAGCAACCTCTTCAACCTCAGCTGCAGGAACTTCTTCCTAGGAACATCGCCAAAGGCAAGGGAAGCAAGGGCAAAAATGAACTATTGGGATTTCATCAAGATCAAAAGATTTTGCACGGCAAAGGAAACAGTTAACAAAACCAAAAGACAACTGACAGAATGGGAGAAGATATTTGCAAATGACATATCAGATAAAGGGCTAGTGTCCAAAATCTATAAGGAACTTAGCAAACTCAACACCCAAAGAACAAACAATCCAATCAAGAAATGGGCAGAGGACATGAAAGATATTTCTGCAAAGAAGACATCCAGATGATCAACAGACACATGAAAAAGTGCTCCACGTCACTCGGCATCAGGGAAATACAAATCAAAACCACAATGAGATATCACCTCACACCAGTCAGAATGGCTAAAATTAAGTCAGGAAATGACAGATGCTGGCGAGGATGCGGAGAAAGGGGAACCCTCTTACACTGTTGGTGGAAATGCAAGCTGGTGCAACCACTCTGGAAAACAGCATGGAGGTTCCTCAAAATGTTGAAAACAGAACTACCCTATGACCCAGCAATTGCACTACTGGGTTTTTACCCTAAAGATACAAACGCAGTGATCTGAAGGGGCACGTGTACCCGAATGTTTATAGAAGTAATGTCTACAATAGCCAAACTATGGAAAGAACCTAGATGTCCATCAACAGATGAATGGATAAAGAAGAGGTAGTATATATACACAATGGAATACTATGCAGCCATCAAAAGAAATGAAATCTTGCCATTTGTGAGGACATGGATGGAACTAGAGGGTATTGTGCTTAGTGAAATAAGTCAATCGGAGAAAGACAACTATCATATGATCTCCCTGATGTGAGGACGTGGAGATGCAACATGGGGGGTTAGGGGGATAGGAGAAGAATAAATAAACAAGATGGGATTGGAAGGGAGACAACCCATAAGTGACTCTTAATCTCACAGAACAAACTGAAGGTTCCTGGGGGGAGGGGGGTTGGAAGAGGGGGAGGGGGGTTATGGACATTGGGGAGGGTATGTGCTATGGAGAGTGCTGTAAGTGTGTAAACCTGGCGATTCACAGACCTGTACCCCTGGGGATAAAAATACATTATATGTTCATAAAAAAAATAAGAAATTTTAAAAAAGGGACACTTGGGTGGTTCAGTCAGTTAAGCATCTGCTTTTGGCTCAGGTCATGATACCAGGGTTCTGAGATTGAGCCCCATATTGGGCTCCCTGCTCAGCTGAGAGCCTGCTTCTCCCTCTGCTGCTTTCCCTGCTTGTGCTCTCTCTCTCTCTCTGTCTCTGACAAATAAATAAATAAAATCTAGAAAGAAAGGAAATCTAAGTATCTATTATATCAAAGACTTCTTCCAATACCCAGTCACTCTTACTACAGTGTGTGGTTTTTGCCTAACAGCAAAGAAGACTCTTTCCTGTGCATGCCATCTGCCTTGGAAGGCATGTCCCCCAGTATGGGCACATTCCTCTGTTCTCAACTAAGGAGCCTGTACGTCCCGGAAATTCAGTGAAATGGTCAAACCTGGGGGAGAGGGAGGGCAATCCCTCAGCAGGGAAGGGCTGTAAGTGACAGAAAAGACATTGGAACTATGGCTGACGGTCTACAGAGGAGCACATGCAGAAGCTACATGCACAAATCTCACACAGGGCCGTCCCTCTCCGGTTCCAAGGACTGTTGGTCCCAGCTGCTCTTGACACTGAGCACCTCCCACTGATGCTGGCCTCACCCAGTGCGGTCACCCTGAGGCACCCCTGCTTGTTAAATACTAAAATGAAAATAGAGTGCCTCGGCCTCCTGCTTTCATTACTTCCCCCCAGCTCTCAGCCCTTAATTCATACCTACCCATGGACCTGCTTTATGAGTGTCTGAGTACCTTATTTTTAAAAGGAAAGAAAAGTCCCCCCAAATCATGCTTTTCCAGCTGATTTGCTGCATTGGAAGAAAATATCTCCTCTCATTTTCATTCATTGAGGGTTAGAGCTAATTTCTCCAGAAATATTAGCCGTTCCTTTTTCCTTGAGAATCGTGGAAAAGAATCATTCTACACATACAGTATTTTTTTCAGTCTGAGGTTGTCGAAGAGCCTTGCTAGTAGGGAGCTGTTACTACGGACTGCACGGATGTCTGCTCCATTAGAGCAGACTACTGATCTCTCGAGACGGTGTGTTGAAGGCTCTTCCTAAACTGAACCCTTATTCAAGTTGCATTTGCAGGAGGTTTTAAATCAGATCTGCAGGATCCTTGTTGATTGACAGAATGAATGCAAATGCAAGTAGTAACTTTTGGAAAATCTTTAATCAGGTTAATGTAGAGATTAAATTAAGGCAAACACCAGGGGCACGTGGGTGGCTCAGTGGGTTAAAGCCTCTGCGGTCAGCTCGGGTCGTGATCCCACGGTCAGGGATCGAGCCCTGAATCGAGCTCTCAACTCAGCAGGGAGCCTGCTCCCCCCCCCCGCCCCCACCTTCCTCTCTGCCTACTTGTGATCTCTGTCAAATAAATAAATAAAATCTTTTAAAAATTAATTAATTAATTAAGGCAAACACCAGGGATGGCTGCAAAACGATATTAGGTTCAGGCATAGATATAAAAATTGAGATTCCTGGGGCGCCTGGGTGGCTCAGTGGGTTAAGCCGCTGCCTTCAGCTCAGGTCATGATCTCGGGGTCCTGGGATCGAGTCCCACATCGGGCTCTCTGCTCAGCGGAGAGCCTGCTTCCCTTCCTCTCTCTCTGCCTGCCTCTCTTGTGATTTCTCTCTGTCAAATAAATAAATCTTAAAAAAAAAAATTGAGATTCCTCTGCTGCTGTCTGGCTGATAACTGAGAAAGGGTCCTGAAAGGGACCTGCTGGAGACAAGATGGAGGACAATGGAAGGGAAGCGGGGAAGGGAGGGGCCGGGGGTAGACACCATAGCATTGCTACCGCCAGAGCCAGAGACCAGAACCCAACAGCCAAAGGTGGAGAAGGAAACCAACCAACAGAAGCAACCAACAGAAGCCACGATGCCCTGGGAGTCCCTGGAGGACGAGGCGAAGAACCACAGGTGGGATGGTTCCCTGCCAGAGAAACTGAATCAGATACAGTTGCAGCGTTAGTGGGCAGGGAATGTTGAAGAACGTGTTGACAGAGGTACTGCTTGAGGATAACAATGCAAGGTGGGGAAACCAGATGTGCAGTTACAGAAAAGCAATGCAGTCCGGTGGTGTGGAGCATTTGGGGGACAACAAGCCAGAGTTGCATGGAAGCCAGCGACAGGTTTAATGATTCATTTTTAGGATAACAATTATAGAGAGGTTTTGTTATAAGCAGAAACACAATTATATTAAATCTAGCTCTTTGTTTTACAGTCAATTAGGTCTTAAGCACCAAATCTCTCCTCCTCTATGAATGATTTATTTAGCTGAACAAATTAAATTGTAGTTCCCCTCAGTTTAAACATGGAGGGTTCATGGGTTTTCAAAAGGTTCAGGGCAGCCATCTTGGGTTCAAAAGCCTACACCTATCAACACTTGTTTGTTTGTTTTTTTCTTGGTTTTTTTTAAAGATTTTATTTATTTGAAACAGAGAGAGAGATCATTAAAATGTCTATACTGGGGGCGCCTGGGTGGCTCAGTGGTTAAAGCCTCTGCCTTCGGCTCAGGTCATGATCCCGGGGTCCTGGGATCAAGCCCCACATCGGGCTCTCTGCTCAATGGGGAGCCTGCCTCCTCCTCTCTCTCTCTGCCTGCCTCTCTGCCTACCTGTGATCTGTCAAATAAACAAATAAAAAAATCTTTAAAAAAAAAAAGAATGCTTTCTAAAAAAAAAAAAATGTCTATACTGCCTAGAGCAATCTATACTTTTAATGTCATTCCGATCAAAATTCCACTGGTATTTTTCAAACAGCTGGAGCAAATAATCCTAAAATTTGTATGGAATCAGAAGAGACCTTGAATTGCCAAGGAAATGTTGAAAAACAAAAACAAAACTGGCGGCATCATGTTACCTGATTTCAAGCTTTACTACAAAGCTGTGATCACCAAGACATCATGGTACTGGCATAAAAACAGACACATAGACCAGTGGAACAGACTATAGAACCCAGCTATGGACCCTCAACTCTATGGTCAAATAATCTTCGACAAAACAGGAAAAAATATACAGTGGAAAAAAGATAGTCTCTTCAATAAATGGTGCTGGGAAAACTGGACAGCTATATGTAGAAGAATGAAACTCAACCATTCTCTTACACTGTACACAAAGATAAACTCGAAATGGATAAAAGACTTCAACGTGAGACAGGAATCCATCAGAATCCTAGAGGAGAACATAGGCAGTAACCTCTTCGATATCAGCCACAGCAACTTCTTTCAAGATATGCCTCCAAAGGCAAAGGAAACAAAAGCGAAAATGAACTTTTGGGACTTCATCAAGATCAAAAGCTTCTGCACAGCAAAGGAAACAGCCAACAAAACAAAGAGGCAACCCACGGAATGGGAGAAGATATTTGCAAATGACAGTACAGACAAAAGGTTGATATCCAGGATCTATAAAGAACTTCTCAAACTCAACACACACAAAACAGATAATCATATCAAAAAATGGGCAGAAGATATGAACAGACAACTTCCCCAATGAGGACATACAAATGGCTATCAGACACATGAAAAAATGCTCATCGTCACTAGCCATCAGGGAGATTCAAACTAAAACCACATTGAGTTACCACCTTACACCAGTTAGCATGGCCAAAATTAGCAAGACAGGAAACAACGTGTGTTGGAGAGGATATGGAGAAAGGGGAACCCTCTTACACTGTTGGTGGGAATGCAAGTTGGTGCAGCCACTTTGGAAAACAGTGTGGAGATTCCTCAAGAAATTAAAAATAGAGCTTCCCTATGACCCTGCAATTGCATTACTGGGTATTTACCTCAAAGATACAGATGTAGTGAAAAGAAGGGCCATCTGTACCCCAATGTTTATTGCAGCAATGGCCATGGTCACCAAACTGTGGAAAGAACCCAGATGCCCTTCAACGGACGAATGGATAAGGAAGATGTGGTCCATATACACGATGGAGTATCATGCCTCCATCAGAAAGGAGGAATACCCAACTTTTGTAGCAACATGGACGGGACTGATTTGCTGAGTGAAATAAGTCAAGCAGAGAGAGTCAAGTATCATATGGTTTCACTTATTTGTGGAGCATAACAAATAACATGGAGGACATGGGGAGATGGAGAGGAAAAGGGAGTTGAGGGAAATTGGAAGGGGAAATGAACCATGAGAGACTATGGACTCTGAAAGGGGGAAGAAGGCTCCCCGCCAAGCAGAGAGCCCGATGCAGGGCTCAATCCCAGGACCCTGAGACCATGACCCAAGCTGAAGGCAGAGGCCTTAACCCACTGAGCCACCCCGGCGCCCCATTTTTTTCCTTTTTTTTTTTTAAATTGAAGTGTCATTAACAAACAATGGTACATTGGTTTCAGGTGTACAACATAGTGATTCAACAAGTCTATACATGATTACACTCACCACGGGGGTAGCTGCCATCCATCACCATACAACCCTATTACAGTACCATTGACTATACTCCCTGTGCTGTAGCTTTTAGCCTCCTGACATACTCTTTCCAAACCTGGAAGCCTGTACCTCCCACTCCCCTTCCCCATATTGCCCATCCCCAACCCCCTCTCCTCAGCCATCTCTTATTTGATCATGCTATACTGTACATGTTCTCAGAGACAAAGAACATCTCTTTAAGTCTCTTTGTTATTAATTCTGATAGCCACATGAAGTCATTGAAAACAGCTAACGAGGGCAGATAAAGAACTTGTTTTCCTTTTCTTTTTTTAATTGGCATATGACACTGTGTAACTTTAAGGTGTTGATTTGATACACTTACATATTGCACAATGATCACCACTCTAGATTAGCAACACCTGCATCACATCACATAATTACTATTTCCTTTTTGTGGTGGGAACATTGAAGATCTACTCTCAGCAACTTTCAAGTATAGAATACAGTGTTATTAACTAATCAAGGAACTTGATTTCTAAAATTAAAAAAAGAAGTCTTTGCCAACTTGAGTATCTGGGAAGCTATAAATTGAAAGTAATAAAGATTGATCAACCCTGACTGAAGAACACTCCTACAGACCTTGAAATACTTTTGTGTAGGAGATAAGTAAGCCTCTGACTAATGGTCTCACAAATCCTAATATAGCAGGTGAACCGGAGATGTTTATAGGTTCATCCTTATTTGGAACAGCACTCAGGTCTTGGTTCTTTGAGGGAAACCTATATTTTCAAGCCACCAGATCTAGTCTGTCAAATCTACTTTTAGCTGGGATAGCAGGAAATTTGGATTACAGCAGCAATTTTCACAAGAGTGTATGGGCTGGGGGGCGGTGCGCGGGGAGACAGATTTAAGAGACTTAGAGAAGGAATGAAGAGAAATAATCATTATCAATTTCATAATTTTCATGTATCAATTCAGGACTAAAGTTTGGTTTGTGTGCCTCAAATGAGAATAGGCCCTTTGAGTCAGCTTCAGTTTCTGGTGAGAAGTCTGTTTAACAAGTTTAGAATCAAACAAACAACAAAAAACAAGTCAGTTACTCTTTTAGGTGTCATTTTTCTCTCTCAGGAAAGACCTCTGACTTATTTTATATAACTGAGAATTAGTATGTGTTTTTTGCTTAAAAGTATCATAATACAACAAAGGACTTCATACACCCAGATGTTAGTTCAGTAAGCTGTTTGTGGCCTTGCCATGGGAAAATTTTGCTCGATCCATCCATCATGAAAGGTTGGATAAACAAAAATAGAGAGTGTACCTGCGTGTAGCCATTGAATTTGGGACATTGAGATGGGAGATTCTCAGCCTGAGAGGCTCAGTCTGAGCTGTCTTGATCATTGTGACATTTGCCACAAGTAAATTGTTGCTACTAACAAATTGTCAATTTTATGTTAACCAGGAGCTGCTTGATAGGAGGGGATTTTCTTATCTTTACCCTGAGACTGGATCCAAGAACAAACGTAGTGAAAAAGTCCTTGAGCTTTGCACCTTAGAGGGAATTCAGGGGTTTTCCTATAACAAAAAGACTCCCCTTCCTTCCACAAGCTTCTCTGAGTGAGAAAGTGAACGAGTGAGAAAGGTGACGAACTGTACACATCTTGGACCCGAACTGAGCCATAAATGGTCTTTACTATTGGATCTGAATACAAATTGTGTTCTGTTGAATACAAATTGCCGTAAGGCATTATTTTTACCAAAATAAAAGTGGGAGGAGCTTTTGTGAAGACCCGAGTGTGCGGACAGCAGTTGTTTCAAATTTTAACTTCCTACTTTACAGGGGACAGGGTGAGGCGTAGGTTCGACAACCATCGCTGTAGATGGACTTCTATGGTTACATCCAAATGCTTAGATGAAAGCGAAGTAGACACTCTAGTGTCCAAAGACCCATCTTAGGTGGTTCCTGACCTATGCACACAGCAGGTTTGGAGACAGAGAGAGAGAGACTTTTGGACACAATCATTTCATCTGGCCTTCTCAGCAACGTATTCAGTTTCCACTGTAACTTTCTATTTTTTTTAATTTAATTTTATTTTTTCAGTATTCCAAGATTCATTGTTTATGCACCACACCCAGTGCTCCATGCAATCGGTGCCCTCCTTAATACCCACCACCAGGCTCACCCATCCACCCCTCCTCTCCAAAACCCTCAGTTTGTTTCTCAGAATCCACAGTCCAGAAAAGACCCCGAATCACTAAGGAAATGTCAAAAAAGAAAAACAAAGCTGGGGGCATCACATCACCTGATTTCAAGCTTTACTACAAAGCTGCGATCTCTAAGACAGCACGGTACTGGCACAAAAACAGACACACAGACCAGTGGAACCGAGTAGAGAGCCTGGATATGGACCCTCAACTCGATGGCCAAATATCTCCAACAAAGTAGGAAAAAACATCCAGTGGAAAAAAGACAGCCTCTTCAATAAATGGTGCTGGGAAAATTAGACAGCTATATGTAGAAGAATGAAACTTGACCATTCTCTTAAACCATACACAAAGATAAACTCGAAATGGATGAAAGACCTCAACGTGGGGCAGGAATCTATCAGAATCCTAGAGGAGAACATGGGCAGTAATTTCCACTTTAACTTTCTAAAGGAGAATCATTCCATCAGATGCCAGGAAGCATTCCAAGTTGAGACACAGTAGTGGTTTACTTATATGCTTAGCATCGCTTCTTAGTTTCCTGTATTCTGAATGCTTTTCCATCCTATAGCACCCAACAGGACAGCCTCTTGAGTAGGTCATCTGCTGAGAGTGATTTACCACCGCTCGTTCAAATGATCCCCTCGCACAAAATCACAATGCACCAGACAGGTTGGGAAGGAAGTCTGCACACGATGTCTGCTTGTAAAAGCAAACTCTAACCAGAAGGTGGCACTATTGCAAAACGAATCCCAAGTAGAAAAACCCTGAACAGATTACTTTTGATACCCCGTATTTTTCTAGCAGCTACTCACACACTAACACAAACAGATCCTGAACCAAAGTTTATATGGATAAGAAAGCTGAGAAATGTTTACTACTGATAAGGATAATACGATGGATTATAATTGTGAAACTGAACATAAAGTGTAAGTTTATGACTGTAACAGTGCACTTTCCTACAATATGTAGATTTGCCGTTTACGTTCCACTGTAGCCAGTTTTCAGTTGTAAATATGACAATCACTTAAGCAAAGCAGCAAATCCTTCTCTATCTCTCCCCATGTGCCAGGAATAGTTCTAATCCTCTTTTACAAAATCAATGCATCTTCAGGATGGACCACGGCTGAGGACCTTCTTTCGTGAGGACATTCTCTCGTTCTTCTACCAAGGTCTCCATTCTACCTGCTGAGCTGTATTCCAGTATTGGAGAATGACTTTGGTTCATTTGGCTTGAAATTCTTGCCACCAAGGTTATTTGGCTAGAGTCACCTAATTAGAATCTGTTTGAGTACATATTCATGTCTACTTGATTCATGAACACATTTTCCCCCACATGATCAGGTTTTCAGAATTCAAATCTGAAAACATTTCATGCATTTTGACTAAGAATTGAAGATGTTTATGCTCTCTGAGAAATTCCAAAATTCTGGGACTTTTTAAGAGAAAATAATCAGGGAAGCGATCAAATTCTGGTTGTAAGGATGTTTGTTATAACATTACTTATAAAAGCAAAATCTTAGGTGCAATTTATGTATTCAAAAATTGGGAAATGGTTAAGTTTTTTGGTGTATTCATTGAACTATGTACAAATCTTGTGTATAAGTAAGTTTTTAAACTCTGAAATGTGAATAATATAATGTTAAGTGAAAAGTTTGTATATGAGATTCTGGAAACAGAAGAAGTCTAACTTTGGCCATTGGGTTCTATTTCAGAGAAATGGAATTAGGATCCTTTTCATTATAGTCAAAATCACAATGAAGTATCATCTCATCCCTGTTGGGATATTAAAAAAAAAAAAAACAAAGATAAGTGCTGGCAAGATGGTGAGAAGTTGGAACCAGTGTATACTCTTT
This sequence comes from Meles meles, assembly GCF_922984935.1. Lineage (NCBI taxonomy): Eukaryota > Metazoa > Chordata > Mammalia > Carnivora > Mustelidae > Meles > Meles meles. The sequence continues at coordinate 77,293,286 of NC_060079.1, forward strand.
CATTTGCTAGAATTTTATTTTATTCTTCTAAATTCAGCATAATTAATGTATAGTGTTATATTAGTTTCAGGTGTACAATATAGTGATTGAACAAATCTATGTTACTCAGCGTTCATCATGGCAAGTGCACACTTAATTCCCTGCACCGGTTTCACCAATTCCACAACCCCCCCCAACCTCCTACACTGCCCCCCCCACCCCCGCTCCGGAAACCATCAGTTTGTTCTCTCTAGTTAAGTCTGGTCTTTTTGTTTGTTTTTTTGTCTCTTCTTTGTTTGTTTTGTTTCTTAAATTCCACATACGAGTGAAATCATATGGTGTTTGTCTTTCTCTAACCGACTTATTTTGCTTAGCACTATACCTTCTAGACGCATCCATGTTGTTGCAAATGACATTATTTCATCCTTTTTATGGCCGAGTAATATTCCATTGCATATGCATACTACTTCTTCTTTATCCAATCATCTATTGCTGGACACTTGGATTGCTTCCATATTTTGCTATTGTAAATAATGCTGCAAATTATAGGTGTGCTTATCTCTTTTCAAATTAGTGTTTTTGTATTCTTGGAAAGTACCCAGTAGTAGAATTACTGGGTGTATGGAAATTCCATTTTTAATTTTTTGAGGGACCTCCATGCTGTTTTCCACAGTGGCTGCACCAGTTTGCATTCCCACCAGTGGTGCATGAGGATGGGACCCGTGTACACTCTTGATGGAGATGTCGAATGCTGCAGCCACTATGGAAAACAGTGCAGAGGTTCCTCAAAATAATTAAAAATAGAGCCACCATCTGAACCAGGAATCCCACTTCTGGGATTCCAAAAGAACTAAGATCAGTTTCTTAAAGACATGTCTCCACTCCCATGTTCACTGCAGCATTATTAACAACAGCTGAGATATGGAAATGACCAAAATGTCCACTGCCAGATGAGTGGGCAAAGAAAATATAATATGTACATACAATGGAATATAGTTCAACCTTTAGAAAGAAGGAAATTCTGTCATTTGCATTTTGTCATTTCCAGGATGGACCTGGAAGATACCATGCCAAAGGAACTAAGTCAACCACAGGAAGACAAATATTGCAGGAGTGCGTGTGTCCTTTCATATGAGGCAGCTAAAAGAGTCAAAGGGTAGAGAAGCAAGCAGTAGAAGGGCAGTTACCAGATGGTGTAGGAGGATGTGAGGAGCTATTGTTCAGTAGATACAAAGTTACAGCTGTTCAAGAGGCCTATGTTCCAGGGATGCGCTGTACGATATGGTTCTTGAATTTGGTAAGACAGTTGAGCCACTCTCTGGAGCTCGTCTAGAGCACCTTCAGTTTGGTCCCAGAGCCGTCTCACAGAGAACCTTCTGATGGCTGAGATAGAAGGAAGGAGAAGTACTCTGTCTTGCTGAACAGTGTATTTGGTTCACAGCCCCAGATCCCTCACATTGTACGGCAGGAAACATGAAACTGAAGTTTCTTGAGGACAGGAACTGTTGTGTTCCCTGCTGTGTCTAATGGAACATTTGCATATGGTCGATGCGCTGTAATATTTGTCGAAAGGCCTGATCCTCTCAGCAGCTCTAAATGAGATGTTTAGGATGGCTCACATGGAGTGATGGTAGAAAGCAGGGTGTAGGTTCCAGTTCTAACTTCCTCATTAGTAATAACTACCATCGGCTGAGCACCTATTACCTATCAGGTAATGTGGTCTTGCATCTAAGTCAGAGTAAAGCATTTTCTGTGGATGGTTAGACTGCCAGGCTAGAGGAGAGTCACATTGCCAATAGTGACACTTTCTCCTCTTGATGAGCTCTAAGCATCCACTAAGTGTGACGCCGCTACCCCAGCATTGCAACCATTGCCAGAACCAGAGACAGCCCTTCGCCATCCAGTCAGTGGTATTCTGTTACTTTGTCATAGCGTCCTGAACAGATGAGGACAGGATGACAATAGCGTAATCTAGCTTATCACGATAGAGGAACCTATTGTACAACCTGGACAAAACATCCCTTTGGCTTGGATGAAGGAGTTAGCAATGGAAGTGATGGGAGTGCTCAGATTCTGGGTGTATTTGGAAGAGAGAGCCAACAGGGTTTGCCACTGCACTGGGTGTGTGATGAAGAGTGAGGAGACAAGGAAGATCCCAAGATTTCTGATCTGGGCAACTAGAAGCATGATGCTTCCAGAAATGAGAAGAGGATCATGGGGAGAAGAATCGGTCTGGTAAGATCAGCAATTAAGTTCAGGGGCATGTAAAGTTTTGATGTTTGTATTCCATAACCAAGTAGGTAACAGATGTTAGGTATCAAACAGCCAGATGGAATTTAGGAGAAAGAGCCAAGCTGGCAACTCAAATTTGGGACTCTTCAATGAAAAGATGATATTGAAAACCATGCCACAAGATCTCATCATCAAGGGAGTTCAGTGTAGCTAGAAAAGAGGAAGTCCATGGGCTGAGTTGTCGGGCCTCTCTAAGCCAGAGGTCGGGAGCAAAGAAGGATCCAGCAAAGGAGACACAAGGTGAAGCCAGAAAACAAGAAGGGCAAAACCAAAGTCTGTCCAGGGGAAAGCAGTAGTCAGCTGCATTGAATATTGCTGATAATGGTCAAGTGAAAAGATAAGAATCTACCTTCGGTTAGCATCATGGAGGTCCTTGAATGTAGTTTCAAAGGTGGGGGGAGGGATTCCTAATCCTAGTGGGTTCTTAAGAATATGGGAGGACTTAACTTGGAGATGACAAACTAGAAATCTGGCAAGGCTTAAAACTATGGCAACCGGCAAGGGACACATACTTCTGGGCTCCAGCTCCTGTATCACAAAGCAAGGCAGAGGGGGGTGGCCGTGAACCTGAGAGCCAATACACTGATAGCTAGCACCTTACCCAGTGGAACAGACATCTTAAAGAAACTTTCCAGTTTCAATTCTCTGCACTACAGAGCTATCTTAGAACAGAGTAGGCAAGTCTGCACTGAAGAGTAGTTTCCCAAACATCCTGATGAGAACAATCACCTGGGTCTTCACTAAAAACACAAATTCTCATGGGTACCCACAGCTAAACATGATGTTTAGTGATGTTGAACATTTTTTTATGTGTCTGCTATCCATTTGTAAGTCTTCTTCGGGGAAGTGTCTGTTCATATCTTTTGCCCATTTATTGACTGGATTATTTGTTTTCGGGGTATTGAGTTTGAGAAGTTCTTCATCGATCTTGGATACCAATCTTTCATTTGTTATGTCCTTTGCAAATATCTTCTCCCATTCCATGGGTTGAAAGACTTTAATTTTTTTAAAAAAGTCTCTTCTTCCTTCTCACTTCTCAATGCCTTTTATATTCCCTAAAGCCAGCCCAGAAGAGCAAACATGCTTTATGATTTATTGAAAAGCTTTTTCTTCCCCCAGAAGATTTTAGTCAGTTCCAGAAGACTTCAGAGAATTATCAGTTTGGCACCTCAAAACACTACCACCCCAGTATATGTGGGTGCATGTGCGTGCACCCCCCCACACACATACACATACACATAGAGATTATTATAAACCGTTCTCCATTTGTATTCTACTATTAAAGGAAAAGGAATAGTTCAACAAGATCGGAGATATGTTTTGTTTAAAATATGAAGTCCTAGAAATAGTAAAAGCTTATCTGTCCATAAAATGTTTCACAAATTCACAAACTGTTTGATCTCTTTATCTCAGGGAAACAGCCTTTACTATATGCTAAACTGATTTTTTGCAAGCTAAATAATCCTTCGAAAAATATCATTTTGTCTACTTTATCTAAGTCTGAACTTTAGGGAGTAGGACACCAAATGAGATGACGAGTCCTTATGCACTGAATCTCTACTGCGTACCAGCTACACGATACTAACAGCAATCCTTGATTGCCGCTGTGAGAGATACTTTTTCCCATCTAGTTCTGATAAAACCCCCAGATTTGTAGTTGAGTACCCTGAGGTTTTGTTAAAGGTCATGAAGCTAATTAGTGGCAGAACTAGTCCTAGAGGACAAACAGCCTTAACTTCTAAGTGCTTTTACTAGCATACTCTCTGCCTCTCTTGCTCAAGTCGGGATACTCAGGATCATTATTAGGTTTAGCCTTTTATTGGAACCCTAAGTCTAACATGTTTTTCTGGCATTCCAAGTTTGGGTCCCTGGGAGGAGCAGATTTCAAAATTCCTACCTAGTTTTGGAAACCCAATTAAAAAATATTCTCTAAATGATGTGGTGCCACAATAGTTGCAAAGAAGGTGACTCGTGGGAAGCTATTGCCTCTCCTGGCCCCTTTGCACCGGCTTGCATCCTCAAATGGGCAGGTGATGGAATGGGAGGTGGACATCAAGGACACCTGGCTCAGCACTTCGAGCTTTCAACAATGCTATGTGGGAAGGTTTCATGTCTCCAGACTATTATTTTGCCGCAGATACGATAGGTGACGCCTTTGTGTGACCTGTTGTATCCTTCCCTCCCCTTCCCCCTCACCTCCTCCTCCCATTCCTAAGCCCTTGTTTTATTTATCTGTATCTTCATTGTTCCCTCCAAGTATCCTCTACTTGTTTCCTTCCCGTATCCAAAGAACTGTCAAGCTGTTTATCAAGTTTTGCAAACTGACTCAGCATTGAAAGATTCCTCTTAGCGGAGAATGTCATTAAATCGAAGGAGGAAGAATGTAAACACAGAGTGTGAATACTATGGTTTGAAGACAAAGAATAAAGGACTTCATTATGAGTTAAAAGTGATTTCAGGGGTTATAAGAAATAGCGGTTAAAACTGTGGTACAAAGTCACAGATAATGAATATCCAGACATTCAATGTCCTATCTACTCTTTTCCAAATTAATCCTCTTAAAGACATGTGTGTGGTGGAAGGATATACCTACTCTCATTTGCACCTGTCACATCTGGGTTTCCCCCTTTTTGGCAAAAAGGGCATCTTACTATTGTTTACTGTAAAGGGCATCTTACTATTGCTTACTGTCTGCAGGTGAAATAGCTCCTGGGGCATCAAATAAAGGGACAATTTGGAATATTGTCAGTAAAACTATCTTTAATAAAAGCCCTATGTGAATCTCATGCATCTTTTTAAAAGCCACATTTTAAGTAAGTTTTTTCTTTCTGTTCTGTAATTTGTAATTAAAGTTTAAGATTTACCCACAGTGTTTTGATCAGCTTTCTAATAATTAAGAGGTAAGTTAATCCAAAAGAAAAATGTTAACACTTTGATCCCAGGAAAATTTTTAAAGTTAAATATTAACACACATTTTTGTTATAGATCATAAATTAAAAGAATGCCAATATTTTAACATGCCAGATATTATATTGTTCAGAATTTCTTAAACTTATGACAAATTTTCAACATCTTAAAATTGTACAAGAGGATATATAGTCTGTCTAAAACATTTTTATGGGATTCATAAGAAAAAAAATTTAAAGAACAGTTACAGGAGCCTAATCCATTTGATGGGTGCTACAGTAGAGCCCAGTGTGATAGGGTAGAAAATACTGGGGACTGTGAGAACAGAAAGCCAGCTTTTTTACACACTTGGTTTTGTTTTTTTTTTTTAGACTTTTAAATTTATTTCAGACAGAGTATGTGTGAGTGAGCAGGGGGAGGAGGGACAGAGGGAGAGAGAGAATCTCAAGCAGACTCGACACTGAGCATGGAGGCCCATGTGGGGCTCAATCCCAGGACCCCGAGATCCCCTAAGCCAAGATCAAGAGCGGGATGCTCGACGGACTAAGCCTCCCTGGCATCCCATCATGAACTCTTTTTGTAACGCACTGCAGTCAGTTAACTTGTCCGGCTTTGTTTGCTCATTTGTAAAAGGACATGACTAGACAACGGTTCATTTTAAATGGGGCTATTTCATTCTGTCACTATATGCTCTACACGGGTTATCTTCTTAGGGCTTGTCTCTTTTCTTTCCTATTAATTTGAAGTTCTTCTCTAGAGGCAACATAAACACAGTTGGGAATAGGAAAGAAAGCACTGACTATTCTCCTTTTCCTCTCCACTAAAGACAACACGGTTCTCTGAGATTTATGAAATGAGTGAATGGTCAAGTAATCATTAAAACAATCCCACAGCCATTACAGTCATTTCTGGGAGTGCCTTGAGGATTTCCTAAATCCTGCGGATTGGAAACTGGCCAAAACAGGGCTTCCCTTTCCATCAGGCTATTTTAAACCTGGGGTCCATGGTAGAATCCAAGGGGTTCAAAAACTTGGGTTGGAAAAAGGAAAAAAAAAATTATCTTTATTTTACTAACCTCTTAAATTTGTTTTCTTCAATTATAGATGTAGGCAATAAACAGTAGTATTAGCAGTTACTGTTTGTTACTTTCTCACCAATACAAGTCAGTTTCTTATCATAGTAGTTATTTGAGATATCTCAAAATACCATTTATGCTCTTCACCATTTTGAACTTATGGGAGCTTATTCGCTTACTGTGCTAGTTCCTGTTATTTCATGGAAGGAAACACGTATGTTATTACTATATACACACATATATAAAAGGACTGCTATTGGTTTTAATATTTCTGATAACTACATGTCAACATAATGTTCTTTGTACTCCTATGTATTTCATTTTATCTGTTTAAAAACACTGCTGGGAAGGGGTCCCGAAGCTTCACCAGATTGCCAAAAGAGTCTTTGTTTGGCACAGGCGAAAAGGCTAAAGATACTCAGGCGTGAATATAGACATACAGATCATTAAGGAACCCCACTAGTGCGGCCTGGAGCAATTGACAGTCACTGTCCACCTGAAAAACTGCAAATTATGGCTCGATAATTGAGTGAACCTTAAAGGAACAACGAGGAACTCCCATTTAAAGGGTAAAATTGTTTTTAGAAATCTCACAAGTCAAAGGTAAGTAATCGGTGAGGATAGGAGGGGCCCACTTCAGCCTCCCACTTCGTCAACTGCCTACGAGGCCAACTGAACGCCCAAGAACCCACTTCCTGTTGCCCGAAGCTCGGGTCTATCCCCACCCCACAGGCTGCGATCAAAGGGGTAAACAGGAAGACATGCAGGGAAACCCAAACCCTACACCACTGACTCAAAGAAACTTTCAAAAAATCTACGTCTGGGCAAATCGCCGATATCCCAGGGCTCCAGGGACTCCAGGGTTGGAGAGCCCGCTTCCTCTCCTCGAGTCAGCTGGGGCTCCTGCAGCAGGTGACCCAAAACTTTCGTCCACGACTTCAAGTTCGGAAACCATCACTTGCCCCAAGCGAGTTCCAGGTACTCCAAGCTGGCGGCTCATGTCCTTCCCCGTCCCTCGGAGACTGCCTCGCTCGGGACACACGGAACCCTCACTCGCAGCCCGTTCCGCTCCTAAACACCCCTGGGTTCCAGAACCCAAATCTCCAGCAGGATACTTTGACTCCGCCTCCTTCACTGCGGCCAGGGCAACACTCGGGCCCAGCCCCTAAGAGCGGCGCCTTTGGCTTACGTAGCGGTAACGTGATTGGTCGCCTCCCCCTGGCGGGCCGGGATTGGTCGGCGTCTGGCCCCGCCCCTCGCCCCCGCCCAGGCCCGCGGCTGCCCGGGTGTCCTCGCGCTGCTCGTCCGCGCGCAGCTTGGCAGTTTGCCTCTTCCTCGTCCTCCAGCCTGCGTCCATGGCCACCGCCGCGGCCGAGGAGCCCTTCCCCTTCCACGGCCTCCTGCCCAAGAAAGAGACCGGGGCCGCCTCCTTCCTCTGTCGCTACCCGGAGTATGACGGGCGGGGGGTGCTCATCGCGGTCCTGGACACTGGGGTCGACCCGGGGGCTCCGGGCATGCAGGTGCGGCAGCCGCCGAGGGCCCGGGCGCGGGGGCGCGGGCGGCGGGTTGGCCGGGGACGCGGAGGGGACGCAGCCTCGGAGCCCCGCAGGCCAGGCCAAATCCCGCTCTGCGGCTGAGCGGGAGCCGGCACCGGGAGGAGGCGGAGGGCAGGGCGGGCGGGGGGCTCGCGTTGGGCCGTCATCCCGGCGCAGACAAAAGCGGCGTGCCTGGCGCGGCTGGCCGGGGCGCCTGGGTCCGCCTTTTGCCCAGGAATCCCCTTACTGCCCAGGTGCTGCCAGGCCGGGGCCCTCGGGCCCCTTCCACCACGCCGCCTTCCCCCGCAGGTCCCTCGTGTCTCGGGCACCGGTCCCTGCCTGCTATTTTCAAGCGGGGATTTTTACAGTTTTTAGGATTGGTGGGGGTGGGGAGGAAACAGAGAAGGGGCAGGTGACCTCTCAGAACCTCATTTTTTATTGGTGTCGTTCGGGAGATCTGGTTTTGGGGAGAACTGTTTGTGTTCCACATGGAAGCCGGGTTTCAAGAAGATAACTCGGTCAACTTCCGGAATTGTTTCCTCTGGTAGTTTTCTGTGTTCTATTTTTAAACTGTCTTCTGCAATGTACTTGTTTAGGGTCATTGAAACGCATGGCTTCGTCTTTGTTTTACATAAGAACCTAATTTAGTTAGTTTTTGGCGAACTCTCCAGGCATTATTAAATTAGGCTTTTGTATTTTTTTTAGCCTCAAAGTGTAAGACAGCACACTTTACAGTTTTAAAAAATTACTTGGTTTTGCCTTAGGCACCTTTTGGAATCTTTGTAAAGTACCATATCAGAAGGTAACTTGAAAAAAAAAAATGTGTCTCTTGATTAAAAGTATTCTAAGTCTTCAGAGTTTGACTTTTGTAAATTTAGCCTTCGCCTCTTAGTGAGATACAGTCATAAAATGTCACCGTCGTTGAAGATCCCTCTCTTAAAAAACCTAACCTGGCTAATCCTATGGTACGCTGCTCTCCTTTTTGTCAGTCCTTCGTCTGTGTATCTTATTCTCCTTTCTACACTAAATGCTTCAGTTTAATGACTCTCTTCCTCCCCCAATACCCTCTGGCCTCTGGATCCTTTAGTGTGCTTTCTAGTAATTGAGGTAGCATTTTTGGGGGTTAGGATGTCGTGCTGGGAGGGAAAAAGGGAACCACTCCGGCTGATGGTATAGAATCCGTCTAGGAATCTTGCTTCCTCCTGTTAATTCTTTAGGGGCACTCTGGAGTGCCACACACCTCAGGCTGGCAGGGCCAGGAAGCTTTGGTGAATCAGAATAGCAAGTGATGTGTTCCTTGCCGGTAGCTCTAGTGGTACAGTTGTTGTATTAATAACACTGAAGACTTAAACACAGTGACAGCTATCACCTCATTGAGCAGTTATTACAGAGTAGTAATGGTTTCCATTCTGTCGAAGTGTGTGTTTACTTTTTATAGGGATAAGTGGGAGGAGAACAGCTGGGGTGAGTGTTTACAGGTTCTTTTGTCAGGATAAGAAGAGGATCAGGAGAGTTTGAAGGAGTAGTGCCTCCATAAAAGTGCTTTTGTAGAAGTTCCCAATCTGCTTATCATATTGTTCCATTATTCTCTGTAAAGTGGTAGCGGGTCTCATCCACAGTATTGCTCTGAAAATTGATTGAAAAGATTATTTACATGTGATTTTTTGAAGTGCTCAAGAGGGGCGCCTGGGTGGCTCAGTGGATGCACGTCTGCCTTCCGCTTGCCTTCAGCTCCGGTCACAGTCCTGGGGTCCTGGGATCAAGCCCCATGTCGGGCTCTTTGCTCAGTGGGGATCCCGCTTCTCCCTCTCTTTCTGCCTGGGCTCCCCATGCTTGTGCTCTCTCTCTCAAATGAATGGATAAAATCTTAAAAAAGAAAATTGTTTAAGGAAAGTGTTAGGTAAACACTAATTTTTTTTAAGCGGGTTAATTTAGGAACAGTTGATGCTGGAATTTAAAATCAGCTGTCTAAAGGATAAATATACATTAGGTATTTGCATGTAATAACAAATGTTCAAGCAATAAAATATTGAAGTAAAATGAAAATATATAACTCTTCTAACAACTGTAATGGAGACATTGGCATAAATATGACCAGTTAAAAGAAATTTAGTAAGGTGGCTTGCACAGGTGAGGGAATTTTTAGGTTTTTTTCCTGCTTTAACAAATATATTTTGTAGCTCTCTGTATACATTATTAAGATAAGAAGGTGGATAGAAATCAAAGGGAAGGAAAGAGTGAAAAAAGAAGAGGAGGCCAAAGCGGACTTTTGGAAAGCCAGATGGGTCTGCGGAGAGGACTCAAGGCACAATTAAACTCTTGAGAGAAGGCAGTGGGGTGTCATTCTTCGGTCACTGCTTTGGGCCCAGTGCTCTTTTGTGACAGCCGCCTGGGCTTGTTAAAAGTAGAGGGGGGACAGCATGAAAGGAGTAATAAGTAGATAAATGATTACATCTTTCCTCAGCAAATATCCAGGCACCTGCCAGGTGTCTAAGGTTGAGTTAAAGGATGTCGTCAGCAAGTGTCACCAAGACTGGGGGAGGGGGAGGGAGTAGTGAGAGCTGGCATCGAGGCCAGGGTGGGACTTACATCGCCCCTGGAAAGAGTATGCAGTAGCCAGTTGGTTCCCTGCCACCAGTTTCCTCTTTGCTCCGTCCTTCACATTACCAAATTATTTTCTTAAAAAAAAAAAAAAAGAAACATCTTCTGTAACACCCTTGTTTAATACAAAACTTTTTAAATTTTGCCTTTGCTTAAGCATTCCGAAATCTGAATTTTGTGTAGCCCTTAACCCTCCAGCTTGACCTCCTCATGGTGCCTTGGTTCTCCCTCTCCCCTCCCCACTTCTGTCTACCCACTGTTAACCATTTGCTTCCACCCTGAACAGGCCACCCTTTCTGCAACCTATAAGTTAATCTGCCTGCAAGACTTCCACCCTCACCAGCAAACTCCTGCTTAATCCCTTAAGACCCACCTGGGTTTAGTTTTTGGGATATCTGCTGATTTTTTTTTTTTAAGATTTTATTTATTTATTTGGCAGACAGAGATCACAAGTAGGCAGAGAGGCAGACAGAGAGGGGGAAGCAGACTCCCCGCCGAGCAGAGAGCCCAACGTGGGGCTTGAACCCAGGACCCTGGGATCATGACCTGAGCTGAAGGCAGAGGCTTTAACCCACTAAGCCACCCAGGCGCCCCGGGATATCTGCTGATTTAATTCAGACCCCCCAGCATATATTTACATGTGTGTGTCCACCACTGTGTTAGGCCCTGAGGTTTCAAGATGAATAGGGTCAATTCGTGCCCACCGTTATTTGCGTGTTTTTCTTTTTTTGCTCTCGTAGCAACGTGTTCAGATTCCCCCACACATCACCCAAAATATTCCATTTTAGTATTTCTCTTTACATAACCTCTTTTCATGCATGAGTTAAAATTCTTTGACAGCATATATCCAGATTCATTTCGTATGAAATGTACTTACAACATTAAATATTTTTGCTGAATGGAAAAAAGTCTATATGTGTGCACAGTATATGTAATTTCCTCATGGAGAAGAAATGTTTTGGGGAAGAAGGTTACAAGTGGTTCTATAAAAATTTTTCTGTTTTTACATTTAGTAAAATACTTGAGTACAGTAAGTTGTCACATATATATAATTGGTTGCTAATATTAGGTGCTATGCAGTTGATTTTGATTTTTATTACCTTTCTCTTGGTTAGTCTTCCTGAATTCCCCCACGCTGCATTTTGTGTCCTACATGTTTTCATAGATACGATCCTTACCTTTTTTATTTATTGTCCTATGTTGTAGTTATCGCTTTACTAATTTGTTTTCCAACTGGATTGTAAGCTTTCTGAAAGTAGAGCCTGTCCGTTCATTCATCAGACGTGCTCTGATGATAGACTGTTATTGAGAATAATAGTCATACAGTAGTATTTGCTTAAGAAATATCCTCCCTTGCTTAAAATAATATTTTCAGGTAAATACTTACACATTCACTTTGTTTTGTTTGGGATAATTTGCAGTTCCCCTCCCCGCTTTCTTTTGACCCTCTAATGTTTAATGACTGTTTCTCACCCACTTCACCAGCACCTGGACCGTAATCAATTCAGTGGAGACACAAAGTAATTCAGATTTTTGACATTTGGGGAAAACCTTTGGGCAGTTTCTGTTTTGTCCAGCCAGCATAGCCCTGTAAGCACTTCTCAGCCCCCCACCCCGGTACATGGACTGTATTACTACCTTAGCTCTACTCACAACTCTGGCAGTGGTTCAGTCCCTCTTTGCCTTGTCATACAACCCCCCTCCCCCTGCTACCCCCCTCCCCCGAAAGACGAGGGATTTCGTTCTGGATGGTAGTAGTTGAGTTTCCTTCTCCCAAAGTTCCATTGCAAAATCCTCAGCTGGTTTGGCTTTTTAAAAACTTCTTCTTCCTAACCCCAAACTCCCTCTTCTGTCTTACTGTCTCCAGTGGAGTGGTTGCCTTTACCTAAAGGTGAAGAAAGAGGCATAGAGATAGAAAATTGCATATATAAGGATTTTTAATGAAAGAGATGCTAACAAGTAAAGCTTGTGGCAATAAAGGATAGTAAATAAGTCACTAAATCCCGTTAGGCTTTCTTCCTTTGCTCACACACTGATAATGAGGTTTCTAATGAGAGAGATCTATGTCTGGCTTGTTAGTGATCTCTTATGATTCTTGATCTCAAGTCGCTGAAGTTGTTTGCCCATTGAATGGGGAGATAGAGATAGGTGATTGTGTTCATAGTGCTATGGCCTAGCTTTCAAATTACATAGTACCTTGGAGTACTTTTTAAACTCAGTTGTTTTCTTAACTTCTTAGTACATGATTTAGCCAGTTTTGATTTTATGGGGGAATATTAGCTTCCTCTTGTTTCCATTTTTTATTTTGGTAGATTTTCTTACATTTCTTACATTTCCTTCATTATTTTATTTCTAAATAAATATTTCTAAATAAAATTTAAATAATCTAAATAAAATTTATTTCTAAAGATATTTAGCCAATCCCTTCAAAATCAGTAACTGATTTAAGTTTTATCATAATCTTACCAGAGTTTGGTATGACTTCCACAATAATTTTTTTGGTGATGATTTTGAGCCTCCTGAATATAGTACTTATTTTGTTACTAGTGTAGACATTAGCACAAAAATTACTATATATTAGAAACAAAAAACAGCTGTGCCTCTATGACCCCTGGTGGTTCTATGACAGTGTTATTGGAATAAGATTTGGGACCCATCAAGAACCCCTTTGCTTTTGCCTCATAAAGAAAAACATGTTTGCCTTTGTTTCCTCCACATGGTGACTTTCCCTCTTCCCGTCTTGGGTAACCCTTAAACTGCAGAGCTTTAAGGACACTGCATTTGAGGGGTGTGGGTAGGAGGAAGCGATGGCTGGGAAGACACAGAAAGGGACACTAAGCTTGATCTTGGGAGTGTGAGTTCTCCAGGTGGAAAAGGAGTTAGAAGACCCTGTGCTTTTATGATACTCTCGGCATTTTCTCCATTGCCTAAGGGTCTTCTTGGTCTTCTTTTCTCAGTCTTTGTGTCTCCATGCCTGATTTCCTGCTAATAATTCAGTATATATATCTTGAATGTTAGATACTCCCTTTGCAAGGCTAGCCCAGAAGTGATTTTTCCAACAAAAGCAGTGTGAAAATACAGTACTGCTGTTACCTACAGCAGTCAGCGTGGCCCAAATGAAAATTCGAGGACTGACCAAGAAACCGTGCCATAAGAAAATCACTCTTAATACTATAAATTAGTGTCCGATCACTCAGTCATTGAATATGTATTGAGTACCAACTAGGCAGTGCTAGGTTTGGGGGAATTTGGTGGGTAATACAGACATAGTCCTTCCCCTTAAAAGAGCTTATCTTCTAATAGTGGGACTACATCGCAAGTCAGCTAGCTGTATAATTACAAATTCTGTGAAGGAAACATAGGATTCGGGTTTAGGACGGCAGCTACGGAAGAGGTCATCAGGGAGGCCTTTCGGAAGAGTGGCAGTTTTAGTAGAAAACTGGAAGATGAGATTGGGATGTCTGTGGAACAGCTGAAGGGCCATAGGATTCCAAGCGAAAGGACCGTGTGTACAAAGTTGGGAGGCAGGGAAAAGTTCCGCACGTGGCAGGAGTTGAAAGGAGGTGTGGTTCGAGTGGTTTCAGACCGGACGTGGCAGGCTGGGTCTCTCAGAGGCTTTTACAGTGAATGTGTTGGGATCCGTTGCAGGGTACCATGTGGAACACGGGCATCGTACCGCTTGTTTGACTCGCTTTGGTTGGGGGCCAGGAATGGACCCTGGGAGGCCTGCAAGGAGCATCACCATTATGAAGGCAGGGGGCGGTGGTGGGGAGAGAGTCAGGATACTGGTGGTGAAAATCAAGGGGAGAAGATGGACTTGAACTGTGTTTTAGAGGTAGAACGAAGATGACTTCCTGACAGATTTGATGTAAGGAGTAAACTAGAATAAAGAATCAGAGAAGAAGGGCTTGTAACTCTCTGGTTTGAGCAAGTGGGAATGTATCAGTTCCTGAGATGACAAAGCCATGAGAGAAGTAAGTTTGAAGGTTCAGTTTGACCTTTGGACTCAGTTTGAATGCTGGTGTAACATCCTCTAATTGCATGTTGTTAAATATTTTCTCCCTACAGTTTTGTGCTTGTCTGGCCCAAAGCTCACCTTCTTCAGGTCTTTTCTCAAATGTTACTTTCAGTGAGCTCTTTCTTGACCAACCTAGTGAGAGCTGAAATCCCCACACTACCTCCTTTTTCTGCCCGATTTTTCTCCATAGTAATGATCACCATCTGGCATGTTGTGTATTTGACATGTTTATTGACTGAGTAGAATAGAAAATCTGTGAGATCAGGAACTTCTGTGTATTGGTCACTTCTATGTGTGTCCCTACAGCGGCCTTAGTAAATGGTTAGTAAATATTTATTAACTGAATATATAAAATCACTTGAAGGATTCTGTGATGCTTTCCATGACGAAATTTTTTGTAAGTATCTATCCCACTTTTGACTTAAAACAAATCAGTTTTCTTTTTTAATTGATGCAGATTTCATAGGATATTTTATGTACGTGTATGCACATTGTACATATATGGGGGTTAGCATTGCTTTTTTAAGGATTAAAAAATTAAATCTATAATGTCTGTTTTAATTATCTTAATTTTCAGGTTACAACTGATGGAAAACCAAAAATCATTGATATCATTGATACAACAGGAAGTGGTGATGTGAATACTGCTACAGTAGTAGAACCCAAAGATGGTGAGATTGTTGGTCTTTCAGGAAGAGTGCTCAAGGTTAGAACTTTAATCTTTTTATCGAATTTTTTTTACCTTCTTTTATACTATTGCCTCAAAGTGTCTTATGGTTTTAGCTTATGTTTGGTGTCTTATGTTTAGCTTATGTTAGCTTGTTCTTTAATAAATTACCCCTAAAACTGCATGGTTTAAAATAACAAATATTTATTATCTCACGGTTTCTGTGAGTCCGTAATTTGGGTGTGACTTAGCTGGGCGCCTCTTGTTTAAGATCTCTCCTGAGGTTACTGTAGGCCAGGGCTGTGGTTTCATCGGAAGGCTCAGCCCAAGTTGGGAAGGGAAGTCTATTCCAAGCTTGCTCAGGTGTTGCTAGGCTTCCATTCCTTTCCATGGGGCTGTGTCATACCATGCAGCTGTCTTCCCCCTGGGTGAGTAATCCAAGAAAAAGAGTGCCCAAGATGGAGGCCATGGTCTTTTCACAAATTAAGCTTGGAATTGACATCCCATCACATCTGCCATTTTGTTTTCAGTAGAAATGAGCCATGAGATCCAGCACATGCTTAAGAGGAAGGGGGTTTAACTGAGAGCATGAATACCAGGAAGTGGAGGTCATTGGGGCCATCTTAGAAAAATTTGTTTTGTTTGTTTGTTTGCTTGATAGTGAGCTTAAAATTGGGATATATTTTTCAGTGCAATTGCCAAATTCTAAAAACTTCAAGTTTCGGATAGAAGGGTAAGGAAAAGTGACCAGTTGTAGTTTTGCCTTCATCTTTTCCTGGTCCTTCTGAGAAGTAGAACATGAAATATTTAGGCTTTAATAATCGTGGACTTAAGTGGACTTAAGTGACTGGCTTTGTGTTGCTCTTTGTACATGGTAGAAAGACCTGGGTAGAAAGTTAAGCTAACTGTGAGAAATGATAAGGATACTAAAAGCAGTTGATGAGATGTTAGCTAATGAGCTTGTTAGATGTCAAAAATTTGATTGTGATTCAGACTCTTTATCTCTTAAACCAATAAGCAGAATTAGTTTGGAAGATGAATTTGTGTTTTTCTATGTCTAAAGAGCTGTATGAAACTCTACCCATCTTTTACCATCTATCTGAATCATGTTTAGGCATTGTCTTCTGACTAAGATTGTTGTGGCAGCATATTAGTTTTCTGTACTACGTCATGAGTTAACACAAATTTAGTGCCTTAAAGCCACATACAGTCCTGCATTTATTATCTTGCTGTTTCCTTGGGTCAGGCATCTGGCTTTTCATGGCTCTCTGCTGTGTCTCAGAAGACTGTAATGAGGTGTTGTTTGGAACTGTGGTCTCTCTCTACTGAGGCTCAGGATCCTCTTCCAAGTTCATTTGATTGTTGGAAGAAATCATTTTTCTTGCACCCGTAGAACTCAAAACAGCTTGCTTTAAGGCCAGCTAGAGAATCTCTTTGACCTTTGGAATGGCCCCAGTCTCTCTTTTAAGGACCTCACCTGACTAGGTCAGGTCCACCAGGGTAATGTCCTCTTTGGTTAAATTGTTCACCTGATTAGAGACCTTAATTGTATCGTCAAAATCCCTTCACCTTTCCTATATTACTTATCATAACACAGTCACAGTTCCAGTAGTCATAGACCCTGCCTTCACTGAGGGGAGAGGACTATACAAGGGCATGGGTTGTCTTTAGAATCTGCCTACCACGGGCAGGAAGCAGGCATTAATATCCAGGTTTTGCTTCCTTTTCCATGCGTTATGGACTGAATTGTTTGTATGACCCCAAAAATCATATGTTGAAACTCTGACACCCGATTTGATGGTATTTGGAGATGGTGTTAGGGTTGGATGAGGTCATGAGGGTGACGCTCTCATGAGGCAGTTAGTTTCTGCTTTCTTTTCTCTGCCGTGTGAGGACACAGTGAGAAAACTGCGCCTACAAGTCAGGAAGAATCTTGCCTCTTCCTGAGTCTGGTGTTTTCTCGGGTTAGTTTCTACCACTGCTTTTGCCATTCTTTTATCTAGAACTCCTGTTAATTGGGCAGTGGACCTCTTGAGTTGGTCTTCCAATTTTCTTATGTTTTCCACCTTTTCTTCATTGCGTTCATTTGCTTTTTTCCTTCCTGAAAGATTTCTGAGATTTCTCAGTATTCTTTTCTAGCCCTCATATTGAATTTTGTTAAATTTTGCCTATTATTTTTAACTGCAATTCCGCTCATATTCACTTAGCGTATTTTTGTGTCATGTATGAGACATTTTATCTGTGAGAATATTGTCTAAACTTTTTTTCTAGTTTCCTTTTTTACGCATCTTTCTCTTCCTCCCATTCTCTTTTTCCCTTTGCTTTTCTCCTTTTTTCTTTACCTCTTCCCTCTTCCCTTTCTCCTCCTCCTTTTTGCCTCCTCCTTCCTCTGCCTCTCCTCCTTCCTTGCACTCTGCTTTCTACCTGAGAGCTTTTCCCACGGCATGTAGCTATCCTGTCTGGCCCTTGGTCAGCAGGGCACAAAACGGTGGTGGAAGTGCTCTCTGTTTGTGCAGGGGCTTGGGGTGAGGGCAGTCGTGCTGTCATGGCAGACCCTTAGTGGCAGTTTACAGCTTACCTATTCCCGGTGGGATGTGCAGTTATCTCCCAAGAGGACCTTAGCGTGTCTGGCCTGGGCTGTGAGGAGAGAGTGAGAAAGAAGCCTGGCTATATTCAGGGGCTCACACTTAGTGCCCAGGAGATCTCTTGCAAAATCTTCTGTATGTCTCCCCTCGCCCCTCTGCTATGTGAACCTCTCTAGAAAGCTGACATTGTCTCTCTGGTTCCATGTCCAGTTGCTTGGCTGGTCAGCTTAGGGCAGGATGTGGGACTGGCAGCAGGAGTCTGATTGTTCCTCATATGGACTTTCTTTCCCCCAGTCTTTTTGGTGTTAGCTCCCATCTCCTTCTATACACAGCGCACCCACGTATGTGTTCAGCTCGTTTTTTTCAAGGATGTGCGGATGTTCAGGTATTTTACAGCGGTCATTAAAAAGAAGACTGTTCTTAGTTTTGCAGACTATTAGTCTCGAAGACTGAAAAGAAGGCTGTTATGCAGCCATGACACTGCATGTACTAGTGATTTGTTTCATTTCATTGCTGTGCAGGATGCGTGGTTTGTATGTACTGCCTTCCGTCCACTCTGCTGCTGATGAACAGTTAGCTGTTTCCAGTTCGGGAGGCACTAACAGCTCTTTAGAGGATACTCCTGTGTACATGTTTTGTGCATGTGTGTATAGGTGATTCCAGGATGTGTACCTAGGAGTGGAATTGCTGATTCATAGAGATACAACTTGACCAGGTGATGCCGAACAGATTTTCCAAGTATTTGCACTTAAAATGCATTTCCACTAGCAGTGAAAAAGAACTTTAATAGTTGCACAGCTAACACTTTGTATTCTTAGGCTCTTTAATCTTTGCGAATATGCTGGGAATCTGGGTATGTGATGTTGTGGTTTTAATATTTATTTTTTTAATTACTAATAAGATTGTGCTGCTTTCCCTATGTTGGTTAGACATTTCGATTTCCTCTTTTGTAAAGTGCCTGTTCAAGTCCATTTGCCCTCTTTGTCCCCCTCCTGAGTTGTTTTCTTTCTCACTAAATTGTAGGATTCCATTACACATTCTAGGTACCAGTCCTCTGATGGGATGTCTCTGGTATCTTTTCCCATTCTGTACATCTATTTTCACTTCCCTTGTGGTGTCCTTGGATAAGTAGATGTTCTTAAATTTAATATATTTGGATATTAGTCTTTGCCTTTTGGTGAGGACTTTTCATGTCTTAAGGCATCCTTCTGGCCCCAAGAGCATGAAGATATGCTGCTCTATCATTTTCTGAATACTTTTACCATATTTCATTTCATGTTCCAGAATTCACTGGAATTGGTTTTAGGCTTAGTTCAAAACAGGAATCCTGGATCCTCCTTTCCATTTGAAGACCAGTTGCCCCAACACCCACCACCAGAATTTCCCATAAATTTTCAGTGGTGCCTTTTACTTTGCAACCTTTAAAATGGGGGTGATACAGATTCTGAGTATCATTTCCAGTTCTCTGTGCCCTTTGGGTGTCTTTTTTTTCTCCTTTTCCTTACTCTGATTTTAGTAGACATTTGGAAGGGAGCATGGTGCTTTTTAAAATTCTACCACATTCAACTTAAAGTTGGTTTTTAAATCATCAATATTTAGTCTTACATATGAAAATCAAGTCCAGGCATAGAGAATGACATGGCTGAATTTGATCCCATATTTAGATGCAGGGGTAGCTAAAGGAGTGTGCTGGCTTTACCATGAAACTGAGGCTGAAACATAGTTTGAAGTCAAGAAAAACAAAACAAATTACTGCCTGGGACATTAACACTCATGATGGCATTTGGCTTGTTAAGAAAATGCTCAATTCATTAGGCATCCCCTCTTTAAAATTAGAGTCCGGGAAAAGAGATATAATTAGTAATAAAAAAAATTCTATTTCTCATATGAAAACCCGCTGATTCCATTGTAGTATTAACCTTAAAGCTGCCAGTTAGTTTACCAGCAAACATGAGTTTGTTGAGGAGTAGCAGAGAATTGCAGTCTGAAACAAGTAGCCTGTGGCAAAGTCTTAGGCAAGTCCCCACCCGGAACAAAAGAGAGGACCACTGCTTTATACAGAGGACTGAGGAAAGCGGGGGAGATGGAAGGGCTCTTACAAACAGAAAGTCCATTAGAGTTAACTGCCTCCTGTTCAGCTGGTAATGCGGTATCCACTCGCAAGGTCCCTCTCTTTCTCTTGGGTCTGCAACTGATGAGGCGGCTAGGGCATGAGAGCGCCCCCTGCTGGCCTCTGCTGACTGTATTCGAACCAAGATTTCATCAATTTTCACAGTAGTTACCATGTAATAAAATCATTTTAAAGATATCCACTTAAGATGGTCAAAATATAAAGCTTTGATACTTAAAAGAGACTGAAAATAAGTTCGTGTGTATGAAATACTCAAATAGGCAAAATGACATATTCCATAATTGCCTCTTAGAGTAAAATTACCTTTACTCAAATTGGTTAATGCTAGATAGCAGAACCATGATTATAACATTTATTTTTTGATTTTCCTTAGTTTAATTTTTTGTAGCCAACCAGTCTGCCTTTACTGTGAGGAAAATACATAGTAGTGATTTCAGAAGTATCTGGGTATGTGGACCCTAGAGATTTTGATCTCATTTATAATTAAATATACATTAAGTCTCATAGATTATTTTCACTGTATTATATATATTGTAAGTAATTGTGGTTAAATATGTATTAGCACCTGCTTATCTTACACTTATTTTAATGAGTTATTCCATTTACTCCTTCAGCATTTCACAGCCTTTTATAATCTCCTTGTGCAAGGAAGTTGCCACTAGCCTAGGGTTACCTGACCTGTGGAGTGGGACAGCCGTGGTGAAGTAGTCTTTGAATGTGCTGGCTAGTGACTACTTACCTTTTTGTTGTTGCAACACTGTATCGTTGTTATGTTACAGGCTGTAGCAGGGACATTAGAGTTAGAGAACAGGGATTGTTCTCTAAAAGAGGTTGGTAAATTTTGAGTGAAAAGCGGTAGTTTATATGCCAACATAGGTAAAATTTCACATACTCCAGACATCCATTTGATTCCAGAAATGATGATTGATACAGGCAGGCTTTTTAAAAATCAGTAGATCTTTGAAGTTCTGTGAATGGCATTTTTATCTCTACTTAGTTGTGAGAAAATTTCATCCGTAAGTTTCTTACCTGGGGAATAATTTGATGAGGGACATGGAGGTGAGCCAGTTAAAAATATTGCACAAGTGAGAATTGATGAGTCATCAAAGTCTGAGTGGTTGATAGTTCAACCTCATGTTTTATGCACAGTTGAAAGCTGTTTTTAATCGTGGGTCCGGTGATTACAAAAAGTGTGAATATTCCACATTTTCTTGGTGGACATTTGAAGTTGATTGATCCTCAGTGTATATGTGCAAATCATAAGGTAGGGATTATTTTCTTCCTTTTACATGAAGTAGGAACCTGTGGGCCCCTTTGGTTAATGGGAGAGTTTGGATTCACAGCCAGGTTTACCTACGGTACATGACCTTTACACTGAATTTTTTGGTATCTGGGATAGAGGTAGAGTCTAGCTTTCTTTTCACCCTTCCTGCAGTTTGGACAAGCAGTTTGATTTCTTTTTGGTTTTTTGCTTTTTCCATTTGTACACTGGCATGCTCTTTACATCATTCTGTTAATTAGAAGCTTTAGAATACTTCTCAATATTTGGAAAGACTATTATAAGATGTTATATATAATTAACGTGATTTTATAGAACTTTTTTCTTAAAGAGCTATTTTAAGTACCTAGGCATTATCCCTGTTGATTGTAGGGAATGCATTTCTTAACAGGAAATCTAAGTGTCATCCAGAGGGTCTGTAAACCTCTTCCCCTCACCCCTAGTTTGGCAGTAGGTCTGAGAAGGGAGAGGTGATGTGTCCTTGGATGCTTGAGAACTAAAGATTGTAGTAGTTTAGTGAGGTCGCGAATGTTGAAAGCACTTTATAAACTATGAAGCCTTGTGTAAATGAAGGGTATCCTAGGTGAACCACCTTATTTATGGATGAAAAGAAAAGCCAGACAGATACTAAGTGGCACCTTAGAATATTAGAAATATTGCTCTGATACAGAACCTTGCTCATCCAAGTTGAGCCATCAGAATAGAATTGAAATAGCCTTTTTCCCTAGTAGTAAATCATTGGAATTGGAAAGTATTTAGTGAATTGACAATTTACTTTTTTTGTATAGGTTCCTGTGAGCTGGACAAATCCCTCAGGCAAATATCATATTGGCATTAAAAATGGCTATGACTTCTATCCAAAGGCACTCAAGGAAAGGATACAGGTAATGTACAATCTAGAATCAATGACTTCTTCCACAAATGTGTTCCTGACCAAAGAGAAAAATTTTTCATAAGATCCCATGAACTCTTAATTATTGTGGAGGCTGGGAGACTTTCAGACAATGACTGCTTCAGGGCTCTGTTCAGTGGAATGTTAGCCATTTAAAGTGACAGTTCTTAATCTTGTGTACATGGATAAGTTTAGAGAATCTGTGGATCCATTGAAATGATCAAGTTTTTGTATAAGTGTGTTTTTCTGGGAGTTGGAATATAGCTTTCATTGGATTTTTAAGGGACCTTTTTTTTTTTTAACTTCCAAAAGGCTAAAGACTATTTAAAGCTGATGTAAAGTCCTGGCTAACTTAATTGTTCCCAGTTTTATAGCTTCTGTGATGATTTGTCCCATTTTTCATACTGTTTAACTAGATTTCTTGATCCTGGCTAGTCGTCATTTAGTACTAAGGAAGGGATTACTCAGACCTGAAGCAGCTGAAGTATAGCAGACACACGGCTGTTATTAGAGAAATAAGTCGCAAATCGAGGAAGAAGGAGCCTGCTTTAAAGCAGCGTTGCTGAATGGACCTCTCGGGGATGATGGACATGTTCTCTGTCTGCCCGTTATGGTAGTCACCGGTGACCAGTACTGTTGAGAACTTGCAAGGTGACTCGTGTGGAATTTTAATTTTATGTAATATTTTAAAATTGAAATCTAGACAGCAACACGTGGTGGCTCCCACATTTGCCGGTACCAATTTGGAGGATTGCTCTCCCGCTAGTAGCTGACACAGGTTCAGAGTTTCAACTGTAAAAGATAATGTGATCCTTGAAAATGAGCCCAAAGGGTAAGACCTGTGGGTGCTTCCCTCTAATCATAACACTGTTACTTGCTTCTCCAGGGGTCTGCACCGTAAGAGGTCCTCAGCACCCCACATATAGAACCTTTATTTTTTCATCAGATTCTAATCATTCTGCAAAAAAAATGAAGTGACAGAAAATACATTTAACTTATTGGATGCTATTTTACTTTTAAAATTTCAGGCTGATGTACACATAGCATAGTATTTTTATGCACCATCTTAAATTTCATCCACTGTATGATAAAGTGCAAATGAACATGCAAATAGAGTATGTTAATGTCTGCCCCCTCCTTAGTTCGGTGGAGTTGTTTTATTGGAAAGGATTTTTTTTTTGTATCTAGCAGATCTCCACTTGGTGGCACTATGGGTTAAAGATAGAGATGAAGGTAAAACCAATTTCAGTAACAGAACTCTGTCAAATGAAAGAGGACAGGGAAGAAATAAGCCCAAAAGGGAGGAAGTTAAGGAAGACTGCATGTCCCTCCTCACAGCTAGTCTTAACCCCGCCGTCTGCTTGCATGTGGCTTAAGGCTGTTCTCAGTTGCATAAGGGCCCACAGCACAGTATTTGCTTTTATTGTAAGTGACTGGGAATTCAATTTGTTATGCAACACACTATTATTTTTATTCTTGGATAGGCTAAAATTGGGGCATATATATCAAAATACATTTGGATGTGCCTTGATACATGTGTTCTCTTAAAACTCAGGTGCACCGAGTTAACTAGTTGTTAATTATTGATCCATTGCTTTATCTACTTGATTATAAGTGATTCTTTAGCTCCTGTGTGAAAATTATGTGGCGTCACAACTGGTAACAGCTAGGTCTGTATATACAAGACTGTCCGGGTTTACCAGGATGTTTGTCGTCCTCATTGTAAGGTAATTTTTCTGTCTTTGCAGAAAGAACGGAAGGAAAAAATCTGGGATCCTGTTCACAGGGTGGCCCTTGCAGAAGCCTGTAGAAAACAAGAAGAATTTGATGTTGCCAACAATTGCCCTTCTCAAGTTGGTGCTAGTCGCTTTTATTGAAACATTGCCACAGAACTGTATTATCATAGAGTTCTTAGAGAGTTAACAGACTATGTTTTTTTTCCCAAGTTTTAAATTGTTTAATTTTACTAATTTTTCTTTTATTCTGAAATCAACTTACATAGTTTTCAGAACTTCTCAGTGAACATACATGTATGTGAAAGTGCATAAATGCTGAGTGTGTGTAGTCATGAGTTAGCACAAAGTGAACACTCCCTCCCATACCCCTTCCCAATCATTGCTCTCTGCCTCCCAAAGCGACCAGCATCATGACTTAACACTGTTGAAAGATTTTGCCTATTTGGAATTTGTAGAATGGAATCTCAGTCCTGTGTTGGCGAGATTCATCCGTGTGTGCGTGTTGTAGTTTGTCCACTCTTGTTGCTGTATGATTGCACCACGGTCGATATGTCCATTCTGCAGATCAGCATTTGCCTTGTTTTCAGTTCTTGGCCCTTATGGAAGATGCCATTTTGAACATTCTCATGCATGTTTTTGGTGGGGCACAAAGTGGTAGTACCCATTCCTATTTCTGCGAGAAGTACTATGTGAGCTCCCATTGTTCTACATCCTTAAGTAGCTGCTGCATTTGTTTTTTTACGATTTATATATTTGAGCGACAGAGAGAATGAAGGAATACAAGCAGGGGGAGGGGCAGAGGAAGAGGGACAAGATCTCAGGCAGACTCCCCACTGAGTGCTGAGCCTGACATGGGGCGCGATCCCACAATCCTGAGTCATGACCTGAGCCAAAATCAAGAGTCGGACACTTAACTGAATGAGCCACCCGAGTGCCCTAGCTGTTACATTTTTTTAAATCAGTAAATAAAATGAAGATAATGTCTATTATGAAAATAATTCATGCTTGTTGCAGAAATTTTTGGATCACATGGGCTTACAAAGTAGCAATTGAGAGCCTCCAAAATGCTACCCCCCTCACTGCAGGGATGGTACCAACAACTTGATGTTTATCCTTCTAAATCTTTCTTTTAATGCATGCATATACCTTTTTAAAATCAAAAGTGAAATGGTATTGGTGGTTTTCAACCCTGGCTGCATATTAGAATCACATGAAGAACTTTAAACCGCCATTGCTTATGCCCTAGAGAGAAATTAAATCAAAGCCTTGCAGGAAGGCTGGCATTTTTAAAAGCTCCCAGGAGCTTTAATTAAATGCACAGTTAGGGTTGAGAACTCCTGGCCTGAATAGATCTACATACACATTTAACTTGCATTTATTTATTTATTTTTATTTTTATTTTTTTTAAGATTTTATTTATTAATTTTGACAGAGAGAGAGCACAATTAGGCAGAGAGGCAGGCAGAGAGAGTGAGAGGGAAGCAGGCTCCCTTGAGTGCAGAGAGCCCGACGCGGGACTCGATCCCAGGACCCCGAGATCATGACCTGAGCCGAAGGCAGCGACTTAACCCACTGAGCCACCCAGGCGCCCCTTAACTTGCATTTATTTAATCTGTGTACAGCATCTCTTTAACTGTAATTCATCCTCTTGAGCTGTATTATTTTCTGTTAGATCACTGTTTTCTCCTTCAGCCTCTTACTAGACACGTTGTGTCGTATTTCAGGTGCTATATATACAGCCAGTTTTATAGCAGGAGGGGTCTGGACTTAATTATCCCTTTTATTTCATTTTGTTTACCAAAAATCTCTATTGTCTTTTTTCCTTTAAGGAGGAATGAATGTTGAATAACAAAAATGAAGTGTAATAAGACTTTTGGAACGTGGAAATTAAGTTTTAATTCAATAGGACTGTTCAGGTGAATGTAGAGCAGTCTGATGTAGCATGTAGTTGGGGAAAAACAGGTTGGAGTGTATACAGTCCTCATTGTTTTGAGTCAGAATAGTCAAATAGCAGCTTATCTGTACAAGGTCATGAAGATAGTATGTATTTAACTTATTAGCATATTCTAAAGGGCAGAAGATAATTCACGGTTTCTCTTACTTAGATTCTTAAACAGATTTAAATGGAAACAGTTCTCATAAAAAATCTTAAAGTCAATAAGTAATCTACTTTGTAGTAATTTTAGAGTTATTTTTGGAAATTAGTTATAGATTATAGATACGTGAGTAACACGTCTTGGCCAAATATAAAATCAACGCATAGTACAGTGTCTTTCCCAAAGTGGGTAGAATAAATAAATCAAAGAGAGATTGACTAAAAGTAGTAGTATTCTTAAAATGTTTGATATATTAATTGATATCTGCATCATTAAATTGAACTACAAGTTGCATAGATATAAAAAGAAAACTTTTTACATTTGTCTAGGGTAAAATGGCTTTACTTTTGGTGACACTGTATCTTTCTTTGGTTATATGTTAATAGAACTTTTCAAGAGCACAAAATGTACTAATATTAATATATTTTCTAATTGACTAGGCAAATAAACTAATCAAGGAGGAACTTCAAAGTCAAGTGGAATTGCTAAATTCTTTTGAGAAAAAATATAGTGATCCTGGCCCTGTGTATGACTGCTTGGTGTGGCATGATGGTGAAACCTGGAGGTAAGCTTCATGTATTATATTGATCTTCACTTAAAAAAAATGCTTTTATCTACACTGAAGAACATTAAGCTCTCAGAACTGTTCAGAGAGTAGCTTAAGTGACATTAATATCACCAATCAGAAATATTTGAGAGCCAAATTGGCTTCTGGGTAGTTTTGGATAAACCCTTTGAACTTCTTGGTATCTTAGATAGTAAATCTGACCCTTAAGTGTTTTAAAGAAGCTTGTTGCATTAACAGACAGTAACTTTAACCAAACATTAGCAGGTTGATTATTTGTAGACATAGGAATGTTCCTGATTGGGGCGGGGCAGTTTGGAAAGCAACTGAGAGAAAGTTCTGCAGAGCATCTGCTATTAATGTTTTAAGGACAAAGGAGTACAGTTGAGTGAAGATTCCTCAAATAGAGACCAGGTAGCTAAGCTGAAGTGGGGCAGTAGAACACATTTGTGAAGAGCTTAGTCTCTGGGATGGAATCCTAGCTGTGTGACCCTGAACACTGCCTACCCCTCCAAGCCTGTTCCTCGTTTATTAATTAGAGTAATAGTAGTGCCTCCTTGAGGGTCTTGGGAAAATTAAATCTGATGTGTCTAGACACATAATGCACCTGATAAATGTCAGCTCTTCCCCCCGCTGCTGCCACTGTTACTACTAATAGCGATGGTGTGGACCAGCTTACCTGTCATGTACACCTGTCATGCTCGTTCTCAGTGCATTGTACACAGCAGGCATGTTTCTTGTATTTGGCTAGTAAATGTCTTCTTGCGTTACTGTCTGCGTGAAAGTGGGAGTATGGCCTTAATACAGGTCTTTAGGCATACATATTTTAAAAGGGTTTCCACGATAAATCAGAGACTCCTCCCTGAAACTCGAAATCAACAAGCAGTTTTTTTTGTAGTTGGAGCCTCTGCTCATACACAGAGGATCATTTCCCAAGATGTGGCAAACACAGAACAAGATGTAATGACTTGATTACTTTTCTCAGATCATTTACATTGAAGTGCACCATCCTTTTTTTTTTTTTTTTTTTTTTATTTATTTGATAGAGATCACAAGTAGACAGAGAGGCAGGCAGAGAGAGAGAGAGGGAAGCAGGCTCCCTGCCGAGCAGAGAGCCCGATGCGGGACTCAATCCCAGGACCCCAAGATCATGACCTGAGCCGAAGGCAGCGGCTTAACCCACTGAGCCACCCAGGCACCCTGCAGTGCACCATTCTTAAAGGAGAGCTTTCCTCCCGTGGGTGTGGGTGCTGACCCATCTCTGATAATGGGTATATAACATTTTCAGCTGAATGAGAAATCCCTGTTCCATTCAGAACTGAAAATGTTAATAAGATAATTTGCATATAGCAACATTCTGATCTGTATGATACTAAATATGAATGCATTTTTTTTGCATGTATTCGGGTATTTTTTTTGTATAGATGCAGGTCTGCACATGTCCGTGAACTATTTTTTCTTTAAAAAACTTCGCAGAAAGCTTGGATTATACTCTTATAATATTAAAAAGTGTTCAATCGCTTCTCGGCCTTTTGGCTAAGATCAAGTGTGAAAAGTGTTCAGATGCATGGTTTAGCAAATTTGGTACATCCACCACATGGTGTAAGATGATAGAGTCATTCCCAGTGATAAGCCTTAGGTGAGTTTTAGCGTCGGAGAGGGCGCAGGGTTAAGGTTAAATGTGAGGAGAACACTAGATACTAGATACAAAAATGAGTATAACTGGGCAAATACACCACAAGGGCTTAAAGAGGGACTCTATTATTAGCAGGGATAGGGAAGTGAGGCAATAGGTGGTTTCACTTAGAACGTTTCCTACCTGAGTTGAAAACACTGCCAACTTTGCCCTCAGGGAAAGGAATTTGGGTCAGGATGTCCAGGGTGGCAGTATGTGTTTTCAAGATCTTTAAGACTGTTGACCAAGCAAGGGATACCCTGCAGCAGATTGTCAGCAGTCTTCTAAGACAACTTTTGTAATTTTTGCATTGGAAATGAAACTCGAAATAAAAGCTGAAGTTACTGGGGTAACGATTTAGAAAATGTTATAATCCCTGAAAAATGCAGCAGAATTACACTGTCAGGTGTTACTAGAAATAATTTAACTTTTGTTTGCATGATACTGTATATTGTGTGGGGCTTTGATTCCCCCACCCCATCTCAGAGCCAGAATATTTTTTTTCTTCTTCTTTTTTTTTTAATTTTTATTTTTTTTAATTTCTTTTCAGTGTTCCAGAATTCATTGTTTATGCATCACACCCAGTGCTCTATGCAATATGTGCCCTTCTTAATACCCACCACCAGACTCACCTCCCCTCCAAAACCCTCAACTTGTTTCTCAGAGTCCACAGTCTCTCATGGTTCGTCTCCCCCTCCCATTTCCCCCAACTCCCTTCTCCTCTCCCCATGTCCTCTGTGTTATTCCTTATGCTCCACAAGTAAGTGAAACCATATGATACTTGACTCTCTCTGCTTGACTTATTTCACTCAGCATAATCTCCTCCAGTCCTGTCCATGTTGATACAAAAGTTGGGTATTCATCCTTTCTGATGGAGACATAATACTCCATTGTATATATGGACCACATCTTCCTTATCCATTCGGCCGTCAAAGGGCATCTTGGTTCTTTCCACAGTTTGGCGACTGTGGCCAGTGCTGCTATGAACATTGGGGTACAGATGGCCCTTCTTTTTACTACAACTCGACCATTCTCTTACACCATACACAAAGATAAACTCAGAGCCAGAATATTTTGAGGAGAATCTTGGAGATCCCAAATTACTTAGGGCAAATCTAGGCACTGTCATTGCAGAAATGCCAGCCATTTCTGAGGGGAGGTAAAGTGACGTTAAGTGCCTTGACTTTTGTTTTTACAAAGACTATCTGTCCACCATTAAACCCATATCAGTGCACTTAGCCCGTAACCTGGCATAACCTACTCTTAAGTATTTGTCAGGACATGTAAGGGTCAAACTCACTGTCACTCAATATGGAGCAAACGCTGGTTGCGAAGATAATATTTATAGAGGATTACATGAAGAAGAGGCCATTAACTGGTTTCTTTTCATTGGTTTCGGCTTTGTTATCTCAGATTGCCTTTGAGTTTGATGAAAGCTGTGGATTTTTTCCAATTTTCTGTAATTGGACGAAAAAAATGTATTACAGAGTCTGGGAATTTATAACCCAACCTCCCTGTTTTGTCCCCCCTCACATAGGTACTCAAATCCTACCCGTGAACCTCATTTCCATGTTCCCTTTCTGGTATTGACACTTGTCCTTAAAGTAAGCCAGCCACCTTCCGAAGGTCACGCTCTTGTACCATACGCATACTTGCCCTCTGTGGAGTTACTGAGGGCGTCACTCAATTCTGTGTTGGTGTTTTGATACAGCGCTTGAATGTTGAGTCATTTTACATTGATGGTGGTTACAGGAAACTGATCTTGGAATATGTCCGTGTATTTGCTGTGAGAATGATGTTGATTCCTTCATTGTTTCATCCTTTGGCAAATATTTGTACCTTCTTTGTACCAGGTAGACTGTAGAGAAGCTATTCCATGGACTCTAGACTGTGGAAGCAAGTGTGAGAACATCTGAGCCCATCTCAGAAGCATCAGGAAAGATTTCGTTGAAGGATCAGCTCAAGCAGCAGAGAGGGTGGGGACAGGGTTTAGGGTCGAGGAGAACGTCAAGAGGATGTTGGAGAGACTGCCAGGAATTTCAAGTATCTGATGGGCTGGATGAGAGAAATCAAGGACCTCAGAGATGACTGCCAGGATGGATACTGGCCCATTTATTGCTTTCAGGAACAGAAGCGCTGCTCTGTCTAGCAGATGTGGAGATCTGGTGGAATACATCTTAACCTTTAATCTCAGTCCTAGTTCCATCTGATACGCTACGCGTTTTCTGTTTGTCTCATTTTCCCCATTAGTGGTCGGTCTCCTATATTTTCCTATATTGTATGTCTTTTTTTGAAATGCCGTGAATCATTTTAGCCCCAAATTGATTAGGGTATAATCAAATGAACAGTCTCAGAGATCCTTCTGTCCCAACTGTCATAGTTTGTCAATGAGATGGCATTTATAAGACCTGTTCTCTCCATTCTAGTGGGCTTCCGTTAACTCACTGGAGCGATTGGGATGGACTTCTACTGGTTCAAGAAGTTTTTCTTATCTAGCAAATCTGCACAAAGACCCAACAGCTAAAAACATAATGTCGACCTTTAAGTGATGTGCATTCCATTTATGATTTTTATTTTAGATTTATTTAGCTTTAATCAGATACTTCGTAGTATTTGGAATATATATTTTAAAAATTATAGCAGTAATAACAAGGCGAAAGAATAAACAGGAGGATAACCATAAAACTATGTAGAAAGTACTTTTGTAAACAATGTTTGCCTGAGGCTTTTACAACAGTGGGAGTGAGACACTGTCTAGTTCATCTAGTTTCAAGGAGGCTGCACACACTGTTGGGTTCATGAAACCAGTTTTAAAAGAAGCAGAAAGGAGTAGGGCCTAGGCTGTGTGTCATAATCATCCTGAATTAGTCTAAAGCTGGAAGCTAAGCTTTGGTCTAATTTCTTAAGCGGCTAGATGGTCTTCTGCCTGGAGTTTTGTGGTGGACCGTGTTCCTAAAGTCCTTTATACATGCCTTCATTTAAAGGTTGGTCCTTTAAGCTTCTTTCCTAATCTTTACTGGTGACTCTGAAACAGAGGACTCTAAACCCGGCAGTTACTGTGTTTGTGGTGACAAGATAAACAAGGCGGTAAGAAAGTACCTGATAAACCATACAATGTTATTTTTAGAAAGCCAAAGAAAATAGATAAATTTCACTATCTGTTCTCAATTTACAGAGCCTGCATTGATTCAAATGAAGATGGGGATTTGAGTAAATCTACGGTATTAAGGAACTACAAAGAGGCCCAAGAATATGGTTCCTTTGGCACAGCTGAGATGTTAAATTACTCTGTTAATATATATGATGATGGAAACCTGCTCTCCATTGTGACCAGTGGAGGTATTCTGTTTCAGATTTACTAGTTACTGACATGGTAAGGTGTTGCTACTATAGCCATAAAGTACCCTTGTAAAGAATTTAACTCAGCAATTCTATCTAAAGAACTAGGTGTGAGATAATAAATGGGATTTGATCCCCTTCGTAAGGTATTGTTTTCTTTAAAGTCAAAACCATGTAGGATCCATTCCAAGAGTACAAGCATGGTCCAGCCACCAAAAAGAAAAATCAATATAGGTGGCTTAGTGGGTTAAGCCTCTGCCTTCGGCTCAGGTCATGATCTCGGAGTCCTGGGATTGAGCCCCTAATTGGGCTCTCTGCTCAACGGGGAGCCTGCTTCCCCCCACCCCCAGCTCTCTCTATTTGTGATCTCTGTCAAGGAAATAAAAAAATTTTTTTTAAAATCAGTATAATTCATTTTATGAAAATTCCTTTGGAAGGAATTTTACTTCCACATACTACCTCTTAAGCAGTTCACCTCCAAATACAAAGTCAGGTAAAAAGCTCCTCATGTGGCATTCAGTGTCATTTCAAAGAAGTTGGGAACCATCCAAATATCCATTAACCAAAAAACAGGCTAAATTAAAACTGTGTAGTATTCATTGTGGAATATTATATAGCAAACAAAATGAATAAATCTACATATACCTATATTTATAAATCTCAAATACAAAATTTTAGTGAAACGTACATTGATAAAACATTTGTGTAAAATTGTAAAACATGCTAAATTATACTGTACGGTACTCATGGATGCGTGTGTTTGCGTGCTAAAGAATATAGATGGAAGGAATACACACACCAGCTTCCCGAGAGTGGTTACTTCTGGGGGGGGAAGCAAGGATGGCTTTAACTCTTATCACTCCCTGTCCCAGTATTACTGAGTTATGATTGCGTACAATAAACTGCATGTATATACACACGATTTGATAAGTTCTGATAGATGTGTACGCCCAGGAAACCATTATCGCAGTCAAGATAACGAACATACCCTTCACCCCTAGAAGTCTGCTTGTCTTCCTTTCTCATCCAGCCCTGTCCGCACCTGCAGCCACAGGTAGCTCCTGAACTGCTTTCTGTCAGTCTAGGTTCTGCATTTTCTGGAATTTTGTATAAGTAGAATAGTTATGGTATGAAATTCATCCCTATTACGGTTATATATTTCTTGTCCCTTATTGCTGGGTCGTATTTCACTGTGTGGCTGCACCAGGGTTTATTTACCCACTCGCCTGTCAGTGGACATTTGCACTGTTCCAACATTTGGGTCCAAGTCTCTGAGCGCAAGTATGTTTTTGTTTAATTTGGACTGGTATCTAGGAGAACTGGCTGGACGTGGTAGGTACGTATTTAACCTTTTAAGAAGCAGAGTGGCTGCACCCTTTTACACGCCACCAGCCGACTGTGAGCACTCCAGAGCCCCGCATTTCGCCCCTCGGACTGGTAGCTGGTGGTGGCAAGTAGTTTGGGGGATGGCGATGACATTAAAATCCAGCTTCCCTATTTTTCGTTGGAAAAAATAAGAAAGGAAGAATCGGCAGCACTGGGTCCATATTCTTACGTGACAGCAGTTGTCTAGAGCATGGGACTCTGAGCGTGGCAGCAGACAGGGTCCTGCGCTCCCCTTTCTTCTGGAGCTACGACGACTCTCCTGTCACCCAGACATTAGGGCCCCGTGCCGGTAGGTGTTGACCGTTTATCTGACAGTAGTGGGAGATTTCTGTCCACCCTGACTTTTAAAAAACTTCTTCACTTAAAAAAAGAAACCCTGGCTGTTTTGTTTTGCTTTTGCTTTATTGACGATATGACATACTATAGAAAAGTATGCAAATCACAAATTGTATACGCATTGAATTCTCACAACATGGATACTTTTGTATAACCAAGAGATAAAACATTGTCAAAGCCCCATCTTGCCTCTCCCTGAACACATCTACCCTCAGTCCTCCCAGAGTTAATTATGGCCCTGATTTCTGTGACTGCATTAGTTTGAACCACCCAATAATAATGCTGTTTTTATAGGTCAGAAATGATTAAATAGGGGCACTTCCACATAGTTCAACCCAAGGTGACGTGTTTCCATTTATGTACATGGGGTTATAGATAATCCTTCTGTTTGTGAATTCTTTAGATCAACCTTATTTTTATGTGCATCCATAATGTTTAGAAGTAGTTCCTGTTTATTGTTGTATCATATTAATCCACAGATGCACCATATGCCCATTTACTATTGATGGAACTTGGGGTTGTTCCAAGTTTTGAACTCTGCAAGCGATGGCTGCTGTGAATGTTTTTGCACGTATCTTTTAGCGGACATGTGCGCTCTTCTCTGCTGGGTGTAAGGCCAGGAGTGGAATTGCTGGGTCGTAGGGTACACCTGTGTTCAGCTTTCCACAGTGCCGGTCTCTACGGCCCCAGTGTAGGAGTGTGTGCACGCCCTCCTGCGCAGCTGCCGTTGTCGGCCAGAAAGGCGCAGCCGTTCTGAAAGTACGCTGAGCTGTCTCACCGTGGCTTTGATTTGCCGTCCCCAGATGACTAATGAAGTTGAACATCTTTTCATAAGTTTATTTGCTATTTGGTTATCCCCTTCTGTGAAATGCTTTTTAGTGTTTTACCCACTTTTCTTCTGGGTTCTCGCTCTTGGAGTGGGAAGCGCATATTCTGGAGATAAGCTCTTTGTCAGTTGTGTGTGTTGCAGATACTCTTGCCTCTGTAACTTGCATTGTGCTTTCAATGAACACAGCAGAGTCCGAGGTAGCAGGATAGTGTATGTAGCTCAGAAAGTTTCATTTTTTGTGTGAATCATTGATGAGACTTACTAATACACAGGGTTAAAGTAAGGGAGTATTTTTATTAGATTATTTTTGTCATGCTTAATAATATCTAAATTAAATGATTAAAACTTTGTCTGAAAATATGTTGTCGTGTTTCCCTCTTTTTGCCTCTAGGAGCTCATGGAACCCATGTAGCTAGTATAGCTGCTGGGCATTTTCCAGAAGAACCTGAACGGAATGGTGTGGCTCCTGGTGCTCAAATTCTTTCCATCAAGATTGGTGATACCCGACTGAGCACAATGGAAACAGGCACGGGCCTTATACGCGCTGTGAGTGTTCGGGACGTGTTGATTTAGAAGATAAATGATGGGTAACTGTGGATAGTTCTAGGTTTACAAAGTGTTCTTGACTTTACTAAGAAAATATTGGACGGTATTTCGTATCCTGAGCTTTGTTTTAGGAAGCAAAACTCTTACTGCAGTTTTAAATTATTTTTATTAAAAATTATTAAGATGTAATTTTTAAGAAAATATGGAAATATTATGTTATACTTCTCATTTCTGTTAAGCCCCCTGGCACACTATTTTGAGATACTTTTAAAAACCCCAAACCGACCTTTTAGCCAGCTTATTTCATCAGTCTAAGAAGAATTTAACTTATAGTCTGCATTTCATTTTAATGTAGGAATTAGATTTTACTTTAATTTCAGTGATTTTAGAATTTAGTAAGAACCATTCCATTCTGCACGTGCTATTTGTGTTTTTTAATTGACTACTTATTATACTCTGTGTCTCTTTTTTTTAAGTTTTCCAATTTAAAAGTTGAAAGTAACATTACATTTGGATTTGAAATAGAAGATGATTGGTTAAGAAACTGGGTTTCCATGCCTTTATTTTACTGGCCAGTCTTTCTGTAAACTGCTGCCTAAACTAGACTCTTCATCTTTTTGATAGATGATAGAAGTCATAAATCATAAGTGTGATCTTGTCAACTACAGCTATGGAGAAGCAACTCACTGGCCAAATTCTGGGTGAGTGTTCCCGGGTACTTAGCTGATGGCGAGCACTGAGTGTGTTTATAACTGGATTGTACACCACAACTGAAAACGAGCGGTGCCACGCTTAGATGACAGTGTGTATCTCGTGGACTTCCAGCCCCCGTTCCCACCACCTGTCTGTGATGTCGTGATTCCCTCATAGCCAGGAAGACTCGCTGGCCCTTCCCTCATTACAGGTCCTTGTTTACAAGCGGCCTGAACTCCGGCCGGTGCACCGACCTTACAGAGCGCTAGACTTGCGGCAGCTGACCTCTGCGGTGATCCCACCCGGCCTCCTGAACTTACTGTTAGCTGCAGACGCACACTCAAGCTGCACTCTAAGTTCGTGAGCGGGAATCTCAGATACGCACTCAGCATTGCTTTCCGTTATCTACATTTGCTCTTCCACTCCTGTATGGCCATTTACGCCACCGTTTCTCCTCGAAGACCTTCCGCGACTTCTCCTTTTCTTCCCTCAGCTGGTGTTCTCACCTCTTCCTTTCCAGAGAAGATAAAAGCCCTCATAGGGGGCTCCTGACCTTCCTACAATCTACTCTGACCCCTTCTCTGCCTTCCCTTCTTGTGTAATAAAGGAAGTATTGGAGGGTGGGGTGTCTGGGTGGCCCTGCTAGTTAAGTGTCCGACACTTGGTTTCATCTCAGGTCACGATCTCAGGGTCATGGGATGGAGCCCCGCGTTGGGCTCTGCACTCAGCACAGAGTCTGCTTGAGATTCTCTGCCTCTTTCTCTCCCTCCCCTTCTACCAACCTGCCCATCCCTAACCCCCCATCCCGCACTCAAACACGCACATGCACACACACTCTCTCTCTCTCTCTCAAATAAATGGATAAAATCTTCAAAAATTAAAAAAAAAAAATAAGTGAAGTGCTCAAGGTTAAAATCCTTCATGCACTGGTTATCTAGTTTGCCATTTCCTGTCCTTAAAAACTGCTCCCAGACAGACAGAGCGCTTCCTTTCACAGCGCTTTCCCTTGTTTTCCCAGCGAGCGTGGTTGGTTGGCGTCGTCACCGTTTCCGGGGCTCCTTGGTGCATTTTGATGTGTGTCACACGACTCCCTGCCTGTCTGTGTCATGGTGTCCTCCTGCTGCTAAATTCCGGGGCTCAGCCTTGAAATCATGTTACTTCACCTTTTTTTTCTTCATAATAATAACTGAAATTACTTCATTTAGTGTGTTTACTTAGTAGTGACTCCCACCTCTCCCGCATTCGCACCCGGCCACCCATATCTACTTGGCACCCAGTTTCTGAAGCTCTTTAATAAAGCCCTGCCGAAACGGAAATTTTACCAAGCCAGGCCCTATAGTTTGCTGTTTTCAAATAACTAAGTTTTCTCAGATGACTGGTACTAGGTTTCTTGTGACACATCGCTCCCTTGCCCTTTTGGCTATAACCCTGTCGTCGTCACTCATTTCTTTCGTGAATGTAATCTTGCCCTCTTCTCTTGCTTCAGTACCTTTTTTACCTAGGTGTGTTTCTTTCTCTCTTCCTTTGACGTTCATCCTTTTAAGGTCATCTTTCCCTAATATTTTTCCCTTCACACTCAGGATTGGGGTGTTCCTGACCATGTGCCTTTTTTCTATTGACTGCATTTTCTCGATGGTCTAACTTCATCTCCTTTATTTAATACCAGTACCTTTCTTGTTTGCTGTCAACTTCTAACCAGAGTCTGTATTTTAAATCCTACTCTGGAGTTCTTCCTGTTGCCTTAGTTCCCCTTCCCCTTTGCCACTGATCATAAATATATGTAGGAATTCCTCTGCAGAGTCATTTCTAAATACATGGTATTAAGGGGAGGGTGCAAGTCAAACTGTCTGTTCCCCTTTAATCTCATCAGCCCCTGCTGTTATTTCAGTATTCGCTTTGGGTCCTTTGTGGTTTCTTTTGCCTTCATACATTCCATATGGAATCTAGCATTCTTCCCACATTGACCTCGGTCTCATGACTCCTTCCTGACACGAAAACCCAGCTGAGGTGTGTCTCTTGGCTTGGCTGTGTCGTGTTCCACCAATGGTGGACGTGCCGAAGTGTACTCAGCCGCACGTTCGAACAGTAATTTATTATACACACTGGGCTGGGAATAAGGTGGAGCATTTACAGCCTGTGAATGTCCCCTGCTTCTGATGCACACCTCTTACTGGTAGCCACTGTTTCCGTTCTTCTGCGTAGAACCCACAGTTTCATTTGGTCTTTATGAAAGCCATATTTGAAAATCTCTTCACAGTGTAATCGTATTTTGAAAACATGGCACTGTGTTCTGTGTTCAAAGAACTTCTCTCTGCCTTTCAGGAGAATTTGTGAAGTAATCAGTGAAGCCGTGTGGAAGCATAACATCGTTTACGTCTCAAGTGCGGGGAACAACGGTCCCTGCCTTTCCACAGTCGGCTGCCCGGGTGGGACGACGCCCAGTGTCATAGGTTCGTGTCCTGCTCTAGAAGTGACTGAAAACAAGCCGACAAGAGCTCCATGCATCTGATGTTAATTGTATCTCTACTGTATGCAAGCCCCTGTGAACCCGAGTGTGTGTGCCCTCAGGCGAAGCCTGGTGGAGAGCTGCCGGCCTGAAGTGGACTGGGGGAAGGGGTGTAAGGCAGGGCCAGGGCCAGTCTGCGTTTGCAGAAGCGCAGTTACTTCTGATTCAAGGATCCAGGCAAGGCTTTCTGAAAGAAGCGTGCCAGTGAGGATTGAGGTAGCTAGAAATGAACAAGGAAGAAGGAGTTTTCCAGACCAAGTGAACAACGTAAACACAGATCCTTGCCTCACTTTTTATTTATAGTATATGACTATTTATTTATAATATAGTTTCCTCCTTTAATTTCTCTTGGGACATACAGAGAGAGTCAGATGTCAAGGAAGGGAGCTTTACTAATGAGAAGAAAAGCAGTTGAAACACATTTACTCTGTGAACGTGGCTTCTCTTCCACTGTTTGGTCTGGAGGTTGAGATACTGTATTGTCTGTTTCACGGTACTCAGTGGGGAAGGAGCCCGGCAACAAGAGTGAAGGGAAATCAGAACGAGCTGCGTACGTAATATGAAAATGGTAAAATTAGCTGTAGCTGCCAGCTTGTGCTAAAACACCCACAAACATAACACCCAGCCCTGTTTTTTTAATATGAGGCATGAATGAGGAGGGTAATGAACTGAGAGAACAAATAGTAATGGATGATGCATAGCGTTTTTGCCTTTATTTTTAAGTTTGAGAGCAAGGTAAGGCTAAAACCTCTTACCATTTGTAACTGGATGCATGACAGGAAATGCTGTTTGGTCCCAAATAATTTTTCTGGTGTGTTCATCAATAACTGCTTGAATGTGTACATATTATCGTAATTATTAAAGGCATATAGATATTGTAGCTGTTACAGATACGTAGTAACATTTGGGTATCCAAGTTTAGAAAACTGGTCCTTTAAGAAATTTAAGTAACAGTGAGCTTAGCTTATAGGGCATACTTTTATTTATAGCTTCTGAATCTCAAGCAAGGTGTAGCTTGCTTTGTGTGATTTAAAACCTCCTGCTGAAGTGATCCTGTTAAATCGTGTGTTGAGACAACAGTGCCTACCAGTAATCTGTCCTTTGTATTTCAGTTCTCTAGATACTTTAAATACACAAATTAAAATGAAACAAAGTAGGACAGAAAGGTACCTGAAGATCAAAATCTACCCCTCTGCCACAGTCCTCAGTATTTTGGCATTTTCTTATCTCCAGACTCACTGAAAAAATGGAAACTACCTTGTACAAAATGATTACAGTTTAATATGGCAGCACTGTTCACCCGAATTCTCGGAGTTCATGTATTTTCTCCGGTCTTCTATTGTGCGTGTGTGTGTGTTGTCAAGAATTAGGAGCCGGCGGACCTGGATTCTAAGTCTTCTCTCTGCCAGTCACTGTGTACTTAGTACCTTTTTTCAGCCC
Source organism: Meles meles (assembly GCF_922984935.1). NCBI lineage: Eukaryota > Metazoa > Chordata > Mammalia > Carnivora > Mustelidae > Meles > Meles meles. The sequence continues at coordinate 77,332,394 of NC_060079.1, forward strand.
TTTCTGGGCCCTGTTTCCAGATTTCTAGAATGAAGAAACTGAGTTTGATCCCTGTAAGTCTGTGAATTTAGAGCCTTTTTGGCTGGTCTGCCTTTACATATTTATTGGAAAGACTGCGGTATGTTAAACGTCTTTGCTCTTTGCTTGTTTTTACAGCTATTTCAGGCAAGAGGGATACTGCCTACTGTATGGGTAGAATTTTGGATACAGTGGTATTTAAGAATGAAGGCAAACCAATTCCCTTATTTTCCTAAAGTTATACTTTATAGTTTAAAACACATTTCCTTTTCTTTTACACACACAGTTTTAGGTATGTTTTTATATTTAATCTATATGATAATCCTGGTAGATATTTTTATATTCAAAACCAAAGTACCTAGTTTAATGTCTGGTACATGGTAAACTTTCCTTGCTTATTAAATTTTCTTTCTTTCCATTTATGAACAAGGACTGTAGTACCGGGTGATTGAGTGATTTGGCTACGGTCACATAGCTGAGTGAACAGTGAATTTAGAAATAGAATCTAATTTTATTTCTTTTGTTCATGATGAAATTCATCCCACAGGTGTTGGTGCGTATGTTTCTCCCGATATGATGGTTGCTGAGTATTCTCTGAGAGAGAAATTACCGGCAAATCAGTACACATGGTCTTCAAGGGGCCCCAGGTAGGTTGAGAGTAGTACGTGGGTCTTTTGCAGCTCGTGGTGGGGAGGGACAAAGTTTTGGTAACTTTACCAGGTACTTTTTGTTTTTGTTTTTAAAGATTTTATTTATTTATTTGACAGACAGATCATAAGTAGGCAGAGAGGCAGGCAGAGAGAGAGGAGGAAGCAGGCTCCCTGCAGAGCAGAAGACCCTGGGATCATGACCTGAGCTGAAGGCAGAGGCTTTAACCCACTGAGCAACCCAGGCGCCCCTACTTTTTGGTTTTTACTTTTCAACATTTTCATTTTGAACAATCTAGTTTCAGGGAAATGTAATTAAAGAAATAAATTAGATATTTTATTGTTAGGGGTATGACATAACTGTTCTGAGTATAAGGTTAGAAAAATCGGGACACCTGGGTGGTCCAGTTGGTTGAGTGTGTGTCTTTGGTTTAGGTCACAATCTCCAGACCCTGGGATCCATCCCCATATCGGGCTCCCTGCTCAGCAGGGAGTCTGCTTCTCCCTCTCTCCCTCTGCCTGCCACTATCCCTGCCTGTGTTTGCTCTCTCTCTCTGTCACATAAACAAATAAAATCTTTAAAAAGGGTGGGGGGGGTAGAGAAATTGGTTGGAAGCAGGTCAAATATGATAATGCCAAACTTAATCCTCTGAGTTATAGTAGTCCCTACTCTTTCCTAGATAATTTCCTAAAAAATAAATTTACTTCAGTAGTTTACTGTACCTGTTACTGAAAGCATTCAGGCTATAGATCTCCTTGTGGATCATCAAGCCTTGCCTATATCAGCGCCATATACTGCCCACATCAGCCCAACTAATTTCCTAAAACTCCACTTCTGAATAAGAGTGGCCAGGATTCAGAGTCAAAGCTGGCAATGTTTTATAAGTTTTAGATTCAGTTAATAAAAGTATTAATTATTAAATTTGTTGATTCTCTTCTAAAATTGATTTTGAAATATTTTATCTACAGTCAATATGAGCACAAAGTGTCAGAGAATGTTTAAACCAGCATTTGTTATTCTTACTTGCCCATAGAACATTTAAAGAATTTATTTCAAGAAAAATGAGTTCATGAATTACGGGGGAAGCTTGGATTAAGGAGATACTGGTTCACAAACCAGTTATTCTAGGAATTGAGATAATTTGTTCATGTTTACTATGCCATAAACATGCAGTATTATTGCAAATACATGGTGTAATTATTAGGTTTAATTATTAGGGTATAAAACATTGACTAGTGATCACTGAACAGAGTATTTTCTGTGTACTATTTGAAAAATCCTCTTTGTCAGGAAAGACTGTCAGACATACAGAATTTACTTGACTTCCTGGTGTTTACAAGTATGGTATAGTTCTTAAAGACAGATTGCCAAATACTGTCTACATAAGCATGTTTTGAATTGTTATTACATGCTGTTAGAAGAAGAACATCATTAGCCTTTTTAAGGAAACTTACATAATTATGTAAAGTTTTTTAATAAGGAATATGAAAGGTATATGTAAAGATATTTTTAAATTATATATTATGACTTTTTTAAAGTAGGCTTCATGCCCAGCATGGGACTTGAACTTACAGACTGAGATTGAGTCACAGCTCTATCAACTGAGCCCGCCAAGCGCCCCCAAATTTTATTTTTAAGTAAAAATTATATATCATGGAACCCTTTTTAGAACACTTTACTAAATGCTTGTGATTAATCACTAATAGAGTAGTGTAAAATGAATAAAGAGCAGTGGGATGTAGTCATGTAGAATTTACGACTCTTCCAGTTATAAGATACCACGTGCTTATGGTGAATGTTGGTAGACAATATAGATGGTGCAAAAGAAGAAAGTAAAAATTACCCTAGGGGCACCTGGGTGGCTCAGTGGGTTAAGCCTCTGCCTTCAGTTCAGGTCATGATCTTAGGGTCCTGGGATCGAGCCCCTCATCAGGATCTCTGCTCAGCGGGGAGCCTGCTTCCTTCTCTTTGTCTCTCTGCCTCTCTGCCTACTTGTGATCTTTCTGTCTCTCTCAAAGAAATAAAATCTTTTTAAAAAATTACCCTAAATCTCATTGTCCATGATGTGTTTGAGTGACATTTTGGTGCACATTCTTTTAGGCATTCTCCTGTGCATAAATAGGAGATCACACTGTTCAGGCACCTTTGTAACCTTTTTTTTTTCTTTTTTTTTAAAGATTTTTATTTATTTATTTGACAGACAGAAATCACAAGTAGCCAGAGACAGGCAGAGAGAGAGGAGGAAGCAGGCTCCCTGCTGAGCAGAGAGCCTGATGCGGGGCTCTATCCCAGGACCCTGAGATCATGACCTGAGCCAAAGGCAGAGGCTTTAACCCACTGAGCCACCCAGGCGCCCCGCCTTTGTAACCTTTTGTCACTCAGTAATACTGTATGAAAATCTTTACAGGTCAACATATTTTTAACAGCGTTTATTTTAAGATAGCACTAAACAGTGTGCCACCAACCCATTGCAGGAGTATTTGATTTACATTGCTTTCAGCTCTCTGTGAAAATCGGAAACCAAATTGCTCTAGTATTCTTAGCCAGTAATAAGAAGAGTCCAGTCAGTTGGAGAAGAGTGGTAGAAGGGAGAGGCCAACAGCTTTTGTGGGGAACTTTTGGCCACTCTCAGGGAGGACGAAGTTAGTGTGTCGTCATCTTATTCCTTTACTTGGGGCGGAGGGCAGAGCTTGTGTTCGGTGACTAAAATGGTGATGTGCTTTGTGGACGTTATCTCATTAGCCCTATGGAGTCAAGAGCCCTCAACGAGGGGCCTTGTGGACTTGAGCCATCCAGTATGACAGTCGTGAGTCACGTGAGGTTAGTCTGAATTGAGATGTGCTCTAAGTATGAAATGTACATCACGTATTTAAGACTAGTACAAAAAAGAATATAAATTAACTCATTTTTTTCTACTAATTACATATTGAAATTATAGTTTGGCTATTTTGTGTTAAATAAAATACATTATTAAAGTAAGTTTTACCAGTTACTCATTCGCTTTTTTTAAATGTGGCTATTGGAAACTTTTAAATGCCCTCTTGGGGCGTCTTTGATTAAGCCTTGGGCTCAGGTCATGATCTCACGGTCCTGGGATGGAACCCCGAGTTGGGCTCCGCATTCAGCAGGGTGTCTGCTTGTTCCCCTGCCACTCCCCCTGTTGAACAACGCACACACGCAAGCGCATGCTTTTTCTCCCAAATAAATTAAATCTTTAAAAAATTAAATGCCCTCTGTGTCCCACATATTTCTATTAGACGATGCTGTGTTAAACTTTAGACAAAGGCAAGGCTTCTACTTATTGCAGACAAGACAAAGTGGATTCATCAAGGAATCTAAGCAATGACATTTATTTTCCCTCCAAAAATACACCTGATACCTTTTGCATGTGTATAAACACACTTAAGAGAATCTGTTCTCTTTTAAGGAAGGTAATTGCTACATAATGGGGAAATAGCTCTGCTGGGTATTTTTCTAACTGATTGCAATACTGCAAATTATCCACGGTATTGGACTCTAATCTATGTGACCAGTGGCCTTTTTTTGAATGCCCGTGTTTATCCGGTTCTCACCTTCGTAAGCAAACTTTAATGGCATTTCATTCAGTGCTGATGGGGCCCTTGGAGTAAGTATCAGTGCACCAGGCGGAGCCATCGCTTCTGTTCCCAACTGGACATTGAGAGGAACTCAGCTGATGAACGGGACATCCATGTCTTCTCCCAATGCATGTGGAGGCATCGCCCTGATACTTTCAGGTAAGGACACTGCTTAGCGCTCTGTTTGGTCTGACTTACTACTGTTTCTAAATTCCAGGAAACAGATGGTGAATTTTCAGTTTATAGCATAATGTGAAGTCAGGCAGTAGCCATAAAAAAATAATTGAATAAATTTCTCTTACCTTATTGCAGACAGATATTTGTGTTTTCTGAAATTCTCGTGGTAAGAAAATATGTGGAATTGGTCATGTCCTGGCTCAAAGTAAAGTTTAAGATGGAGAATAATTGTGTGATGATAAGGATTTGAATGTGCATTCATTCATTTAACAAATACATTTATCTGCTGTTAATGACTCTCAAGCATTATTTTGGCTCGAAAGTACCTGCCTATATGGAATTTCTCATAGCTGTGGGAGACAGACTATGGATAGAATTTAAGATTAGTTTATATTACATGTTAAAAGGCAGTGAATATGCTGTGGGGATGACTGAGGTGGGAAGGGAGGATCTGGGGTGATGTACCGAGGCTCACGGTATTGATCAGGTGGCATCGGCACTGACCAGAACTCACTCACGGTCACCAGGTTGTTGTGGAGATTCCACCTTAGGAACATTGCTCTCGTGAGGTCCCAGGACTCTGCCTTCATTTCTGCTTCTCCCAAACCGCACCAGATCTCAGGGGTTGCTCCTTGCTCCCATCCTTGTACAGCTTAGTCTCACTGCCTAGAATTCTTTTGTGCCGTGCTTTGGCCTTGCAAACTCCTGTGCATTCTGGTAAGATTAGACTCCAGTTCCTTCCCTGATAGAGCATCACCTTCTTTCGGATTCTCACCGACAAAATTGGCCACTCTCTTGATTCACCGTAAAGCACCATAGTTTCATGTTTGTTTTGTTCATTTCTTAAAATACCGTTAAGTGCGTATGCATTTGATGTACTCTGGAATGGGCAGGAATGTGGTATTCCTCATCTTTTATCTCTAACAATGGTGTTCAACACAGTTGACAAATTGGTGGCTTCCACATCTTTCCCACAGAATAGTCATTCCCATTCTGGCTACTCTCGGCATCACCCAGGAAGCTTTTAATCAGTATCAGTCCTGGGATTCAGTCTCAGAGATGCTGAATTAATTAAGTTGTGGTCGGCCCTTGGCATCTTTTTTGCTGGTTCAGGTTCCCTTGGTGTCTGTAGCAGAGCCAGGTTGATTAGTAGGCGGTGACCATATCATTTGACCAGCCGTGGTTTTTTTTGTTTGTTTTTTTTTTGTTTTTTTTTTTTAAAGATTTTTTATTCATTTATTTGAAAGACAGAAATTACAAGTAAGCAGAGAGAGAGAGGAGGATGCACGCTCCCTGCTGAGCAGAGATCCCGATGATTCCCAGGATTCTGGGATCATGACCTGAGCTGAAGGCAGAGGCTTTAACCCACTGAGCCACCCAGGCGCCCCTGACCAGCCGTGTTTTTAAGATTTTAAGTGATCTCCACATCCAATGTGGGGCTCAGACTTACAACCCCAAGATCAAGAGTCATGTGTTCTACCATCCAAGCCAGCCAGGTGCTTGACTAGCAGTGTTTTGAAAGAAAATGTCATTTGAATGCCTTCAGGTATCTGCTTCACACGTCTCCATCACCTTTGCAGAGCGCTCACTGCTGCCCTTACGTAAGGCGCACACAGCGATTTTTGTTTACTGAAATCCTTGTGCAATGCCAGCAGTTTGAGTCAGGCTGTTGTAGTTCAATTTTTCCAAAAAGATTAAGAAATGAGGGTTAAAACACAGGATGTTAAAGCCAGAGAATGTACATGTTATCTCTGCTGGTGCGGGGAAGAAGGTTTCAAGGAGCAAACTCTCTAATACTCCTTTCTTGCTTTTGCTTTTTAATTTCAGGTCTGAAAGCTAATAACGTTAACTACACGGTTCATTCAGTCAGAAGAGCTCTGGAAAACACTGCAGTAAAGGCTGACAATATAGAAGTGTTTGCCCAAGGACATGGTATTATTCAGGTAGTGTTTTTATGAAAAATGGATTAATCATCAAGATTCGGTCTTAGCTATTACTGGATAATATTTCCTGTTATAATGGTGATTGAGTTTATCTAATTTTACATTATATGACTGTAATAGTTTCTGAACTATATGAAGAGGATATGAAATCCGATTTTGTAGTTAAGACAAATTTGTTTCAGTAAGAGAGAACTACAGTAGACCTAAGACGTGTGGAGGGCAGAAATTCAAAGCGAAGATGTTGAGGGCGAAACCTGTGAGTCTCATGGTGTGGAGCAGTTCCTGACTTTGGTCACTTGGGGCTAGCGTGTGAATCTAGAGGGTAGAGCTAGGGGTAAGTGGTTGGGCTGGTGTTCTGTTTGGAAAGGTAGAATTGCTCTCTTACTTGGGGTTACCGTGTAGTTTAGAGGCAAACGTAGAAGTTAGCTTTTCACCTGCACTTTTTCACAACTGAAATCAAACTAGTAATTTATAGCAATGTTTTCTTGACCCAACCATTGATATTTTATTGTGTTCTTTTAATTAGGTTGATAAAGCCTATGACTACCTCGTTCAGAATACATCATTTGCTAATAAATTAGGTTTCACTGTTACTGTTGGAAATAACCGAGGCATCTACCTCCGAGACCCTGTTCAGGTGGCCGCACCTTCAGATCATGGCGTTGGCATTGAACCTGTATTTCCAGAAAATACTGGTGAGTCATAAATGGACATTAAGCTGAAGTGCTCACATTTGTGGTTCGAGTGAATACTGTGGTATGAGAGAAATGCCATTTGCGTTAATGTTCTCGAGAGAAACATGAGTCGACAATACTATTTTAAAACCATACAGAGTTTAAGGGGGATGGATGTGGCAGCAAAGCAGGGATCCCAGTGTCGTCGCAGCTCAGCCTGGTAACCACTGAGGAAAACAGTAGCCTGGGCTGTCAGCGACCTAGGGTTTTACCGAATTTGGGGTAGTAAAACGTCCAGTTCCTTTTCTTTGCCACTCTTACTACTTGGGTGTAAGAGAGAGTTTTGGTTGGAGATTGGGAGGTAGAAGCAGCCAGGGAGAACCGCAGCTCAAGGAGGCGTAAGCAAAGCCGTCACCACTGCGTACTTGCCATCTTCCTTTCAGTCGGATGCTGTTACCTGCATGCGGTAGTGACAGACACGAAAACGCCTTATTTTAAGTCCACAGCCATGTTGGATAAACGTGTGAACGGGTCACTAGGTGCCCTAAGATGTAGGGAAGGTTCTGTGACTGCTTTACTTAAGCTGTGCTTTGGAAGCCCAGGCCCTAGTACATTTTACAGCTGATTGAACTCATCTGCCAGATTTTAGGAGAGGATCGAACTTCTTAAATGGAAAAAGTACTGATCTTTAATTTTTGGTCTTTTTCATGCTAGAAAATGCCGAAAAAATATCCCTTCAGCTTCATTTAGCTTTAACTTCAAATTCGTCTTGGGTCCAGTGTCCCAGCCATCTGGAACTCATGAATCAGTGCAGACACATCAACATACGTGTGGATCCCAGGGGCTTAAGAGAAGGATTGCATTACACAGAGGTATCGGTGCATCTTCACTGCTACTTTCTAAACACTCTTTGAAGTGTGTAAAAGTACCTTGTGTGGCAGGCGGCCTGTTTCCCCGTCGGTCTGAATTGGTCAGGGGTGGTTATGCATGCATCTGTTTATGTGCTGTTAGACGCGTGACCCAACGCCAGAAAAAATGGTATCAACTTGTGTTGAAGACCTTTACATTTTAATGTCAGATTAACTTACTCTGTGAATAGGTTTCACTTTTCTTTTCTCTCGTAAAAGTGTATGGCTACTGAAACTTACTCTTTTTTCAAGGTTTGCGGCTACGATATAGCGTCCCCCAATGCAGGTCCTCTGTTCAGAGTTCCAATCACTGCCGTTATAGCAACCAAGTAAGTAACGAGTTGCCAACAGCCGACTGTCACGTGCAATTTTTTAATGGCTATTTATGGAAATAGTGTGAACTTTTAAAGATGGATAGAGCAGAATCAGGTAACTGGGCTTTAGTTCTGCTTCTTGCTTACAAAGTTCAAGGTGCCATGTGGTCTTTCTATTGCTTTTTGACTGTGAGAATCCCCGGAGGCATCTCGCTTACCCTGTGCCTGCGCCGAAACTCCACGGAGCCGACGGTGCCCCCAACTGCCTGGCTGTCTGCAGTATTGGACAGTATTACTTCGTCCCTCTTCCATCCCCCACCACCTCCCCCCCAACCCACCGCCGTAACCCCTGTCTGTGGGATCACTGTTTTCTCTGGTTCTTCGCTTCTCCGGTCTATTTCCAGACTCTCCCTTCCCATCTGGTCTTCCGCCCCAGGACCGAGGAACTCTGCTCTGTCATTCTGCTTCCTGTTTAAAGTATATCCTGCCCAGGATCCTGCTCTCTCAGATAGCGAACAGCGGCCTCTGAGAGCCTGCATTTCCTGTCACCTGCCCGCCAGACTGCACCTTTGCACTCAGTCACTGGTGCTGGCACTCAGGCTTCCTCAGGCTGGCTCGTTCCTAGTCCTCCCCGGTGAAGGGAGTCCCTTCTTGCTCCTCATGGCGCTTTGTACATGCCAGTGGCGCCGACTTGAGCCAGGACGTTGTCAGGTTTGGTTTACCCCATGTGTGGGGCCGCTCAAGACTCAGGGCCTGTGTCCTACCGGTTCCTCTGTAGAGCTGTTATACAGTGTCTTCGGAACAAACCAGACTGCTCAGTAGGTGAAGGACGAGCGTGAGATGAGAATCCCGAGGACAATGGGGAGTTCTCCGTTAACGGTCGGTCCTGAGTGAGTGAGCTGGAAAATAGTCATCGTGCAGCAGGTGTCAGCCCCTAAGAAAGGTGGGGTGACATTCAGGAGATAAAGAGTGACATGCACACGTGGAGAAATTGTAGAATGCTTAAATTCTCAGACAGATTTTCCCTGAAGTCCAGTAGGATATCAGACAAGATAATTTTTAAGATTCAGGAATCCGCTGAGATATCATCTCCTTCAGGAAGCTTTTCCACGAACCAAGTACCTTTTATGTCTTTTCCACGAACACTTCCTGTCCACCCAGAGCATATTACTTTAAATGTTTCTGGTGGTTTTCTGTCCTCATGAAACTGGCCAGGGCAGAGGAGAATGTCGTATTCAGTGTTGTATTTGTAGCTCTTAACAGTACCTCATGTAAACACCAGGTGGTCCTTAAATGTTTGTCATACTGATTAGAATTTGTCCTTTGCATATTCTCGAGGTTTCCGTAGTAGAACACGTTTGACCTTTACGTGTCATTGGTTTCTTACAAAAGTGCTATGAACATAGTTTTCTTCTTTCCTGTGTCATTTATGGCACGGGGTGTTCTAGAGCTGTACAGGGGGTTTAATGCCAGTCTCAGAGCTGGAAGACAGTATCAGTGACACGAAACATTACCTTTGATTTTAATATTTAGGACTCATGATAGTTCAGATTCTAATAGGGAAATCCTGTGAACGAGGGAGCTGTCCATTGTGTCCTTTAGACCAATTGTAACATAGACAAGTAAAAAGAAAAATCATCTACACTGGGCTGGCCAGAACTTTTATCTCTGCTGACATGTTGCAAAAATGAGACAATGCTGCGCACGCTGTTTTGTAACCAACTTTTAAATCCCTGTGTTTGTTTCTGATCGACTGGTAAGATCTAGAGTACCAGTGGGCTTGTGATAATAAAGCCTTTTTGGGTGACAGCTTGTCATTTAGCCATTTTTTTTTTTTTTTTCAGAGTAAATGAATCATCGCATTATGATCTAGCTTTGACAGATGTACATTTTAAACCTGGTCAAATTCGAAGGCATTTTATTGAGGTTCCCGAGGGTGCAACATGGGCTGGTAAGTAACATTTGAGTCTGTCCTGATCGGTCTCTTTATCTGCCTTCTAACTCTGCTAGGATTATGACCATAGGAAGTTTATATGTCTCTAAACTCTGCTAGGATTATGACCACAGGAAGTTTATATGTCTCTAATCTGACCTAACAGTACTATATCTGACACCCTATATTTGCTGTTAAATTTGAATTCTTACAAGATCTCATACTCTTTTGCACTGGTTCGTACATCAAATCATTCAAGCTATCTTAAGATGTTTTAATAGTCAAGGTTTTAACTTAGTTTAGAATAACACCTTATCTGTTAATGATCAGAGTCAGAGTTGTATTGTTGAACAACTCTGGGCTACCTAATGCATTTAGGGCCCCATGGAATTGTCGCACGGTGAGCTCTGATAAAATGTACGTGAAGAATACTAAAGGAAAATCTATGATTAATTAATATTGAATCTGATATCTTTTCAGCAGTAAATGCCGGTAATTATAATGCTCTAATTATGACTTGGTTGGTATTGAGAATAATTAGTTTTTTTAAAAAATAGGAATTTATTGAATAATTTAGAATGGAAGTAGCTCAGAGCTTTCAGCAGTCTTAGATTAGAAATGTACCGGGGAGGGGGAGGAAATGGGAAGATTGTGTTCAGAGAGTAAAGACTTTGACTTATAAAGTGAGTAAGTTCGAGGACTCTAATGTCCAGCATGGTGACTGTAGTTAACTATTCTGTATTATGTGTTTGAAATTTGCTAAAAGTCAGATCTGAAGTAGTCTCACCACCAAAAAACAAATTGGTGTAAGTATGCGAAGTGATGGATGTGTTAACTAGCCTTATCACAGTAGTCATTTTACAGTATCTATGTATGTAGCAAATCTTCACATGTACACCTTATTTGTCAGTTGTGTGTCAGTAAAATGGGGGATAGAAAGCAAAAAAAAAAAAAAATGTACTACAGATGTATCCTATTTCAAATAATTAGAAATGCTGTCCTAACACTAGATTTTTTATTCTTAGCAATTGATTAGGTTCACAGAGCTCTGCGCCCACTTGACCTTGTGAACCAGAGACGTAAGCCTTGCTTTAAGTTCCCTGTATTAGAGTGGGTGTGCATTAGATAAGATGCTGATTCTGCTTCACAGTGATTTTGGTTTTTGCCTCCAGCTCGGTCTCAGAATAAAGCTGAGAATGTGTAGTTGATGGTCATACTTTCTAGAAGTAGACAGGAGGGAGAGACTAGGAAGTTATCAATGAAATTGAATAAATAGACACGGAATTTAGGCATCCTCTTTTATCAGGAATTGATTGGTTTGGTTTCTAGCTAAAAGCAAGTTTCCCCATAGCACAGAGGGGCAAAGGGTTTTAAAAATGACCTGATTAGGGTCATTATGTCCGTCCATGGACACCTGCTGTTCCGTGGTATTTGCAGCATAGCGGTTGTTAATTTTAATACTGATTTGTTTATCTTCCTACCCTTTCATCGTGATTAATGTTTTGTTGATTCTTTGTTTTTAAGGAAATATGCAGATTTCTTTTGAATATATCATTTTATTCTTGAAATGTTGCTTTCTAAAGAGTTGGTATGCAAACGGTCATGTGTCCGTTTACAACGTGGCTTCCTCCCCTCATTTTAGAAGTCACCGTGTGTTCGTGTTCCTCTGAGGTGTCGGCCAAGTTTGTTCTTCACGCGGTACAGCTCGTGAAGCAAAGAGCATATCGAAGTCATGAATTCTATAAGTTCTGTTCCCTTCCAGAAAAAGGAACATTGACTGAAGCTTTTCCTGTCCTAGTAAGTTTTTAATTACCAATTTGAATTTTAATTACCAATTTGAAATCCCCAAAATGATTTCTTTCTTTTATTTTTGGTATGGGCTAAGACTGAGTATTGGAATTTGATGTTACAGTTTGTATTCAGACTGTACTGGGGCTGAATATTTTTATTAATGCTGAGTCAGCGAAGTAGGAAGGCGTGTAGTCTCAGTGGGATGCTTGAGACCAAGTCGGAGGTAAATATTAATCATTTGAACTCTTCAGTAAATGCAGTGAAGGGAAAGTGCTGGTCTGCTAGATTGTGATGGCTTACACTACGAAGCTTGGTTGGAACCGTTTCCTCATCACAAAGGAGATTATTTCCTTGTTTAAGATTGTTCTACCCATTATTCTATTAATGCCCAGCTCTCAAGACCACTGGAGGCTGTTCTGCTGTCTAGGTAAAGCCGCCACTGCTTCCCACCAGAATGGCCTCTGTGTGGCGGGTCCCCACCCTTTCCTGGGCTGTATTCTTCCTTCATGGGAGTGGAATGCACTGATGTTCTTTCTTTCTTTCTTTCTTTTTTAAGATTTTATTTATTTATTTGACACAGAGACAGAGATCACAAGTAGGCAGAGAGGCAGGCAGAGAGAGAGAGGGAAGCAGGCTCCCTGCAGAGCAGAGAGCCCGATGTGAGGCTCGATCCCAGGACCCTGAGATCATGACCGGAGCCGAAGGCAGAGGCTTAACCCACTGAGCCACCTCCCCTGATGTTCTTTCTTAAGCCTGCTGCTTCGTGTGGTCACGTAATGCTCGCATCTTTCCCGTGTCTTTTAGGTCTCTGATGACTGCTGCTCGTGCTCTTGTCTGTTAGTGTCCTCTGACCCGTCTTCAAACTTTATAATGTACTGATTACTACAAAACCTAATTTAAAACTCAGTGCTAAAATCGGTTTTTGTTTTTAATTTTTGTAATAGCGAGAAAGATGTAAATGAGCATAATTTCATTTTGCTTTGATTGCCGGGCAGCTCTGAGCCCCAGACTCAGCTGTGGGTGTTGACTGTGCCTTACAGAGCTGTAGTACACCTTTTCTTATCGTTGTTCTTACCATTTTTCCTTTGGTCTGAAGTTTTTATTCCAGTTTGTTTTCACTGTTGTTTTGTTGTGTGCTCCCAAAAGCTGCCTCCGATCTTCTATGACAAGCCCCGTAGGAGTAGAGAGCTGTGTATTTAAGTGCCTGTACTCTGTCTTTGCAACTGTAATTGTATAACTCCACACACAGCTGTACAAATAGGAAAAGTCTGAAAGCTGGAATTGCTTTAAAACAGTTACTATTTATATTCTGTAATTTGAAGGAAAATGAGAAAACGGATTTACACATTTGAAATTTTTATTGTTCTTTACAGGGTGGGAAAGCAATCGAGTTTTGCATTGCTCGTTGGTGGGCAAGTCTTAGTGATGTCAATATTGATTATACCATTTCCTTCCATGGAATAGTGTGTACTGCTCCTCGGTTAAACATGGTAAGTTCCACATTTCCACCACTGTTAATGTCAGTCATTGGTGTTACTGAAAAATCATCTCACTGGTTTTATTTAAACGTTAATGGGCAGTGGTTCTGAAATAACAGTAGTCTTTGCTCGTGGACGCTTGTAAACTTGGCATTAGAGAAGTTTATTTAGGTCCAAATGTTTTTTTAAAAATCTGGTTTATTATCAATAAAGTTTGAGAACCTAATTTGATAAATATCCTTTGTAGCATGCATCGGAAGGCATCAATCGTTTTGATGTTCAGTCCTCCTTGAAGTATGAAGATCTGGCTCCCTGCATAACCCTGAAGAGCTGGGTCCAGACGCTGCGGTATCGTTGGTTTTAGGGCTGCAAGTGTTGAGCATCGGCGTGGTGGGAGCGGGGACATCTCTTACACTCTTTAAATCGTCTCAGTGCTGGAGATGAAAAGGCAGTTTCTGACTCGCACCCTAGGCATCCTGGCAGCTCTCTAAGACGCAGCGCCAGCAGTAGCTTCGAGCCTTAGGTAGCACATACGTGAAGCTCTCAGTGTGGCATCTGCACGACCCCTCCTGTGACATGTCGTCGCCATCTGCAGTTTGTGGACGGAGGCTGCGAGTCAAAACCTGCCTGCCCTTAACACTGTCGGCGGTTGTTCCCCTAATGCTGGGATCCAGTTATGTTAAGAGCTGTTTGTTGACACTTGAAAATGTCCCCATGATTTTGCAGAATTTAAAGATTACGTATTGCCATGGTTCAGTCAGTAAAGAATTCTGGAAGCTGATGATTAAAATATTATAAAATCTACCAAAAAGGACAGAGCTTAACGATGCACATTGTCACTTACTGGGCTGTGTCACAGATTTTGTTAACTACGTTTATTTCTCTCAGTAAATGAACTCCTGAATCAAATTACTTCCGCATTTGTCTAATTACAGCCCACTGAGTGCAAAAACAAAACCTTTAGGATCGAGAGATGTTTTGCCAAATAATCGTCAGCTTTATGAGATGGTCCTGACGTACAACTTTCATCAGGTGGGTGTTCATGTAAGAAAGAATAACCTCAAAATGAACGTCTGTATTTTGTTCATGAATCATAAAGTCAAAAACAGAAGGACAAGGAATTTAGTGTAGGTGTGTGTGTGTGTGTATATGTATAAAATAGAGTCAAGTAATTAACACTGGTTAATTTGGAATTAGTCTTTGGGAAATTATCATTTCTGATGGTCCAGGAACTATTCGGGTCTGATCATTGACTCTAATTTAGTGGTGACCTGGCCTTTGGGCCTTTGAGCCTTAGTTTTTGTACTCGCCTATTCAGCAGTATCTGTCCAGTATTAACTGTCCAGTGGTCGATGTCTCGTCAGTGCCAGATGCTGTCTGATTACCTTAGTGGGTCTGGTGGTTTTTCTCTGAAGCAGGCGTTAAAAGGATGAGAAGTCAGAATAACCCTTGAGTTAAATGAGCAGTAAAGGTAGTTGAGGCGACTTGTAAATGTAGAATCCAAGGGTGTTATGTAGGATCACTAAGATTTCGGTGAAACTCATTGAAGCACAATACGAATTTGGTTTTAATGTTGAGATGATTGATTTCAGTGAATTGTCAAATTTCAATTTTATGAAGTAATTAGAGGTTCTGAAGAATATTTATTAATGCTTAAAATGAGCTAGGTTTGTATTTTTAAAATCTTGTGAAAGAAAAATGCCTTTAATTAATGCCAAAGTATTGGATGTTCTACATTTTTAAAATTGGTTACCAGAAGAGAATGTTTTTAATACTTGTAAAAATCTCATCAATAACAGTATTACAAATCTACATTAAAAATCATATATATCATATCAAGTATTTATTATTTTTTTATAGCCCAAGAGTGGGGAAGTAACTCCAAGCTGCCCGCTACTTTGTGAACTATTATATGAATCAGAATTTGACAGCCAACTGTGGATTATATTTGACCAGAACAAAAGACAGATGGGTTCAGGAGATGCCTATCCACATCAGGTATAAAATTGGCAGTGAGTTTTGGAAGTAACTGAGGCTTTCCCTGAACTGATGAATCTCTGATTTCTTATTTATGATGATTTTTGGTTTTGTGGGTTTAGGTGTTTTTTTTTTTAACGCTATAGTTGTGTATTTGGTTCTTTGACAACTACTAGAAGCTCAGTTAGTTGTCTTGACAGCCTCTCATTTATGTAAGTCAGCTAAATCAAGTTTTGGGATAGAGGAGTGCATGGATGAAGCTTGTGAGCACTAGCCAGTATAGCTGCTTTTTTGTTTTTTAAAGATTTATTTGAGGGGGTGAGCAGAGGCAGAGAGAAACTCAAGCAAACTCTGCACTGAGCGCAGAGCCCAGCACAGGGCTCAGTCTCCTGACCCTGAGATCAGGTCCAAGCTGAAACCCAGAGTCAGACGCTCACAGACAGCGCCACCCAGACACCCCTGGTGTAGCTTTTCATTTGAATTATTTCTTCTTCCTTCCCTAAGACGATATTAGCATCTTGAGATGATCCAAGGTCTGAACGGGATGAAAAGCACTGAATGGCCATGCCAAGTGTTTATTAGCGTTTATTAGAACTTTCAAATTTATTTCTTCCTGAGACGGCTGTGTACCCAACACAGCGCTTGGCACTACCGTATGAAAGGGAGAAAAACCTTAAATCACGTAGGGTTGTTTTGTTTGTTTGTTTTTAAGATTTTATTTATTTGAGAGAGAAAGTGAGTGAGTGAGAGAGAAATCGTGAGCAGAGGGGGCAGAGGAAGAGGGAGAAGCAGGTTTGCCCCTGAGCAGGGAGCCCGGTGCGGGGCTTGATCCCAGGACCTTGGGATCCTGCCGTGAGCCGAAGGCAGACACTCAACTGACTGAGCCACACAGGTGCCCCTTAATCATGCAGTTTATAGATTCATCCCTGATTAATAAATTGTTACAAAGGAATGAAGTATTTCCTGTAACATGTATAATTTTATGCCAAATAGTGAAAATCTGTGCAGGTTTTTTCCAGTTAAGTAGTCAGGGACTGATTTCCTTCCAGCCCAGTCACATCGCAGTACAGACTGGGTCGTTGCAATGCCATTACCTTGTTGCTTTGAAATCTCAGAGGGAACAGCGCCGTGCTCCTGAGCAGGTCAGCTGGGGGAGCCGAGTGGGTTTGCACTCCTTCATCTCTGCTGCTTCCGTTTTTCCCGTCCGTGATAAAGAGGTGTGGCACTTTGGTTGTGACATAAAGATGACCAGCTGTGTATACGCACGTGTATATATTTGTCTTAGGTGTTATATGGCACTTCAATTTTGCTAGTTTGGGTGGTGGTTTTTTGTTTTTTTTTTTTTCAAAGATATTATTTATTTATTTGACAGAGACACAGACAGAGGGAACACAAGCAGGGGGAGTGGGAGCGGGAGGAGCAGGGACCCCAATGTGGGCCTCGATCCTAGGACCCTGGGATCATGACCTGAGCCGAAGGCAGACGCTTAATGACTGAACCACCTGGGCACCCCTTTGGTGGTGGTTTATACATGTTTCTGAAGACTCACGAGCTGGAAGATCATTGCTTTTATCAGTCTTGAGCAGACACTGATTTAGCTGAGAGTATGGGCGTAGCCCGATGTGGGAAATTGAGGGCTCGGGAGCCATACCTGCCTTCAGCTCCTTTATCCTTTACTCTGCACGGGGCCCTGGACGGTTCACGTGATGTTCCTGGGCCTGCTTCCTCACCTGCACATTCAGGCCCCTGTGTGTGTAGGTGTGTGTGCGTGTGCGTGCGCACACTGTTCCTCACATAGTGTAAGTTCTCTGTAGTGGTGACTGTTCCTGTTTATCCTCTTACTATAATTTCCGTTGACTTTTCTTTCTCCAAATGTTCTTTGTCTTTTTTAGTATTCTTTGAAACTGGAGAAAGGAGATTATACAATTCGACTACAGATTCGTCATGAGCAGATCAGTGATTTGGAACGTCTTAAAGATCTTCCATTCATTGTTTCTCATAGGTTGTCTAATACCTTGAGCTTAGATATTCATGAAAATCATAGTCTTGCACTTCTAGGAAAGAAGAAATCAAGTAATTTGACATTACCACCCAAATACAACCAACCATTCTTTGTTACTTCCTTACCAGATGACAAGTAAGTGATGGTGTTGCTTACACTTAATGTGTATCTACTGTGATCTTGTCATGCGAGCTCATTACACTGGGCTAAGTTTATTTACGTTGTCACTTAACCATTTTAGAGTAAGATGATTTCTCCCTTTAATTTTTGAAAACCGAGCTCTGGGAATTATTTCAGAATGCAGTTGTTTTGATCTTTTGTCCCTTGATTATCTTTCTGAGACTTTCTCTTTAGTTCCTTTTATTTCTCTTTTGAACTTTCTTGTTAGAATACCTAAAGGGGCGGGACCTGGATGCTACCTTGCAGGATCCTTAACATTATCGAAGACCGAGCTTGGGAAGAAAGCTGTAAGTATCCTTTTTTTTTTAACACTGAAATTACCTATTCCAAAATTTCCATTCCTTTAAAAGACGGGAATTAATCCCACACTTAAAGAATGCATAAGAGAGAAATGTCCTGGGGAAAAAAATTGAGTAGTTTTTTTCCCAAAGGTCAATTAATATTTGATTATATCTTAAAATATTTAGTATTTTTTTCCCCAGGCCTAAGTACTTGAGCCCTGAACTGATCCTACCTTGCATGGCTAATAATATACTTGAACTCCCTTTGAAACATGTAGGTCCAGATTAAACCTGGCTTAAGCGAATGGGATGTTTGAAATTACAACATTTTATGGAATTTTAACCAACATAATATTCTGGATATAAAAATAAGTCGGGTCTTGGGTTACTTCAAGTAAAACATTTCTAACGAGCAGTATTTTTCTTACTTGCATAGACCTTTCTCTTAGTTGGAATTTTGTGTAATTGTGTAGATAATTAGGAGATACTTCTTTTGGCCTTGCCTTTTATTTTATAGCTTTAAAATTATGCCATTAAAAACTTGTTTCTGGTTGTTACATATTAGAGATAAACATTACACCTGGATGGGCACTGATTTTAACTTTTCCATCTGTTTTCATTGCAAGTTTATTATGAGAATAGTGTTAATGAGGATCTCTCACGTTCTGTCGTCACGCTAGCTCAGTGCGGATAGAAGTTGTCATTCTTACAGTTTTACGTTTCTCCTTAGCATCAGATCTTACATAGTGGTCTCCTGCCTGATGCTGGAATCAGAAATACCCTCACCAAGATGAGCAGATCTCTTGCATCTTAACAAGTACCCTTGTTGCCACTATTGAACCAGAGGTCACTTACCGCTGTCTTAGAGGCGTAACTTAGGAATTCTGTGCTTTGAAAAATTGGTTGGCCCTGACCTTTCTTGAGCCTCATTTCAGTCGACACTGCAGTTGACGCATGAGTGACACGGTTTGAACTGCGCGGTCACCTTACATGTGGGGTCTTTTTTCCAGTAGATACAGCAGCGTACTGTAAATATATTTTCTCTTCCTTGTGATTTTCTCAAAAACATTTTCTCTAGCTTACCGTTAATCTAAGAATATATATGAAATAATATGTTATTTGACTGTGTATGTATTGGTATGGCTTCCAGGCAACAGTAGACTGTTTGTAGTTAAGTTTTGGGGGAGTCTGTACAAGGATTTTCAACTGGGTGGGGCAGTAGTGTCCCCAGCCCCCACGTTGTCTAGGGGTCAACTGTACTTATTTATAGATACGCTTTAGCGTCATTTGAAGTTAATCAGTAGTCAACGACACTGGAATTCATAGACGCACGGATTTAAGAAGTCCTGGTCTTTTTTTGTAGGCTTCACTTCCTGGGCAGCAGGGCTGCTTCCAACTGTGGGCTCCCCGGCTGGGGAGATGCGAGGTGGGGTTCTCACCCAGATCACTCTTCTCAGGTGTCTGCTTCTTGTGACGGTTATGGCAGAAAAGCATGGTCACTCAAAGTGCACTTTTAGCAAGTCAGAGGTGGTTACTCCTTCCTAGTGTTCTTACAGAGGCGTGAACTCTACAAGAATGGGATTAACGGCAGTTGCTGTTTACCAGATGACTCCTCACCGGGTAGATTTGCTTGAGAGAGAGCAAAACCTAAAGGCATAGAGCTTATTACACTTGTCAGCACCTTGTTCGTTTAATCTCGCCTCGTGTTGTGTGTTTCTTACCGGTTTGGTAGTTGGGAAGGTGAGTGTTGTTTTCCTTCTTCTGCCTTTCATGGTCACCTTGGATATGATGATGCCTGGGCATGTGTGGTTGCTGCGACGTCCTTGAAATCAGACTCTGGACTAAATGTAATGTTTTTAAAAGCTTTTTGATAACTAACAGATTTTGCTGTGCTCGATTTTTGAAATACAGAGTTGAAAACATTTGCCCTTAGGAATAACCTATTTGATGACAGTTTTATTAAAATGAAAGTGGCAATGTCGCTTTCTTTAAAAGCCTGCCATTTTGATCGTAGACCCGACCCGTCTCACGGAGACAAGTGCAGGTGGGACATACACTGGAAGACAATTAGCCAGAGACGGTGTCTCCACCCCGTGTAGATTGTGCATGTTTTCTCACAGAATGTCCTTCTAACTCCCAGGGGCAGTCTGCAGCAAAACGACAAGGAAAATTTAAAAAGGTACTGATTGTCAGTTCTTGAAAAAGATGTCTTAAAGCCTTATTTGCATATTAGTTAAACTTTTTTTTCTCTCACCTATTATAAATCTTTTTAAAAACATCTCTCCCTTAGTTTCCTTTCTTTAAGTTCTGCAGTATAGTGCTTTTAGCTTGTCAGTGTTGACGTACTGCTTTCCTGAAGTTTTTTTCCTGTCATAAACTGCTGGAAAGACCCTGTTTTATATGTGTCTAGAAAAAAAATGTAATGCTATTCATTTCTTAGCTACAAATATGCCAAATAGTAATATTTGAAATTTTACATACTTAAAATCCTACAGAGAAATGAATGTAATTTTTTTTTCTTAGCTATATAAGCCAAAACAATTCTTTTTAAAGTCCAAAAACATTTTTTTTTTGAAGATTTTTATTTATTTATTTTGCAGAGAGAGGGGTGGGGAAGCAGGCTCCCTGCTGAGAAGAGAGCCCAATGCGGGGCTCGATCCCAGGACCCTGAGATCATGACCTGAGCCGAAGGCAGAGGCTTTAACCCACTGAGCCACGCAGGCACCCCCAAAACATTCTTAAATTGGATGATTTGATTATTAAAATACTATGAAGGAATTTGAAAAAAAGTTTCTTCCCTGCTCTTGCGTCATCATGCTGGATGAGCAGAGACAGAGCAGCGGGCGGTGGAAGCAGAAATAAGGACTTTCCACCCCAGGTTAAAATTGACACTAAGAATACGAACAGGTTTAAGACCATAACTTCCCTGCAACTTATTAGACAATCTCTGATTGACTGCAAGAGCCAAATTTCACTCAAAACAAAAGCAGAATTCTATTTCTTAGGTACTTAGTGGAAGGGATATACATACTCAGCTGTCCGGCATCATTCAGCATGCTGCTGATTTCTCCTGGTCAGACGAGAAGCATTGTAAGATTTTGTGTTTTAAGGTATAAATAAAAGATAGCTCTTTCTTAATCTACGGTGATGTGAAACTAGGGATCACCATTTTAGAACAGATGGAGTTCTTTATTAAAGAGAACTTCTGTAATGTCTGTATTGATATGTAATGGTAAACACTTTATTCAAACAAAATGCCCCACCAGGAATCATCTTTCCAGTTAAAGGAGTATCTGCTTCACTGTGGGCTGAACATTGTGGTCTGTTTCTGGGCCATGTACATTCATTTAATGAAATATAACCAGCTTTAACATGAAAACAAAATAAAGTAGTAAATGTCATTCATAAAACAAATTTCTTTTTATTTATAGATTGTTTATCTTTGGGTCATCCTGAAAATAGCTTGAAAGCCACTGCTTTAGAAAATGAAAAAAAGGTTTTCTAGGAGCCCATTAAAAATAGAAGGTGCTTATCACAAAAGCATAGCTGGGGTTTTTTCTTCCTATTGTATATTTTGGAGTTGATCTTTTGGGGAGTTTTGGTGGATTTTGTTTGGATCAGGTTGTATAAGATAGGAAACTATTAAGTGAATAAGAAAGTTATTATTTGATGGTTAGGAAAGCTTTATATATAACAAACTTGGGCAACTAGACTTACCTCTTCCCAGTTCTCCTGGTCTTATAGTCTCATTACCAAAAAGATCTATATATTAATTTATTGCCAAAACAAAATACCAACCAGCTTTTGGTGCATAATCCTCAATGGGTTTGTCCTTTGTGTCTCAGTGACTTCTCATTTGGAAAATGCAGGTTACCTTTTTCAAGTTCATTTTCATATGAAAGAATATAGTTACTTTTAACAGATAATAAATAGCATTCCAGTATGATTTTGATCTTTAAAATAGCTGTTTTAGTTTGTATAAAGGTATTAAAGTTTTGAATTTAGTTAATAATTTAAGAACTAAGGAAATTATAATTTTTGAACCAAAATTTAAATGGCAGTATGTTATACAAAGAATAATTTTGAGTTTTGCAGGTAGGTTTGACTTTCAAGCATATTGTTCAGACACTGTCAAAATGCTTGGTGAATAGCAGAAATAATGTGTTTTTTAGAACACCTTACTGTTAAGTATCTACTATAGAGAAATTCAGCTTTCCGATCCGAAGATTACTAATGACTCACTTTTTAAATCGTAATCAATTGCTCAAGACTTAATGGTACAAAATGATTTCCATTAAATTGACCCTATACTAAGTCCTTGAGAAGCGAGTTGAAAAAATACCAAAAAAACAGGCGAACATGATAAAACAAAAAAACCTCCATTTTTCTTTTGATTAGGAGTTAAAATTACCATGTTTGTAATTTTGAAAAATAATAAAGTTACTGTCCTCAAATATTTTTAGGATTATAGTAACACTTAAAATTGCTAATTTGAGATATTTAATACATAAAATGCTGATCACAAAACCTTGATTTCCACCCCTAAGATCACTCATCACAAACTCTCCCTGTCTCTTAGGCTTTTAATTTTTAGTGATAGTTTATGATTATCATGGTACAGGTTTTCTTTCTGTTTATAGATCTTTCTTAGAGTTTATTGTTAATCATAAATTAAGTTTAATGGATTGCTTATTTTAAATCAGCTCTGTTTTCTCTCTTCTGTCCTCAAACATAATAGCAAATGCCTTACCTTTGAGCTTCAGAAGAGGCATTGCCTCACCACAGAGACTTCCTACCCATCCTGCAAGTTGCTCTCTCCCTAATCAGTCAAGGAGGAGGGGGAATTAAGGGAGGCCCACGTTATGTTAGAATCAGCATGGACTGCGGGATTCCTCCTCCAGGCAGGCGGCATCCCCACTCAACTACAGTGGAAGTACCGTGTGAACAGTGTGAACATACAGGAAGGACTGTATGAACAGAGGGTAAATGTTGGGGGCTGTCTCTGCCCCTCGAATTCTTCAGTATGTTATCTGTGCTGCACAGATGATACTGAAACGATCTGTTCCCGTAAGAGCTTCGTGTTCTTTAGCAACTCTGATTTTGCAGACGCTTTTCACCCCAGCAGTGCCCCCCTAGAAAAGTGAACTCAAGAGGAAGGACGACGGATGGGTAGCAGGGTCTTGAGGAACTTGTCCAAGCAGGACCCTACTGCCTTTGCCCCATCCCACGCTGCACATGCGACCTTGGCTTGCAGGCGCTCTGGCTCCTGGCCTCAGAGCATGGTGCTGAGGTGGCAGAAAGTGGATTTATGTGGTTCCGTCACATGAGAGGTTTTATGGGCGCTTTACCGGAGTCATACTGAAGGAAAAGTTACTGTTTGATGGGGGGAATGAATGCTATTAGAACTACTGCATCAGTGGTTCCTTATATTTGCTATTATAATTATACCCCAAAATAAAATTCAGGTGTGAAAATTGTTAACATGGGCATATGCACATTGTATTCACCAAAAAATCCTGTTTAGGGCAAGGTAGGGCTTACAATATTATTTTTTTGTCTCAACCTGTGAAGTTTTTTTCTGAAATTACTATGATGAGGAAAAGAAAAGTTTTGGTAACATATTTTTCCCTGATTTTAGAAATGTTAATTTAAACAAAAAAGGTTTTAATTAAGCATTTAAAATATGAACTTGAAGCTAGAATTGGTGAAATTGACTTTGTCTTTTAAGGGCAGCTGGTTATTGTGCCAGAGCCAGAGCTAGCCAGTCTGATACAGGATTTCGTTTCCCAGACACTGCCTTAGTTTTCGCAAGTGAAGACTTAGTGCTGTAATAGAGTAGATCAAAGTAGATGTAACTAGATATAAATACACATTTCTCTGCTCTTTTCAAAGCAGAACTTCTCAAAGGTGCTATCTATGCTGCTTTACTTTCTATTCTCTGCTTCTTTCTCGGCCGGCCCTCACCCCACTGTCCACGGAGACTGCACGTCTCTCGTCGTGGGGGCCAGCCACTGCTGCACAGTTTGGCGACCGTGTCCTCCTGCCCCTGGCACGACCTCCGCTGTTGTCACTGGTTGATCACTCCTCTTTCTTCCCGCTGGCTTGTCCAAGGAGCCCCTCTCGTGTCCGTCTCCTCACTCCCCAGCATTCTCTGAGACCGCGGAATGCTTTGGCTCGAAGCCTGGGCGTCCTCCCCCCCTCCCCATCCTGCCCGGTTTTATGTGTCCCCTCGTTTTAAACACCATCAGCAGGCAGTGCCAACCCTGCCTTCATGCGTTTCTAGATCCGTCCATTTCCTCCTCTTGTACAGCCTGTTCTTAAGTCAGAGCAGTGTTGGGAGTCCGGGCTCACTTCTTCACTCGTCTTCCTGCTCCTCGCCTTGTGCCCACTATCGTCCTTTCTCCAAATAGTAGGAAGAATTATTAAAAACAAACCAGCATTGTTCATCCATATAGGATGCAGAGTCATGAAACAAAAAGCAGAAATCTTGAATCACGTTCCCTGCCCTGCCTACAAGCCCCCTGCATTTAGAATAACGTCTGTGTTTTGGTCCGATGTTCTCAGCCCCGCCCGCTGTGCTTGCTGCCCACGTGCCCAGTGAGTCCGGCCGCGCTTGCCGCGTACTCGAGCTCCGGGCCGTGCATGTGCCCGTCCGCCGTCTTCACACGCTTCCTCCCCTCAGTTGGGTTAGTTAGGTCCGCGGAGGCTCACTCACTCAGGTGGTGGAGGTTCACTGAGGTCGCCTAGTCCCTGTTCAGCGGGAATTGCCAGCACCACTTTGTCGGCGTCGTTGCCCACCTCACCGAGTAGCCGCTGTGCGTCCCTGCACTCCGTTCCGCTTCCTGCACGTCCGCGGTGTCTTCTGAGACCCTGCGCTACCTGGACGCTGTCTGTCTTCCCCACTAGGACATGTTCCCGGGGCGAGAGAGGGCCTTGTCTGCTTGGCTCTCTTCACCTCTTAGAGCATTACCTGCCCTGTCTCAGGCCCTCAGTAAGTCCTCTTGATTGAATGAAGAAATTTCCCTTTAAATTTATGTAGAAAGAGGTTCTTTTTTAAAATTCTAAGTTATTTCCTTCCTTTCTCAACTAGAGCAAGTGAAAGCTCGGTAGTAGGCTTTGGTAGGTCGTACTTTCTGTAGTCCAGTCTGGCAAGTAAAGCTAAGAATACCATACACACTCATGGAGGAAAGTTTGTTCTTCCCTCCGCTGTTTTATTTTCTTAAGATTTTATTTTTAAGTAATCTCTACACCCAGTGTGGGGCTCGAACTCACAATTCCCAGATCAAGAGGCTCACACTCCACCGACTGAGCCAGCCAGGTGCCCCTTACATAAGTCTTTATTTTAAAGAAGATTTAAAAGCATCAGTACTTTAAAGTTTGGGAGAAAATTCCTTTGATCACAGATTGGGATTTTTCATGTGTCGTAGCCCTTAGGATCTGGAATATGATGTAGCACAACTCAGGGCAGCCTGTGTTCTGAGATACTCAGTAATGAAGATGATTTTGAAATATGTAAAATTAAGCCTGTTAATCTGAGACTCTCTCCACATTCATAGGATGTGATCCCTGTTCATTACTACCTAATACCTCCACCAACGAAGACTAAGAATGGCAGCAAAGACAAAGAAAAAGATTCAGAAAAGGAGAAAGATTTAAAAGAAGAGTTCACTGAAGCGTTACGAGATCTTAAAATTCAGTGGATGACAAAGTAAGTTTTAGTGGATTTTAGCCCTCTGTTTACTTGTAGTTTCCCAGTTAAAGCAGTGTGGTGTGTATGTGCATGGACTGTATTCAGGATGTTAACAGTGGGTGGTAGGTTACAGGGGGTTTTATTTTAACCACTTAATTCTGATTTGCTCTTGGAAGAGAATTTTACTGGAAAGCATAAAGAAAAAAATAAAAATCACCTTTTTGCCTACTCTCCATAGGTAATCATTATCCTATGACTGTTTCTCTGTAGTTGTGCATGTAGCAGTGTGAATGATGGTGTGTCCTAGTTTTCCAATTACTATGTGATTTTTGGCATTTCTTAGGTCATTTAATAGTCCTTTAAAATACCATTTTTAATGACTATGTGGTTTGCAGTCCTGTTGATGTAATGTAACCCGCTTAAATACTCTATTTGACATTCACGTTTATAGCTTTTCTCTGTGGTGCTGTGATGGACATTTTTTACACATGTAGTTTCTTTAAATATCCATCAGATCACATCTTAAAAATATAATTATTCAGAATCAGTATTATTAACACTTAAAAATTGCCTTGCTATGTTTTGTCATATCGCCTTCTAGAGGGAATATCACAATTTCTTCTCCCTCCAGTGGTGTACGGCAGAGCCCGTGATGCCGTGGAATTGGAAACGAGGCCTTGCTGATAGATGGCGAAAAAAGACAAGGCCATTATCGTGGTCTTAAGTTGCATTTCTTAAGTTGCGAATTTTGAGGCTTTTAAAAACTGTCACTGCATTCTCGTCAGTTGAACGTGTCCTGTACTAGTTTTCCATTGGGACATCAGATTTTTCTTTTAACTTTTTAACATAAAAGATATTAATGCTTGGCTGTACTTGTACACATTTTCCCCCAGCTTGCTTTTTGACTTTTAGCTTACTTTTTACATGGTAGAAATTTATTCTCTGGACTCATAGGGGTTGCTTTTTCCATTTGTGTTATGCGGTATTTCTGTCACCACCGCTTTCCTGTGGGAGTCCTCGTCAGCTGATCGGGTGCATCCTTGCAGTCCCGAGCTCTGCTAGAGAACAGACGTCATCGTGTCATGAAAATAATTCCCAGGGATTGAGCAGTTCCAGGGTCCGTCTGCATTCAGGCTGACCTTTGCACTTAAAACTAGGCTGTATCTCCACCAGAAACCCAAGTCTGTAAGTCAGTCTCTGATCGATTGTAGGATGTCGTCAACAGCAGAAAATACAGTGTAAATCCTGCAAAAGCGAAGTGGCAGAGTTGACTTCTGGCATGGCTGCGGGAGGAGTCCCAGGAGCCCACTTCCCTGGAAACTAGTGACAATCTTTTTTTTTTTTAAATCAGCCTTTTAAAACCTCTGGAGCTGATGTATGGGCATACAGCAAAGGATGAAGAAACATCTGTTCAGGAACATCTGTAGTTCAGGGAGAAAAGTGAGAGTCTGTGGTACTTGAGCCCAGGCCGCTCCCTGCTTCCCCGCTGCAGCTCAGGGACCAGGCCGCTTGCAGCTGGAACACGGGCTCCCTCGCCCCTCGGCTCCTGGACAGAGGACTCTCTTCCGGGGAGGAGCTGCCGCACATGTGGGAGCCTCACGCCGAGACCTCCAGAGTGATGAGCGGATGTTTGGGGTTGTGGGGAGCAGACGGCCTCTTTGGGTGTGGCACTGCTGAGACCACTAGGGCCCCCGTCACCCCAGCCCAGGAAGTGGCGGTTTCAGGGCAGGCAGGGTAAGCCTGGGAGAGCCTGGGCTGCTGCTCCCCTCACCCGTGTCGTCAGCTTAATCAGCTTCCCCGTTCAGGAGCATGGAACGTCTCTTCGTTCATCTGAAACTTTGGATTTTTCAGAAAAGTATACATTTTTCTTACACATTATAGACATTCCTAGAGCTTTTCATCTCTCTTGCTATTTGATTGTTTTTTCCTCCTCTTTATACGTTTATACCTGGCATATATGAAAACTTGATGTCTCCAGTTTGATTTTTTTTTTCTAGGTTAAGCATATTTATATTACCTGCAAATAATGGTAATCCTTGTCAATAAAGAAACTTGTATTTCAGACTCATGCTTTATGTTATGGACTGGAACTTCAAAGCAATGTTAAATAACAGGGAGGACGGAAAGTGATTTCTTTCTAACAGAAACGAAATATAACGTTTCTCTCTTTCTTATTTACATAGGCTGGATTCTAGTGACATTTATAATGAATTGAAAGAAACATACCCTAATTATCTTCCTCTCTATGTTGCAAGACTTCATCAGTTGGACGCTGAAAAGGTGGGACATGTTCATTCCTAATATTTGAGTGTTTCATTTTGTTTGTAACATCAGATAAAGTTTATACGTTGAATAAAAGTGCAGCCTTGTATTTGTCTTGTGTTCTTGCCAAACGCAAACATTCTGTCAAACTGAATGTTCTATTAACTATTCTCATTAAGGTAAATATAGAACTTAGCTATTACTATGAGTTCAGCTTAGAATTCCCGCTCGTATTTTTGGTCAGTGGGAGGAGTAGCAGGGAAGATACACCCAGGGTTGCTTTTCCAGGGCAGGGGTCCTGGCCTGCGGCAGATGTAAACACCTACAGCAGAGGAACAACTCCGACTTTGCATTAAGTTTGTTGCTGATGCTAATTTTCAAGAATTGGCCATCGTTCCAAACTGTCTTAACAGCTGTCATTAATAATGTTGGCCAGTAGGGAAGTGCAAGCCATAAACAATTAGAAATGATCAGGGGTTCAGAGTGAACTTGAAGGTTGAAAGGAAACCTCCAAGACTCACGAGAGGAGCCCCACAAGCGCCGCGGTGATCGTAGTTAGACTCTGCTGGGTCTGTTCTTGTCTGCTCTCATCTTTGTGGTTTTAATAATAAACTGGGGAGAATGTTCATCTGCAGGTGCTTTTTTCCCTTCTGTCTTCATATGGTGTGTAACTGGAGTAAGCTAGCCAATCGGGTTTCTGAGATGCCCAGAAAAGGAGTTGCCTTGGTAGAAAACACTGCATTTCTGGGAATCTTGATCTTGCTTACCCTCGCCATCTAGTATCAATGGGGAATGTGTCTTGGGTATTTTCCCATGGGAGCTCAGGTTTTCTGGTGACGCTGATGTTGTGGCAGTCACAGTAGGGGCAGCACAGAGTGCCCTGGGCTGCCAGCAGACTGCCCCGCCCCCTCTGCTGGGTTGGGACTGTCATGGTTGGGATGACAGAAATGAAGGTACTTTGGTGTACTCATTGATACAGCCATTTCTTTTTTTTTTTTTTTAAGATTTTATTTATTTATATGACACAGAGAGACACAGCGAGAGAGGGTACACAAGCAGAGGGAGTGGGAGAGGGAGAAGCAGGCTTCCCGCTGAGCAGGGAGCCCGATGCAGGGCTCGATCCTAGGACCCCGGATCATGACCTGAGCCAAAGGCAGACGCTTAACGACAGTCACCCAGGTGCCCCGAAACATCCATTTCTTATTTCTTCTTTTTTTCCTCCCTAGGAACGGATGAAAAGACTGAATGAAATTGTTGAAGCTGCAGACGCTGTTATTTCTCATATAGACCAAACGGCCCTAGCGGTTTATATGGCCATGAAGACTGACCCCAGGCCCGATGCAGCTACTATAAAAAAGTACCTAACCAGTAAATAATCTTTCTTGCATCTCATTCTTAGTTACTTTTTTAAAATTAATGAGAATATTCTTCTATTCCGGCTTGTTCTGTCCCTGGAGTTATCAGTATTTGGGTGTTCCGCCCTTCGCTATTTCATGATCATTTTCTTAGTTGTTTGAGATGAAGCAGAAGAGAAGAAGCTTGCTTTCTCGGCCGCCAGGTCCGTTGCGTGGAGGGACTTGAGTAGCTGTGATCAAACAGTCCCGCCCCTGGACATACAGAGAAGGCAAAAAAAATTAATTTCTAAACTGTTCATTGGCCAACAGCATGAAAAGCCCAGATTTCGTCTGTAATGTCCGGCAACACAAATAGAAATAAAGTCAGGTTGAAACGGTCACCCCGCAACTTGAGTTAGGAGCCGGCGTCGCAGTATTGCAGGGGGTGAGGGAAGGGGGTTACGGTTGAGCTTTAAGAAGCCCAGCGCAGACGTGGAGCGGGGCGGCGGCGCTGGGCGCGCATGGGCGAGCCTGTGGCTCCGCACGGAGTGTGACAGTCCCTCAGCCACCGGCGCCTCCGCCTTCCTTGAATTCTCAGGACCGTATTCTCAGAGCTGCTGCAGCCGTTCCCTCGGCCTCAGCCGGTGGCTTCTCTGTGGAGTCCCTGATTCTGAACCGCTGAAGCTCTGCATGTCATGTCGCTCATACCAGCACCGCAGCTCTTGGGAACCTGCAAGTGGTAGTTTTGAAGCAGAATGAAATGATTCAGATCGGCTTGTCGGCGTGACCTGCACCCTCCCTCACCCTCTGAGGGAATCATTCAAACGTGGCTGTTTTGTCGTTGTCCCCTTTGTGACACGCCAGTTACACGCGAGGAATTATTTGGGATGTTTTGAATATATGATCTCGTTTAAACTGAACCTTCTAAATAACGTGCCAAGTAGGGGCATTTTTACCCCCGTCTGCTGAGGAGCACATAGGAGAGCCGCATTCAGCCGGGTCTGTCCGGGCTGGGGCTTTTCGTTCTTGTAGGCAGCCCCTTGCCTTCCCGCCCATCTTGAGACGATTCCCCTGCCTCACTTCCTTCTCCTAGACAGACAGGGCATCCGCTCCACCTTGCCCGTCGCCATGCGGTCCTTCGTGTCAGAGGGGCCAGAGACCCTCTCCGAGGCCAACCTTTGTCTCCGCCTGAGTCCTCCTCTCCGTAGCTGCCCTCCGCTGACAAGCCCCTTTCTCCCGGTCTTCGAGGTCTGCGCCTCAGCCCACAGTCATTTTCCTCCGTCTCCTGTCCCCCGGGGGGGCCCGGGTTCTCACTGGAGCAGTCTACACTGCGCTTCCTTCCTGAATTCCGTTCCGTGTTAATCCGTTGCAGGAGGGGGAGCCGGGCTTCATCGCCCATGAGAAACTCGTGCCGGAAACCGGGGCCCTTCTGAGGCTGCCTTGACCTCACCGCGGCCTCTGCTAGTCGCTGCCGCATCCCTGCCAGCTCTGTTATTTCCTCGTTTGTGAGAGTCGTCTCCTGTCTTCAGGCTCCCCTCGTGGGAAGTAACATTAGCAATGTCGGTAAATGGGAAGGTCCGGCTAGCCCGCTGGTATTCTGGCTTGTCTTTCCCAAGTCTTCGAGCCACAGAGGAGGTTCTAGCTTCCGGGCTGAAGGGCACCGCGGACCACGACGAGCTGTTGTCAATCTCATTAGTCCCTTTTCCTCACAGTTCTTCTCCCAAACCCTGACTCCGGTGGCTGTCGAAGAAGAACAGTAACATAGGGTCCTGGCCTTAAAGACTATGGCTGCAGAGACGGTCAGAGACGCTGGGATAAAGTTAGAAAGGGGCTGTCGGACGCGCGAAAATGCCAAGAGAAGCTAGTTCAGTTTTGGCCACGCTGGAGCGGTTTGTCTGCACTTACAGTGACAGTGTTTGCCGCGGGCCTGCCTCTGCCCCCCCAGCAACGGGCTCGGCCGTCTGTGCTGGCCTGAAGGCCCCGTGCAGGCCTGGAGCTGCTGTTCAGGGGCGAGGTGGTCTCGGGGGTTGCCGTCCGCTGACCAGCAGCAGCCGTGGAGCATCTGTTTCTCTTTTCCATGCAAAGCTGCTTTTCCTCGAGTCGCTCGTGCATCAGAAGTTCTGACGGCCGCTTTGTAATCTTAAATGTGATAGTAGCTTTTGTACGTGATCTAGTACCGAGTTTTCGTTAAATTGAACTGCAGTTTATTTAGGCCATTAAAGTATCTGATTGAGGCTCTTCCTAAAATATAGCTATTACCACTTTGATCAGTACCTCTAACTAGGTTTGATTCGGATGTTTATTGAGCAAACACAGTAGGTGAAGTATCACTGAGAGGATGGAAGAAATGGAAGAGGACACTCTACTCTTAGGAAGCGCGTGCTCTGATGCGGAAGGTGAAGGTGCTGGCTAGGATGCGATGAAGAGTTACGATAAATATTTTACATTGTGAAAGCGTAGGAAGAGCTGATTTCATTTGAGTGGAGAAAGCCTTGTGGATTGGTAAAATATTTGATCTGAGCTGATCCGTTCTGAGTTAGATGAGGGTAGGGAAGGAATATTCCAGATGTGCGGAATTTAGGCTATTGGATCCGAGAACTGGGTTATGGGGTCTGGCAGGTAGTTTGATCGAGGACTGGCACGGACAGCACACTTATGCCCCCCTCTAAGTTCTGCATCCTCCCAGCCCTTCTCTGGGCAGCTAGGACCAGTTAGCTGCCGTGAATGATCGGACCTGCCTTGCCAATCCAGCTCTGTTCCAAGGCCCCCGTTCTTCCTCACAGAATGGGGACAGTAATTGTGTCCAGCTCCTAGGGTTTCTGCTGAAATGTGTAAGTGAAGTACTGGTAAGACATTTCAGAGGTGGCTGGCATCTAAAAGGTGGGGTGGGGTGGGGGGGGCGCTCAGGAAATGAGAAGCTGTGCACATGTCCTTCAACTCAGACATTCTTTTGTTCCTGAGTCCAAAGTAACCAAGCAGCTCCCTGACACGTTTCCCCCAAAAGAGAATGAAATTGGTTCTTTCAAGCTTTGAAACTCTTTGCTGAAAATCTCATGCCTCTTTTTTGGCCTAAATTTATCTACGTTGCAAATGTATTAAGGTGGGTAATTTTGTTGGGTTGTAACAAGTTGTTGTTTTCTCGTTTTCATTATCTTTCGTACAAATTGTTGATTTTGTAGCGTCAGCAGATTTCATATGTGCATTTTCCAGTCCTGAGCCCTTCAGAATCATTCGTACTGTTAGTCTGTTCATGCGTGTCTAAGGGCACCGTGGGCACCTTCTCCGCACTTCTAATCCTCATTGTCTCCACACGTGTGGGACATGAGTTGGACAAAATGCCTCAGACAAGCGAGTGTCCTAACGAGTAACGCTGTCCCCTGGAGTGCAGGTTGTGACTGCATTTCATTCAGCAGTGATGTACCGACTTTCTGTCCCGTGCCAGGCACTGTCTGGGCACTTGGGATACATCAGAACCCAGATTCCTGCCCTGCTGCAAGGCAGTTTTTCCGTAGCGATTAAGAGCAGGGATTCTAGAAGCAGACTCTACCGAGCTCTGCTGCTTCCTGACCGTCGGACCTCAGACGAATCTCTGTGTGCCTCAACTTCCTCCTTCACAGATGGGCATGATTAATAGTATCTCACTCAGAACTGTCTTGACTGTAAATGAGTTCACATGTAAAAGTGCCAGAGCGGTTTCTGGCACGGAGGAAGCATCTTACAGGGTTTGCTCTGTTTGTAAGTGAAAGTTACGTTCACTGCCGAAAGAACTTGTCTACATCGGCGCATAAGTATGTGATGATTGCTCTTTATGAGAAATCTAAATACTTTCTAAAAGATGCTGATCTGAGGAAGAGGTACTTAGCTGACGGAATTGAGAGCTGAACAGACTTTCCCTTCTGCTTTATGGCATTCTGTTTCAACCACATGCAGCTGTCCTAACGCATGTAGATCTCTACGAGTGAGGTACTGGCTCATTTGGTGTTTGTTACAAATAAGGCATCTTATTTGATGTGCGATGATATTTCTGAGGCAAAGAATGCATGAGTTTATTAGTTTCAGACAAGTCTACTTCTTAAGGAATTTTACTGATCTGGGCAATGCTTTTTGATTTGGCGCACAGTGACATGGACAAACAGAAGTCTACCCTCGTGGACGCTCTTTGTAGAAAAGGATGCGCCCTCGCCGACCACCTTCTTCACGCCCAGGATCAAGATGGGGCTGTTTCAAGCGATACCGAAGGAAGAGAGGAGGAAAGAGAAAATACTCTGGATTCTGTGATGGAAACTTTTTGGGAAACTACAAAATGGACTGATCTTTTTGACAATAAGGTAATCTTTGTGCTTCTTGCTCTGGCGCAGTTCTTGGGGGTTATTTCACAAACCTCCTTTGTGCCCCATTGCCTGCTCTTTACTGTTTCCCAGCTCCCTGGCCAGAAGAGGAAGAAAATATATGGAGTGTGGCTAAGCTGGGCTCTGAAGAAGACATTGTGTTTAGTGAGATCTCCTTTGTCTTACCTGTTTTAGAACCATTTTACTCTCATGTTCTCTGTCTGCACAGTGGCTCTTTAGCCACACTAATTTGGAAAACAGTTTGAGAATGTGTGTAGTGGCCTTTTGGTTCAGCCGGTTATGTATGAAGCTAGAATTAAGAACATCTAGAAATTGCGTTTATGCCTTCCCGTATCTGTTATGTACTGCTTTGTTGGGGGAGAGGGGGGCATGCTGGTTACTTTAGGTGTTATTTTTCTCAGAGCTCTTTGACTTTTAAATAATTATCATTTGGATTTATAGCTCATCAGTTTTCAGACCCAGTTTAGAAAAGGGAACATTGACGAACTTTTTGGATTTGGGTTATATAAAAATGTCAAATCTCTTTTAGCTCTCTACTATAATTCTTACAGTAGGGATTATGTAAGTACAAGTTTTTATCAATCTTCCTTTCTTCTGAAGATAAAGAAAATAGAATTCTCCTAACCCAGCATAAGTGGTTAGTTTTGTCTTACAGACAGATGCTTGTTTTCTAGATGAACTACGATCATTTGTAGTAAAGACCTCTGAGAAGGGAGAAAAGGTTTCCTGTATGCTTGAGGTTTTCCCACCGCAGTGTAGTCATGCTTATGCTAAAGAAAGGGAGTGAGGGTCAGAGTACACTTAATACGATATAATTTTTTAATTTTAACTTTTTTTTTTTTTTTTTACTTTATCCCCTTTTGCAGTTTTGGTAATTTATAGTGACTCTTCATAGTTTTGTACTTCTATCCTTATTTGCATTTTTATGATCACTTATGTTAGCTCTCCTTTGCATAAAGAGGTGTTTTGGTATAGAGTCCAAGAGCTAGTGATTTATCACACTTTAATTTTTCCCCCCAGATAGGCTAATTGGTGCGATATTCAGCTTTTGTTCTTTCAAGACATCTTTAAAATTTGCTTGATGTAAAATGTTCATTTTAAAAGCTGCACTTCTATTAAAGCCTTAATTTTTTTCATTATTAAAGCTATAAGCCATAAAATGTAAATATTTTTCATAGATAAGCCTTATCTCGTTTTACATTATAGGTTTTAACATTTGCATACAAGCATGCATTAGTACATAAATTGTATGGGAGAAGCCTTAAATTTGCAACTAAACTTGTGGAAGAAAAACCAACAAAAGAAAACTGGAAAAATTGTATTCAAGTAAGTGGTATTAGATTTTCACTGTTACATGTCACCTCGATATCACATAGTGACCAGATAGCTAAAAGCCTTCTTGTAGTGATTTAGCGATACTGACTTTACGATGACTGATTCCTCCTCTCATTCATGTAATGTGAATTATAAAATAAAAGCATGAGAGACAGCCAGTAAGCTCCTTACACTTTTTAGACTTTTCTTATTATTAAATTTTTAAAATTCCTGTCCAGAGAACCTACACTTAGCTTCACATGTTTTCGACACAGGCAAAAAGTACGTTAGGAAGTTTAGGATTACAGTCAGAAGACTGAGTTTTCTTTATGAAGGAGACAGAAATCATTCCTTTCAAATACATGTTGACTCAATTCTAAAATGTTTGAATTTTTAGAGTTTATATTTTATTTTATTCTTCATTTGAAATGATGGGCCATTTTGTGATTTTTACACCATCCCTTATTACATGCAGAGAAATTCTGTGGTTGATTAGAAACACTAGATAAGAAATTCTAGTCTCTCTGAACAAGTTAATTGTCAAGTATAAAAACTTAATGAATGCCACAGAAATCATCGTAGCCTCATCTTGTCTCTGGACACGCACAGTTTGTGCCTAAAGGGCATATGAGATTGCGTGGGCAGCTCGGTCATGCCAGATGTGGCCAAGGCCCGGTCTCTATATTCAAGGTTATTCTTTGGATGTAAGAGTAATGAGTAAGCTCCTGGGGAAATAGTTTCCAGTTAGAGTAAACTGTAGGTTAGCTTCCCTCTTAGACCTTTCCTGTGTGCCTGCACCGGTCCGTTCAGATTGTAAGACATTTTAAATTAGCATCTTAAGACCTTTGAATAGGTTACGAGAACTCTTTCTGGAGCTAATTGTTACTGTGTATAGTGTGATTCTCATCACGTCGACTGTGATCTGTGAGCTCTCACGTTGGTAAAACCAGTGACTGCCCCGGATGTTCCTATCAGGGGCTTTGTAATTGGTGTCCCCTCCACTCTGTTCCTGTACTGTCCGTTCTTCACACCACCGCCGGAAAAGAGGGCTTTAAGACACCTCCTGGTGACGCCCCATCACGTTCAGTCTGGATTAAAATCCAGACTCCTTCCTCGGCCCATCAGGCCGCACAGGATCTGGCTCCTGCGTTTCTTCCAGCTGCATCCCTCGTCACTCTTCCCAGACTGACTCTGCTTCCCTCACACGTGCCTCCTCTGCCCGGCCGAGACAGCCACCGTGCCCCTTCCTGCCCTTTTCTGCCAGGAGCCTAACTAGTCCAGCTGTATGGAGAGCTCGTCCCCGATTTTCATAGAAGGTGTCTTCTTTTCCAAATTACCCCGTAAATACCACTTCTCCGGAGAGCCCTTCTTGACCATCTCAATTCCTAAAGGCTCTGGTGTCTCATCAGGTTTTGTTCTTATTGTATACTTGGTATTTACAGCTCAATTACATACTCATTTGTTCATCTGTTCATTGATTTGCTTATTTATTCTTTGGTTCCCCTGAATAGAACACAGCTGGCCTGCAAGTGGGAAGTGAGTTTGTTCAGTGCGGTTTTCCCGGTGTCTAGAACAGTGTTTGGCTTACAGTCAGACTAAGAAAGAAAGGAAGAAAGGCAACTGGTTGATAGGAAGAAAGGGAGCAAGTTAGGCAGAAGGAAGAAAGAAAGAAAAAACAGAAAGGTTAGCAGAAAGACAGGAGAGAAGGAAGGTTGGCCGGAATGGTCATAATCGCATGTAGAGGTTGGTTGGGTAGGAAAGTGGGTAGGTTAGTTGACAGGAAGATCAGGTGGTAGGAAGTGTGGTTGGTGGGTGGGTTGGATGGCAGGAAAGTTTTGCATGCTACCACGTTATTAGTATTAAATGCAGAATTTACCCTGAATATTGAGCTTAAAAATCTGTTCTTTAATAATATGTTTTTGTGTTTCGTTATAGCTGATGAAGTTACTTGGATGGACCCATTGTGCATCTTTTACTGAAAACTGGCTCCCCATCATGTATCCTCCTGATTATTGTGTATTCTAAAATAGGAACCAAGACTTTAAATTTTAAAAAAGAAAGTTTTATAGTGAATGGATATAAAAAACAAATTTGTGGCATTTTTAGTCTAATGCATGTTTTGATCCGCTATCAAATACTGATTATTAAAATGATGTGTATTTATCAGAGAATTTGCTGGCGTGTGGCTTAATACATGTAAGTCTAGACCTCTGACATCATGGTGTTTTTTTAATGCCTCACATCGCTGGCAGCAGGCTGTGCCCTGACTGCCGGCACCAAGGACTTTCAGTTGGGTTGCAGCTAATACATGCATGATCGGTTTTGAACAGTGACTTTTAACTGCAAACCTGTAAAATTCTATTTTTTATTTTATAAATGAACAGGGTTTTAACATGCTCTACTTTAATTTTTTCAATTGTATGAAGGCCTTAAAAAGCTACATTAAGCGTAGCTAAAATTATTTATTGGACTAAAAAGTAACACAACTTCCATTTCCAGATTTTACTTTTTTTTTCTTTTATCTTTTTTTCTTTCTTTCTTTTTTTTTTTTTTTTTTTTTTGGCAAAAGTTTACACTCAATTAAGGGTAAAAAATAAAACCGGCACAAATAAAATAAATGTGTGGCAATTGCTGGAGCGTAACTGCTTCACTAAATCTAAATCTTCATCTTGGCGTTATTTCAGGTCAATCATTTTAACATCCTCTTGACAGGCAGAGCATCAGAATGAACTAATAATACATGTATAAGTGCCAGACAGCTAAATCTGTATCAGGTATTGTAAAGATACACATATGGTATGTTTATTAAAGTTGAAATAATGTAAAACACGTGAATAAATGTGCAAAACCAAGATCACAGTATATACCATATGCATTCTGATACCTTAATTTTTTTTACAAATAATAAAAGTGAATATTGAAGCTTCTTAAAGTTGGTCTTAATTTTTCATAAATAAGATACGGGGTTAGAACAGAAATAATATATTAAATCAATAGACAAAAAATTCAGTGTGAGGTAATTTATTTTCCTATAGGCGTGCAATTATTTGAATATATCGCCAGTTCTTATGTGATTAACTTTTGTGTATGTTTTTGGCTTTTTGTTATTTTTTTTCTGGCTACTATACTTGCTTCTCTCATCCTTCCTCCATAAAATAAAAAGACACACGTAGATAATGTTGAAAAGCCTCTACTCACTGACAGCAAACCTAGACAGGTATGTGTGTATGGTTTTCAAATCTTGTTCCCTTGGAATTTGCTGTTAGAAAAGACCTCCCAGGTAATCTTATCTAGTCTCATAACTGTTTTTTGTGTTAGTTGACTCCTTTATATGATAAAAACATTAGCGCCTTTAAGAGAAAATAGATAATGTATGCCAGCGTTTTGCATACAGTTTCTGAGCATTCTAGAATTTAAAGCCCGTCCGTGAACAGCCACACGTATGTTCTCTCACAAACACACGTACTTTCATCCTCGGTCATGCAGGTTCCCATGTGTACATGTTCATCCAGTCAGGAGATTGAGAGGCTTAGAAAGGATAGGACGACTGGCTGCCTGGTTGGTTATTAATTATAGACTCTGTTTCATAACGCAGGTTTTGTCATTTCTAGTGAGTGCCGCCTGCTCACGCAGAGCTCCTCGGGCAGCCACAGGTGAAAGCTTGGGTCCTTCTTAGGTTCTTCATGAGGGAGTGTGTCACCCTAGGATGTGCGTGGCCTTCTGGATGTCAGCTTTCGAAGCCCCTGTGAACGTCTCATTTCTCAGCTTTTCCTTTTAAGCCTTTGGATTAGCCCCAACTGGTCACCATCTCGGGTAGCCACAAAATTACACAATTGCCTGTAATCATCTAGACAAACGCCCCTTCGGGAAAAGGCCCCGCGCCTGAGAGAGAGCTGAGTCTAGTAAGATGAAGACGGCCCTGCCCATGAGGTTTTCTAGGAACAACCATTACAAGCTTGGGAGGAGCTCCCACTCCTGCTGGGCTCCCTCCAGTGACCACCAGGCTGGGGGGTTTCCAGGCAATTCGTGGAGCTGGAGAGGGGATGGAACAGGACCGTTGGGAACGTCCAAGTCTGCTGTTCTGACTGAGGTCCGGCCATCTTACTTGAGTCAACTCATCTCGGCTTGCTCCAGGCCTTTGGTTAGTTCCCACACTTCTTCTTTTCTAAGATTTTATTTATTTATTTCACAGAGAGAGAGAGAGTGCAAGCAGGGGGAGCAGCAGGCAAAGGGGAGAGCGGAGTCGGGTTCCCCACCAAGCAGGGAGCCCCATGTGAGGTTTGATCCCAGGACCCTGGGATCAGGACCCGAGCCGAAGGCAGCCGTGTAACCAACTGAGCCACCCAGGCGCCCCAGTTCCCGCACTTCTGAAAAGAGTTGCCTTTGAGAATTTTTGCCAGTTTCCTCATTACTCTTTAGGAAGTAGAAAATCTTCACAAAGTGCTTTTTCACTGACACACTGCATCCCCCATTTTCTAGGACATCACACTTTCTCTTAAGCGCATGAATGTAGCATCCAAATTTAACATAAATTTAAGGTTAGAAACTTTCTGGTAGTACATTTATTTTGAAAGGTTATCTTTGAGTTAGGTGAAGATACAATTAATTCTAGGATCCTTCAAATATGACGTATAAAAACACCATTGTTCCAGAGCTCCCTGATTTCTTACTTTCTACGTCAGGTGTTTGTCTCTGTGCTAAATTTTTTGTTTTTTTAGTTTTTTTTTTTTTCTTAAGATTTTATTTATTTATTTGACAGACAGAGATCACAAGTAGGCAGAGAGGCAGGCAGAGAGGAGGAGGCAGGCTTCCTGCTGAGCAGAGAGCCTGATGTGGGGCTTGATCCCAGGACCCTGAGACTATGACCTGAGCCGAAGGCAGAGGCTTAACCCACTGAGCCACCCAGGCGCCCCTGTGCTAAGTGTTTTAATGTGGAAGAGGAATTCAGCCGCTGGTGGATTTTGGAGACACTCTGCAAGAACAGTGTGGAGCTCCAGGTGCAGGGAACAGCTGGGCCCTGCGTGTATGTGATGCTGTAAGTCGGTGGCCTCCCGGTCCTCCCCTCTCTGGTACTGAAAAGCAAACAAGTGAGCTGTGTTTTCAGGAGGAGGTAGTAAACAATGGAGCTTTTTAATGGTACAGTGGGTAAAGCATAAATATTTTCAGGCAAGTTTTTTGTTTTGTCTTGTTTGGCTCAAGAAGCCACTTCCTGGTTCTCGGTTGTAAGAAAAACTTCTCTAATTACTACTTGTCTCTTCTGGGACTAAAGTCTTCCACAGATGGTAAAACTTTAGAATGAAGATTGGTTAGTTTGCTGTGGAAGTTGCACACACATCTACAGACTGGCAAAATCTGCTTTGATCTAGAAAGGTCAGCTCCATCGGTGGAACCCGTGGTGAGAGGCCCTGACTTGGTGGCTGTCTTGTCAGCCTCTGCTTTTTTTTTTTTTCTTATTAACATATAATGTATTATTTGCCCCAGGGGTACAGGTCTGTGAATCGTCAGGCTTACACACTTCACAGCACTCAGCACAGCACATACCCTCCCCAATGTCCATAACCCCACTACCCTATCCCTACCCCCCAACCCCCCAGCAACCCTCAGTTTGTTTCCTGAGATTAAGAGTCTCTTATGGTTTGTCTCCCTTCCCAGTCCCATCTTGTTTCATTTTTCCCTCCCTAACCCCTGACCCCCAGCCCTGCCTCTCAAATTCCTCATATCAGAGAGATATGATCATTATCTTTCTCTGATTTATTTCACTCAGCATAATGCCCTCTAGTTCCATCCACGTCGTTGCAAATGGCAAGATTTCATTTCCTTTGATGGCTGCATAGTATTCCAGTGTGTGTGTGTGTGTGTGTGTGTGTGTGTGTGTGTGTGTGTGTTTCCCACGTCTTTATCCATTCATCGGTTGATGGGCATCTAGTTCTTTTCCTAGCATGGCTATCGTCAGCCTCTGCTTCTGTCCTTACCATGCTGCCTCCGTGATGACAGCGGTCCCTGAAGACGCTCTAGAAGAAAGTGTCCTCAATAAAATCATTACTGTTAATACTGGTTGTAGAATAGGACTCAAAAAAGCCAGGGACAGGGGTGCCTAGCTGGCTCAGTGGGTTAAGCTTCTGCCTTCAGCTCCGGTCACAATCCCAGAGTCTTGGGATGGGACCCCACATCCAGGCTCCCTGCTCAGTGGGGAGCCTGCTTCCCTCTCAGCCCCTCCCTTCTACTCTGCTCTCTCTCTCATGTGCATGGTCTCTCTCTCAAATAAATAAAATCTTAAAAGAAGAAAAAAAGGAAAGAAAACCAGGGACAGTTTTCCTGTTTCCAGTAATAGCGGCCAATTTTTGTACCACATCTACTAAAGATAACTGGACGAAATAGAGACTTCTTAGAGAAACATTCGAGATGGTACAGAGCGTGTACTCAGCACAGGTCTCTGGTGCCTTTCCCGTGACAGCTCCCCAGTTGTCATGAGCAGGGGCTTTGCCATCATGGGATTTCTCACCCTCCCTCGGATAACTTGTCTTCGCCCTGGAAAAGCACAGCCCGGTCCTCTCCTCCCCACTCAGTCCCTCTCCTCCCTCCCCACTCTGACGGTCGGATGTCCGGGTTGCCAATCTGTGTCTGCTCCCTCGTCCTGGCTCAGGCCCTGATGTGCCCCATCACTAGACCTTCATGGGTCTCATCCAGGACATTTCAGGCAGTATATTCAGTGTGTCTGTTCCAACCCAAAACTGACTGAATCTGATTCACTTGAGCCTTCCTCTGCCGTGTTCCGTTCTCTGCTCTCAGTGGCCCAACGTTAAAAGGTATGTTTCTGTCTTTCTCTGTAGGAGCTAAGAGAAGCCTGCAGAGATGGAAAGGAGGGATCCTTTTCATTCCCCCAATCTTCAAAAACACTCTTGAACAGAGGCTTCCTTAAGGAATAAGAAAGTAAGAATAAGACCTGAACTTTATCAGTCTGAACACGGTTAACGAGGGAAAAAACTGCATTCGTCCTAACTGAAGCAGGAGGCTAGGCTAGGAGGGAAGGGGGAGTTGGTAGGACTGCTCTCCGACGAAGCACCGGGGGTGTCCCAGCCACAGCAGCAGCCTTCCCGGAGCCCAAGGGCAGCCGGCAGGCAGGGTGAGGGGCAGAGACAGTCTACTGCGCTGCGCACTGCATGGCAGCAGGCCAGCTGCACCCTCCCCCGAAGGCCTCTTGTCAGTGTCGCTTAGAACCCCCGCTTTTGGGAGAGGATTCCAAAAACTCAATGAGCAAGTGTATAATTTATTGAAGCCATGTCTTCTCAAGGGTCAAACATGAATAATTACAGTTCCAGGATCAAGGACAGATGTCCAGGACTGCCTGCATTTCCAGTCATCACATGAAAGTTCTAGAATCTGATTAGGCCAAGTCCTATCCAAAATGTGAGTAGACTGTAAAGCAGCTGGAAATACCGTCTATCATTTTCATCTTATTTGTGATTCTGAAAGGTACTGACCTATATGCCTCCGTGATCTACCAAGCTACCTCAAAACTCGGTGGCTTCTCACGACATTTCTTTTCACTCATGAGTCCAACTTGGCTGGAGTTTGGTCCAAGCTGAGCTTGGTCTGGGTGGTCCCAAAGCTGAGTCATTAAAATGTACAATTTACAGGAAGGACAGGGTGGAGGCACATCTTGAAAGATACTCCGGGGACACCATCGGCAGAGCGTGCTACAGGACGGGCAGCTCGGATTCACCGGCAGATGAATGGCCAGAGGGAAAAGGAAGAGGGAGGTTGAAAGAGACTCCAAACACATGCCGGCCAACCAGTGAGTCCCACATGGACCTCATCTGGGGCCCGATTCAGACAAACTCTAAAACTAATGTCACGGCATTTAAGAGACAAATGGGAATTGGAACCCTGGCTTTTAAAAAACACTAATATATAATACCAAATTACTTAGTGTAAAATTTCATATTACATAAAACATTTTAGGGTGATTATTATGGTTATGTGTCATATATATATATATATATATATATGAGCCAAATCTACAGAAGAAAGTATATCTATTATTTCCTTCAAATTAACACAGATTTGGAGAAGTAGGTGGAGGTGTAGATGAGATCGGCCGGGAGTTTAAAATCCGGGGCGGGGCTGGGGGGTTGTTCATGACTGTTTCATCTACTTACTTAAGCAGCATTATTGAACTGTAGTTGCTGCCCAACCAACTGCACATGTTTTCAGTGTGCGATCCATCTGCCTTCAATATATTTAAACTTTCCTATGAAAGTTTGAAGACAAAGAGTCTCTATGATTGTAATCGATCTGGCTTTTCTAAAAGGGCAGACCTGGATCCATTTAGAACATAATGAAATGAGCATCTGATCATCATATCCTTTTGTCCTGGAAATGTGGAAGAAATCCACTTAAAAGTCTAAGAAGATATTTAAGGGTCATGTCCCGTGCTCTAATGATTCATGAGCTTTATATATTGACATCGGACAACCTTGCTAAACTCATGAGTTCCAGTAATGCCACTGTAGCTTATCCACAGTCCCGGGGGTCAGCAAACCGGAGCCTCCACCATGTAATCCCATCCATAGCCAGTTTTTTGCGGGGTCCACAAGCTAAGAGTAGGTCTTGAATTTTCGTAATTGGCTGTAAATATGTATATAATACACATATTGTGTAGAAACAGTATGCGGCCTGAAGATATTTATTAGCTGACTCTTTACAGAAAAGGTTTGCTGACCCTGGCTTACCTTCAACAGTCTTATCATCCACAAATAGTGTCTCTTTTCTTGCATTCTACATGTGCACGATTTATTCCTTTGCTTTCCCACATTGGCTAAAGCTTCAAGTATAATGCTGAGAAATGGTGGTGGCTGAGTTATTTATTGTTTTCCCCTATCAGAGAAGAAGTTTTAACATTTTATAATCATGATGCTTTAGATTTTTTGTAGCCTTCCTTTATCAGAACAAACAAAAATTCCATTCTTTCCTACTTCTCTAGAAATTTTAATCATAAATCTGTGTGGGGGGGGGGAGAGACAATCCAGAAATCTAACTTGAAATGATCCCAATAATTCATTGGCATGGAAGCAGGGTATTTGTAGAGTGGGTTCTC
Organism: Meles meles; assembly: GCF_922984935.1. Lineage (NCBI taxonomy): Eukaryota > Metazoa > Chordata > Mammalia > Carnivora > Mustelidae > Meles > Meles meles. The sequence continues at coordinate 77,376,360 of NC_060079.1, forward strand.
CTAGGAGGTTCCGAAGACAACATCCTTGACAATGTCCATATTCCAGTACCGTTCCCTTATTTTTCACTTTTAGTCCATGTTACCATTTTCTTTCACTCAATAGCCTCTCCTTTTGCTACAGCTAAAATCTGTGTAGGTAGATTCTTCAAATTTAAGACAGAAGAACCCTTTCAAGCTCAGTCTCAAGAAGCACTTGGCAAAGCATAGTACTGACAGATTTGCAGTAGAAAGAACAAGGGCGAAATCCACTTGTTTATTAATTTATTCACGTAAAGTCTGCTAAACAATTGAGACTTTTTGGAAGCCTACACAGCTACTTTTAAGTCTTCATATTACTCTTCACAGATGTTTAGATTAACCAGATCATCCAAAGCAGGTTATTTTAGAAAGCTGCCGTAATACGAAATTATGTTTGTTCTTGGCACCCACGTCGATATTACGCACTACCTTCCCCATCTCAAAAAGTCCTTTGTAAACAGTGTGATTTCTAACACTGCTCAAAAGACACACTGATGTTTTGAAAGGCACTCTGTTTAATTTAATCCCATTTTAGTATTCCTTTGAAAATTTTGACGGATGACTCTGGAAATTCAGCCAAGAGTGTTGTGTCAAAAACTTGCTTGAATTTATCTAGGAATTCGTAATCGGTGCTGAACCTGAATTTGTTTGCCCAAAGCAATACTGTCCCTGGCTGGCAAAGGTACGCCATGGTGGCGAGCAGCTTGTCCAGGAAGTAGTGGTGGTAGACCACGTCCGAGGCCAGAACAAAGTCGTAATAAAACGTGGACCTGGGGAAGTGCTGCTCCAGGCTCTCTCCCCAGACCAGCTCTCTCACTTCCGGCAGGTGCGCTGCACGCTTCAGCGTGTTCTTCAGAAGATTGTATTGCAGGTTTCCTAGGACATCAGGCAGATCCGTTGCTGTGACTTGAGCTCCTAAGAGATAGAAAAATTGTATTTATTACCTGGAAATGCGCAGGCAGCATAGTGGACACAGATGCTCAGGGAGTCACAAGAAATGGAACTGGGCTTCTCAGCTTTGTCCGAACCGACATGTGGGCTGGGTATCCTTGACCCAATCCTGCTCCATAATTTCCCATGGGAGCTCTGCCCTGTGCGCTGTCCGGTGTTGGACAGTGTCCCAAGGCTCTCCCCACTGACTCCACCCCCAGCTCGTGGCAGTCACAGATGTCTCTAGATGTGGCCAAATGTCCTTTTTGGGGAAAAATCACTTTTGGTTGAGAACCACTGAAATCGAATTATGTTATCATTTTCAAAGAAACAGTTGAGTGATGTTAGGAGATTTCAGGATAATTAGCTGCTTAATAATTCATGTTTTTCCTTCTAAAACTCTCTTTCTCTGAAGACTTGATCTGTTTTGTAGGACTGCCTGTCTCCAACCTAAATGTGTTCAGTGTTAGGCATTTTAAAGCTAGTGACAGGAGTTCACAAAGCCGACCAGCCCGTTTCTAGACCGGCTGCGCGAGGAGCTCCGTGATGGCATAGACACAAGTGGGCCTCATCTGTACCCACCTCTCGCTCACAACCTGCATTTGGTGTATAAATCTGTCTTTACCTCAGATTAACTCACTTATTGTTCTTCCAAGTGTTAGTTACACTACACGCAACGAACCCCAGGAGACAGCATCACGTAGCTGTTTACAACAGGAGAGTCACGGCTCCAGAACGTCAGCTTCCTCGGTCGCTGCTGGGCCAGGCGGGTCTCCTAGCGCTCTCTCACGGGTGATTATCTTACTTGTGGGCTAACAGAACTAAGTCCTAGCTCATGGCACTTGGGGCAATTCCATGACTGAAATCATGGCCAGGCACCCGAGTCGCAGCAGGCCAGACAGAAAGCTGTCAAAGCCAGCGTGGTCTGAAACGAAGTCAGGAGTAAAGAGACAAACCTAAAATACTGGCCACGGTGGAGACGAGGCCTGGTCCAGCACCAATCTCAAGAATCTTCGCATCTTGGAGATTCAGTTCCTCTGCGTGTTCCTCCAAATACCGGCACAAAGCCGTAGCCTGAAACCAAATACTTGCAGTTGTCACCTGAGCATCGGAACACTGGAAAACAGTGGCGACCCGAGCCCTGCTTCCCTACCCCCAGTGAAATACTACAAGAGATGTTAATAATAGTTGCAGTTTATTGAGGGGCTCGTGAGAAGTTATGCCCTCAGTGCCCTGTTCGGACCTCTGGCATAGGACAGGCATGATCCGCCGCAGAGGAACTGGAGACACAGACTCGCTACCTCGCCTCTTGCGGAAGACCCTGGGTCGAGGTCCAGGAAGAGGAAGGTGCCCTCGGCTCTTCCCAGTCCAGGAAGGAGGCCTGAGAACAGCAGCCTCTTGCTCTGGTTTGGTCTCACCGGCTGCCACCTGCTTCCAGAACACAGCTGTACATCTTCACCACTTCCCTCCCGACTCCTTCCTCGAAGTCCATGTGGGTTCAAATTTTGTCTGCTACCCTGGACAACTGGGAAGTTTATTCCTTTAGGCGGTTATCGATCCATACGGCCTATCAACACAGGGCTGCTAGGGGTGCGCACACTTTGGGGCAGTGGGGCGCAGCGGGGGAGAGGGTTCCAGAAGGTCTACAGCCCCCCAGGCGGTGGCCGACCTGCCGGTCGTGGACCCCATTTCGCGGAGCAGCAAGGAGATGCTGAAAAGGCTGTGCACGAGTTAAGATAACTTCGTAGACAGAAGCGCAGACGTTCCTTTCCTTCTGCTTCATTCTCTTCCGCCTCCGCCTTCTCCCGACCTTTCTCCGGAGAGACGGTGGCTGTGGGTTTGCGCTGACTCGTGGGGCGCGCACGGTCGTGCCGGTGGGTCTCAGCGGCGCTGCGGGTGAGCGATCCAGGTCGGTTCGGCGGGAAGACCTGAACCCTGAGAGGACGAAGCCAACCGGACTCTGGTCTGTGTGCACTCCGGCCTCTCTTCTCGTGGCTGCTCTGGACTTGTGGGGACGCCACGTTTTGGGGGGGGGCTGGGGCCGCAGGAGCCCCAGCCGCCAGGTGCTGCCTCTCGTCCCCGTGCGCTCGCAGCGAAGTGTCCACAGGCCCAGAGACCGTGCAGCCGCGTCTCCGCTCCAGGGGCTGAGGCCGGGCTGGGGAAGGGCCGATGCTCAGACAGGTGAGGGGCGTCAAGGAGGCAGGGCGGCGAGGGCTGTCCTGGGTGCTGGAGGATGAGGAGCTGCACCTGGGGGGTGGGAATGGGGGGACGCGGGGCGAAACAGCCACGCACAGCTCATTGCCAAGAGCTCGGGCGCTGGGAAAGGAGCTTCTGGAGGAAGAGAAAGGATAGTGATCTGTGATGACAGGGGTTTCCGTATGAGGAAGAGTGTCACCTAGAGCCACCAAGAAGACGCGCTTTGAGGGGTTTTCCAAGTCAGTGCGGGCCTGGTGAGCGGCCTGCAGACAAAGCTTTTCTCAGGAACCAGGGCCCTGCGAACACCCCACCTCCCCGGCCCCGGGCGTGGACGCGGGAGACTGATCTCCTCGGACAGCTGCCCTCGGAGTCCCACGAGGAAGGGCGTCTTCCCACTTCGTGTAAACTCTTCCTTCGCAGCTGTCGGGACACTGAGGTGCCCGGAGAGGCCAGGGGTTGGTGCATGAAAGATAGAGGCCTCAGCGAGAATAAAACCGTCCCGTGGACAAATATTCTTCCGTTCCTGACCTGGCACCCTGCTGTGCTCGTGGATTCCCCAAATATATTACAACAGGAAGCTGGGAGCAGTTTGGTGGTTTTCAGACTCGTCACTGCGCCAGAGGATTTCCCCGCGAAGGAAATCATACTTACGGGCAAAGGGGGAGATGCCAGGCGGGGTGGACCGCGGCTCTAGGAGCTGGAGCCCTTTGTCTGCCCCTCCCCCTCTTCCACCGTCCTTGTCCCCCATCACCTGCCACTGGCACCCAGGCCACCCGCCCCCCCGCGCTCCACGGCACGTCTGCCCCCCAGGAGTGGCAGCACCTCCGAGTCCCCCGTCTGTATTTGAACCCCAACCCCAGGCCATCCCCCCCAGCGAGAGAGCAGCTGGGATCCGAAGCTTCTCAAAGAACAACCGAGCTGGCATCGGAGAGCCACTGTCGCAAAGCCGGTGGCACAGCTCTCGCAAGCGAGTCAACTTTTCCGAGCCCTGCCTCCCCGCTGGCAGGTGCAGCCTGTGTTCGCAGTCCCGGGTGGTGGGCGTGACGCGCAGCGTTTCGGGAGTGCTCACACCGCCCACCGTCCCCGTAGGGAAACAAAGGTCAGGGAGGCGAAGCGAGCAGCCGAAACTAGCAGATTGCCTCCCGATACAGACCCTCTCCCCATTTCCATGCCCCCCCCCCCCCCCCCCCCCCGCCTCGCGGGGCTGCTGCAGGGAGGAGAGGGAGACGACTTCCTACCTGCTTCCCCGGGAACACCCCCAGTGGGGAAGGGACGCCAGCACATGGCTCTGATTGGTTTTTTTCTCAAAATTCATATGAATTTTTCATCTTCCTGATATAGTCAAGCTGATCTTCATGTAAAAAAAATAATGTTTCAGGAAACATGGCCCAGAGGGGATGATGGCTTCTGGGAGAGATGCCGGGGTTTTGCGAAACCAAGTGAACCCCCAACCCCCAGGCCAACAAGTTACCCTCCCCTGCAGAAGCCCAAAGTGAGAGCACTCGGCAGCCTGTCCATGGCAGCACCCCCCCTTATGGAACTGTCGCCCCAGGAGCCCCGACATCCGAAAGGTAATGGCTGTCTCACCCCTGGCCACACCACGGCTCCGTAGCTCTCTATGGATTCTTGGATGACGATCTCCGTGCCTGCAAACAGGTAGTGCTCCTGCGTGTAGCTGGCGTAATCGGTGGGAACAAACTTCTGGAGGCTACGAAGAGATGGTTCTATCTCGTTAGAATCTGGCGGGGGGGCAGGGAGAAAGTAAAACAGGTTCCGTGATTTGCTGATCTTGATCCAGATCAAGCACACACGGGACACAACTGGTAAGATGGGGAGGGACCGGGTCGTTTTCCCACAGAGACGGGGTGACGCCAGCAATGACCGTGGCTGCAAACTAGCACAAAACGGAGTGACACGGGGCGACAGGGACACGAAGTTCAGGTGTGATGTTTCCTCGAGCTGGTGAGACACGAGGGGATGTTCTGGGTCCGATGGGCTGCGGGGCAGAGGCCAGAGAGGTGCGGCTCCATCCCCAGGCCTCTGTCTGGCCGGCGGAGAAAACCAGCTTGCCAGAAGCAGGGCAAGAAGGAGCCGTCTGGCAGAGGCCCTGGGCAAACACAGACCTGACTATTTTTAGGTCTTGAAGTGAAGTAACATTCCCACATGTTGGCTGGAGTGTGTTCCTTAAACCCTTCCTACAACCGCTCCTCAAAAGGCGCAGGTCACCCAAAGATGAGCCAGCTCTGCGGTCCTGGGGGAGGCGGTCAGATGAGCCCGGCCTATTGGGTTACAATTGCTTTAAATACCCTTTAACCTCATGAGCGGCTCTCAAACAGCACATAAAATGGGTGGGAAAGAGCACCTGATGGGGGCTGGCATCACGGAAGCGCAGACTGTGCTGGTTTGGCTGAGTCTTTGGGGATAAGAGGAGCCGCGCGTGAAAATGTCCGGGGCGGGCACGCAGGCACAACGCCAGGGCCAGGGCCGTGGGCAGAAGGGAAGCGGGGGGTCGTGCGGTGGGAAGGAATGGACAGGGAGGGGCTGGAGGGAAACCGGCAGGAAACCTGCCGTTGCTCCCTGAGCCCCCCGGGGACCTCTTTAGCCTCAGGTGGAGGGCGGGCTTCGGGACACAGTCCCAAGGAGTGTCGGTTCACCTTGGAGCTGCTCTAATCAGAAATGTCCCCTCAAGGCGTTATAGAAGGAGGTGGGCCAGGGCACAAATCCGGGGTCGGGGTGGAGGGTGTTTGCAGAAGCCTAATCGGGGGCAGGCGATTCCGGGGGTGGCTGATGAGCTGATGAGCACCGGCGCGAGAGCCATCCTGTGCTGCCGGTCTGCACACCCGCACGGGGTCCCAGAAGAGCAGACATCCGGAGTCCACTCCTAGAAATGGTTCCAGCAACCCGACCTGTCCAGTTACCGAAACACGGGGCTTGTGTTTTGTCTTCGCATGCATTTTCACTGGGTTTTTCTAGAAGTGAATTTTTGTTGTATTTTACCCAAAAAGTGTCCTTGCGCAGCAAATTGAGAAACGGTCTTTGAGCATAGTGACAGGGTTGTCAGGGAGCATGACGGATGTCCGCAGCTCTCCAGGGGAAGCTGCCGCCTGCCCCACCCCCCCACCGGTGTAAGGTAGTGTGAGATCTACCCGCCGGGGAGAATTCTGGGCCCCAACCTAAAAGGTGAGCTGCCCACCATGACAGGTGCTTCCCTGCCCCCCTCCACTGGGCAGGGCAGCAGGCGCCAGGAAGCAGAAGAGCATGCGCACCCATAAAGACAACCTCAGAGGGGTGCCTGGGTGGCTCAGTGGGTTAAGGCCTCTGCCTTCGGCTCAGGTCATGATCCCAGGGTCCTGGGATCGAGCCCCGCATCGGGCTCTCTGCTCTGCGGGGAGCCTGTTTCCTCCTCTCTCTCTGCCTGCCTCTCTGCCTGCTTGTGATCTCTGTCTGTCAAGTGAATAAATAAAATCTTTAAAAAAAAAAAAAAAAAGACAACCTCAGAACGTACTAAAGTAAGTCATGACGAGTTGTGAGTATTCATCGCCTTGGAATTTTAAATATACCTTTGCCTTTTATATCATCTAGTGAGTGGTAAGTTTTCATAACTTACATTTCAATAATGGCCGTGTTTAACAACGACCCTCAAAAAAAAGTCCCTGAAATTCAGGGGCTGGTGCAGGCTGGTCGGGGCAAGGAATTGGGACAGGGCTGCTCCCTTTTCCTCTGAGGTTTCATCACTGGGGTAGGTGACCTGCAGCAGCCAGACCAGCCGGGACCCGTGCCAGCCCCTCCAGACTTCCCTCCCCCACCGTGGCTCCGTCGGGTCCTTCTTCCCTTCCATGGCTCACCAGCCGGGGACCTATTTTTCTCTCAGGATGGTAGAAAAAGTCAATGGGCTGATCTGGAGTGGCTCATCATTTTACAGGCAAAGGAGCTGATCTATTTTCCCAACCCACATTATAAAGAAACGTGGGCACATAAATATCCTCCCATAAGACCCTTCTATGTTTGATCAAGATAAAGAAATTTATGCTTTTTGCACACAATGTTTTCATTTATCGATGTTAGTCTGAGAGTTTTAGAGAGATCAGATTTTAGAGATAGAATTGCCTTTTAGGTAAACTAGTTTAGTAAAAATAGATAGCATCCTGTCTTAGTGAGCTGGAATACAATTTTACCGTGTTAAATGATGATAAATGTTTGAAATGCCATACATTGGCTTTTCTGACATTATTTGTTAGGTTTATTATTTATTACTACCGCGCCCCTGTCCAGAAATGCAACCTACATACGACACAGCTAGCTGCCAGGAAAACATGTCGGTGCAAAACGACATGAATCAAGATTTTGTTTCTTTTTAAAAGTTCTTGTGACAAAAATATAACCATTTGAGATTTATACACAGGACAAGACAAATTTAGATAAGCAAATAATGAAAAAAAATAGGGATTACATTTAATGCTCTGCTCACGCCTGCCTAAAGGCACTTTTCTACTAAGCTCCACTAATAGGAACAATCTAGAATTAAAAGAAGATGGGAAATCTTGTCACTGAAGTTAACTGATAAATGCCACGGCCAGGAAAGCAAGTGACAAGGTGTCATGGTGAGGACGGAGGTTACCTCCTGGGCGTCTGCCGGTGCCATCCTCCTGGAGAGCCCCCTCTGCCGCCGGCTCTAAGCCCCCATCTGGGGTGCATGGTGCTTCCTGCAGGTGCCTGGGCTGCTGCTGCTCGGAGTGCAGACACACGTCCATAACCGCAGCCGCTGGAGAGCAGAGAACCGGACAGGCTGGCTGAGCCTCCCGGAGGCTCTAAAAGGTGCAGCTTATCGCCTTAGCATCTGCTGAGCCGAAAAGAACCCCTGCTTTTCAGCTTAGTTTTCCCCCCGGTTAGCAAAGCAGCTACTCAAGGAGCTGCCATCCTAGTTTTGCAGAGCAAAGGAGAGGGGCCATTAAACAACATCGCACCTGTTCTGGGCATCAAGAAATGCAAAAACAGAGCAAGCATTGCCAGAGGACAGGCACGACGTGGCTGGGATCTAAAATGTCTAATAGCGTCTGGAAATGAATTGAAGAGACTCTGATCCAGGAACACATCCTACCTTCGGTGTGGAGGGATTAACAATCTCGTGGATGAGAAGGCAGGATTTGGACCAAACACAGGGCTGCTCCCTTCTCATCTGAGGCTTTATTGCAAGATCATAGAAAGTGCTGGGGGCTGAGCCAGGAGCCTGACCTGGCTCCCCACTGGGGCACTTGGCAACTCACTTAATCCCGTGCACGATTTCCTCATCAGCAAAGAGGGATAAGATAGTATCTCTCCACTTCCCAGGGCCACCGTGGAAAACAGGAGAGTGAAAGTGAGGAAAACCACCTGATTTAGAAAAGGAGACCTGACTGTGGGTATCACTGGTCAGTACCAAAATAGTTAACACATGACATCACCACAGGGCGGGTACTGTTACCAGACCCCGTTCTGCTGCCATTAAGTGTATCAATTCATCTAGTCCCAGCAATCGTCCCTATGAAATAGAGCCTATTATTATGCCTTTTCTCAGATGCGAGCAACCCAGGCACAGAGAACTCGAAAAGCAGCCCGAGACCGTGGCGGAGCCAAACCCAGGAGGTCCAGCTGCAGAACCTACATTCTTACCTGGCCGGCAGGTGCACCTTGGGTGGGCTTGGGCAGCCGTGGATTCCCTTGCCTACTTTCCTCTGAATTGACTCAAAATTCTTAGCCATCGCAGTGATGTTTCCTAGTTTGTTTGTTTGTTTACAAAATGTGAATGATTTTCCATCCCTGTGTTTACCATCCTGTCTCCACACCCCAGAGTTGCCCCATCCCATCTCTCCAGCCAAGTGGGGAGAGCAACCGGACACGCTGGCCGTTCCATCACTGCCCAGCTGACCAAAAGCCATTCGGGCACTAGCTTACTCCAGTGAGTGAACAGACAAAACGCAAGAAGTCACAGCCCCTGGAGCAAATGTCACTCCACTGCACACCTGGACAGGTCGCGTGTCCCCCACGTTAATTCTCAACAGGACTGCAAACAACTGAGATTGCTGTGAACACAATTTAACCTTTTCATCGGCTCTAGAATTGAATGATCAAATCCTCGCCCCCCTTCTCCAACTCACCAAACCAGCCAGAGTGCCTCGCGGGTCTATGCTTTGTGCAGAAGTTCTCTCTCTGGCAGACACTTACCCATTCATTCCTTTCGAGCATCCCCCAACTGCAGGAAGTTAACTGTCCCCTGAAAGATGGCAGCCTGGTTGTTGATGAGTAAACAGCGACTTCAGGAAGGAAGCCTCCACGCTGTGGGGAGGACCCTGCCTCTGAATCTTAGCTCGGCCACGTGTGTTCCCCGTGGAGGAGGTAGATGGTGGGGATACCTACCTCCTGCAGCGGTTGCGGGAGCGAGGGGAGGTAAGCCATGCAAAGCATCTCATGTACAGCAGTGACCGTTCTGTCCGAAGCCAGGAGGGCAGTCATGCAAGCCACAAGCCTCCCGCACCAGAGGACTCTGGGCATTACATCAGACACTTCCTCATTTTGCCTACAAGCGAAGGAGGATTATTTTCCAATACCAGGTACGCTTTTCCTTATGAAAGCAAACGACTCCCTCCCCCATCATCATAGTTGATGTGAGAAGGTAACTTTTCCCCTGACACGTGGGCCTTGGAAGGCAAAGAAAACAGTGACAGTGCCCTCTGCCGGGTGCCCTTAGTCTGATGTAGCATGGACCATATGGCACGTGTTAGTATTTGATAAAGCTTCAGGAAGTTTTTCAAAGGTTAGTCCCCTCAAAATCCTTCCAAACTGTTAGTTTACACACTACCTTACGTAGCAGAGGAGCGGGTGAGATTTCTGTGCACGCTTAAATCCCCAATGTTTTATATAGATCCACACCTGAAAGGATTAACATTTTATGAACAAAAGCCAGCCAGTGCAAGCCCAAGTTATTTAGGGTAGCATGACCACCAGGACTCAGGCACGTTACTTTGCTATCCGTTCTCTCTCCCTCTCTCGTGTCTCAGTGTTCTCTCTCTCTCTTTCCTACATACTCACGCAATCCTTGCAATGTGGAATGGAATCATCCTCAAAAGATCCAGAAAATGCCTCCAGCAGAACAGAGGCTCTCCTCTACGGTGTCCAGTTGCCGTGATGGAGTTTAAAATGTAGACACATTTCACTTTAAAAAGAAGTTGGGGTGGGGCTGGTTGGGGTTTCGTACAGACGCGCGGACATCCTCGGTACTCAGCAGCCAGACTGCTGTGGCCAAAGGGAGGAGTGGCGCCTGCCGTGGACGGTCCTGGACCCTGCCCCGAGCAGCCAGGAGAACACAGGACTCTACCAGATAAGACGGAGAACACCTAACTAGAAGGCATGTGAGGTAAAGGCTTCAGCCTGCATGAGGAGTATTTAGCTGGCGCAACAATGAATAAGAAACCCGATGGGGCGCCCTGGGTGGCTCAGTGGGTTAAGCCTCTGCCTTTCGCTCAGGTCATGATCCCAGGGTCCTGGGATCGAGCCCCTCATCGGGCTCTCTGCTTGGCAGGGAGCCTGCTTCCTCCTCTCTCTCTCTCTATGCCTGCCTCTCCCTACTTGTGATCTCTATCTGTCAAATAAATAAAATCTTAAAAAAAAAAAAAAAGAAAGAAACCCGAAAACTCTTCCAGGAAAAAAGGAAGCCATTGCAATTTCTTTCATTGAGGAAAAGGGTAGTTTACAAAGGAGGACAATCGTGTGCTCATTTGGGAAGCCTGGGGACCCTCAAAATAGAATATAGGGCATGTTAATGAAAACCTTAGCCGATGGGAATTTAACAATCACTCGTGTTTGTGGGGGACTGAGCGAATAGTGACTGAGCTTGCGTGGATACCAGAGCCTATTTTTATGTTTTTACTCCACCTTGGTACTCTCTTTGCTGCTGTCATTTCTTTTTCTTTATGTGCCTTTCTTTTAAGTTAGGATCTTATCTGAATGCGCTGTGATCCCATGTTCATTAGGTTTGCTCTCCCTAAATGAGGGGAGGTGACCGGAGCCTTGCTCAAATCTGTCTTAAGGATGCCGTCGTCCTCCCCAAGTGCTCCAGCCCTCTGATGTGTCACTTGGGTAACTGGTTTCCACCAGGGGTCAGCACCGCTATGTAAGCACCCCTAGATATAAGAAGTAGCAAAAAGGTGGCCATCATTACAATCGTATAAATAACTTCTAAAAACTGATTGCAATGTACATGAATGTGTCCCTAAATACTGGCTACGTCAGAATTACCTGGAAGCTTTAGAACACATAGACTCCGGACTTCTGGAAATTCTGGGTCAAAAGTTGGGAGAGAGCCTAGAGGTTTGAGCTCCAAGTCCAACAGTCGTGTCCCGTGTGTTTTCAGCGCCTGGCACACAGCTTGTGCCAATCTATAGGGCCGGGGACACATGACCGACTCTCACATAGTTGAAATGTCAGCCCCTGACGAGGGATTAGGCTTCAGGCATGGCTCTGGAGGACACATGGATGAAGTAAGTGCCTGGGAAGGACATTTGGTCTCAACAGGAAAGAACTTTTTAACAAGCAAAACAATGGAACAATTGATCTCAGGGAGCCAGCTTAACGGAAAATGGGCCAGACCTGGAGTTAGAAGACACCAGATTGGACCAAAGGTTTATACAGGGTCAATAAACAGGCCAGGGGCGGTCTGTCTGCCTTTCTTCAAGGGTATAGACCTCTGATCTCTCACAGCATTTTTCCAACTGAACCTAACTCAGCCAGTGGTCCTCACCATGGAGGAATCCATCCCTCCTCCCAGGGACCTTGGCAGTTTGGAGATCTTGTTGCTCGTCATAGCGAGGGCAGAGAGAAATTGTTATTGTGCATAGAGGCCGGGGTAGGGGTTGGGGGGAGGGCTACCAAACACTCTGCGTTACACAAGACAACCCTTCACAGCACAGAGCAATCCTGCTCAAAATGTCACCCAGGCTGAGCCTGAGAAACCCTTGTCTTCTGCAGAATAGGAGTTGCAGGGTGAATTCTCAGGACACTTTTTTTTTGGTAAGTAAACTCTACCCACAATGTGGGGCTCAAACTCATGACCTTGAGATCAAGACTCACGTGCTCTACCGCCTGAGCCAGCCAGGGGCCACAGGGTCAATTCTAATTTCCATCCTACACACACCATCTATGAGCTGGGTGATCACTGCCTCCTTGACCTCAGTGTCCTCACCTATAAAATGCGGTGCATTAGTGTTTCCAGACTGTCCTATAGATAGAGCCAACATGACACCCTCTGGCTCCATCGGGTTCTTCCTGAGAGCAGATCCAGAGACAAGGATTTGAGAAAGGATTTGGGGGATGCAGCGAGGGGGAGGAGAAGAATCATCATCCAGGGAAAGTGGGCAGCCAACAAGGGGTGTTCTGCCCAGCCAGCTGCTGCCGGGACAAGACAACTTGCACCCGTAGGGCAAGACTGGGAGATGAGGCAAAATACACAGCTCAGAATTATCCCGTTCCAGGTTCAAAGGGCTTCCAGAGGATTTCAGCACCACAGCACGGAGGCAGAAACCAGCAGCTGGAGGATGGAGATGCGTCCGAGAGAGGTGAGTGATGCCCAACAGCTTCAAGATCCTGGGGAGAAAGTTCTGAGTGGTCTAACTTGATCATGAGCTCGCCCTCTAGGTAGGGCTGGAGCATGTGAGAAATATCCCACCGAATCATGAGGAGTAGGGTTGGGAACTGAAGGAGGAGTGCCGACCCCACAACAAGCAAGCGTACTGGATGGCTTTCTTCCCCATCCTGGCCGCCCCATGTGTACATTCTTATTTCCATCAACACAATTTCAAAATGGACGCCATCTTCTCGAGGATGGAGGGTGGCCTAAGTCTTACTGGCTCTCGCCTCTGGAGGGAATGGAGCTACGGCTCTCGAACTCAGAAGCACCAGATGAGGTTCACGCCTCTCCCTCGGTGGGCATGTGCTCCCAGATGACCGCAGACAAGAACCCAATTCATCACTGCTCACTGTGCACTGCGGCTCCCCCGGACTGGGAAGGGGAGGCTCCCTGCTTTTCACATGACCGTCACCAAAATTCTACAAAGGAAAGATTGCTGGTCAGGCGCATAGAAAATGTGTCCACCGTACTTACTTACAGGGGAGACTGTGTGAGGACTCCCTTCCAGACGGCTGGGGATTCACTGCAGAACTGGATGCTTTCTAAACACCTTGGTAACCAACACTCAGGGATGCGTGGGATTTCCACTGTGTTTGATCAGAGTGAAACCTAATTCCTTAATTTATGGTCCCTCAACTTTCTGCTAACACAGCGGCTCCGAGTTCATAATCCTCTCTGTCGAATGATTTTGGGCTGCTTCAACACCCCTCATTCGTTAGACAGCGGGGGCCACCCCTGAGATGCCAGGGGAGAGTGTCCACTAGGCTGCCAGGGGGGATGGAAGGACTTCGAGCCCCCAGCAGCGCAGGCGCACGCACACGGACAGCCTGCCCACATGGTGGGGTAGAATGCAACTCTTCTTGTCGGGGTGTGGCTGGGCTGTGAACACGATGGCTTCCCCTCATGCTAAAGAAAGACCACCATCAGAAATGTTAGAGTCGGTGTTCAGAAACCATTCAAGCACCACTTAAGTTTTTCCAGCCTTGTGGACATAGAGGAATTTCCTTCCTTTTCCCTTTAAATGCCTTCTACATAATGATAAATGTTACCAGGGAGGGAGGAGAACACGAGTGAAAGAATCCAACCCCTTTGGAAAGAACAAGTGCAGTTGTAGTCATTTCATCTTAAAAATAGCACAGGGCTGCTCCCCACACCAGCCACATGGAAAGACGCAGAGGTCCATAAATCATCTGCCTTATAGAGCAGCCCTGATGATGCCTGGGAACAGCCTTCAGGGCCTTACCTGCATTTTGGAGAGCAGGTGAACTTAGTGGTTTGTTGCTATTTTTAATTTTTTCCCAAGACAGTTCTCAAAACGGATTTCACCCTCAAAGAAAACTTCTTGTTATTTTAGAAGCATCTTTCCCTGCAGCCATGTGTAAGTCACCGATGGTAATGGCCAGGGGTCATGTCGTCAACGCGGCCAAGAACGCCTTGGAGCTGAGTAATAAGCCTGTGATATTAACTACAGGGAGGAATGTCACACTTGGGAAACGGGCTTAGATAACGGATTCTGACACTGGGACGTCTAGGAATTTGGGGTTAGTTGGCAAATAACATTCCTCTTTATTTAAAATTTAATAAATAACGGCTTAGGCAACTGAATGAATCTATCTGTATAGAAAACCTGTCTCACAGTGACTGAACTTGGAGAATGAGGGAGAGAAGCAGTCCCTCGGTTCCAGGATTGCAGTCAGGCCCACCAGGCACCAATGACCATGACGGAGAGGAGCCTGACAGCTGCCCTCCCCCAAAGGCCGGCGCCTGCAACGCCAGCTGTCCCTTCCACATGGCCATCAGCTGCTTGGAAATGGCACTTTTTAGAGGGACTTAGTGGTAACGAATCATGCTCCGATTTTAGCAACAGCAGTTGACTGGCATTCAGGAAGGTAATAATGTTTCCCCAACAGATTTCTATTAGGAAAGAATGTTTACCTGGTGGCCCTATTCTGGGATGCGGCACAAAGGAGGAATTCCTTTCATTCTTTCCCCCCATTCCAGAGCGGGCTCATCTGAGAAATGCGTGTTTTCATCTGCAGCTGTGGTGTCTTGGATGGGGGGAAACATGCGGAAGTATCTCAGTCTCAGTCCGGGTGGAAAACAGCAGAGAGGGCAGGGCAGCTCCATGGGAAAATCGCCCTCCTGGGCTCCAGTTGAGGGATCACAGGGAAGCCACATCTCCAGGCTCTGTTGCCTTGGTCTGTTGTGGGGTGAGAACACCTCTACCGTGCCCCAGGTTCTCTTAAGGGTCACGTGAGGCAGAGCACATGAAATGCTTTTGGACATTATAGGGACTGTGTCGATGTTATCATTAGTTCATTTGAGAGGAATTTGGACCCTAGGATATGTGTGCATCCATAAAGTTACAGAAGAAAATAAAAGTTCACTCCATCCATGTTTGCTGACAAAGCTGATACAGATGTTCCTTCCCACTCTGAACACATAAAGTACTGGGTAAAGTGTTTTCAAATATGCTTTAAAAATGCATGTGCAGCACAGGATACTTGCAAATGTCTTATCAGATAAAGGGCTAGTATCCAAAATCTATAAAGAACTTACCCAGCTCAACACCCAAGGAAGAAACAATCCAATCAAGAAATGAACAGAAAACATGGACAGACATTTCTGTAAAGAAGACATCCAGATGGCCAACAGACACATGAAAAAGTGCTCCACATCACTCGGGGTCAGGAAAATACAAATCAAAACCACAACAAGATACCACCTCACACCAGTCAGAATGGCTAAAATTAACAAGTCAGGAATGGAGAGAGGTTGGCGAGAGTGTAGAGAAAAGGGGAACCTCTTAAACTGAGAGTGGGAATGCCAGCTGGTGCAGCCACTCTGGAAGACGGTATGGAGATTCTTCAAAAAGTTGAAAATAGAGCTACACTATGACCCAGCAATTGTACTACTGGGTATTTACCCCAAAGATACAAATGTAGTGATCCAAAGGGGGTGCCTGCACCCCAGTGTTTTTAGCAGTAATGTCTACAATAGCCAAACTATGGAAAGATGTCCTAGATGTCCATTGACAGCGAATGGATAAAGAAGATGTGGTATGTGTGCACAATGGAATATGACTCAGCCATAAAAGAAATGAACTCTTGCCATTTGCAACGAAAAGGATGGAACTAGAGGGTATAAGGCTAAGCGAAATAAGTCAATCAGAGAGACAATTATTATATAATCTCACTCATATCTGGAATTTAAGAAACAAAACAGAGGGTCATAGGGGAAAAGAGGAAAAAATAAAACAAGACAAAATCATAGAGGGAGACAAACCATAGGAGACTCTAAAGCACAGGAAATAAACTGAGGGTTGCTGGAGGAGGGAGGTGGGGGAATAGGATAAGAAGGGTGGGGTGATGGACATTAAGGAGGGTATGTGACGTAATGAGCACTGGATATTATATAAGACTGATGAATCACTGACCTCTACCTCTGAAACTAGTAATACATTATATGTTAATTGAGTTTATATTAAAAACGAAATTTAAAAAAGAAATTGACATTAAAAAAATGCTTGTCCAGCCTTGAAAGGAGGAAAGGCCCTAGCTACCATAAAAGAAGAGAGAATTAGAGCCACATTAGTGAGTGAATGAGTTCATGTCACCACGAGCCTGGAGTGTATTAGATTTGGGTTGGGGCTCTGGAATCCAAAGTCTTTGGGATTTTGGTGTACTTGGGGGACAAAAGATATGTCCTTGGGTTGACAGGACATGAGATCTGGGCCAAAGTAAATTCAGGTTTGGGAAGTCTGAAATTTATATAAACCTGCAGGGAGTATCCTCTTTAAAGAAAAAAATATATAAGTGCAGAATTGGATACAAAAGTCATATTTATTTAAGATGAGAAATAATCAAAAATAAAATTTTGAAAGATACAGAATTATATTTTAAAAATAATGTTGATAACATATTATCAAATAATTATTATAGCTGTATCACATGATTATTATAACAATTATTATATAATAGTATTTTAAATGTTATATCAATTAACTTTCTGAAATGCTTTAAAAATATTATTTCCTAAAATACTGGCCCCCTACTTTTTGATTACTTTATATGAAAACAACATATTATCCTATTTCTGTAGGAAAGATAAACCATAAATGAAGTTTTTTTCTATTGTCACAGTTAATTTAAATTTATTATAACTAGTGATACTTTGATAAAGTGTCTTTATCTTTACAACCCATAATTTGTAATATGTATAGAAATGCAACTGATTTCTGTGCATTGATTTTATATCCTGCCACTTTACTGAATTCCTTTATGAGTTCTAGCAGTTTGGGGGTGGAGTCTTTTGGGTTGTCCACATAAAGTATCAGATCATATGTGAAGAGTGAGACTTTGACTTCTTCTTTGCCAATTCGGATGACTTTTATTTATTTTGTTGTTTGATGGCTGAGGCTAGGACTTCTCGTACTATGTTGAACAGGAGTGGTGATAATGGACATCCCTACAGTGTTCTTGACCTTAGGGGGAAAAGCTCTCAGTTTTTCACATTGAGAAGGATATTCACTGTGGGTTTTTCATAGGTGGCTTTTATGATTTTGAGGTATGTACCCTCTATTCCTTACACTGTGAAGCGTTTTAATCAAGAAAGGATGCTATACTTTGTAAAATGCTTTTTCTGCAACTATGAGAGTACCATATGGTTCTTGTCCTTTCTTTTATTAATGCAGTGTGTCACATTGATTGATTTGTGGACATTGAACTAACCTTGCAGCCCAGGAATAAATCCCACTTGGTCATGATGAATAATCCTTTTAATTATTGTATGGTTGGATCCTATTGGCTAGTATGTTGGAGAGAACTCTTGCATTCATGTTCATCAGGGATATTGGCATATAATTCACCTTTTGATGGGGTCTTTGTCTGGTTTTGGAATCAAGATAATGCTGGGCTCATAAAATGAGTTTGGAAGTTTTCCTTCCATTTTTATTTTTGGAACAGTTTCAGAAGAATAGGTATTAATTCTTCAAATGTTTGGTAGAATTCTGCTGGGAGGTCATCTGGCCCTTGGTTCTTGTTTGTTGGGAGATTTTTGATTACTGTTTAAATTTCCTTGCTGGTTATGTGTCTGTTCAGGTTTTCTGTTTCTTCCTGGTTCAGTTTTGGTAGGCTGTCGTCTTTAGGAATGCATCCATTTCTTCCAGATTGTCTAATTTGTTGGCATTTAGTTGCTTATAATATGTTCTTATAATCGTTTGTATTTCTTTGGTGTTGGTTGTGATCTCTCCTCTTTCGTTCATGATTTTATTTATTTGGGTCCTTTCTCTTTTCTTTTTGGTAAGTCTGGCCAAGGGTTTATCAATCTTGCTAGTTCTTTCAAAGAACCAACTCCTAGTTTCATTGATCTACTGTTCTTTTGGTTTCTATTTTATTGATTTCTGCTCTAATCTTTATTATTTCCCTTCTCTTCCCTAAACCCTACTGGGTTTAGGCTTTATTTGTTGTTCTTTCTCCAACGCCTTTAGGTGTAGGGTTAGGTTGTGTATTTGAGAACTTTCTTGTTTCTTGAGAAAGTTTTGTATTGCTGTATACTTCCCTCTTAGGACTGCGTTTGCTGCATCCCAAAGATTTTGAACAGTTGTGTTTCATTTTCATATGTTTCCATGAATTATATAAATTCTTCAATTTCCTGGTTGACCCATTCATTCTTTAGTAGGATGTTCTTTAGCCTCCATGTATTTGAGTTTTTTTCAACTTTCCTCTTGGGGCCTTTGGTACCAGTAGAGACATGATTTGTGACCTAGGATGTGATCTATTCTGGAGAATGTTCTATGTGCATTACAGAAGAATGAGTATTTTTTGCTTTGGGATGGAATGTTCGGAAAATATCTGTGAAGTCCATCTGGTCCAAGTGTGGCATTTAAAGCCTTTATTTCCTTGTTGATCTTTTGCTTAGATGATCTGTCCATTTCAGTGAAGGAGATGTTAAAGTCCCCTACTATTATTATATTATTATCGATGTGTTTCTTTGATTTTGTTATTAATTGGCTTATATAATTGGCTGGTCCCTTGTTAGGGGCATAGATGTTTACTATCATTAGATCTTGTTGATTAGACCCTTTAAGTATGATATAGTGTCCTTCCTCATCTCTTATTGCAGTCCTTGGTTTAGAATCTAATTTGTCTGATATAAGGATTGCCACCCAGCTTTCTTTTGATGGCCATTAGCATGATGAATGGTTTTCCACACCCTAACTTTAAATCTGGAGGCGTCTTTGGGTCTAAAATGAGTCTCTTGCAGACAGTGTATCAATGGGTCTTGCTTTTTTTTTTATCCAATCTTATACCCTGTGTCTTTTGATTGGGGCATTTAGCCCTTTTACATTTAGCCCATTTACATTCAGGGTAACTATTGAAAGATATGAATTCAGTGCTATTATATTGCCTGTAAGGTGACTGTTACTGTATATTGTCTCTGTTCCTTTCTGGTCTGTGTTATTTTTAGACTCTATCTTTACTTAAAGGACCCCTTTCCATATTTCTTGTAGGGCTGGTTTGGTGATTGCAAGTTATTTTAGTTTCTGTTTGTCCTGGAAGCCTTTTATTTCTCCTTCTGTTTTCAATGACAGCCTAGCTGGATAAAGTATTCTTGGCTGCATATTTTTCTCATTTAGTACCTTGAATATATCATTTCAGTCCTTTCTGGCCTGCCAGGTCTCTGTGGATAGGCCTGCTCCCAATCTGTTTCTACCATTGTAGGTTACATACCTCTTGTCCTGAGCTGCTTTCAGGATTTTCTCTTTGTCTCTGAGATTTGTATGTTTTACTATTAAATGACAGGGTGTTGACCTATTTTTATTGATTTTGAGGAGGGTTCTCTGTACCTCCTGGATTTTGATGCCTGTTTCCTTCCCCAAATAAGGGAAGTTCTCTGCTATAATTTGCTCCAATATACGTTCTGCCCCTATCTCTCTTTTTTCTTTTTCTGGGATCCCAATTATTCTAATATTGTTTCACTTTATGGTATAATTAATCTCTCAAATTCTCCCCCTCATGATCCAGTAGTTGTTTATCTCTCTTTTTGTCAACTTGCCTATTCTCCATCATTTGGTCTTCTATATCACTAATTCTTTCTTCTGTCTCATTTATCTTGCAGTTAGAGCCTCCATTTTTTATTATACCTCATTAATAACCTTTTAATTTCAACTTGGTTAGATTTTACTTCTCCAGAAAAGTATTCTCTAGTGCCTTCTATGCTTTTTTTTTAAGCCCAGCTATTGTCTTTACAATCTTATTCTGAACTCTAGGGTTTTGTTTTTTTTTTAAGATTTTATTTATTTATTGGACAGACACAGATCTCAAGTAGGCAGAGAGGCAGGCAGAGAGAGAGGAGGAAGCAGGCTCCCTGCTGAGCAGAGAGCCCAATGCGGGGCTTGATCCCAGGACCCTGGGATCATGACCCAAGCCGAAGGCAGAGGATTTAACCCACTGAGCCACCCAGGCGCCCCTGAACTCTAGTTTTGACATCCTATTAATGTCCATATTGATTAGGTCCCTGGCAGTCAGTACTGCCTCTTGTTCTTTTTTTTTTTTTTTTTCAGGTGAATTTTTCTGTTTTGTCATTTTGTCCAGGGAGGAATAGATGAATGAGAGAACAAAATGCTGAAAAAGTAATAATGACCCCTGAGAAATATACATTAAACAGATCAGAAGAGAGCTGAAACCAGGGGGAAAGAAAAAGAAAAAAAAAAAGAATATGATCAGGCTGGTAAATAAAACAGATACACTAGACCTTGGGTATATTTTGGCCTGTTAGAAGGAGCTGCCTCCCAAAATTTTGAAGAAAGAAAAACATATATACAAAAATAAGGTTAAATACAATGAAGAGATGGAATATAACTTAAAAATGAAAATTTTAAAAGGTTTTAAAAAAGGAATTGATAAGATAAGATGTTGGTTAAAATAGAAAAGAAGAAAAATTCAAAGAAAAAATAAAATTTAAAAAATTAACTTTGAAAGACTAAACAATCATAGGGGAAAAGCCATGAATTCCATGTGCTGTATTCTCCTAGTGCAGGAGTTTTGCAGTTTTCATTAATCAGTAAACTTGGCCTGGACTGGATGTTCTTGCTGATCTTTGGGAGGAGGGGTCTGTTGCAGTGATTCTTAATTGTCTTTGCTCGAGGTGGAATTGTACCACCCTTGCCAGGGGCTAGACTAAGTAATCTGCTAGGGTTTGCTCTTGGTAGCTTTTGTTCCCTGAACACTTTCTGAACAGCTTTAGAGGATGGGAATGAAAATGGTGGTTTCCCAATTTCTGGCCCCAGAGGAGCTGAGAGCTCGGGGACTCCCCTCCTCTTTAAGCCCTCAGAGAAAAGCAGACAATCACTCCTGTCTCCCTGGTCTCCAGCCGCACTCTGTGCTCTCCTGGCCTGTGACCGATTGTCTCTGTCTCTGGCGTCTGGCCCCATTTGGAGTCTCCAAAACCAGCAGATTCCTGTGGTGTGCTCCCATGCTGCTCTTCCTGGTGGAGGAATGGGGGGGGGGAGGGTCTTCCCAGATCTGCTGCTTGAGGGGTCCCTGCTCAATGAGCAGTGGCCCAACTGTGCCTCAGTTCATGATTTATGGCAAACCCAAGCTGAGAGCCCACTCCTCAGCTCTGTGTCTGCAGCCTGCTTCCCCGCTCCAATATCTGGGAACTCTGCCACACTGTGGCACCCCTAGCCTTTCTGCAACCCCTGAGGGTCCTGAGAACACACTGTCCTGCCAGGGATTCCACCCTCTGCTTAGCCTCTGGAGCGATGTCCCTCCATGGAGCCAACTTCTAAAAGTTCTGTTTTTGTGCTCCGCTGCTCTTCTGCTTGCTGGGAGCCAGCAGACCAAGGCTCCCTCCCCCGGTGGTCTATCTTCCCATATATTGCCTCCTATTCACTTTTGTGCATGTCTACCTTCCAGAAAGTGGTTGCTTTTCTATTCATAGAATTGTTACTATTCTTTGCTTCTATCTCCTGTTGAGTTTGTAGGTATTCAGAATGGTTTGATAACAATCTAGCTGAATTCCTGGGACCAGATGAAATTTAGGTCTTCTACTCCTCTGCCATCTTGGAACCACCTTCCCCCAGAAGCCAGTCTCTTTTTAACTGGTGCCATGAAAGGAAAAAATGTGCGTGTGCTTGTATGTACCTGCGTGTCAGTGTGTGTGCATTTCAAGAGACTGCTCGTGCCGCTTGATGTGTACAGCTGCTGTCATTTTTCAAAATCTATTCATAAACATCTCAGTTAATGCTAAGAACAATTTTGTGGGATCTACAGAAAAGGCATCAGCATTGATACTAGGGGAAATAAGAGGAGGAAATTTTCAGTTAGTCATCTCTGTGAGGGCAGCAGGATGCTTACAGGACAGTAATCGTTGTTAGAGTAAAAAGGAAAATAACTAGTCAAATAAAAACAAATTCCAAACATGAAGGAAATAACTAATAAGCTGGAGTTCACTAAAATTAAAAATTCTATCCTGCAAAAGACAAATATATGTCAAGAAATATGACAGATGATAGACTGAAGTAAATATTTGGAAGAGACATATCTGATAAGGGACTGTTATCCAAAATATTCAAAAAACTCTTAACACTCAAAACAACAAAAAACCCAACTTGATTAAAAATGAGCCAAAGAGCTTAAACAGTCACCTCACCAAAGAAGATATATAGATGGCAAATAAACATACAACAAGATGCTCCACACCTGATGTCATCAGGGAAATGATCACTAGAACCACTATACATGAGATATCACCACACATCAATGAGAACGGCCAAAATCCACATGCTGATTAGAATGTGGAACAAAAGGAACCCTGGAAATGCAAAATGGTCCAGCCACTTTGGAAGACAGTGTGGTGTTTCTTACAAAGCATATTTTTACCATGCTATCCATCTGTTAGTTCTCCTTTGTATTTACGCAAAGGTGTTGAACACGTGTCCACACAAAACCTGCAGATACATAGAAATTTTACTCATAAACTCATTATTGCCTAAACCTGGAAGCAACCTAGATGTCTTTCCATAGATGAATGGACAAATATCCAGACAATGGTATACTATTCAGCAGTAAAGAGAAATGAACTGTCAACAAAGCCATAAAGCCATGGAGGAACATTAAATGTTTATTACTAAGTAAAGGAAGCCAGTCTGAAAGGCTACTTATCATATGATTCCCACTACATGAATTCTAGAAAAGGCAAAACTATAGAGACAGTTAAAAAAAAAAAAACAAAAAAACACTGGTTGCTAGGGATTGGAGGACAAGGCTGAGGGAAGAGGATTTTTAGGACAATGGGACTATTCTGTGTGATGCTACAACAGTGGGTACATGCCACGATATATTTGTTAGAACTCATAGGATGTGCAACACCAAGCATGTAAACTGTGGGCTTTGGGCGGTAGTGATGGGTGGATGTGGACTCATCCATCGTAGCAGACATAACCCTCTGTGTGACAGTAGGGGACTCAATGCACCTGTGGGGACAGGAGTATATCGGAACTCCATGTACTTGCCACTCAATTTTGCCGTGAACCTAAAAGTACCCCCCAAATTACAAATTAATAAAAGTAAATGGCAGCAGAAATCCTCCAGATATAACACGAGTTAAGAGACTTTAATGATGATCACTAGGGTGGGTTCCATGTTAGTTTCGTGAGAAAACATTTAACGAGTCAGTCTTTTACAATCGCTTCTCACAACGTTAATAGAAAACCCTGAGTGGAAATCAGAATTCAGTCGTCAGGTCAGTGCAAGTTGAAACCCTGAATTGCAGGGTAGCTTAAGTGCTTTACACATGTGTCAAAGATTAGCTGATTTAGTTACCAGCTTGGTTGTCTGCCCAGCACAGCAATCACGATGGCATTATCGGTGGCACCAATACAGGATCATCTTGTCATTCCAGACATGTGAATCACTTCAGGTATTGGAACAACACAGCGACTTCTCCCAAAGGAGCGGATTGCAGCATGCCTTAACACATAGACAATGAGATCAGAAATACTCAGTTGCACATACGTGGAAAACAGCAATCTTACGTAGCAGTATCTCTTCGAAAATCCCAGGATAAACAGGAGAGAACATGCAAGGATTGGACCACTTGTACTTAAGAAAAGACGAAGGTGATGAAATGTACATTTCATGAACAACATCTGTGTCACCTGTCCCAGAATACGTTGGTTCCAGTCTGAAATGTATGCTGAGTTATCCCAACGGCTTAAAATCTTCAGCATCACAGATAGCCAGAAAATTAACTATGCCCCCAATACAGGATTTTTTAAAAATAATTTTCTTTCTTTTTATTTTAAATTTTTATTTATTTATTTATTTGACAGAGATCACAAGTAGGCAGGCAGAGAGAGAGGGGGGAAGCAGGCTCCCTGCTAAGCAGAGAGCCCGATGCGGGCCTCCATCCCAGGATCCTGGGATCATGACCTGAGCCGAAGACAGAGGCTTTAACCCACTGAGCCACCAGGTACCCCTCAATACAGGCTTTTTAAAAACTCTGTGGGCACAGGGAGAAGCATAGGATTACAGGTCATTTATAAATGCCTAAGCTCCATCAAAATTCTTATTTTATTTAGAAGATAGCTTTTTCTTACGGACATTTCTTACGTAGGGTCTCATTTTTTCCATTCTCTTGGTTTAATTATTTGATAGGTGAAAATTGAACTGGACTTTTTATTTTTTCAAATAGTTTTTGTCTCTGAAAAATCATTCCTGCCTCTATTTACCTCTCTACTTCAGCACAGCTCAGAAATCCCTGAACCAGGAAGTCTTCCAGAACCCCTTCCTGGTAAATATCTCACGTACATTCTCTTTGGTTATGGTCCAGTTCAACTGTCTGAGATTTGTGTCTTGCCCACTGGACTGTGAGGAATTTAAGGGTAGAGAGTCTGTACTTGGTCTGATCATTGGCATTGAGAAGATACTCATTACTTGTTTGATGAGTAAATGAATGTATGAGTGAACGCTGGGAAGAACTTTCTTATTTCTTCAACACATTTCAGATCACACAAGTGTAAACAGTCGAGGTAGATCACTTTCTTTAGAGGTAGCTCAGCTTTTCTCAAGCTTAAATAATATATCAATCCCTTTTTTTCACCGAGACTCCTTTGCTTAACTTGAAATATATGGAAAGTTACAGGGCTGATATCACAAACACCAAAAGTCCCACCACTTAGAATGGTAACTTAACCTTTTATCATATTTGTTCCTGCGTACTTTTCGAAGATAGACATACAAGAAAAGATCCCTCAGCAGATACGTTGTGTGGATCATGGACTTTCTGCCTCTTGGCTTCAAATTCACCCACTTTTGCCTGCTCTGTGAGAACGGATGTGGGTGCTTTATTTTATTTGTCCCCTGCCAGCTCCAAGCAGCACTCTCTTCTCTCTTGGCTCTCTGTTCTTTGAACTTTGGCTGTCTTGTCTGCAACAATGACACCTGTCTCTTCAACTCATGGAGACTGGCTGATGGGGTGTGGTGGGGGAGGAGTGCTGTTCCTCCCAGGTCCCTGTCCCTTCCCTACAGCCTAGAAGTCTGATGCAGGAAGTGAGCTGGGTTAATCATAGCGCTCATGTCTTTGGTTGCTGTCTCTCTGGAATTACTTTTTTTTATGTCCTGATGCTCAATATTTTGACAGCCACTCATTGTTTCGGGCAGAAGGGCAAATCCAGCTCCTTGTTGCTCCGTCTTGGCCAGCTGCAGAACAATGCCTTTTCCTAAGTTTTTCATTTAAGTGCCTATTTATTTTTCTCACTCTTTGCTTTTTTTTTCATAACTGCAACATTTAAGGCCACAAGGTTTCCTGTGAATATTTTTCCACATCCCCCCAAATTTTGACATTTGGTTCCCTTGTTGTTCATTTTCATGGTTTCTAATTTCTATTTTGTAATGTTTTTTAATCTAGTGTCTAAAAGGCTCCAAATCATTTTGTCATAAAATATGCACAAAATTATGGAGAATAGTATAATGAATCCCTATGTAGCATTCACCCAGGTTCAGCAGCCACTGAGTTTTCCCACTTTCGTCTTATGTTATTTCCATTTTTCTTTTTCTTTGTTATTTTCAAGAAAGTCCTAGGCAACATGTCCTTTCCCTCCCACATATTTCAGTCTCTAACATATAAGAACTTTATCTTCCTTAACCCCAATGGTATTATCACACTTAATAAAATTAGCAATAATTCTTCAGAATCATTTTATAATAAGACCACGATCAGATTCTTCCAATTGTGTCAAAAATATTTGTACAGATTGTTTATTCAAATGAGGACGGAATAAAGGTCCACTCATTTTACTTGGTTGTTGTGCTTTCTTAGTCTCTTTTAATCAAATGGAGTTCCCCCTCTTTGCCCTTTCTCCTGCCACAGCTTATTCAGTAAGTTAGATCAGTTGTCCCATGGAAGGTCCCACATTCTGATTTGTTTCTTTGCTGCCTTGTGATTTTACTTGACTTTCTTCTCCATCCCCTGTGTTTCCTCCTGCTCACCGAGGAGAATTGACTAGATCAGGTTTAACTTTTTTTTTTTTTTTTTTTGGCAAGAATATATGACAGTTGGTGTTGTGTTTTTCATATTGAATTACTCAGGAGGCACCTGGTTTCTATTTTTAGTGATGTTAAGATTGATCGGAGGGTTCGGGTGGTAACAGCCTGATCTCTCCATTATAGCTTTCCACCAATCATTGATCACGTGATAATATCCTTTGATGATTGTTGCATGACTCAGTTATTTCATTAAGGGTGACAAAGTGATGATGATTTTCTGATTTTATCATTTCTTACAATTATTAGCTGGAATTTCTGTAAGCAAGAACTTTCTCTCTTCGACTAGGGCTATGTGATTATCCTGAAAGGCAAGGTGAGTGCTTAATTCTTTCCTTTTAATTGCCAATTTTCAGATGAAGAAATTGGGGCTCTGGTGATGTCCAATGACCTAAGTCTCTCTCTCTGGCTCTCTCGTATATTCAACTCATTGAGTGAATTAAATGATTATATGCTTCTTATCCCCCTAATTGTGCCCCTTTGTGAGTTGAGGGCCCTACAGAACCAGAAGGCTTGCTTCGGTGGTGAAGCAGGCAATAGCATTTTACTCAGGGGACTAGAAGCCACCTTTTCCTATAAAGCCAAGTTGCTACTGGGGTCAGGCTGGCCAGATGCCATTTTTCAAGTGAGATTTGTTGGGTCCTTCCCACTGCGTTAGTCACTGAGTCTGAGTTTACCCACCCCGTGATGGGGATATCAGGTCACATAGCCTCCATGAGTCAGGTATGCATTCACTCAGAGCCCAAGAGTAATTAATAGCAGTTTTCAAAAGGGGTGTGCTTGGTGGTCACATCAGGGAAGTCACAAGTCCCACACCTTAGGTTGTGCATTGAAGTGGAGGCTGTGTCCCTTTGCCCATTGGACATAACCATTGGTCACAGTGACATACAGTTCATAGGAGTTGGGTGTGTGAGTCCCCAAGAGCACCGTCACTTCTCTATATCAGCTCTTCCTGACCAGAACCATCCCCTTTGGCTCTTATGGGATGGGAAATACAAGCATAGAACACAGAAATCCCTACCAGACATCCCGATGAAAAAGCAGCCATACCAGCAACATTAATTATACATTATTAGAAAAATATAAATTTAAGATACTTTTTGAAAGGGACATTTGCTGGTACCTATTTCCATTTGGGTCCAATAAAAAAAGAGAAACCATATAGTAATTTAACAAGGAAAGTTAAATGTAAGGAATTAATAACTATCACAGGGGACTGGAATAATACGGCACTGGCTACCAAGAAAAGAACTCTGAAGAATATAGAAATAGCAAACATAAGGAGCAGCCCCAACACTGAGACTGGGATAAGACTCCCTCCCATGCTCCTCACCCACACACCCACAGGGCTGAGGTCCAGATTTTTATGAGAAGACACAGCTGACTGTGGTTTACTGGACAGCGGAAGATTGTCCTAATGTTGTCCTACTGGTCGTATTCGTTGGAAATCTGCCCTCGAGGGTGCTGCAGAAAGCTGTTTGGAGGGAAGGACCGAGCCACAAAACTGCCCAAGTGTTCTAGGGGGAGCTTCTGTTGGGTGCCGCTGGTGCCAGACCTCCCAGTACATGCACTGCCTGCAGAGCACAGGAGAAGCTGCAGGTTGTATGGGAGCTGGGCCCCGGGGAAGTCCGCTGGACTGCCAGGCTACACTGAACGAGGGGGCAAAACCCTTTCCTCCTGCACTCTCTACTGACAAAGCTCAGTACTAGCCCAGCGGACAAAGGAAAATTTTATGGAGGACTCACGTACATTGTCACAGCAGTCAAGAAAGGCTGAATTTGGAACTAAGAGGCAGAAAGTCCAAGACTGGCACATTACATCTGTCCAAAGAGATCTGTACACATATCTCTATCTGGACCAAAACCTGGGAGCAAGTACGATAAAAAGGAAAGTTAAAGTCTTAAGAGATGCAACTATCAGTGTTCTGTTCTTTGTAAGACACTAGAATAATTAAATATAAGCCTGGAATGAAAACATATTAGCAAAGCAAGTATGTGATGAAAGACTTATATCCAGTTCTGTAAAATGTTCTATAAAATGCAACTCTCAAAACTCAGTAATAGGAAAACAATGAAGTAAAAAATGCACAAAAGACTTGAACACATTTTACCAAAGAAGATATATGGATAGCAAATAAGCACATGAGTTTTGCTCAAAATCATTCGTCACTGATTAAGCAGAAACTCAAACCAAGAAATACCACTAAGCACTTATTATAACGGCTAAAATTTAAGACTGACGGTACCAATTGTTGTTGAGTACTTGGGGGAGCTGGAATTCTCATACATTGCTGATGGGAATGTAAAATATACAATTACTTTAGAAAATAATTTCGTAATTTCTTAAAATGTTTAACATAGGCCTATCGTAAGATCCAGCCATTCACTTAGGTATTTGTGTAAGTGGAATGAAAGAATATGTCCATACAAAGATTTGTACATGAATGCTCATAGCAATTTTGTTCATATTGCCAAAAACTGAACATAACATGGATCTAGAAATAGGCAGATGGATAAACAAATGACGGTATATCTATACAACAGAGTATGGCTTAGCAATAAGGAGTGAGTGACTGATACATGTTACATCATGAATGATTCTCAAAATAATTGTGCCATTTATTTATATAAAACTCTTACAAAAACCAGACCAGTCTATAGTATCAGAGAGAAGATCAGCAGTTCTCTGCAGAATGGGGGCCAGGTGGCTGAGGAGGGCATGGCGGGGGTCAGAGAGCAGCAGAAGGGAACTTTGGAAGTGATGCGCATATGTTCATTATCGTGTTTGTGCATAAATAAGTCAAACTTAGAAAACTATACCCTTTAAGGTTATGTGGTTTATTCAACTGTACTTCAATACAGCTATTTAAAGAGGGATACAATGAGATACCATTTAACATTCATTAGATGGAAAAAATTTAAGAGATTTGATGGTACGTGATCATGGCGAAGAAATGTTGTGATGTGATCTGGAAGAAAACACTACTGTGTATTATTTATGGGATATGAATAGGAAAAGTCATTTGGGACGGTGATTCGTCTGAATCCTTCAAGGCTCAATAGGTCCAGGGTGCCTGGGTGGTTCAGTAGGTTAAGCTTCTGCCTTCGGCTCAGGTCAAGAGCTCAGGGTCTTGGGGTCGAGCCCCATGTCAGGCTCAATGCTGCACAGGGAGTCTGCTTCTCGCTCTCCCTCTGCTCATGCTCTTTCTCTTCTTTCAAGTAAATAAATAAAATCTTTTTTAAAATAAAAAATTCAGCAGTTGCATTAAAAACATGCTGGCAGGATGCATTCTGGGAAGATGGTGACCTAAATGCAGCCCTGACACCTCCTCTCCTAAGACTTCTTTCGAGCAAAATAGCCGCTGGTTGTTCAGACTTCCATGGTTTGCCTTGATATGCTGAAAGGGCGCTGGCATCTGCCAGGCAGCACAGGGCTGGGGACTGTGCCAGATTTCCCCCCCCCCCACTGGTCTGCAAGACAGTCTGAGGGCCCACAGGGGAGAGTGTGAGATGGTCTGGAAAAAACGGGCTCATGGAAAGAGTATGGCTTGTGCAGATCCACAGACCCGTGAGGGGAAGACACGTGGCTTTTCTTAGGATCACCTGCTCATGATTCTGCGGCTAAGAACCTCCAGAGAAAGAGCAGAGTTGGGCTGAACCCTCCCAAATTCCAAAGCTGGGAAAGCATTGACCTTGCAGCTGAGGAGACTAGGAGAAAGGAGACATCTCCATGTGCACAGGGAACGGCCAACTTGCCGCCAGGGAAGAAGTTACTCCAGCTCCTGCACAGAGCTGTTGCTTATGGCCCTTTGGGGGCTAGGTGTGAGCCCCTTGGGATGGCGAGAGCCACAAAGGAGCAAAAGAGGACACTATGGCTGCAGCAGAGTGCACCAGCTTGCAGGGCCTCGTGCCGGAGAGCTATTTCTAGACGGGCCACATGGTAACTCCAGCGCAGGTGCGTAAAAAAGAACATTCGAAGAGACTTGAACATAACCTACGAATTCACTCTTAAACATTCAGTAGGGAATTGAAGGAGACAAAATAACAGCATATCAAGTTATGCACGACAAGGGCAGATGTTATGTCTAAATGGGTTTTATTCCAGGAATGTCAGGGTGGTTTGATGCTCAAAATTACATTACTAGGGAGGGGGTGGGGAGGAGAAGAGTTGTATGATCATCTCATGGATCTAGAAAAGCACATTTGATAACGAGTAACACTATTCATGATTAAACAAGCTGTTGGAAACTAGGAATAGAATGAAAACTTCTTCATCTCAAAGAAAACGTCTACAAAAATCTCCCAGCATCCATCATACTTCCCGCTGAAGTACTGAAGGCTTTCTTTCTACGACTGCGAATGAGACCGTGGACCAGCTGTCACCACTTCTCCCATTACTGAACAGGGAGTTCTAGCAAGAAAAAATTTTAAAAGCATGTAGTAGTGAAAGGAAGAAATAAAACTACCATTATTTTCAGATAGGATGGTGTATGTGGGCAAAAAAACAAAAGGATTTACAGGCAGAGTACTAGAATTAATAATGAATTTTGTAAGTTCAGTGGATAGCAGTTTATTAAATGAGAAACAGTTGGGCAAATTAAAGTCTCAATAACATATTGCTAGTAACCAACAGAATGGGTATAATGGGACAAAAATTATTATATGCAAGTACTACCAATGATGTGAAGAAACAGGGATTCTCACAAGCTGCTGTGGAAGCCTGAACTGGTACAAGAACTTTGAACAATTGCTTAGCAACATCTAATGAAGCTGAGCATATGTGTGCCCTTTGCACCAGAGCTCCTCTCCTAAGAGTGTACACTACAGACGTGCACAAATGCATGTACCCCTATCCACATGCTTGTAAGAGCGTGTTTCCCATGAGTGAAAGAGCCAAGTGGTGCAAACAACATGTTTGCCTATCAGTATTAGAATGGATAAATAAATTCGTGCAACAGAAAATTATACAACGTGAATAAATGACCTAGTTCTAAATGGATGAATGGAGTAATAAAATGTTGAACAGGCGAAGCCACCCACAGAAAGTATATAGTCTATGGGGCACCTGGTTGGCTCAGTCAGTAGAACATGCCATATTTTTATCTTGGGGTTGTAAGGTCAAGCCCCATGCTGGGTATAAAGATAACTTTTTTAAAAAGTGCATATTCTAGGACTCCATTTGTATAAAGTTCAAAATAAGTCAAAACAAATCTATAGTGATGGAAGTTCGAACAGTGACTCAAGTGGGAGTGGTGATTTCCGGAAGGGGTCATGAAGGAGGTACATGAGAAGCTGGCAACTTTCTGTGTCTCAATTTGGGTGATGGTTAGATGAGTATATTCTCAAAAATGTCTGAGTTGGACACTTAGGATCTGTGCCTGTCTGTGTGTTATCCTTCAATTAAAATGCTGTAAAATCCGTCAATAAAAATAGCCCCATTCTTTAAAAAAAAAAAAAAACAACAGGGAATGCATTAAAGGGGAGATTATTCATCGCTAAGACACACATTTGTAGCCCAAGAGATCAAGTGGAAGATAGTCTCAAAAACAGGTCTGAGACATGAAGGGAAGGATGAGAACCATGGAAGACACATCTAAAATACTGGGTTTTCCGGAGGAGACAAAGAGCAAAGAAAGGGGCAATAACAATAATACACCGAGACCCTTAATCAAGACAACGACCCCAGTTGTGAACTGAAAGGACTGTCCTACTCCAGGGAAGCCTGCAGACCTAGACGCAGGCAGGTCCTGGAAAAGCCCTGAACTCCAAGGATAAAGGAAACTTGAAGAACTTCCACTAAACTTCCACTAAAAAATAAACTTACAGAAGGAAAAGGTTGAGAATACGATTGAATATCTCCTCTGTCATCACTTGAGGCTAGGAAACCAATAGTATTTATGAACTGCAGCTAAAAAAAAGGTTTCAGCTCAAGAATCCATATCCAGCCAAAGTAACACTTAGCCAGGTGGCAACAGACACACAGATGGGACACACGCGGTTTCCACACTGTGACACTCATACTCCATGTGGCGAATAGACTGCAGAAAGCTAGCTACAATAAATGATAATTAGAAAATCGACTTCGGGGCGCCTGGGTGGCTCAGTGGGTTAAAGCCTCTGCCTTCGGCTCAGGTCATGATCTCAGGGTCCTGGGATCGAGCCCCACACCGGGCTCTCTGCTCAGCTGGGAGCCTGCTTCCCCCTCTCGCCCTGCCTGCCTCTCTGCCTCCTGGGGATCTCTGTCAAATACATAAATAAAATATTAAAAAAAAAAAAGAAAGTCGACTTCAAGATGGAAAGACATGAAGTGGAGAATACTTTTGAACTATGACTCTAGGGATGTATGGTTAACCATAAATGGTTGATGACAGATTGTTTAGGTTTCTAGAATTCTGTATAAATGCTAAATAAGGAATCTTGTATTAGAAAAGGCCTCAAGCAAAGAAAACCCTGTCAATAGGCTGAGAGTAAAATATCCAATTATCTTACTGAAATGATAGGAAAATTCTGCGACCCACAGGAAGCAAAACTCTCTGAAGAAGTTATCCGACAAGAAGAAATAGGAGAGATAACAGAAGGAGTGAAAAGAATGTCACAAAGTACCACCTGGAGATGCCCACAAGAGGGTACCGTGCTCTGCACCCAGGTCTTAGAGCACCTGACTCTCTTCCATGCAGAGCCCACCTTTCAGGCAAGGAGTATCCAGGGTGTGGGATGGGAGGTGGGGAGAAAGGGTCATGACAACCCACTTTCCTCTGGACTGTGCTGCACGTGTCCGGCCAGACCTGAGTGGACTCCTAGGATCCGGACGTGCTTCTTCTCAAGTCTGGGAATGAATGCACAAGGAAGAACCCAGGGGTGGGCGAGCGACTTCCGTGTGTGTGTGTGTGTGTGTGTGTGTGTTCGTGTGTGTGATGAAGCTTGGCTGTGTATGCTAGTGTGTCCACACCCGTAAGCATGATGTTCCCCTTCCTTGTGGGCATGGGGCCAGGTCGGGAAGGAAGGGCTGGACTGTGGGCAGCATCCTGCTCCAAGAGTCCCTTCCTCTGCACTGTCACTTTCCAGAGCACATCTCCAAGAAGTCTGAGAGTCCCGAATTTGAGCCTGGGCTTCTAGGGTATGATGATTTATTTGTCACAGCCGAAGGATATAACACTTTTTTTTTTTTATAACAGCTTGTTAGTTTGATTTATATCCTTTACCTATTTAGACAATATGTGCCATTAGACAATGGTACGTGGGTCTTTTTTGTATTCTTCCCGGGTCCTGGGGCAGGAATCATGTCAGGGCAGCATTCTACATGGCAGATGATGAGCTGTGATTGATTCAGAGAAGAAAGAAATCAGTTGGGCTGGTGTCACCTGTCAGGAAAAGCTTCGTGAGAACTCACTGCAAATCATGGTTGGTTAGGCTGAAAGGAGACAGCTGAGATAAAGCTAACTAAAAAGTCAAGTATCTTTTTTTTTAGGCTCTTAGATATAGATAGGAGAGATCCCAAATAGAAGAGAGGCCACGGAGGTTCAGCAGATCGTAGCAGAACGGGGCCGAGCCCACGGCTCCCGGCTGTCAGCTCCGTGTCTACGTGCCCATTAACTTCAGCTGGCCCTGGAGGAGCAGCAGCTTTGGAAAAACGAGAGTGTGGAGGTCGGAGGTCGGAGGGCCGGTTCAGGGAGTGACAGAGAGGAGACCGGAGCTCCCCAAACTCTTCTAACCAGAGGTGAACCAACCTGAGGGAGCCACCTTTGAAATCTCATCTTTCAAGGTAATGTAAATTGTATTTTTCTTTAATTAGGCTTTGAAATTAGACTGTGTGTACAACTCTAATGCTGTCCCTTAGCCAGTGGCTTTAGGCAAGTTATTGAAATTTTGAGCCTCAGTTTCCACATCTGTAAAATGGAAAGGGTAGTAATGCAGGTTCGTGTGAAGGGTAAATGCTATAACGTGTATCTGGCATGCCTTGTGCTTCATATGTGCCGGCTGATGAGCTCTCCGTGGCTCACGTGTGGGGCCAGAACTTCCCTAATGAGATGGCCACTCGTGGTGTGGCGGGTGGTCCCCTGGCTTCGCTTTGTACATCAGGATGGTATTACTTAGTCTTCAGAATGTATGCTGCAAATTACTTATTCCCTTGGCAAAATGATATGCCAGCCACCGCTGAGTTTTAAAGAACTGATGACACGTTAACTTAGAATGAGCACAGAGTAATGCTGAGGTCTGGTAAAGGTAGCACGCGGGAGCTCACAACCAGCTGAGATTCTTGGAAGAAGGGCAAGCTTTCCTTTCCAGAGTTCCAGTCTATTTTTATCAGCGAGGAGAGGTGATATGGCTTATTTTGTAATAATCCTGGTAATCCTATGATGATATGTATGTTCTAAATCTACTCATGAGTTGGCTGAGAGCGGGTAATCTGCTTTTCTGGATATTTAGGGAGCATATCTGAGTTGCTGGAAAAGCCATGGAATTGTTTGTATGTCGTGCAGAAGGGATTAGGAATAGGTATTTGACAGTGTTTTAAGAAAACCAGCAAACAACTTAAATATGAAATTTGTATGCATCTTAAAATGAAATTGGGAAAAGTATAGGCACATAGCTTTGGTGGTAGGGAATTTTAGAAGAAATGGAATGTTCAGTTCGTAGAGCTGTCACTGGGTGCTGTAAGAAATACAGTTGATCTCCCGGCATCCTCCTCTTCCTGTCGGATTTCTTTTGACCCCCCTCCACCCATTATTGCCCACCCCACCCCACGCCCCACACAACCACCAACACGATCTCCGTGTCTGTGAGCTCCTTTTTTTTGGTTTTTGTTTGTTTTCAGATTCCACATATAATTGAGACTATATAGTATTTATCCTTTTCTGTCGGACTTAGTTCACTAAGCATTCATGTTGTCGCAGACAGTAAGATTTCATTCTTTTTTATGGACTTAATAAGATGTTAGGACTTAAGTCTACTATTTTATTGTGTTTTGTAAATGTTTGCTCCCTCTGGGTTTTGTTCATGTTTCCCTTTTCCTGCATTCCTCTAGGGAATTACTTGAAAGGTATTTGGTAATCAATTTTGATTTTTTGATTCCTCCAAAGGTTACTTTGAATATATCATATATGTGTGTATACATATATATAACTTAAAATACATTATGGTATATATAATTTAAAAATATAAATATCTGATTCTGGGTGTTTGTAGTTCACTTCTAAAACTTTTTTGGGTTGATTCTGGTTGGTTTCATGCACTAGTCTTTTGAAAGTCTGCCTGGGACTTCACGAACATATTTAAATAGTAGTTAATAGCAGAATAGAGAAACCTTACCATTTAGGGGTCTCCTGGGTGACTCATTTCGTTAACTGTCTGTCTCTTGATTTTGGTCATGAGATCAAGTCCCATTTTAGGCTCTGCACACAGTGGGGAGTCTGCTGGAGATTCTATCCCTCTGTCCCTCCCCTCACTTGTTCTCTCTCAGATCAATCAATCAGTCTTAAGAAGAAAAAAAAAAAAACCTTGGGGTACCTGGGTGGCTCAGTGGGTTAAAGCCTCTGCCTTTGGCTCAGGTCATAATCTCAGGGTCCTGGGATTGAGCCCCACATAGGGCTGTCTACTCAGAAGGGAGCCTGCTTCCCCCTCTTTCTCTGCCTGTCTCTCTTCCTACTTGTGATCTCTGTCAAGTAAATAAATAAAATCTTAAAAAAAAAGAAAGAAGAAAAAACCTTACCATTTAGGTCCTTTTGCAAATCCCCTTTTAAAAATATACTTCTTTTAAATATTTCTTTTCCTTACATTGAAAATCACATCTTGCTTTCAACCATCAAAGGCTAGTCTGCTGTATTTCTCATATATTCATCTCTTCCATTGTTCTTTATTCATTCCTAATGTTCCAAGGTTCCTTCTGCTATCATTTCCTTTCTGTTTGAAGGATGCCCTTTGGCAAATTATTTTAGGGAAGATTCACTGGTGACAAATTATTTTGGTTTTCCTTTATCTGAGAATGTATTTCACCTGCATTTCTAAAAGATATTGTTGGGATGTCTGGGTGGTTTAGTCGGTTAAGCGTCTGCCTTCAGCTCAGGTCATGATCCTAGGGTTCTGGGATCAAGCCCTGCATCGGGCTCCCTGCTCAGCTGGGAATCTGCTTCTCCCTTTCCCTCTGCCCCTCCCTCTCTCAAATAAATAAATAAAATATTTTTCTTTCTAAAGTGTTGTTAAATGTAAAATTCTCTATTAAAAGCTCCTTTTTTTTTCTTTTTTTTTTTTAGTACTTAGGAAATGTGGCCATTCTCTTCAGGATTCTTGGTTTCTGATGAGAAATATACTGTTATTCTAAAATTTTTTCCTATATAGGAAATGTTTCATTTCTCTGAATTCTTTCAGTGTTTGTCTTTGTCTTTTGTCTTCAAAAATTTTATGATGATGTATCTTGGCAAGAATTTCTTTAGGAATTCCTCAGATTCCTGATCTACCTTCAAATTCACATGCTGTTTCCTTTGTCATTTCCATTCTGTTCTTGAGCCCATTCAATGAGCTTGCTAATTTTATTTTTCAGTTAAAAAATTTCAGTTGATTCTTTATATCTTCTATTTCTTTTCTGAGACTTCATTTTTTAAATTTGTTCCTACTTGCTTATAGGAACATTTCTGTGATGATTGTTTTAAAATCTTTGACAGATCTTGTCTTTTCTCACTGAGGTCAGGTGCTCCTGAATCTTGGTGTGGCGACTAATTTTGATTGTGTTCTGGACTTTTTAAGGTATCCTGAGAATCTAGTTATCTAACTCTTCTAACTTGGCAGGTAGCTACCCTTTAGCACATACATCCTGGTCCATTTTCAGTTTGTTTGTTTGTTTCTTACTTTTCTTTTTATGTTGAAATGTGAATTTAGTTTTCAAAGGTTTTGCACAGTTGTCTTAGTCTGCTTATTTGTGTGCTACTTAGAGGACAGTCTGAATCCCAGTTGGCATTTCACAGTAGAATTCACTTCTAAAACCTTTTGCTGTTTGATTCTGGCATATTTCATGCATAGGTTGCTTGAGCGTGTCCCAGTACTTCATATGCGTATGTAAGGAATTCTTTTCCCTTGCATCTTTCTCTAAGTAATCTTTTCCCCACTTGAAGCACCACCTCATTACTGCAAGGTGGCAGTGAAAGTCTGGGTGCCACCTACAGTCTCCATGAAAACCTTACCCACACACTGGTAGGAAGAGGAAGATGCATTACCTCATTACTAGAGGACAAGGAGGGAATTAAGGCTCAGCCCACGTGCCAGTGGGGGGGCTACAATATTTAGCGGAGAAAGGAAAGGGTATAGTTTGTGGTACTTGTGTAGAGTAGGACAGGTATAATCAAAAGGGTTCTGCCTTACTCAGCTTCTCCTTTCCTGGTCCTTCGGTTACAGGGAGAAGTCATTTTTGGGGGTTTTTATTTTGTCTGCTCCTTGTGTTTCTATGTGCTGGCATTCTCTAGTCCCCAGAGCAGGATAAGTAGGTGGAAAATAAGACAGAGAACTCACCTCCATACCCTTTTTTGAGTCCTAAAGTCCCTGGTTAATTTGTCTTTTTTTTCCCACCTTTTGGAGTCTTTTGCTATTTGTTTTATCTATTTCATCCTGAGTTTTTAGGTACAGTTAAAGGAAGAAGTAGGATGGCATGTGTTATTCCACCTTATCTGGAACCAGAAGACACAAATCCTAGGGTTTTTGACCTGAACAACCAGAAGATTAGAGTTGACCTCAGCTGAGATGAGAAAGGCTATGGACAGAACAAGTTTGTACATGAAGATCAGGACTTCAGTTTTGGTTATATTGAGTTTGAAACATCTACTACTCAAACAAGTGGAAAAATTGAGGAGGGCGATTAGATAACTAAGTCTAGAATTTACGGGAGAGTTTGAGTCAGTGATATAAACTTGATGTAATTAAACATATAGATCTTTCAAACCATGGTACTGAATGAGATCACTAAGGGAGTGGAAAGGAAACCAAGTACCTTAAGGGATGAGGGAAAAGAGCATGAATGAGCAGATGCAAATGAGAAGAGGGAGATTTTGAGGCAGGAGGAAAACCAGAAGTCTGTGGTATCATGGAAACCAATTGAAGAAAACTGTTTCAAAAAAAAGGGAGAGCTCACCTGGGTCAGATATTGTGAGTTGAAGAGGTTTTATAATTTGGATTTAAAGCATTAAATTTCACAGTGCAGAGGTTTCTCATGGCTTCCGTAAGAAAAGTTTAAGGGCAGTGGTGGGGGAAAACATGGTTGGTATGGATTTATGAGACAGTGGAATAGAGGAATGGGATAGTGAGTGAAGAATTCTTTTGAGGACTTTTTTTGCTAAGAGGAGAAACTAAATGGGGAAGTAGCTGGCGTGGAAGAAAGGTTAAAAGATGATTTCAGAGCTTTGATCTGTTGAGTTTTTGTTTTTATTTATTTATTTTTTTTAAGATTATTTGAAATGAAACAAGATGGGATCGGGAGGAGACAAACCATGAGAGACTCAATCTCACAAAACAAACTGAGGGTTGCTGGGGGTAGGGGGGTAGGGAGAGGGTGGTTGGGTTACGGACATTGGGGAGGGTATGTGCTATGGTGAGTGCTGTGGAGTGTAAACCTGGCGATTCACAGACCTCTACCCCTGGGGCTAATAATACATTACATGTTAATTAAAAAAATTAAAAAAAAAAGATTACTTGAGAATGAGCGAGAGCAGGAGGGAGAGGGGAAAAGAATCTGAAGCAGACTTCACTGAGCGCAGAGCCCAACATGGAGCTTGATCCCACCACTGAGAGATCATGAACTGAGCTGAAACCAAGAGTTGGATGTGCAAGCGACTGAACCCATGGGTAACCCATTTTATTGTTGTTGTTGTTTTGTTTTTAGATGAAGAAATAATAGCATATATGCTGTTGGGAATGATCCAGTAGAAAAAGGAAAAACAGTGATATAGTACAGAGAAGGGAGAATGTTAAAATGACCCCTTGAACAGATGGGAAGGAATGGGATTTAAGGGGCAGAGGCATTGGCTTCAGATAGCATCAGGGATCGTCCATCCATGGTCTGTGCAAATGGGAAGAGAGTCTGTGAAAAGTATCCTCACTTCTCAATGAAGTACAAAGCAAGGTCATTTGCTTGTGAGGATAGGGTAGGAATTAGAGGTGTGAGGAGAGAAGTAAAGGTGTAAAATAGTTAGCTAGGAGAGCTGGGAGTGAATGGATTATGGAAACGTACTAAGGCCCACCAGTTTTGTTGTTGCAAAAATAAGAGGACACAAATTAGAGTGACTATGTGTATGTAGGGTAATCTGCTTGGAGAAGAAATGAATCCATCCAGCTTTAGTCGCTCAGTAATCTGTCCCTTTGCCCCATTCACACCACCTTCATTGTCCTTTATTCTTGAAGACCTGCTCTTGAACTAACTACAGAAATAGAGCACTGCAACAAACTTAAGGTGGCAGTTGGAAGTGGCCACATGGAGTATTTTTAAATTGTGAGGCAAACACAGCGACATCTGTTGGACATGGTGCAAACTACTAGCTCAACGTAGTTCAGTTACATTACTTGATGGTTCTGTATTTCTGTTCATTCCTTTATTTGTGAAGCTGAGTTTTCTAGCTTTTGCTGAGATAAAACACTGCACAAAAATCAGTTGGAGTATCCGATCTGATTCCAAAGTTTGAAAAGTGCAGTGCCCAACAGCTACAAACAACCCTCTAGCAAGCAATTGTGGTTATCTAAGAATAAAATTTTAAAATTTTACATTTATGTCTTTTTAAACAACTTCTATGTTGTTAAGATATGAAAAATAATGAGGTTGTTTAGACCTAAGCTACTTAATATGAAGAATTATTAGCTTTTTATTTTGGTCTAGGGGTATAATCAGAGACACCAAAGGCACTGAGAAAGTTCAGGAACCTCTGATTTGAGGATGAATTCTTGTTGCTTCCTGTATTTCTTCCAAGCAATGGGTCAAGGCCCTTGAGGGATGTAGTTGTGCACAGTAGAACTAGGAAATTCTCACACCTACATCTAAATCTTGCACGGGATAGCTTAAGAAAAATCCTCCCTCCCTCATTACCGTGAAACTTGACTGGAAATCTCTCTACCCGGGTTTAATGGCACTGGGCTGCGCCATCAGCATCTGTTATAACTTGGGTATTTAGAGCCAAAAGAGGACTCTCGGCTCCCCCAGAGCCATGTGGGTCACCAGAAGACTTGGCTTGGATGTTAATTGTTTTGCCAACATCCACTGCAAATGGGTAACTCATGATAGATGGCTTAAGCCACATAACTGTGGCCTCAAAACTGCTTTTGTTTTCTCCAGCAAAAATACGGGAACAAATGGCTGTGTGTTGGGGAAATGAGCTGCCACTAAGCTGTTTATGTGTGTGTGTGTGTGGGAGCCTGTTACAGGGCTCTGCAAAGATCTTCTCTTCTTGATCTGTAACTGTGAGCTTCCCAAGTCAAGACGGGGCTTTCTTCATTTTTGATAAGTTCAGTGCCCAGGACAAGGCCTGGCACATGGCAGACACTGAATAATGTCTGATGTCAGAATGTGGCTGTTAGGGCGCCTGGGTGGCTCAGTGGGTTAAGCCTCTGCCTTCAGCTCAGGTCATGATCTCAGGGTCCTGGGATCCAGCCCCACATCGGGCTCTCTGCTCAGCAGGGAACCTGCTTCCTCCTCTCTCTCTCTCTGCCTGCCTCTCTGCCTACTTGTGATCTCTGTCAAACAAATAAATAAAACCTTTAAAAAAAAGTGGCTATGAATAAATATCTGTTATCTAATTTGCATAAGCAGATGTACCCAAAAAACTGAAGAAGCTTAAGCTGTAGGGCCCCCAAAGATTTATAAATATTTGAGGTATTTTAATTGTAATTAGTTCAAAATATTTTCTCTTTCTACTTTGCCTTGGCCTCTGTCATATTTGATTTCATGTTTGGTGAGATCAGAGAGACTGTAAACATTTTTGGGATCCATCTCAGGGGAAGTGGAGTTGGGGTGCATTTAGTTTGGGTTCAAGGAGCTAAATGTTTGTGATTGGCAGTCACTCTTGTCTATAGCTATGCTAGCCGTCCCCGTGTAGAAATGGGTGCCAGGAATCCTGCCCACTGTGAAGGACACAGCCCAGGTTGGGACATGAAGTCAGGGGCATGGTCTCGTGAAAGCCTCCCACAGTGCCTGCTGCAGGAGGAATGTCCGTTACAGACGAAAAATGGGACATGGAGAGAAGGAATAGGAAACTGGTCTAGAGAAAATCTTCCATCAGTTATGTAAAAATATGTAAAAAATAAGCTGCCGAGTCATTCTCCACAACGCCTAGTCAAAAAGGATGTTCTTGTCTGACAGGAATACACTCAAAAGAGCAGAGCACACAGGATACATTTAGCATACTTCCTTTCTTCACAGGGTTGCATGACACAGAGTTTACCACCGTTTGCTGCTGTGGTACGAACCAATACCAGTACCACACACAGCAAGGACATCTGTGTGTAACGAAACACGCCACACATCTTAGTCTGTCAGCTTGCAGCTTCCTGATCCGATGTATCCAGTGCTAATGAAGTCTGGTGGTTCCAGATGAAATGATGCGCATAATGGCCGCTGAGTCAACAAAAGTGCCTGCATTTTCTACATTGTCAGTAATAAATAAATTTTGATCAACCACTAGAAGATTGGTTTACCTTTGATCTCTGTATGAAAAACTATACAATTATTTTTCCAAGAGGTGATCAAAGAGTGTGCAGCCAAAAAAAAAAAAAAATGTTGGAAAAAAGTACATTAACCAGTTGACAAAAATATCATTTTTCTGGATTATGATGGTTTGGGTTTGATCAGCTTTACAAATTTTGAACTCTGTATTGATTTCTTACTCTGAAGATGCCCTTTCATATTTACTTTTATATTCAGAATCTTACAATATTTCTCTATTAACAAATAGACATTTGGTGTCTCATGATGTAAAAACTAGTCACAATGCAAGAACTAATCACTCAATCCCTCCCCTATCATTTATGGGAGGAAATTTTGCTGTTTCAGCCATAAGAGCTCTAACTATATAACATTTTTAAAAAGATTTTATTTATTTGACAGAGACAGACACAGCTAGAGAGGGAACACAGCTGGGGAGCGGGAGAGGGAGAAGCAGGTTTCCCACTGAGCTGACCCTGGGATCATGATCTGGAGCCAAACGCAGATGCTCAATGCCGGAGCCACCCAGGCGCCCTCCAACTGTATAACACTTAACTATTTAAGAGCTCTATAGCTCTAACAGCTTCTAATTTGCATTGCCACAGTGACAGCTGATCTTCCAAAGCAAACACATTTTATTTCAAACGCTGCACATTGTGTAACCTCTCTGAAGACTTTTTAAAGGACCAATCAGAGATCCATAGTTAATCATTTCAATCTGCCAATGGGGACGCTACTAGCAAAACACAGATCATGGGAAACTCTACAGAACAAAAAATCTGGTTTCTTCAATTTGAAAAATTGTAAGGAAAAAATCCCAATGGAATGAGAAGCCTATGAATTAAAAAAGACTTAAAAGACCAAGTGTAAAGTGTAACTTTCTTTATACCTCAATTCGAACAAACTTAGAAAGTGACTTTATGGAATAATTGGAAATCATCTGATTGAATAGTTGATATTAAGAAATCAATGTTACTATTTAAGATGTGAAATGATTTTTTTAAAAATAGTTATCTTGTGGGGATACAGAAAATATTTGTAGATAATATGACAAGATAGATGATCGTTTTTCATATCACCATTATATTCATGATAGAATAACTGCTTCTTTTATTATAAATGCTACTTGATCTTATTAAAACACATATTTACTATGCTTGGAATATTTGGGCATGCTTAATAAAACAAACAATTGCAAAATATTCCATTTTTTTAACCAAGCAAAGTACATAATTTTATACAATTTACATACAACTTTTATGTTAACAATAGAAATAATGAAATTATTTGTTTTTGATATTTAACAACAGAAAGACTTCACCTCCCAAGACATGCACTACAACCAATTTAATAGATTCTGTCATCAGAATGATGGTCCTGGCATCTTATATATGAGATCTGTCCATGGGATTTGACAATCAGATTGAATATGTTAATAGTCTTTATTATAAAAAATATTGAACATACACATACAAAAAGACAGGATAGTAGGATGGGCCTCTGTGTACCCCTCACGCAGCCCTCGAACTTCAATCTATAGCCAAACTTGTCTTATCTACTTCTCATCCACTTCTCCATTAGTATTTTTTTTAACTTTATTTATTTGACAGACAGAGATCACAAGTAGGCAGAGAGGCAGGCAGAGAGAGGGGGGAAACAGGCTCCTTGCTGAGCAGAGAGCCTGATGCGGGGCTCGATCCCAGGACCCTGGGATCATGACCCGAGCCAAAGGCAGAGGCTTAACCCACTGAGCCACCCAGGTGCCCCTCCATTAGCATTTTGACACAAATCAGTCACTTGCCCCCGGAGGTGAGCCTGTGGCGCCCCCGAGCCAGGGGCCCCGAAGCCCAGGGCAGGGAAGTACACCGGCAGGTGGCCATGGGCAGACAGGTCATGCAGGTACACTGGGAGGCAGTCTCCCTTTCCCTGGTAGTTCTGCAGGATGACTTTCTGCCCCTCAGAGGACGTTCCTGCACAGTGGCGGGTGCTCCAGACTGAGGTCCTGAAATGACCAGGTGACCCAGCAATGGCAGACGGTGATCAGGTGCAGGCCAATGAGCTGCCGCTCCGGTCCAAGAGGAGGACAAAATCATCACAGGAATATGGTCCCTCAAAACCAATACTTACACCTGTATTTTGTAACCTTTGACATTGCTGAACCCTCACTGCTGTTTAAAACTCTCTCCCTTTGGTTCCTATGCCCTCCCAATTTTCTGGTCACTCTCTCCCAATCTCATTTATAGGGTCCCTTTCAGTCATCATGTGGGATGGGAAGAGGGCTTCTCCGTCTCTGCTCCTCTCCTGTGAGATTACGAGGAGGCAGCTTAAACCAAAGTCATCTGCTCTTCTATCCTGTCCTCCAGAAAAATTGTGCAGATTTACTGCAGAAATCAAATACATCAGTTTAGAAAACAGTTCATGAGGAAACCATTTGACTTTATGTGATTTTATTTTTCACAGAATAACACAATAGCAAGCAGTTTTCCACTTCAGATGAATCTAGATGTGCTAATATCAATTTGGACGAACTGGACTGAAGGACTCCAAGAGGGACTCCAAAATCTTTTTGGGTGAAGTCCATATATTGAAAGAACTTGAAAGGTTTGCCACCAGAGGAATTCTGAAGTTTGTTTTCCTTAAAGTTCTTGGGGGAATAGTCCAGCGAATGGTTTGG
This sequence comes from Meles meles, assembly GCF_922984935.1. Classification (NCBI taxonomy): domain Eukaryota; kingdom Metazoa; phylum Chordata; class Mammalia; order Carnivora; family Mustelidae; genus Meles; species Meles meles. The sequence goes on from NC_060079.1 coordinate 77,421,049, forward strand.
GGCGTAATCTCCAGTGAGTCTGCTGGTATACAGGCATAAAAAAATGGCTGGTTTTGTCTTCTTTCAAAATGAAAGTTGATATCCTCTTGAGGAAGCTTTGATGGTAACTTAGGTTTGCTTGGGCAGTAATTTGGCCTTTCTGACTCATAATTACGGACTTTGTTCTTGCTTGTGCGTTTCTCTCTAGTCTGTGTATAACTGTAATCACAGTCCCAATGAATGTTGTTCTTTCTAAATAAATCAAATTTGGCCTTCTTTCCTTCTTTGCTTTCCATATGTCTGTGAGGTTTGCCTTGGTCTTTTGCAAGATGTAATTTGATATTTGATTCCGTTAAGGGAGTTAAAGAATGGTTGGTTTTGCACCTTGCAGTCCATGAAGACTTCTCTTCACTGAATGGAACAGAAGAGGATCTAGAGGGAACTTCTACAGCATTTAATGCACCGTGGCACAACCAGTCAGGAGATGGCATTTTAGAGGACGACCTATATTTCCTGCTTTTGTGGGATTCATAGGAAGGTATGATGACTAAGGAATGTTTTCTGCAGCCTCTTACACGTTGGGAACCCGAATCTTCCCTGTACAATGGTTTCAAATTAGTTTTCCTTTTTTTCATCTTGTACAGATTTTCCAAAGGAATGCCTTTCTGTAATTCAAATACAATGTTTCGTGATTCCTGACTTAAATAAGGGTTGGCTTCTAAAAACATACATTCTTTACTCTCATGTGCTTCAAGAGCTAAGCATTCCTCCAAGATGGCTGAACTCTCGATATTTGTCTGACTCTGGGTAAAATCTTCAGAAATCTGAGTTGAACAGGAATCAACTAAACTGGGAGTGCTTTCCTGAGTCTTCGGATCAAAAGATTTGGATGTATCTGTTTCTTGAAACCGTACATGACATTGTTTATCTTTTTCCAGAGTCATGTGAGATTTTAACTCTGAGAGAGCTGTAGTATCTTTCGGCACTGTGCCTTGTTGATTGGGGTCAGGGGCACACACAAAGGGTGGCTCCAGGAATGTTCTCAATTTTGAGTTTTCATGAGGACTTTGCTTCTTGAAAGAGATGTGCTGTTCTAACAATTCCTTATCAATGCAGAGACCACCATCACTTTCTCCCCTGTTACCTATATTTTCACATATTGCTACTGTGTTTAACTTAAGAGTATGTTTGGGAAGTGCAGTTGGTTTAGGGGATATATGTCTGACCGGAAGCCCCAGGAGAAAACGAAGGTATTTGTATTGTAAGTCAAGATCTATTTGATGAAGAGACTTTTCCTCAAAAAGTAACAAAATTCTGTTTTTTTGTTTTGGTACTCTGAAACCAGAATGAATACATTTAGATAAAGGTTTCCTTATATTCTGAGGCCTGGCCATGGCATAAGATTCTCTTACAATTCTGGGAAAGGCTTTCATTTGAATCTCCAGTGTTTTCACAGAAAAGTGTATGAGCAGTTTGTCTTCTTCTGCTGAGTAGTTCTGAAGAACATGAGGCAATGCCATCTGCTTATCAGAAGTCACTGAAGATGCTCTACTTTCTAGCTTACTAATACTCTTCAACTTTGTAATGATCTCTTTGCTGTCCCTTGAAACACTGACAGCCAGTGTCTTCATACCCTTGACAGGCAGTGAATCCTTGCTGTATTTCTGTTTTAAGTTAAGTTCTGTACTATCAATCCCTTCTAGAGACACAAAGCACATTTTTTTGTGTCTCGGATATAGCCTCCAATGGTTATCTTCTGAAACAGACTGTTTTAGATAAAAGTTAAACTTTTGGAAGGATTGTTTTGCCATCTCTGGCATCAGATTCAGTTTTATTTCAAATGATTTTGACTCAAAATGATTAATGAGCTTATTGTTTTCTTTGGGAGTAAAACGTTCTAAAATGGGCTTTGGCTTCACTTTGGGAGGTATCATTGTGGATGTTGTATCTGGGCTCCCTGCACATGGCGGTGACTTCCAATCATCGGGTTTTATCTTTTTCAGTATATCTTCACAAATTTTGTCATGGATATTTTTTATCTGGGATTCAAAGACACTCTTAATTGCTTCAAAAAGAGGAAGTAAACTTTCTGTACTTATACTATCTGCCCCTCCTTCTATTTTATTACTTTTAACTTGGGATGATATAGACCCAATTCCTGGAAAAGTTTTTTGTTGCTGGACCTTTTGTGTGGTTGCGTCCTGGATGGGTTTGCTCTGACTCCCCTGTTGAGGGGCTGAGCCACTCTCCATGGTTTTGAATGGCTGAATCCCATGTTGTGGTTCTTCCGGTCCTGGAGGGGAAATAATCATAATTAGGGTACTCTCCATGTGGGCATCCACATTGTCCTTTGGATGGTCACACATGAGTGGACCCTCTGTTGGTGTCAGAATGGGTTTTGATGCCTTTTCTTCATCTTCCATCATAAGTAAGTCAGGTTCTTTCATGACCCTTGAACTGTCATGCCCTGGAACAACACTTTCTTCTTTTGTTTGTGGAATGAAAATCTTTTTTTTTGTTTTGCTGCGGAGATTTGCTTCTGTTTTGACACTGGGGAGTTTTTGCTTTCGTTGCCCCTCCACCACAAAGGGCTGGGAATCCTGTGGAGCTGTGTTTGTAAACTGCTGGTCCCCTTCTTTCATGGTGCTTGAGCTGTTCCCCTGAGTGTTTGGTGATTTCTGCTGGAATTCAGAGAGAGAGAGTATCTTTTTTCTTCCTCGATTTGTTTCAGAGTCTACTATTTCTCTGGTCTGAGATGAACTCATGGCAGAAATAGAAAGATTTCTGATAAATATTCCTGAGGCATCTTCACTCTGCAAAACTATTTTCTTTGGTTTCTTTAAGTCATACTCTAATTTCTTTCTATTGCTTGGAGTGCCACGTCCCGTGTTGTTAAGAATCTGTGAAATTGGATGATTTGGGATTTTCAGGGTTAAATATTTGGGGCTCAATTCTCTTTTCAAATCTGCTACTGTCAATCTGCCTTTCCAGCCTTTAAATTGGAGAGAAAGAGGAATATAGGCATAAAATGAATCCAGAACATGTTTTTGAAACAATTTCTGTGGCTGAATATTTTGTTTTGCACCCGAGACTTCTAGCTCCTTTTTATGTTTTTGCTTGATTGGGCAGCTGATTGTTATATGAGTTATCACCTGAGTGTTAATTTGAGATTTCTGTGCCTTTAGAGATGGAATGTTCAGGTTTACAGTATTGCTTGTGTCCCTTTCCGTGTTCTCCTCCAGCTTGACCATGGCGTGTTTATGCATTTCTGTTTTGTCCACTGCCAGGCGGATAGCTATGTTTGTGTCTATTTTTAATTCCCCTTCTTCCACTTCTAATGTTTTTTGCTCCAGATTTATAGTAGTGCTTGTGTCCGTCTTATATTTTCCCTCCAGGTCTCCAGATTGAAGTGGAAAAGTCCAGTGGGAAGAAAGAGACTCGTGGAGTGATTCTAGAATACATTCCTCTTGTTCTGGAACTGGCAGTCCCTGCTCTCTTTCCCCTCCTGCAGTATCAAACACTGTAATATCCACGTGTATGCCTGGTATTATTTGTATTCTGGGGTACACTATAGTTTCCTTGCATACATCTGTTTCCAATGGTGTCTTCTGCCTTCCATTTTGAAGTGGGAACTTAAGAGAAAAGCTGGAGTCCAGCCAGGTCTTATGTCCACTCTCAGACTGGAGCACCACTTGCTTTTTCACAAAAATCTCTTGTTCCTCTATACCTGGGGAGGCGTCTGACTCTGTGATTCTCATCTTCTCAAGTGATCCCTTTGTCTGTGGGGCTGAGACTCTGAGAGAGAGCATTTTCCTCCCTTTATCATTATTGTGTACATCATTCTCTGGCTTATCCAATTTATATGAATCTGTAGATCCTGGAGATGCTTTTGATAAAGTTTTTTGTTGGTGGGCAACTTGCTCTGAAACAGAAAATCCTTTTGCACTTACAGGGGCACCAAATGTAATATATATTTCCTTGGACATTTTCCTTGGTGGTGAAACTAAAACCTTCGAACTCATTTTATGGTTTAAGTTATCCATTATTTCAGTTTGTTTCTTCACATTTCCAATTTTAGTGGGCTCCCTGGAGGGGTAGGAAAGAAATGTAGTGAAAGTTTCTGTTTTGTATTTTTCTGGATGAACCTCTTGCCCTGTAAAGAAATACCCCAGCCTTTTCCCACTTATGGTACCAAATCCTGTTAAATAAACATCCTCATGCTGTGAATTTAAAACTAACTGATTCAAATCTCCTTCGGATTTGACTTGTGGAGGATCATCCCTTCGCCGGACACTGATCAGGAAGTTTGAGGCCCACTGTTGCACGGCCTCTTCCTGGGGTATGGAGTGTTCTGCTTTTTTAACAATTTCACCATCACCAGCAACTACCTCTGTAATTCCTGTTTTCCGGATACCTGAGGATTCCTGGAGATTTTGCTGTGCAGGAGAGGATCCTGTAAATCCTGGCACATCTTTGTCTATTTTGCTCCCTGAGTCTAGAGAAAGGGGAGGTGCTGATGGAACAGAAAAAAAGGTCCTTGTCAAAATCACAGGTAGCTCATCTTTACCTTTGTACACATTTTCCTTTAGCTCGTTAATATTCAACACAAATTCCTTTGTGTTAAAGATATGTGAAATTGACGAGATCCTGGCCTCCTTGTGATGCATCCTGACCCTCATATCTACTGTTTTCACTTCATGCTTATTTTCTTTCTGAGACATTTGTTTGTTTTTTCTTTCACTCACAGCACAAACTGCCCCTGTATCTGCTCTCTTCTTTGTATCTGAAACTGCTGAAAGTATTTGTGGAATTAGAGAGGGTCTTCTAATTCTAAGCCTACCTTCATCTACTTGTATACCTTTACCCAATGTGAGTTTAGCTGGAGGTTTGGAAACACAAATTTTTCTTAACACTGTACAGGGTGGTTTACCTGGACATTCATGTTTCTTTTGTTCTTGCCCTCCAATGTTCAGATGCAGTTCTGTTCTGTGGAGCATAAGTGAAGGAGGTGATTTCCTGGACTTCAAACTTATATCTGTGATATGTGTCCCATTTCTCCTATCTGTTGTTTTTTCTCTGTCCTGCTGCTCTTCCCGAGGCACAAGTTGTTTCTCGTTTTGACTGTCTGTAATGACGTCACCATGGATTGCTTCTGTATGTACTACTTCCCTGGTATTTGAATCTCTCTCCACAACACACCTTGTAGGTCCCAGCAGTTCATCATCTACCTGAATTTCCTTATCCAGCTGCAGGTGAGGGAGAGATGATAATGAAGAAGAAGAGCCGGACACAACCACACCTGGTTCGTCTTTGCTTTCTTGCATCTTCTTTTCTTGATGTTTGGGAAACACGAGCTTTACTCTATCTGCTCCATCCTTTTCCTTTTTCTGAGGAATATGATGTTCTCCTTTTTGTGGACTGATCAAAATAGCACTGGTAATGGGCTCTGTATGTTCCATGTCCTTAGAATCTGATGATTCCTGGGAGCTGCCTGAGGAGAAAGAGCATGTCGTGAATGTTGGCATTCTCTTTTCCTCATCTCTGGTATTCGTGCTGAAGTGAGGGAGAGAAGACCTGCAAGTACAAGTCTTAGTCAGCTTCACCGCACCTGGCTCACGCTGACCTTCCTGAGCCATTCCCTCTTGCTTTTTGGTTTTCCATCGAAGGTCACTTAGACTGTATCTAAGTAAATTAGGTGATTCCTTCGCTTTTAAATATCTATCATTGGAATCCACTGTACTATTCATATCCGTGTTTTTCTCTCTATCCCTCACTTCTTTCTGTAATGCGTATTCTTTCCACTTTTTTACAGCATTTGAAAGTTCTCCATCAGTTGTCTCTGCATTTGCTGTTTTCACTGCATCTGGTGATTCCCTGGATGGTAGGTGCGGGAGAGGCAGTTTTGTAATTCTTATCATGTACCCCTCTCCTTCTCTTGAACCAAATTTAAGATACGGTAGAGTAAGTAAGGAAGTACAAATGTTCTCCAGATGTGTAGCTAGGTCCTTTTCATCTTTCTGCACCTTTCTCTCTTGCTTTTTAAATTTCCACTGCAATTTTTTGGTATCAAGTACAGGTGAAAGTGGTAATTCTTTTACCTTCATAGCCATAGGTGTTGGGACCATTTTCTTTTCAATATCTATTTTGAGTCTGTCCTTCTCTTTTAACCCACAAACATCAAATGACTTAGTATTTGGCTTTTTGCCTGAACTGAATGGATCTTGAATCTTTGGTGGTGGAAAATAGGATTGTGTTATTCTTAGTGTGTCTTCCTTTTCATTCATCCTTGTGTCCCATTTCAGATAAGATGGAGAAGGTAAGGAGGCATAGGTTTCCTTCAGAACCATTTCTGGTTCACTTTTGTCTTCTGGCACTTCTTTTCCTTGCTCTTTCATGTTCAAAGGTAGCCTCTTTCTACTGGGTAGATGTGGAAATGGGGATATCTCTGCCATCAAGGTAATTATTTGGGGGAATCTTCTACCTTTCCCACCTTTTATTTTTACTCTGTCCTTTACCTCTGTTTTTGGCACATGTTGATACGCTTTTATTACTATATTACATGATCTAGTGCCTTCACTGGAATCTGCATATCTGGTTTTTCCCGCACATGACGACTTGGGGCACAGCAGATGAGGAGGAGAGAATCCTGTAGTTGCAAGCAAGTCTTGGTCTACTTCGGTTCTTGTGTCCAAGCTGTGGTAAGATGGAGAAGGTGTGGAAGGAGGAGTTTTTGTCAGAGCCACATCGGGATCTCCCATTCTTTGCTGCTCCTCTTCGACTTTCCCCTTTATACACTGAGGCTCCTCTCTCTTGTTCGAAGCACTGTGCTCAGTGACACTGAATTCATGAGGACGTGGTGATGTCTCTGCCTTAATATCTGAGCCCTGAGGCTGCATGGAGTCATTCATGGCTTCTCTTTGTACACTGTCCCTTTCTGCCAGTTGTGGGCATTGTGCTCCCTTCTTCACGTGGCTATCAGGGGACTCTGTAGATGCTGTTTGCCCTGGGGGTGATGATTCTTGGAGCTCAAGATGTGGCGCATCATTTCTTATTATGTCTGGCTCATGTTCCCCGTCTTTTGTGTCCCACTTAAGATGAGTTGAGGAAATGAGAAAAGGATGAATTTTGCTCAGAAGCACAACGGTTTCCTTGTCATCTTCTTGTCCCACTTTCACTTGTTCTTTGATGTTCACTTGCAGTTTCTTTGTTTTGAGTATAAGGGAAAGGGGTGATTTCTTTGCCCTCAAAGCTATATACTTGGAATGCACTATGTCTTTCTCAAAAGTAGTCTCCTCAACCCCGTCTCTCTGTGTCATGTATTTTGTTCTTTTCGAATCGTTTGAAACGTTATTCAAAGGTAGTACAGTATATTTCAATTTCTCTGCATTTGATGATTCCCTTTGCCATGAGGGTGGAAGAAAGGGTCTTGTTACTCGTTTCTCTTCCCTGCCTTCTATATCTTTGTTTAAGTTAAAGTGAGGCGGAGAAGGTCTTGTCAGAACCTTATCTAGCTCACTACTTTCTTGTATGTATCTTGACTTTTCTTTCATGCTTGTCTGTACTTCTGTAATTTGGCGGTCACAACCCCCAGAGGTGTCGAGTACATGTGGAAGGGGTATTACCTTTGCCTTGGAAATTGTGCTGTGGTTTATATATTTTATATTTACTATTTTTCTTCTGTCTTCTCCTTCCTGTGGCTCATACTCTTGTTCTACTCTGACATCATTAGAAATATCATGTCCAGCTGACTCTGCATACACTCCTTTCCCTGCATCCGGTGACTTCTGTAGCTGGAGTTGTGAAACAGCAGATCTTGTTATCCCTTGCCTGTCTTCTTCTCCTTCTATTCCTGTGTTCAATTCATGGTGAGTTAGAGAAGATTCAGAAGCCCAGCTTGTGGGCAGAACTATTTCTTGTTCACAATTACCTCCTGCATCCACTTTCCCCTGCTCTTCGCTTTCTGGATCCTCTTTCACGGGCTCTTTAAGATTCAGCGGTATGTCCTGTACTAGTGCTTTCTTTCTTTCTACATCTTCACCTTTTGGGTGCATCATGTCTCTCCTGGCTGATTTCTCTGCCTTAGTCTCTTCTTTCTGTGGTGTATGTTCTTTTGCTTCTGGTACATCACTTGTGAGATCACCATCAGTGGACTTTTCATTAGTTTTTTTCACTGCATCTGATGATTTCTGCTGTGACGGTGCTGGAAAAGAGGATCTTGTTACTTCAGTTACATAGTCTGCTTTTTTAATTTTTGTATCCAATTGTAAATGAGAAGGAGCAGGTATGCAAGTGCTAGTATTGGTCACAAGGACATTTGGCTCACCTTTGATTTTTTGTATCTTCTCTTCTTGCTCTTTGATGTCCAGCTGGATTTCCTGTAAAATTGATTTCTTTTTCCTCCAAAGTATGACTTTAATCATTTTTACTCCCTCCTCTTCTTCCTGCATTATATCATGTTCCTTGGCTTCTTTTACACTGTCCAAGGTATCACCATAAATAGCCTGTTTGTGTGCTATTTTTCCTGTATCTGAGGACTCCTGGAGTTCTCTTTGTAGGAAAGAAGATCTTGCTTTTATTAGCAAGGCATCTTCTCCGTCTATTTTTGTGTCCACTTCTGAGTCAGGAGGAATAGAGATGGAAACACAAGATTTACTCCAAATCCCAACTTGTTTATCTTTATCTTTCTGCATCTCTTTCACTTTTTCTTTGCTGTCCAGCTGTAATTCCTGTGTAACTGAACACTGTTTTGCCTTCAAAACTGTTCTTTTGGGATGCCTGATTGCTTCCAAGGCCATTTCCCCTCTATCTTTCTGTGGCACATATTTTGCCTTTCTTATACTGCTTAAAATATCATCAGCTGGTTCCTCACATATTCCCATTGCATCTGATAATTTCTGGAGCGTCAGTGATGGAAGACAAAATCTTGCGATTCCTCGCATGAGCACCTGTTTTATTTCAGGATCCCATTCCACACGAGGTGAAGGCGGAATGGAAGCATGGCGTTTGCTCTGAACTATGTCTAGATCACTTTTATCTTTCTGCATCATTTCCTCTTGTTCTTTGTTGTTCCACTGTGATTCTTTTCCATGCAGTGTGTGTTTAAAAGATGTTTCCTTTCCTTTAAAAGCGACACATTTGACGCCCATTATGTCTTTCACATATACTACATTTTTTCCATCTTCCTTTTTTCCCTGTGGCAAATGTTCTGATTCTCTTACATTGCTTAAGCTACCTCTCTTAATGGACTCTGCAAATGAAGTTTTCCTGACATTTGGTGATACCTGGAGCTTTAGTGGTGAAAGGCAGCTCCTTGGTATTCCTGACTTCTCTTGCCCTACTTTTATTCTTGAATCCACATTAGTATGTGATAGAGACGGTAAGGAAGTACACAAGCTTGACAGTTTTAGAGCTGATTTACATTTATCTGTCTGCACCTTGGTCTCTTTTCCTGTAAAGAGTGAGCTAATTTTTTCTGTACTTGGAATGTAATCCACAGTGCTAACTACTTCTTCTGATGCCTTCTTTTCAGATGGTGTCTTACTCTGAAATACATCCCTCAAAGAGTGAGAAGCAGACTTTGGAGAAGTCTGATGTATACATTCCGGATGCTCTTCGTTTCCCTCCACATGCAAGCCAATCCCTTCTGTGTTTGCAGTGTGGTATGTTGGAGCCTTCAATGTTTTTTTTACACATGGCAACTTAATCTGAAGTACATCCATCAAGGAATGAGAAACTGATGTTTGGAGAACCTTGCATGTACTCTCTTTTTGATGTTCCTTTCTTCTTCTGTTACGCAAGTTAATATAAGGCTGATCTACTGGAGTATCTGCTTCATTCAATGCTTTGTCTACCACTGAACTCAAAAGTTTTGAACTCATTCCTTTTGCTGAGACTTCTTTCTTTAGCTTTTCATTACAGAGTTGATCCAATATGCAAGAAGAAACGGATTCCAGAATATTTTCTTTATTCTGGTTAGAACTATGGAATTGCTTCGCCCTCAGTTTTTCAGAAAAAGTCATTTTCCATCCATTTAATCTTAATGGACTATCCATTAACTTTGATTGCTCTTTTCTCCACGGATTTACATGTAAACTTATAGGAGTGCTTACGTCTTCTTTCTTTGTATTTACTGCCTGTGTTACCTGAAGAAGCTCTCTATTTGGGTGAGACACAGCATCCACAGTACTTTCAGGAATGCCATCTGGTTTCACGTCTCCTTTTTGCACTGCAGACATAGTTTGCCGGACCCACAGATTGGTGCAAAGATACTCCTGTCCTTTTGAACCTTGTGAGGTATCGGTTTCTTTTATGTCTTCTCTTCTCAATAGATGTGAAATAGTTCTTTTGTTAGTGGACGTATCTTCCTCAGCTACCGTTCCTGTGTTTTTCAAATGAGGAGGTTCCATAATGGAGAAGGCAAAAGATCCCCAAATTGTCATTGAAATACTTCCTTGTTTCCCGAATTCTTTCTCCTTGTGAGTCATCTGTTGAGAAGCATCCAACTCTTTAAGAAATATATTCTGTCTTTTTGAATTTACTGAAACATTGGTTTTCTTGGATACTCTTTCCCCCCCTGGAATTGAAACTGAATGTTTGACTACATCTGTATCTTTGTGCTTTGCTCTTTGTGCAACAAGGAATTCATATTCTGTATGTGTTCTGATTCTTGGGGTGTCTAACCCAGTGTAACTGATTTCCCTCTTCTGGGAAGCTAGACCAGGGTGGACTTCTCTGTTCAAAGCTATTCCTATTTCCACGTGGTCAAGCTCCTTCTTCACTTCTTGGCTAATCACTAACTGATCTCTACATTGTGGAAGAATGTCCAGTAAAACAATTCGGCCCTTTTCTTTTTGTTCTCTAATACACTGTTTCAGTGTTTTGATATTTCTTGATATAGTACTCTTTATATTAGTGGACTCTGAAGATGACATTTTTCTTTTGTTTAGTGACTTCACCAGCTCTATCTGTGGAAGAAGGTAAATTGGCTTTCTTGGCCTGTCTTTCTCCCTTTCTCCTTCTGTAAATTGTTTAATTTGAGATGAAAGAGATCCAGAATCACAAACAGTATTCAGAAATAAATCTGCTATGGTTTTATCTTGCTGGAACTCCTTCTGTTTCTTCATGTCATGTCTCGGTTCCTTTTTGTTTCTTCTGGTTCCACAAACTATAGTATGAAACAGCTGGGAGACAGGTGGTTTCTTTGCCTTCAGTCTCATCCGTTTGGTATGCACAGTGTTTTTCACATCTGCTGTTTTTGCCTTAGCTTTATGTTTTACGATTTTAGGATACATAGGTGTGTAGGCATAAGCAGAACTAGCACCTGCTTTGTTTAGGGCATGTCTCTTTTCATAAGAGTCTTCATAGGTACCCCAGGTACTAGGTGACTGCTCCATTGTGATGTGTGATAAAATAGGCATAGGCTCATATACAAATTTTAGGTCCACATTTAATGCAATCTTCTCTCTCTTTCTGTCTCTCTTCTTTTCCTGTTGTTCATTAATGCTTAAAGCAGCATGACCAGTGGGATTAAGTGGGTGTGAAATCAGTAGCCCTTCAACTGGCAACTGCATTTGTGTTGGTTGTACATGACTAAACCTTGATACCCTGTCCATCCCTATTTTGAATCTACTTTGTCTTTCAATGTCAGAGGTATCTGGTGTGAAGTACATGGTATTTGGAAATGTATCAGCCACATTTTTACCTTGACGTATCTGTTGCATTTTGGTTTTTAAACTGGATCCAAGTTTTTTCCTGTGTTTTGTGGTAAACCGCCCTCTGATTTTAAGTAATTGTGAAATTGCTGGCTCCTTTTCCTTCAGAGTTAAACGTCTGGGGTTCAATGTGATTTTCTCTTCTAATAATTGCACTGTGTTTATCTGACTTTCAGAGTCAGATAAAATTGGTGAAAAGAAATCTACAGGCTCCAGGAAAGTTGTGGCTGAATTTTCCTGTGACTCTGCCTTTTCCTCTGTAATATGATCATGCAGATTTCTGTGAAGTGTTTTGTTATACAGAGTGCCCCTTGCTGTTGCTTCGAAGGAGTGTTTATCAGTCACTAACTCGGGTGGTGGAATCTTAGTTCCCACAGCAGCAAGGAGTGATGCCTCGCCCACACCTTCAAACCAATGCCTCACTTTCATCTTGTACTGAAATTTGCACCCCTTTATCTTTCTATGGTTTCCTATAATACATCCTGTGATATTAAGCAACTGTGAAACTGGTTGTTTCTTTGCCTTCAAAGTTACATGCTTGGGATTTATTATACTTTTCTTGCCTGGAAACTCTAATGTGTAGCTCTGGCTTTTAGGTTCACATGAATCAAAGCTGGAAAAATCTGAATATTTTAAGACTGTTCTTACTAAGTCATTTTGATTCCTTTCCTTTTTCTCAAAAATACAACTATCCCATTTTCCCCTAGGATTTTCATCCCAGAGACCACCAGATTGTATTGAACCAGTCTCCGATTTCCTTGCTTTCAGAAATGGAGTCTTTAGTCCTCCCATACATTTAATTCCTTCTCGAGTATGAAGACTTTTTTTCACTCTTTCAACTTGAAAATTCATCACATGTCTAGAGACGGGCTTCAAATTAGTTCCTCTAAAGCGTTCTTCTGACCTCATTTTTTGTGCTACACAAGACAAATTCCAAGTGCTTCTGACTTCTAAATTATTCAGTTCAGATTCTGATTGATAAGAACCAGGATATTTCATATGATGGACATTGAAACTGAAGTGTTGCTTATAGTGTGGAACTGATTCCGATAACATTTTTTGGATATTTTCCTCTTCCTTTTCATGGTGCACGTTCATTTTCATTGTGTTGCTTGATCTGTTTTGTGGATCAGTTGAGTTGGCCTGCCACACTTCCCCACCACACGCTGATTTCCCTAGCTCTGCAGAAGTGCAGCTGTGTGGCATTACTCTTGGTTGACCCGCAGCTGCTGTTGATGTGATATCCATTTCAATATCTATTTTGTTATCAGTTGAAACAGGCATGGGAGACAAAAATGCATTTGCTGTGCTTTTATTCTGTTGCATGCCGTTTATTATAGATTTTAAGTTGTGGTCCTGTTCCTTTCTACAGTAGAGATTAACATGCTCAATGATATTAAGCATCTGTGAACAAAGAAGCTTCCTTGCCTTCATGGTTACACATTTGGGACCCCTACGATTTTTCCTTCCTGGAAATTTTAATATCTTCTCCTGACTTTTGGAGTCAAATAAAAGAGATACTGTGGATGTTGTTGGTAAATATCTTTGCAGCATTCTATGTTTCTTGGCAATGGAACCACTTTTCTTACTTCCAGACCTTTTTTCACCCGGATCTCCAAGTACTGTGTTTCCTGATTTGGTAGGTAAGATATTTTGATCAACTCTGTGTTTCATTACTTTTGGAGTTTTTATGACATCTTCTTCTTCAGGTTGTAGGGAAACTGTAACGTGAACATCTAGCTTCCTTGCATGGCTCCCGTCAGACACAGAACTACGCTCTGTTTCATCAACTGAGAAGTAGTCGAACGTTGTTTTCCCTGACTTTGGAAATGGAATCTTTTGCCCTGTTCTATTTGGTATGTCTTCTCGTGGTGGGATAGTCTTGCGCAGCTCCTCAGTTTGAAATGGAATCGGAGGAGAACAAGTAGCTTCCAATTTACTTTCTGAAACCAGTGTTTGTTGCTGCACGTTCTGCTCCATAAGAAGCATATTTTGATCTTTTCTCCTTCCTGTATTATACAGGAATTGCAGACCTGCTTCAAATAAACCTCTGTCACCCTCTCTTTCTTTTCTATTTTGCCATCTTGATTCTGATGTGCTGCTTGAGTTGCTCCATTTATTAGAAGAATAGGGACAGAGTCTTTCCCTTTCATGTTGTTCTGGCTGTATGATATTGCTTTTATTTCTTAATAGGTCTCTCTTTTTTACTTTTTTACGTGTTTTGATGGCAGGTGAAATGGGTGTAGGTGAAGGGAAGGTATTCAAACATACATCTGACATACTCTGAGGTGTTTCTTTGGCCGTGTTTTCCAAGGTGACGTCCTGTTCCTTTCCATGACTAAGAGCACCAGACCTAGCGATGTTGATTGTCTTTAAAATTGAGGCCATTTGTGCCTTCCCTTTTCTAGACCTGGGGATTTGTGCTGCATTTCTCCCACCTTCAAATTCGGATGGCACTGGCAGGGAGAAATCAAAGCTCTTTAGTGTTCTCCCTTGTAAATCCTTTCCCGACCTTATCTTTTCCTCTGGAGATCTAGCAAGTTCCTTTTCAGGGCCTCTTTCAGCTGGGATGTCACTCTGGGTGGTAACAATTAGAGATTTGGGAATTGATTTCTCTAGCACTGGAGATAAAATCTTTGGACTCTTTACATATCGTAAGCCTTTTTGTGTTTTTGTTCTTTTTGGTTGCTTCTCAAAGGGAAGTGAATTCAAAATAGAGCAAGAAACAGACTGTAATACACTTTGTGTGAGAAATGTTTGTTGCTGCAGCTCCAGCGCTGTGTTAAGTGGTTCTGGGATTTTTATCTTTGCTGAGTTCTTCAGTTCTAGTTCTGACTTCACAACGTAAGGCTCCTTCATTTTACCAGCAATGAAGCTGGGGCGTTCAGAACTCCACGGGGCTGCCTCTTCACATGGGTCTTTGACCTCCATCGTGTCACTGGAGGCGCGGCCCCTCCGATCACTGGAGTCAGCATAGCAGGCTTTCTCTCCATCTGGGGAGTCCTCTTGCTGTTGCAGTTTGTGACTGAATCTCATTTTCCAGGACACATCAGACTCTGCTGTTATTCTATTATGCATTTTCACGTCAAGTAAAACAGGAACAGGAGAGGAGGTGGCATTTAGGGTCATGTCTGCCATGAGTTTCCCTTGTTTCCTCATGATTTTGAAGTTGCATGTGAATTGCCTTCTATGGCTGGGTGTGCCATGTTTTGTGACAGTGAGTGTCTGGGAAATCGTTGCCTTCTTTGCCTTTGAAGTTACCCATTCAAGTCTCATTTTATTTCTCTTGTCTATATACTTTAAATTGCTTCTCTTTCTTTTTAATGCAGGTAAAGCAAGTGTGGATAAATCCCAAGACTCCAGACTTGTTGCTGGTAATTCTTGTGCTAATCCTTTCTTTCTCTCTGCAATAAGATCTTCCAGGATCCCAGAGCATTTTATATGAATTAGCAAGTCAATAATCTGTGATTTTAGGGTCTTTGGACGTAGGTTTTTTAGACAACCATTCCCTGAGATATTAAATATTGTTGAAACTGGTGTCTTCTTTGCCTTCATAATTACACATCTGGGACTAATTTTATTTTTTAAGGCTCTACATGTAAAAGTCTTTCTCTGCAGTTTAGATTCAGATAGACCAGGTGTGGAGACGACCAAAGACTCCAGGACATTTGCTTGTAGATCTTTTATAAACTCTGCATTTTCTTCTTTATCATGACTGTAAAATGCCCCCTTATGGCTCCCAACACTTAGGTCACTTGTCCTAAGTGGACACTTAGGATCCATTAAAACTTGATCAAAGAGTGATTTCTTTGACTTTAGAAGAGGAAGCTGTGAACTTACTGTATATGTTGCACCACTGTGTGTCTGGTAGCTTTTCTTTGGCTTCGGTCCCTGCACTGAATCTGGAGGCCGCATTTGTTGTGAGATGTCTTGTTCAGTAACAAACAGAATTTTCCCACCTCCTTGGCTTTCTGATTGATGAAAACCAAGTTCTTCCCTGTGGCCTGAACAGAATTTGAAGTGTTGGCTGTGCTGTAGAATTACTTCTAATGGCTCCTGTTCACTGTCTTCTTCTGCATCTTGAAGACTGTTCTCTGTAGTGTCATCTGAAGTAATATCCTCTTCCTGTGGTGATATGACTTGCTTTACTTGTTTAGAACTGAGACTTCTCTCTCCTAACATACCTTTTCCTCTTTCTGTCTTGCTATACATATTAACCTCAGGTGTACTAGCCATGAAAGAACATATTTTAGCTGCCACTTTTTTACCTTGATCCATCTCTTCCATTTTGGCTGTAGAGTTATACCCCAATTCTTTTCTATGGTTTGGGCTGGCACCCCCCTTCATACTGAATATGTATGAAACTGATGGTTTCTTTGCTTTTAAAATTCCACATTTGAGATTCACTAAAGTTTTCGTGCCTGAGTATTTTTTTAAATTTTTCTTCCTTCTGAATGTAGATAAAGCAGGTATGCGGAAATCAAAAGTCACTATGTCTTTCTTTTCAATACCGCCAGCGTCTTCCTTTTGATGATTTGCCTCAGACGGGACACCGTATTCTCTTGCAGAAAAAATGATTTCATCCATCTTTGCTCCCCCTGACTTTGGAGGTAAAAACCTAGCATAACTCTCCAGCTTTTCAAATTGAAACTGATCCAATATGGGGCATGAAGCAGAACCTAAAATAGTTTGTGAACCATGTTTTCGTGGTTGTACCTGAGTATTTATACTTTGCGGTTGTTTCAGTTCCTCATCTGATTTGACAAGGTCACGATTTTTCTGAGATGCACTGAATATAAAGACTCGGCTATTCTCTGGACCTGGTAAAGCTTCATGTTTCCCTTCCTCCTCTTTCTCATCTCTCACACTGTCAGTTAAAGTACTCACAATATAATCTGGGCAACACACTTTTCTTCCATTTAGCAATTTGTCTTGCATTGGCTGCATATAATCAAGTCTTGCTATCCCCTGCCTATCTGTCTCGACATTCAACCTGCTACTCATTTTGGTGTTGGGCAAAATAGGCATGTTGGACTGAATGACATTGAGAAATGCATCTACCCTGTTTTTATTTTGTTGTGGATTTTTCATCTTTGTTTTAAAATTGCACTGCAGTCCCTTGCTCTGTGTGCCTTTAAGCATATGTAAAACTGATGGCTTTTTCCCGCTAATAGTTCTGTATCTGTGACTTGCTGTTATATGCTTCCTCCCTAATTCTAATGTGTTTTTCTTTCTTTCAGGTTTAGAAACAAAGGGCTCAACAGACTCAAAAGAAGTCAGGCATGTCGCTTGCAAGTCTTTTGGTAACTCTGAATTATTTTCCACAAAATAAGAATCTAGTACCCTCTCAGGATTTCCACCATATGGTAAGCCACCCTCTGTCATGGTGTTCAAATGTGTATCAGATGATGGGTTCTCTGCTTTGGAAGGTGGAATCTTTGGACTCATAGGGGCTGTTACATCATTTTCTGTTTTGCTGATTTTCTTGAGTTCCTCAGCTTCTCTAGGACTCATCTGGGGACCAGGATGCAGCGCCGTTTGTGCAAACCATGCTTGGTGCCGCGCACCTCGCTCATTAACAGGCAGCTCCCGTGTTAAAGAGTCCAGCACTGATTCATCGAGGCGGGTCTCCTTCCCTTGAGAGGCAGTGGGCCGAAGATACTGGGTATGCTGTGAAGCTGCTTCTAGCAAAGTTTTGGGCTCTACTTCCTCTCCATCTTCCACTTTTTCCTCTTGGTTACGGAATGCATAGCTCTTGTCAAAGAAATCAACATACCGTGGTCTCACTTCCTCTAATTCCCCTTGCTTTAACTGAGCAGGCCAGAAGCTCTGCATGGGAGAGTAAAGGGTATTTATAAACTCATATACCAATCCATTAGCTTGGTTGATCTTCTCTAGCTTTGCCTTATATTTGGAATCCAGTGTCCTTCTCTGATCTGTGCTATTAAATACTTGTGAAATTGATGGCTTCACGGTCTTTGTATCTGCAGGTCTAGACTTCACCGAACTTTCTGTGTATGAGAATCTTACTTTGTTTTTATTTATTTTGGAATGAGTTGCAACAGGCATATGGCAATTAAAAGTCTCTGGAAAGGTTGTTGGTAAATCTTTTGGTGATTCTGCAGAATTTGTTTCTGCAGAAAAGTAACCCATTTCCCTTGTATCACTTCCATAATCCAGAACTTTACTTTCTCTGGTTTGGTTTGAAGGGTCTTCAGCCAGTGATTTTTCTGATGTTAGGAGAGGTGTCTCTGATGTTGGGAGAGGCGTCTCAGAATCTGCAGTGCATTGTAAGTCGGCTTGTGTTGTTAGGCTTTTCTTCATATTCTCAACATGAAATAGATCTATTATGGGAGAGTAAACAGACTCCATAAGGGTTTCCAAGGATGTAACTGGTGGCGGTATTTCTTCCTCTGTTTGGAATTCCTTCTCTGGATTAGCATCCGATCGGAGGCCCCAGCTGTCATGAAGAACTGCTTCTGGTGGAGCTTCTTGGTCTCCTCTCACTTCGTCTTGCAGTTTAACTTCTAGTGTGTTGCCAGAGTCACTGCCTTTAATAATAGAATCTGAATACTTTTCTATCCTTTCATCTTCTGCTTTCTCTTGTTTTAGCTTGGTCTGACTGAGATTCTCTGCATTTAAACTGCTTTGTGTTCTAATCCAAGGCAAAACAGACATGTGAGGGTAAGTAACATTCACAAGCTCATCTGCCACAATTTTATCTTGCAGCATCTCTTTAATTAAGGTTTTAAAACTGCCGCTCAGTCTTTTCCAACGACTTGCAGTACCATGCCTACTGATACTCGGCATCAGTAAATTTGTTGGCTTCTCTACTTTCGTAATTATAGATTTGGGACTGACTACCCGTTTTGCACCTGGTAATTTTTTTCTGATTTGCTGTCTTTTTAAATATGATAAAGGAAGCATATGGATAATGAAGGAACGCAGAGCAGCTGCAGGTAAAACTTGTTGGAGGTCTGCCTTCTCTTCTGTAATATGATCCTCTGTTATCCTTCTGGGGCTTCCACCAAATGGGACACCACATTCTGTTGTTTCAACTGAAACCTCACCAGCTCGAGAGTTCTCCAGCCCTGGAAGAGGATTCTCTGCATCTGCAGTTCCTCTACCTGTAGGTCTGTGTCTGCTTTGCTTTACCTCAACTTGAAATGGACCCGTCGTGGGGCGTGGACTAGTCCCCAGCATTGTTCCTGTGGGAAGAGTTTGTGGTTGTACCTCTTGCTCTTTATTTTGAGTTTTTCTACTTTCCGAACTGCTCTGTTTTATTTTAAATCTGACATATTTAGGCTTCTGCTTTAGTTGCAGGCTGAGGCTGAAATCTTGTGTCAGCTGTGGAAATCCTTCTTGACAAATTTGTTGTTCTTCTCTGCCATGTTCTTGTGGCTTTTTAGATACACATCTCTTCTCAATGTATTTTGCATCCCATGTTTTCTTTTCATCTGGTAATCTCTTCGGCTTTGCCATTGAATGACTAACACCTGTTGTTGATGTATCTCTCTTGGCTTTTAATCTGCTATGCGTTTCCACATCAGGGGGTTCAGAAATGATCGTGTTAGTGGCATTGTGAAATGTAGCAAATATTCTTTTACCTTGCATATTTTTTATGTTGCCTCTAGTGTCCTGTTCCAGTCCCCCACTTTCACTCAGGTTATCACATTCTGTAACATGAAGGGTTAGTAGTGGTTGCTTTTCCTTCATAATTACATCTTCTGTACTCTCTTGAGTTTTTACACTTGTTAATTGCTCACTGGTTTTATGCTCTTTGATTCCTAGTGAAATAAGCAGATTAACCTCTGAGGTCTCCAGAACAATTTCTAGAAAATCTTTTTGCTTTTGTGTGTTTCCATGTGGAAAGTCCCTTTTTGTTTCTGGTGAACTAGTTGGTAACTTCTCTCCACTTGAAAGTGGAAGATGGGAATTCTCTGTATTTTTTAGGTCTTCCTGTGTTTTCATTCTTCTGTTTGATTCCACTTCCGTAGAGGAGATACATTTTTGCCAAGGTTCTGATAAAGCTTCTTTTAAAGGGGCCTCCTGCTTTGGAATATGCAAATCAGATGTTTTTTTACTATTGGGGGCATGAAACTCTGCAATACCAATTTCCTTTGCTTGTATAATTGGGTCTCTAAGAGACTCTTTGTTCTTCCAGGTCATTTCTATCAAGGAAGAACAAGGTGTTTTTAGTGGAAAAGTATTGACCACAAAAGACTGTTCTAGCTGACGTGGGATTTTTGGTAAAATGGTTTTTTGTCCTTTATTTTCTCCGTCATGCTGCTTTATATTTTTAGTACTGCCCGAGGTTCCTCTTTTCTCAAGAGACCCCAGGTAATCGACATTCTCTGCATCTGCTGACAGAGAATGTCTACATCCTGTTACACCTGGCATAACTTTCACTAGTTTTCTTCTGGAATACTTCTTAACATAGGGAGGAATAAGCTTGGAAACATAAGTAAGATGCAAAGTTGTATCTGATATACCTTTCCTTTGATGTATTTCTTTCTCCTTAGCATTATACGTGCATCCTAACTTGCTAGGTTTTGAAGTGTGACATACTGTCATTTGAAATACCCATGGAGTTGGTGTTTTCTTGGACTTTTGAGATGGAACTTTGAGACTAAGTTTACTTTTACTGTGTAATGCTTTTCTCCTGTTTTTCTGCCTTTTAAGGATAGGTGAAAGAGGCCCTAAGCCATATACAGAATACTGACTTAATTCTGATGAAGCAGTTTGTTTCTGTCCCCCTGGCTTTACACTCTCCATTTGCAGCACCCCTTCTGCAAGTAAATCTGGACTTAGAGTTAAAACTAGAAATCTGGCATTCTTAAAAACAGCATTTTGCCCCTGAATTAAATATTTAATCTTGTTTGAATCTTGAAGCCAAACAGAATACTGGGCCTCACTGAAGTGTTTATCAGACTCTAGGCCCTTGATTGACTCTTGAGTCTCAACAGAATATGAGACATCGACCAAATGTTGGTTTCTGTCCATATCTTGGGTCTGAGAGGAGTCTTGCACACTGCTGGAAAATGGCTTCCTTATCAAATCCTGAGGTAATGCAAAGTATCTGGCCATGATATCAGGCTGGCTATTAATTGATTCTTGGTTGTTAACAAATTGTTGGGCTTGACTAGTAAACCTGGTTTCATAAAAATCTTGATTCTGAGGAGGATTCTGTCCTGAAAAAGAATCTTGTGGTTGGGCAGAAATACCCATTCTAACAGAACATTGATCTGTTATTCTGTTATTCTGGATCAAGGACTCTTGAATTCTTGAGTACAGATAAGTAATTTTATTCTCTAATGTAGTTTTGGATTTTAAAGCAATTTGATTTCTCACATTTTCTTCCAGAAGTCTGACTTGGTCTCTAGAAAGAAATAAGTGGGCAGAAGGGCATGGTGCCACATCGAGATCTTCACTTTCTACAGTGATTCTAGAACTTCTTGAAAAGTTAAAGTCAGGAGAAAACATTACATTTTTATTTTTGTTGGTTTTCATTATTGAAAATAATTTCTTGGATGAAAATTGTATTGTTTCATGTTCATTTTCTGGATACCCTCCATGGCTTGGAAAAAATTTCTTTACTTCTGAATGAAACAGTGACAAAGATGAACTAGTCCCATTTGAAGATATCATATGACTTTCACTAAAGTGACTTACTTGATATTTATTTTCACTGGTACTTGACCATATTACTTCATCTGCTGTTGAAACTCTATCTTCAAAGTTACCTTCATTTTCTTCAGAGGGAAGTGATGAAGTAATTGTTCTTTCTGAAGAGTCACCAACTCTGAATATAAGAAAACAGTATGTAAATGAGTTGTCACTTAGGACATATTTCATTTAAGAACTCTCTAGATTTACGGAAACCCAATATAGCATATGAAAACATAGCTCAAGAGAAGGATAAATTGAAAAGCCATTATCCACATTATAAAATAATTCATAACCTAGTTTCATTCATTCATAAATCAACCCACTGACAAAATGAAGTAAATTATTTTCATTTCTCAGAGAATGAGAGGTTTTTTTTTTTTTTTTAATCTCAAAAACCCATCCGAAGTCTGCTTCTGACAGCAGTGAGTCAAAGTTGCGGGTTAAGATTATATCCTTTTACAGGGGCACCTGGGTGGCTCAGTTCGTTAAACAGCTGCTTTTGACTCAGGTCATGATCTCTGGGTCCTGGGATCAAGCCCTGTATGGGGCTCCTTGCTCAGTGGGGAGTCTGCTTCTCCCTCTCCTTCTATCCCTCCCCCTCTTGTGCACTTGCTCACTCTCAAATAAATAAGTAAAATCTTTTTTAAAACATCATATCATTTTATAAAGAAAATCAGTTTGTTTCTGCTCTCTGAAAGTTTGACTAGGATAAAAATATTCTTGTGAAAATTTAGATACAACAGAAGAATGTCCAGTACCATAAGTAAATGTTTTCTTTAAATAAATCCAGATTATTTTAACAGCTGTTTATTTCTAATCGAGAGAAAGGCCTACATTTTAGGGTAGTGCTTCTCAGCCCAACTTTGGATTGGAATAATGATCATGGAAGTGGACTCTCCACCATATTCTACATCAAATGATCAGGCTAAGTTGAGCAGTAATCTTATTTCCAAGTAACTAGTTTAGGAGTGGGCATGAACTAGTCCTAGCATAAGGCAATGATTTTTGAGGACTTGTGGGAAAGGTTGCCCCATTCCTAAGAAAGACACAGAAAGAAATGACTTCTTACTTCCTCTGGACATTGCAGGGGCCACCTTTCTACCCACCTCAACTAAAACTGAGAAAGGCAAAAGGAGAGAAAGGACCTTAATGAAGTTGCTGAGCCACTGTATCAACCAGTTCTGCAGCCTAGTCTACCTCAGGATTTCCTATCATATGATACCATAAATTCTCTTAGTATGGCAGTTTGAATCATGGTTTTCTGTCACCTGAGAATTAAAATATCCAAACTGATAAAGGTAGGTTATACAAACATTCTGGGGAATCAAGTGACCCCAATAAATTATAGTCCAAACATAATTAGGATAAAATTTCATCAGGACAAGAATGTGATTATTCACTTTAAAAAGTAGAATAGTGAAAATATAATATATAAAAATGATTAATTTTTGCATATTTCAGGAAAAAGAGGAAAGCTGAAATGCAAGACAGGTATTTCAGCAATGTAATACTGTGTTTTTAAACATAATAAAACAATGTTAGGTAATTTTCTTATGTTGAACCAACTGTGCATTCCTAGGAACAATCCCACTGGATCATAGTGTATAATTCTTTTAATATGCTGCTGGATTGGTGTGTTAGTATCTTGTTAAGGATTTTGCTTTTTTATTTATAAGGGCTTTGGGTCTGATATCTATCTTGTATACGAGCTCCACATACTCTCCATCTGGCAGACTTCCAGGCCATCATAATTCTCCTGGTTTTCCTCCTCACTCCCTGGTAGCTTCTTCCCAGTCTCCTTTGATGGCTCCTCCTCTTCTTTCTGAACTCTTTATAGAGTATCGCAGGGCTCAGTCCTTGTTCC
Source organism: Meles meles (assembly GCF_922984935.1). NCBI lineage: Eukaryota > Metazoa > Chordata > Mammalia > Carnivora > Mustelidae > Meles > Meles meles. The sequence continues at coordinate 77,444,272 of NC_060079.1, forward strand.
TTTTCCCTTCTCACAGTCTCTTTGAAATCTCATCCTCTCGTACAGCTTTTAATATTGTCCATAAGCCAACAACCCCCAAACTTAGTGCCTCTACCCGACATCTTTCCCAAACCACTTATTCACTACCTCTTTAGATATCAAATCAATAGCCCTAATTCAACAAATAGGAAACAATATTCCTGGTCTCCCCATCAAAATCTGCCTCACCCACAGTTTTCTTCATCAGGGTTGAAAACAGCTGCACTTTCTACCTTCTCAGGCCCAAACTCCTAGGACTGACTCCTGCCTCTTCTCTCTCAGATCCACCCTGTCGGCTCTCCTTTTGTAAGTATGTCCTGAAACCAACCACGTCTCACCACCTCCACTGCTGCTACGCTGGTGTCATTCACCTTTATCTCTCACTTTGGGTTACTCAGAATAGCCTGCCATCTGCGTAGGCCCTTGACCAAATACAGTCTACTCTCAACACAGCAGGCAGAATAGTCCTTTGAAAATATCACTTCCCAGAACCTAGATGTCCATCAACAGATGAATGGATAAAGAAGATGTGGTATAGGGGCGCCTGGGTGGCTCAGTGGGTTAAGCCTCTGCCTTCGGCTCAGGTCATGATCTCAGGGTCCTGGGATTGAGCCCCACATCGGGCTCTCTGCTCAGTGGGGAGCCTGATTCCTCCTCTCTCTCTGCCTGCCTCTCTGCCTACTTGTGATCTCTCTGTCAAATACATAAATAAAATCTTTAAAAAAAAAAAGATGTGGTCTATATCTACCATGGAATACTATGCAGCCTTCAAAAGAAATGAAATCTTACCATTTGCAATGATGTGGATGGAACTAGAGGGTATTACGGTGAGCAAAATAGGTCAGTCAGAGAAAGACAATTATCATATGATCTCCCTGATATGAGGAATCTGAGAGGCAATGTGGGGGGTTTGGGGGTAGGGAAGGAAAAAATAAAACAAGATGGGATCGGGAGGGAGACAAACCAAAAGAGACTCTTAATCTCACAAAACAAGTTGAGGGTTGCTGGGGGGAGGCGGGTAGGGAGAGGGTGGTTGGCTTATGGACACTGGGGAGGGTATGTGCTATGGTGAGTGCTGTGAAGTGTGTAAACCTGGAGATTCACAGACCTGTACCCCTGGGACTAATAATACATTATATGTTAATAAAAAAAATTTTTAATTACTAAAAAAATCACTTCCCTATGCAAAACTCTACGATGATTCTCCATTGTTACTCAGAGTAAAAGCTGTTGCCCTTAACATGGCCTAAGAGACCCAACCATGATCTGGTCACCGATTACTTCTCGGACCCCATCCTCCATATGTCACCCCCCACTCCCTGCACCAGCCACATAGGCCTTCTTATGGTTTCTAAAACATTAGGTACACTCCCCCTTAGGGTCTTTGCTTTAGTTGGTCGCACTGTCTGGAATCCTCTTCTACCTTATCTGTTTGCTTAACTCCCATATCCCTTCAAGGCCTTAGTCAAACCCCATCATATATGTTACAACATACCTCTCCTCCCCTATTTCTGGCACCTCATTCCTCTTACCCTATTCTACCTTTTGCTTTACCATAAATCCTATCATGTTCTGTCATATTATTTCTTTATTTATCCTATTGTTTTTTATTATCAGACTTTCCTCCAACTAAACCTTAAGGCAGGAATCATTTTTTTTTTTTAATTCACTAATATATCTCAAGGGCGTACAATAATGCCTGGCACACAGCAGGCCCTTGGTAAATATTTGTTGAGTGACCACTCTTCACTGTAGGTTTCTGATTACTAACCTTCATTCACAACAAGCTGACCCAGACATACAACCCAACCTTATCTTTTAGTTCAGTAAGGCGGGGGAAATCCATATACACAAAACACCCAAAAAAGTGGCTCAGGACTGAAGGCAGAAATGGAGGGGAGTTGGTTACAGCAATACGAATAATACCCACTTTAACACTGGTTGTGTCTCCCCATTTTTGCAATGTCCTTTGGCCTCTCCCAGCAACCTCAACTGGTTGTGGAAATTTTTTATTTTTTTAAAAGATTTTATTTATTTGACACAGTGTGCGCATGTGCACAAGCAAGAGAAGAGGCACAGGGAGAGGGAGAAGCAGACTCCCTGCTGAGCGAGGAGCCCAATGTGGGGCTTGTTCCCAGGACCCCAAGATCATGACCTGAGCCAAGGGCAGACACTTAACCACCGAACCACCCTGGTGCCGTGGCCTTGGAAAATTTAAAAAGAAGTCCCTGCACTCTGGTAAAAGACTGACAGTTCTACAGCCATGGTAACAAGGACACATCAGAAATAACTGTAAATCTGTTAAACCACTCAATGGAATACAGTCAGTACAGTCTTAAGGTCATGGTAACAAATAAATACCAATTCCATTTTTAAACATTTTTATCAATGATAACACCCTTTAGGAAACACGCTTCTGAGACCAACCAATGACAGCTCCAAGCTTTGAAAGTCATATAATGGTGGCAGGCTTTCCCAACACACTTCTAAGGCTGACGTCAACCCTGAAACAAACCATTCCCCAAAAGTGGATCGATGTCTCATGAGCAGTTTGCTTTGCTCACTGAGACTACACCTGGCCAGCAAGACTCTCCCTGATCAGATGGTGGTGAGTGGTGGTCGTGTCCTTTGATGTCCTTGATCCTTTCAGTACTAAGCCTCAGGTCTTCTCCCGGGGTCCTCCCTCCCCTCTGCCCATCCTTCCACCTTCCTCTTCTCTCCCACCTCATAAGCAAGACAGAACTCACTCAGTCTGATGCAACCCACTTTGACCAGCATGACGCCTGGGCTCCCATCAATATTCAAGCAGGATCACTTCAAAATAATCTAAGATGCTCTCCCAAATATGGTTCTGCCCTCAAAGATAATTCTGGTGCCAGGGTAAAGTATTCTTGCTTTGTTACACATATCATTTTAGCTAATCTTCAAGATTTTCTAAGAGATAATTCTTCTAACTGCTATTTTGAAAGTAAGGAAATGGAGTTCAGGCCGGTGAGCATAAGCCTAGGGCTATAATGTCATTAAAAGGCAGAACTATGACATAAACCTAGACTTTTTTAAATTAAAATTTGTGTTTGTTCACTATAATATGCTGCCCACCATAGGAGCCCTATCTCTTCCCTAATGGTAGTCATAATTTATTGCACATACCCTGCTGTTTCTTATTTACTTGCCTCTACTCATGTCCTAGAACACCCTGCTGTCTTTTTCTAATTTTCATGCATCCTTTAAAATTCACCTCAGCATAAGCTTCTTCATGAAGCCATCTCTAACACTCTATGCTGGCTTAGCTATCTCCTAAATGTTTTCCTAATGCTTCTGTCACTGTGTTACCAGACTGCAAGGCAATCATCCTTTATGCGTGTATCTCCTCCACAAGCATATAAGCTTCTAGAGAATAGAAACTGTCTTATTGTTTGTATCCCAGTACCGAACACAATGCCCATTGTAGAGAAGATATTTAATGATTGTTGAATAGATTTTGATACAAGCAATTAAAATATTAATGCAACAAGAGTAGTGATGTCATATTTAATCCCTAGCACTAGTATATCTTCGGGATGCTGATGGATTCTGGCTCTATAAACAGAATGTCACTCTTGCAGTACCTAGCTCAGGGTTTACTTGGTTCTCAGTAGGTACTGGAGAGAGAGGGTGGATAGGGAAGCAAGTTACTAAACCTCATTAGACTTTCCTCCTTTGTAAAAACAGTAATAATACTACCCACCTAGAAGGATAATTTCAATAGTACATGAAAGCCATTAATACAACTTGGAACAGAGCAGCCATGAAAATCAATGTTAGATGCAAGGGATGATTAACTGAACTCTGCATCTGAAACTAACGATGTACTATATGTTGGCTAAATGAATTTAAATTTTTAAAAAATGAAAAAATAAAAATCAATGTTAAGTTGAATTATGATGTTGAGTACCTGCGGTCCTCTATACATATGGGAAAATACTTTTCTGTAATTCAGATGTAAATGCAATTTTGCATAGCACAAAACCAACCTGTTTCATTTAAATTCAAAATCTATCACTTACCTTTCCTCAGAAGATGAAGGAGCTGGACAGTTATCTAGAGATAAGAGGGAATGAAAAAAAAAAGGTCAGAGCACCAATAGGAGAGGCTCAGGTTGAACAAGTTTTATATTAAAGTATGAAATTTATAACATACCAAATTTTGTGCTTTTCAGGCAACTGTCTTCCTCCTATTTCAGGAGAGATTAATAACAAATATTGAGGAGTAATCCAAATACCAGAGTTCTACATTTTGTAAGTTATTCTTATGTATGATTTTGAAAAATAGCAAAGAAAGAAATCAACCATTTGTTCTTACGTTCTGGGCACTTGAACTACCCTTTTCTGGAAGTGCAGGCTTCTTATTAAAGGATGAACAAATCTTTATGAGTATGATCTCAAAAATAATCCCTAGGAAAATTATGAAGAAGATTGCTATCCAATCATTTTGAGTCCAGGACTCTAAAAGTTCCCACAATGTCCAAAATGTATTATCTTCCAGTCTATTCTGCCCTGCTTTTTTAAAGAAATAAAATTGCTTTGCCATTTTAATGTAATATATGAGATAGACTGATGTTTCATTCTGAAGTTTATGATTTCAGATGCCCCAAAACACAAAAAGGTAGTATGCCCATTTCATAACCACATGCAATGCTCTGCCAGAAAAAAATTTTGGGTGCTGCTCAGTGTCTTGGTCAAGTGCAGCAGGGCCTGCTCTGGGCCTAAGTAAAGGGAGGTATATGTCATAGTGGATATTCAACTGAGCTCATGTCAACTTACTTTACCAATAATGGAAGTTCATTGATGAGACATGTATGTGCTTTAGTAGTTTTTTTCATTTAAAAATTTTAAATCCTTTATTAATTTCACAAAAAGAAAACATAATTCTATCAACAATCCCTTAGCACAGTTGGATTACTACTACCCTGGAATTCAAAAAATGTAGAACAACTTTGAATTAGACATAACCACCAGGAATACTGTATTTTATGCCTGTGATAAGGGAAATATGTAGTTTTGCCAGGTTTAGTAAAAACCAAATAAAAAATGAAACTAAATGCCCCAGTTTGAGTTTTAGATAAATACCAAATAATTTTTTGGTATGTCTCATTGTTATTAGGTAGGACATAGGACACATGACAGTTTTTCTCTTATAGGCCTGCCTGATTTTTTTTTTAATAGAATGTCTCATTTTATTCTTTTTGCTAGAGGGGTCTGTTAGCAATGTTCCTTAAGAATCTGCTGTTATGCTGAAAACCAAGGTTAGATTTTGGAATGGTCTCCTGATGAATTCCCTTTTTGCCCTGTCTCTGGTGATTCCAAAGAACATTCCTAATGTCAGAATTAGCATGGAGCCCAGTCAGCTGTAAGTACTGCTCGCTTTCCCTCTAAGTCTAGAGAGTAGGTGTGAAAGTTTACGGAGTAAACACAAGACAGTCTAGACTATTAAAAAAAAAAATGTTCACGCTACCTTGGATTTAGAGTACTTTCTCTCTGAAGATTAATTCTATCTTTGTCTTCGCTCATTCCAGGTGGGTTGAGGAAAGAAGCATATTCTTTACAACAGAGTTAACTCTTCAGGTCTCTTCTGTCATATTATATATAACTGAGTGAAAGAAAGATTTATTGAGCTCTTACCTTCCTGGACTATTGGAAATAATGAGCTCAGTGACACAGCCTAAGCATCGGTTTATAGTCTTCCAGTCTACCAGGCCACAGCCTACAGGTATTAACAGTCTTTACTTAGGTTTAACTACGATCTTGGGGTTTGTCTTTGTAAAGGACAGCTCTCCAGAATGCAGGGCAGGCACTCCTTAATTCTTAAAGAAACTTCAGCAATTCCTCTGGATTTTTCAAGGATAAAGTACACCCTTCTCTCTGACCCCCCAACCCACCTACACAATCAGGGTGATTTTATTCTGCTGGATTTTTCTCTAGAATTTAATGCAGCTGGCAAAATACTCGATTTCTCTTGCCTGATAGCAGGCATTCTTTAATTCATTTAATGTTAACTACTGTATTCAATGTTTTAATACTTTACAGTTCCTTCCAACTTTCAGAGCTTTATGGCACTGAATTCCTGATTTGTATACCACAGACCAGCTCTGTAAGAACTGAAGTGGAACTTCTGTGTACCACTCCTGCTGATGGGGAAGAAAAGCATATCCTCCTTTAGGGCTTTGTCATGTTTGTTACCTATGTACTTGCCTACTAAAAAGTACAATCACCTAGTTCTTAGCATAAACACCTCTCTTCTTTATCCCAGAAACCTCTTCTCATGTCAATCTCAAGTAAGCTGTGCAAAATAAGTGCTAAGCTGCATTTATTCTTAAAAATTATGAAGACAATAAAAAATAAATAAAACAGGAATGCCTGAATGGCTCAGTCAGTTAAGTGTCTGCTTTCAGCTTGGATCATGATCCCGGGGTCTTGCGATTGGGTCCTGCATCAGGTTCCTTGCTCAGCAAGGAGAGTGCTTCTCCCTCTGCCTGTTACTCTCCCTTCTTGTGCCTGCCATTTCTCTCTCTCTCTGACAAATAAATGGATGAAATCTAAGAAATAAATAATAAAAATAAAATAATGAACACCAGAGAAACCCTATCACTAACAATAATGTATACACTGTAAGAGAATACGCCTAAAGATTGTTTAGTTTTTAAAAACCAATTATATCTACGAATGCTACATTCTTTACACTATTTGGACATTGTGAACTAGGCATTTTTTTATGTATCGGGAAAAAGTCCCAATAATATGTGTATAAAATAGCAACAAAAAAGCAAGGATTGCTCATAATGGTTAAAAATTCTCCCTCTGAATACCTTAGTTCAACACAACTAATTAAAAAGTGCTCTGTGGATACAAAGATCAGTAAAAACCATTCCCTGATGTGGAGTATTTAACATGTGATATGGCACCAATATGGCAATAATGTACTAAGAAGGCAGAGTGTGATTAACAACAAAGAAAGGAAGATACTATATGTATTCCAAGAAGGGATACTTGGTTGTGGTAATTCAAAAAAAGCTGTAAAGAGGAAAAGAATTTAAGGGTCTTAAAGGATGAGGAAGATTTGGTGAAAAAAGACTAACAGGAAAGTTTCAAAACCTTGGATAGTCCAGGTTAACTGGAGTCACTGTGCTGTACACGTTCAGAGTATGGGGAAATGTGCTAAAAAGTTGATAGTGCCTATTGTGGACAGCCTTGAACTCAAGACTTTGGCCTTAATCGCCACTTTTGGAGATCCATCAACAGCTTTTGATTGAGGGTATCAACTGGTTTGTTGAAGCAAGACCACCACAAAAGAGGAAGATCAGTTAGGTTACTGTAATTATGCAGATGAGAATCGATAAAGGCCTACATTAGAGTGATTGCAGTGTAAACAGAAGAGGGGATAAAATCAGACTTTGAGACTGAAAATCCAGTGTTGACAGCTAAAAGGAAGCAAATGGTTTTGGAAGGGGGTAGAAAAGCGAATGGTGAGGGAGAAAGGATTTTAAGGTATCCCCACAAGTAAAGTTTGTCTAGGACAAGGTTCTGGACACTACTGACATCTTGGATCTGATACTTCTTCCTGTCTGGCGGTCCTGTGCATTAGACTGTTAGCAGCATCCCTTTCCTCCGCCTATCAGATGCTAGAAGCACTGCCACCCCATTGGGCCAACCAAGTTTCCAGAGACTCTCAAATGTCCCTCAGGGGGCAAAATCACTGGTTGAGAACTATTGGTCTAGGTAATGGTTGTGCCATTAATCAGGGGTGCCTACCAGAAGAGGTGCCAGGACAGCTCTTTGACCACAATCTTGAAGGGGCTGCACATTCTCCCTGCAAGATGTGGCAAATCTGTGAAAAGCAGCCGGGACCTTTTCACAAATGTTTATTTCAGCCTTACCCAGCTCACTCATATCTCTCTAGGAGTTCTATGTTCCCCATCCCTGACTAGGTACACAGGTCTCAAATGACAAGCCCTATCATCAATCAGGAAGTTTCCTACAGGCCCCTCAGGGAAAATAATCAACTTTAAATGACCCTCTACATTATCTCTATATTTGATTTAGTATCTTTGGTCATCTATATCATGCCTATACTTTAATTTGCAAACTGGACTATAATAATTATAAAACCTGGTTAATAATCTTTTAAATCTATTTTTTCATTGTACTTCTGTATTATGGTCTGCTCTATAGTAAGTTTTCCTTTTCACTTTCCCATTAGTTTTACTTCTGATTTACAGTATTAATATTTTCCAATTGATTTATACTAGTTTATACACCATTGTCAGCTCTGGATGTTTTTAACGTGTTTATATTTTGACAACAGTACTGTTTTAAAGTTCTGAATGCTAATCAATGATTAGATATATACTATTTTTAGAATGTTAGGCCTCGTTTGAGAAATTTAGTTAAAAAGTAACTATTATACACTGAGTGATACAGAAAATTTGATTTCATAGTTTCATTCTATAATATAAAACAATTTAGACATTGTTATCTAGGCTTCTGTTCTTTATGCACTACTTAGAAAAAATTAACAAATAATTAAAATTCATTGACTCTATCAGAGAAGGAAGAATGAGGGACCTCAAAAATCTGCATGGCTTGGGCCCCCCTGAGGCTCTCTGTAGGGCCTAATAATAGAGCAGTAGAGAAGCCAGGAAAAGGAGTTATTATCTTACTATAGAAAACTACCCTTTCCTACAAACATACGTATCAGCGCCATCACATTCTGTGTCCTTTGTAGGAAATACAGACACTGTTTTTAATACGTAACTCAACACCACCAAAGTCCAGTCCAAGTATTAACTGAACTTTCCAGGCCAAAATTAGGTACCCTAACTCCACCTAGATACAGCACAGATGTTAATCCCACTATTTAGGCCATATTTCATTCTCCCCTTAATCAGAGAGAGAGATCTAGATATCAAGTTCCTCCATTACATTTAAGCTCTTAAGTAGTTACTTATCTTCACAAACCTAATCAGGCTTTGCCTGGAACAGGCCTACAAGAAACATTTCTTGAATGAAGTTACTTCATTCCAAAAACAATGTTCAGAGTCCCCAAATTTGAAAATGTATCTTCCTTCCTATCCCTTGAGATTAAAAGATTAGGTGAATGAATGCATACATTCTATAAAACAACTAAATTTACCATAATAAACAGTTGTTTTCCTTTTTTAAAGACACTGCTCTGCAAAATTAGAGTACTTTCTCAGTTGCATAGCAAATAAGACAAAAGTTCCATTGTAACAAAATTCAAATGTTTAATTTTTTTCAAAACTTAACTATATTAATGAAAATAAATTATATTTAGACCACTTCAATATTTGTACATCATCTTTACACAACTATAACAGTGCTTCAAAAAACATTTTATAAAGGACATTAATTTCACAATTAAAATATGTTTTAAAAATGGGAGAAACATTAAAGAACATTAAGTTCATCTGAAATATCTCATATTGCTGAGAGGTATGCTGTTCTTTATCAAATGAACTGTATTTGTATTAAAAATAATGTAGTTCGTAGCTAGATACAATTATCTCTTGTCCATTTCAGTGATTTCCTGGATCCAAAACAAAATCTGTGTATTTATTTCTTTGAAAACATCATTTGTTGATCGTCCTTTCACTGCCATGGAATGATTTGCCTTCTCAATCCAGTGGATTTTATTGGGAGCTTGCATTTTCTGTGCCACTTTCTCCAACAAGTTCTAAAGGAAAAAAAGAAGAGGATGCTAGACTAATGCTCTTTCAGGGTTTAATAAAGATCCTTTCTCTCCCTGTACCACCTATACTGGCATCCATTCACTAAATATTCACTAATATCTACTCTAAAGACAATTTTCAAGGCAATGGACTATGCAAAGAAATGTCCACAGAAGTGGCAGTCCACATCTCTCAAATACAGCAATATCATAGAACAGATCAAGCCTCCATTAGACCATCTATAGTAACATGTTTAAGTTACTCTGTCTCGAGTCAATTTTATAACAAACTGAAGAATCCGCTTAAATGTTGAACCAAATGTACAGCATCCTAGTATAAATCCCCAAATCACAAGATTCAGATATTAGTCTTTTTATTCCCAAAAAAGAGTCAATCCATTTAGCAACTCTTTCCAGGGAGATGAATTCTGTCAGTATGCTTGTATTTTTCAGTTCTCCGAAGTAACAGGTAACTAAGTCACAAAACTAGCATTAGTCCAATCGGCACCTTTTAAAGAGATTGAAGGTTGCCGATAATATCTTGTTTCCAAGACACTGTCTTTCATTCATCTCTCATTTATGCAAACATCAAGTTATAATTCACCTTTTCACACATTTCATCCGCTGAGCCTGACACAAACAATACAGGATCTTTTATACGATAGAGATCTTCATCTCTAAGTTTATGTTGCTGCTTTGGATGGTGCAGTGGGTAAGAAATACAAATGAGACCTCGAACAAAATCATCAGCATCATCTGGCTCAATATGGCATATTACAGAAGCAGCTGCTCTTGAGCCCATTGAACGACCTAAAAATCAATTAAAATTAAGTTCAGTTTGAAATACAAACATTCATATATAGAAGTGGTGTTAAGATGGCAAATAAGATTTCATTTACTGTTCATCCACCATAACTCTATCACTTAACTCCAAAAGGTGGCAATTAACAAGCTGTAATATCCATAATGGACATCTATAACTTCATGAAATGCTAAAAATTGATCCAAGTCAAAAAAAGGGGGGGCGGTTTTTTTTCTCTGAAGAATACTTGAGGTAAGGACCAACGAATCATTTGAGAGACAGTGACTCAGGAATATAAATAAAAGGAATGATCTTTGGGTTCCAAAATGTATGTATGAGCTTTAAATTTACTTTAAATATATAAAGTGCCTTGATGTTATAAAAGAAAGTGAATTAGCAAAACAAAAAATCCTTAAATTAGCTTCCTATCACCAATTAATTTTAATTACCGATCACCTGTTCCTATATTAATATAAGTAGATTTAAAAGCAAGTATTGCAACTTACCACCAAGGAAAACACCTGCCAATTTGTATTCTCCTGAGGTCTTTAGGTAATTCTAGAAAAACCAACCAAAAAATTATCAGTTCTCCTATGAAATACTCCACTGGAAAAACCAACATATATTTATCATTAGTGAAATGTATAAAACTGTTTGCAAAGACAACCATAAAATCTCAAGGGATTCTTCTTGAAAGAGGTGACCAGGTCTTTGCTCTTCTGATCATGCTGTCACTATCAAATCATAGCTGGGTAAATACAGGCAAATAAATGAGAAAAAAAAATCACTTTGCCTGTCTTAAAAAAAGTATTAAACTATTTTTAAAGAATTACATTAAAAACAAAGCCAGTAAAATCTTCCAACTAATACAGAATAGAACTAAAATCTAACTTTAAGCCCTGAGAAACTTAGCCAGTTTGAAATAATCTGGATTTTAAAAATTTCAAATTTGTGTTATCCAAGGATTTTACAGCTTCAAAATGCTATATTTATACATTCATACTACAGTAGGCAAATATCATCCAGAACTATATTCTGACGTTAAATAACTCCACTAAGAAAATTACATCATAAATAGTTTCCTTGGTAGTACCATGAAAGAACATTTATGATGGGAGCACTCATCTCCATGGAAACTGAGAGCCAGAAAGAAAAATCTGACTACTATACAGCTGTCATGTACTATTGAGTTTCTAAGAATATTCATTAAAAGCTTTTTAAATAAATCATATGACTGCTAATAGAATTTGTCTTAAATGTAAGAATTTTAAAACAAAATTCTATTATAAGTAAATATAAAGAAATTTTCTTACCAAAACTGATTTATATGCCTTAATTCTATGTACAATATTAAGGCCTTTACAGGTAAATCTCAGGCAAAAAAAACCATGAGATGCAAGATGGGATGCCAGTGACATCAAATGAGGAAGGTTCATATCTCCTGACGCTCCATGTGTAAGAATTATTCCATATGTTAAGCTCTTGTTAGGTACCAAACAAACAGCATCTAGTAATTTATTTCCAAAAGGTATTTTTAATTTAACCTGGAATTCAAGAGAATAAAGGGATCAAAAATTACTTCCTTGCCTATTCAGACAATTAAATAACTATGTTTGTTCTGTGAGAACCATGACTCACATGGCCACTAAATAAAAAGCAATATTAACAATAGCTAGTATTTAAGTATTTATTTATTGTGTGTCAGGTACTATTATAAGTGCTTTATATGTATTAACTTATTTAACCTTCCTAATAATTCTATGAAGTACTATCATCACTTCCTTTTTACAGATGAGAAAACAGCCACAGCAGGTTAAGTAACTTGGTGCCCAAAGTTATACAGCCACTAGCTAGGATTCAAACTTAGGCAGTTTGCTCTAAAGTCCTTCCTTTTAACCACTAATGCTATACTGTCTCTCACTGCACAAGCTGAAAATAAGAAAACTACTCTGGAGCCACATGACTTAAAAAAAAAAAAAAAAAAAAAAAAGGAACCCTGAAGATGCAGAACATACGAAAATATGTATTACCTCTGTATGACTCATTTTCACTGTTGAATAACAAACTTAAAGTGCCTTACATCTGAGAAGCAAAGGACATCTCCCTGAAAAGAAGATTCTGTTGTGAAAGGTAGGTTGGCAGACATGGATATGACATAAAAACTATGAATGAACACATTCAGTAGCTGAAATAAACACATTTAAAACTACTTCTCTAAGAACTGGAGCCTTGCAGGTGCATTATTTCATTAATTTTCAAGCTTCCTAAAACCACGGGTACTCAGAATTGGGTTACAGGGCCAGGTGTGGGGATGGCAGATGTTACATAAGAAAAGCCAATATGATACCTTGACGTGGAAACCTTAAGAAAATTCATATCGGAGTAAAATGCTGTATTTTGTCATATATTATGCATATCTTTTTTCCTAAGCATCTTCATTCTCAACCAACTATCTTCAATTTAATTTCACAGTATCTGTCTATTAACCCATTTCTTTCATCATTATCTTTCCAACATTATCTCTCCAACTCCTCTCACCCCACAACAGAAGTATATATCCACATTCTCTGTTAGGTGCCTTTGCAGAGCCTCCCAGTAGACAGAGTGTACATACATTTCTACCCTATTGATTTGGGACTTGACTATGTGACATTGCTTTAAATAATGGAATATATGTCGAAGTTTCGATGTGTCACTTCTGAGCAGAAAACACGGCAAATTTCAAGAAGCCTCCCTTGAAGTCCCACCCTCAGCCATCAGAAAAGCATGTTGCAGGTATTTTTGCTTTTTTAGCCTGGGTCCCAGATCGAAGATGCATGCTGCAGAGACGAACCCAAATCTAAAGTCTGGAGTCCAGCCTAATCCAGCCAAGATCTAAGCCACTGAAGAACCAAGAGCATGATATGTAAGCCACTGAGATTTGGGGATTGTTATGCAGCATTCCTTCCTGTTTTGAGAAATCTTTTATTGTTCAGAATCTTACCAACATCAAGATCTCCATTATTCATCTATTTTTACCTGTTAACATTTATTTATTCATTCGCTGGGTAACAATAAGAGGGTTCAAAGTTCAAAGATGCCAAAAATATACAGTGAAAAGCCTCCCTCACTACATTTTTGACTCATTACCCAGATCCCTTCTCCAAAGTCAGCCAGTATTACCTGCTTCTTACATGTACTTCCAGATATTTTACACATATATACACACATACCCCTCCTTTTTTAAAAATAAACTCATGCTTTTCTGAATCCCCTACCACTTAAAATACATTTTGTGCTTACGTTTTTTTTATACAATGAGTTTCTTTCATTGTAGTTTGGCTGCAAAATATTCCAAGGAAGGGTCTTACATAAGTTATTTCACCAGCCATTATCTATTAATGAACACTGAGATTATTTCCAATATTTTGCTAAAATTTGCAATGAATGGCATGTACTTACATTATTTTCTCATGTGTAGACAAACCCATATAATAAATTCATGGGAGAGGAACTGCTGTATCAAATGATGTTTTCATTTGAAATTCTATTTTTTAAGGAATACATTTAATTTTTGAATAGGCAATATATTTGCATATGGTACAAAATTTTAAAAGAACAAAAATGTAAATGGGTAAGTCTCCTCACATCCCTCTCCCCCAGACGCCTAGTTCTTTCCCTTTCCCAGAAGCAACCACTGTGACCAACTTATCGTCCTTCCATATATGTGTAAGTGTGTGCAGAAAAATTCTTATTTGAACACGAGGGGAATTAGTCTAGCTACAACAATTCTGAGATTTGAGTGAGAGGAGGAGGATAAAGTACCTCCGCCTTCAGTGTCCCTGCTTTCATAAATGTAGTCCCATAATTAAGTGTGCCTGGGGTCCCCTGGTTCAAAGATCCTGTTTTATGTTCTCAAGAGAAGAGCCTCCTGCCTTCTGATGGGAGAAAGGCGGTCACCCAAAAATGTGAAATGGGGAGAGATGTAGATATCTAAATGCCTGTGGAACAGATTTCACCTACGTTAGCTTCACTCAAGCCCTCCGGCTCCACCCCCAACACCGTTTCCTTCATCGCCAGTTCCCAAGGTGACCGGTGCTGCCAGTGTCCGTGTGGTGTGTAGAGACTTGTTCAACAGTACTTCTTGCTGCAGGTTTAGAATTAAGCTAGTTTTGCCAGAACATTTGCTTTCCAGACCCCACTATTTTACTGCTGCTGTTTCCTTTCCCGTTCTCTCCACCATCAGGATTCACGTCTCTTAAAAATCCTCTTCACTGCAAGTTTGGTGAGATTTCCGGAGGGAGTAATAGCAGATACACGTATTCAACCCACTATCTTGGCCCAGAACGCTCTACTAACTCCTCAGAAACTAGGGTGTGCGTGTGGTTTTGTGTGGGTGTGTGGGGGGTTGTTTCCAGAAAAAACTCTACTCCCAGATTTCCCGATGAACTGGGGCACGTGTTCCGGTCCTCACCGCGCCGCAACCCGGTCTCGACCCAGAGTGTGGCTCTGCAAACCGGGAGCTGCGGGAGTGCCCTTCCTTTGGCAGTGTCCCCGCATCGCGAGCCTCCAAGAGGGACCCGCACGACGACTCCTCGAGCCCAGCGTGCAATGAGCGATCGCAGCTCACGCTGCAGGACCGACAGGCCACAAGCACGGTAACTTCCACCAGCAGCCGGCGTGGGCACCACCGGTCGGACCCACAGCCGCACGCTGCAAGTCGCGGGCAAACAAAAGCGTTAAGAGTTCAAGTCTTCCGGGGGCTGAGAATCCGGCCGGGCGACAGACACCGAGCGGTCGCAGGGCAGAAATTCGGAGCAGAGTCCCCCAGAGTTCGCGATTCGAAGGCACCGGAGGCTCCCATCGTTCGCTCAACTGGCGCGCGTGCGCGGGGCTGGGTGGCCGTCCCCAAGGCTCCGCGCGACCCCTCACGGCTCCCCGCAGTTCGCCTCTCCCCGCCCGCCGCGTCCCCTCACTCCCGCTTCCCCATCCGCCAGGCGGGCGAAATCCCCGCCGGGCCCGCGGGCACCGAGCTTACACCGGCCACCTCACGGAGGCGACCAACACCCCCCCGAGGGGCGACGGCCGCGAGCGCGAAATGTGTCAGATGGGGCCCCCAGGCGCGCCAGCACCCTCCCCTGGATGCCGTTCCCCACCTAGCGGCGGCATCCACCACCGCCGCCGCACTTACCGGGGAAGGGTAGGTGGCCGAGGGCGCCTAAGCGTCCTCACTCTCCTCACGGAACAAACTACCGCGCTCGAAGGGGCCGCCTCGCCGCACCCGCCAGCCCGTTCCGCCTCGGCGCACGCGCGCGCAGGCCCCGCCCCCCGGCGCGCGGGCCGGCGCGCGGGGCACGCTGGGAGCAGGAGTTTTCCTGTTATTTCCTCCCGGAACCGGGCGGAATGTACTCACCAATAGCCGGGTGGCAGCGGAGGCAACTCCGTTCGCTGCCCCACCTCCGGCTCACTCAAGCTGGACCCTTCCCCATCCCAGAAGCTTCGTTCCAGCAGTTGCGCAGGTCCATTAATGTGAGGTCATCTCGGATTATTCTTTTATTCACACTCTGTCAATCCTACTGCTTGCAAATATAACAACATCCAGCCGCCTCTCCTGCTTCTACCAGACTGGTTGGAGAGCCCCCATTCAACGGGGCCTGAAGTGTTGAAATAAGTCTCCAAATGCTCTCTTGTTCCCGCCTTTGCCTCCACTGTTGGCTACTTGATCAGCACAGCAACCAGCTGGACCTGGCTGAACTGTAAACGCCTCCTGTCGAAGCCTTCCCGAGGCTCCCCACCTCTCCTAACCAAAGCCAACGCCCTTACAAGGACCACCAAGGTTTTATACTGTTTATTCTTTTGTTTTTGTTTCAAGTTTTTTTTTAAATATTTTATTTATTTATTTGACAGAGAGAGCTCACAAGTAGGTACAGAGGTAGGCAGAGAGAGAGCGGGAGGGGGAAGCAGGCTCCCTGCTGAGCAGAGAGCCCGATGTGGGGCTTAGATCCCAGGACCCTGAGATCATGACCTGAGCCGAAGGCAGAGGCTTAAACCACTGAGCCACCCAGGCGCCTTGTTTCAAGTTTTTATTTACATTCCAGTAATACTAGTTTCAGGAGTAGAATTAAGTAATTCGACACTTGCGCACAAAGACCAGTGATCATCTCAAGTGCCGTCCGGAATGCCCAGGACTCATTGAACCGCCCACCTCCCCCGCAGCAATCCTCAGCAATCTAGTTAAGGATCTGCTTTATTATTTGTTTTTATTATTTGCCTCCCTTTTTTTCTGTCCCTACGTTTGTCTGTTTTGTTTCTTAAATTCCACATATGATTTCACTCATGTCTCTGACGGGCTTATTTCCCTTAGCGTAATACACTCTAGCTCCATCCATGCCTCTGCAATTGATAAGAGTTTATTCCTTTGTATGGCTAAGGAATAGTCCATTATATATATACACCACATCTTCTTTTCTTTTACGATTTTATTTATAAGACAGAGATTTATATTTATATAGATTTTTATTTATAAGACAGAGATCACAAGTAGGCAGAGAGGTAGGTAGAGAGGAAGAAGAAGGCTCCGTGCTTCTTCCTTCTGTAGGGCTCAACCCCAGGACTCTGGGATCATGACCCGAGCCAAAGGCAGAGGCTTTAATCCACTGAGCCACCCAGGCGCCCCAATACACCACATCTTCTTTATCCATTCATCAGTTGATGGGCATTTAGGATCTTTCTATAATCTGGCTATTGTTGCTAATGCTGCTATAAACATTGGGGTGCATGTATCCCTTCGAATCAGTATTTTTGTATCCTTTGGGTGAATACCTAGTAGTGCAATTGCTGGATTAGGGTAGTGCTATTTGAACTTTTTGAAGAAGTTCCAGGCATTGGCTGCACCAGTCTTCATTCCCACCAATACTGTAAGAAGGTTCCCCTTTCCCTGCGTCCTCCCAGGGAACATCTCTTGTTTCCTGAGTTGTTAATTTTAGCCATTCTGACAGGTATGAGGTGAATCTCACTTTAGTTTTGTATTTCCCTGATGAATGATGATGGTGAGCATCTCTTTAATGTGTTTGTTAGCCATCTGGATGCCTTCTTTGGAAAAATGTCTATTCCTGTCTCTAACCATTTCTTGGCTGTATTGTTTGTTTTTGGGGGGTGTTGACTTTATTAAGTTATTTATAGATTTTGGATATTAACCCTTTATCAGATATGTCATTTGCAAATATCTTCTCCCATCTTAAAGGTTACCTTTTAATTTTGTTAATTGTTTCCTTCACTGTGCAGAAGAGTTATCTTGATGAAGTCCCAGTAGTTCATTTTTCCTTTTGTTTCCCTTGCTTCCAAAGACCTAATAAGAAACTGCTATAGCCGATGTCAAAGAGGTTGCTGTCTGTGTTCTCCTCTAGAATTGCGATGGTTTCCATCTCACATTTAGGTCGTTCATCCATTTTGAATTTATTTTTGTGTGTCTTGTAAGAAAATGGTCCAGTTTCCTTCTGAATGTTGCTGTCTTCTTTCCCCAACACCATTTGTTGAAGGGACTGTCCTTTTTTCCTTTGGATATTCTTTCTTGCTTTGTCAAAGATTAGTTGACCATATAGTTATGGGTCCATTTCTGGGTTTTCTGTTCCTGTTCCATTGATCTATCTTTCTGTTTTTGTGCCAGTACAATACTGTCTTGGTCGCTACAGCTTTGTGATATGCCTAGAAGTTCAGGGATTGCAATGACCTCAGCTTTGCTTTTCTTTTTCAGGATTGCTTTGGCTATTTGGGGTCTTCGGTGGTTCCATTAAAATTTTAGGATTCTACTTCTGTGAAAAATGCTGGTGGTGTTTTGATAGGCATCACATTAAATGTGAAGATTGCTTTGAGTAGTATAGACATTTTAATAATATTTGTTCTTCTAATCCATGAGCATGGACTGTCTTTTCCTTTCTATATGTCAACTTTAATTTCTTTCATAAGCATTCTATAGTTTTGAGAGTACAGATCTTTTAGCTCTTTGGTTAGGTTTATTCCTAGGTATCTTATGCATTTTGGTGCAGTTATAAATGGGATTGGATTTCTCTTTCTGCCATTTCATTATTGGTGTGTAGAAATGCAACAGATTTTTGTATGTTGATTTTATATCCTGCAACTTTACTGAATTTGTATATCGGTTCTAGCAATTTTTTTGATGGAGCCTTTCAGGTTATCCACATAGCGTATCCTGTCATCTGCAAATAGTGACAATTTACTTCTTCCTTGTTGATTTAGATGCCTTTTATTTCTTTCTGTTGTCTGACTGCTGAGGCTGAGTTCTAGTACTGTGTTAAATAACGGTGGTGAGATGGACATCTCTGTCTTGTTCCTGACTCTGGAGGAAAAGTTCTCAGCTTTTCCCCATTTAGGATGATGTTAGCTGTGGGTCTTTCATATATGACCTTTATGATGTTGAGTTATGTTCCCCTTTATCCCTACTTTGTTGAGGGTTTTTGCCAAGAATGGATCTGTACTTTGTCCAAATGTTTTTTTTTTCTACATCTATTGAGATCATATGGTTCATATCCTTTCTTTTATTAATGTGGTATATAAGTTGATAGATTTACAAATATTGAGCCACCTTGGAGCCCAGAAATAAGTCTCACTTGACTGTGGTGAATAATTCTTTTAATGTACTATTAGATTCAATTTGCTAGTATTTTGCTGAGAATTTTTGCATCCATGTTCATCAGGGATATTGACCTATAATTCTCTTTTTTTAGTGGAGTCTGTCTGGTTTTGGAATCAAGGTGATGCTGGCCTCATAGAATGGGTTTGGAATTTTTCCTTTCACTTGTATTTTTTGGAATAATTTGAGAAGAAGAGGCATTAACTCTTCTTTAAATATTTGGTAGAATTCCTCTGAGAAGCCATCTGCCCTGGATTTTTATTTGGGTGATTTTTTTTATTACTGATTCTATTACTTTGCTGGTTATCAGTTATCAGTCTGTTCAAGTTTTCTATTTCTTCCTGTTTCAATTTTGGTAGTTTATATGTTTCTAGGAATTTATCCATTTCTTCCAGATTGCCCAATTTGTTGGCATATAATTTTTCATAGTATTCTCTTTTAATTGTTTGTCTTTATGTGGTGTTGGTTGTTGGATCTCTCCTTTTTCATTCATTATTTTATTCTTTTAGTCCTTTCTCTTTCCTTTTTGATAAAGCTGGCTAGTTTTATTAATTCTTTCAAAGAACCAGCTTCTGGTTATTTTCATCTGTTCTGGGTTTGTTATTTCTATATCATTTCTTTCTGCTCTAATATTTATTATTTGCCTTCTTCTGCTGGCTTTAGGCTTTATTTATTGTTCTTTTTCTAGCTCCTTTAGGTGTAAGGTTAGGTTGCATATTTGATATTTTTCATGCTTCTTGAGGTAGACCTGTTTTGCTATATAATTCCCTCTTATTATTGCTTTTGCCACATTCCAAAGGTTTTGGACCACTGTGTTTTCATTTTCGTTTTAATCCATGTATTTTTTTTTTTATTTCTTCTTTAACTTCCTGGTTGATCCATTTATTCTTTACTAGGATGTTCTTTAACCTCCGTGTATTTGTGGTCTTTCCAATTTTTTTTCTTGTGGTTGACTTCAAGTTTCATAGCACTGTAGTCGGAAATTACGCATGGTATGATCTCAATCTTTTTGTACTTGTTGAGGCCTGATTTGTTACCTAGAACGTAGTCTGTTCTAGAGAATATCCCATGTACACTTGAAAAGAATGTGTATTCTGCTGCTTTAGGATGAAATGTTCTGAATTTATCTGATAAGTCCATCTGGTCCAGTGCGTCATTCCGAGCCATTGTTTCCTTGTTGATTTTCTGCTTAGATGATCTATCCATTGATGTAAGTGGGGTATTAAAGTATCCTACTATTATATTAAATCAATGAGTTCCTTCATGTTTATTATTGTTTTATATATTTGGGTGCTCCTAACTTGGGGGCATAAATATTTACAATTGTTAGATCTTCTTGTTGGATAGACCCTTTTATTATAATAATAGTACTCTTCTTCATCTCTTATTACAGTTTTTGGTTTAAAATCTAATTTGTCTGGGGGCGCCTGCATGGTTCAATTGGTTAAGCATCTGCCTTCTGCTCAGGTCATGATCCTGGGGTCCTGGGATTGAACCCTACATCAAGGTCCTTGCTCAGCAGGGAACCTGCTTTTCCCTCTGCTTTCCTCTCCCTCCCCCTCTGCTCTCTCTCTCTGTCAAATAAATAAATAAATTTTTTTAAAAAGTAAAATAAATAAAAATCTAGTTTGTTTGGTATAAAGTATTGCTACTCCAGATTTCTTTTGATATCCGTTTGCATGAAAGATGGTTCTCCGTCCTCTCACTTTCAATCTGCAGGCGCCTTTAGGTCTAAAATGAGTCTCTAGTAGGCAGTGTTTAGATGGGGTCTTCTTTTTTTAATCCATTCTGATGCCCTATGTCAAAATTTTAATTGGGCATTTTAGTTCATTTACATTTAGGGTCATTATGGATGGATAGGAATTTTGTGCCATTTTATTGTTTTATTGTTTCTGGAGATTTTCTGTTTCTTTCTAGTCTTTGTCACTTTGGTTCTTTCTTTCCCGCTCAATATTTTCCTTTAATATTTCTTGCAGGGCTGGTTTAGTGGTCATGAACTCCTTTAGTTTTGTTTGTCTGGGAAACTTTCTCTCTCTCCTTCTGTTCTGATTGCTAACCTTGCTAGTCAAGAGTATTCTTGGCTGTATATTTTTCCTGTTCAGCATGTTGAATATATCATACCTTTGGCTTCTTGCCTGTCAAGTTTCTGTGGAAAGATCCGCTGCTAACCTTATTTGTCCTCCCTTGTAAGTTAGGGACTTCTTTTGTCTTGGTTCTTTTAGGAGTTTTTCTTTATGGTTTGTAAATTTGACTGTGCTATGTCTTGGTGTGGGCCAGCTTTTGTTGATTTTGAAGGGAGTTCTCTGTGCCTCCTGGATTTAGATGTCTGTTTCCTTATAGTTTTCAGCTATAATTTCCTCAAGTAAACCTTCTGCCCCTTTTTCCGGGACTTCTATGATACAAATGTCACTATGCTTTAAGAAGTCACCGAGTTCCCTAAGTCTACACTTGAGAATATTTTTCTTTCCCTCTTCTTTTCGGCTTCATTATTTTCCAGAATTTTATCTTCTTTTTAAAAATATATATTTGTTTATTTGACAGAGAGAGATACAGCCAGAGCGAGCACACAAACAGGGGGAGTGGGAGACGGAAAAGCAGGCTTCCTGCTGAGCAGGGAGCCTGATGCGGGGCTCCATCCCAGGATCCCGGGATCATGACCTGAGTCGAAGGCAGACGTGTAATGACTGAGCCATCCAGGCGCCCCAGAATTCTATCTTCTCTATCACTTATTCGTTCCTCTACTTCTTCCATCCTTGTGGTTATTACATTCAGTGGCTTTCAAATCTTGATTATTTCAGTTTTCATTTTGGCGTGATGAGTTTTTAGGCCCTTTTCTCTGCACTAAGGGACTCCCAGTATTTTCTCTGTTTTTCTCAAGCACAGACAGTATCCTTATGATCGTTGCTTTAACTTCTGGATCAGGCATATCGCTTTTATCTGTTTCAATTGGATCCCTTCCTGTAACCTTTTCTTTTTCTTTCCTTTGGGATGAATTCCTCCATCTTGGCATTTTTGTCTAGGTCTCTGTCTTCTTCTGTGTGTTAGGAAAGCCTGTTACGTTTCCTGCTACTGAGAGTAATGACTTCATAAAGAAGACGTCGTATACTCTCCAGGGCCCGGTGCTTTAGGAAGTGTCTCTGGGGTGTGCTGTATGCAGGCTGCTGCTGTGTTTTGGCTGCTATTTGCCTCTGGTCAGTCTTTGGCAGAGTCTGTCCTTGCCTGCAGTGGGGAGTGTTAGGACCTTGGCCAGACTGTGACAGGTTTTAACTAGGTGTGCCCTGGTCTGTTTGTGGGAAGAGACCTGATGCTATTTCTACTGGAGCTGAAGCTTTGCAGAACTCTCTGGTCAGTAGACCCGGTGCATGGTGGTGGTGGTGGGGCGGGGGGGTGGGGGGGTTGTGCTGGTTTTCTGGGAGAGGGGCCCGCTACACTAGTTCTCAGGCAGAGTTGCCTGAGAAAAGCAGCATCTGCAGAATGCGGCAGGTGGGACTTGTGTAAGCAGATTGGGCCGCCAGAGTTGGCACTATGCTGCTCTCTGAAGTTAGTTTACGCTGGGGGCAGGGGAGAGAAATGGCACCGGCCCTCTTCCTCGTCCCCAGAGAGGGGAGTTCGTACTTACCAGTGTCCGAGAAGCCCTCCCAGAAGAGTGAACAATCCCCCTTCGTGTGACCCAGGTGTTCCTCAAAAACCTGCCTTCGCCCTGGCTGTGTCCAGGCCATCTGCCCGCCCGGCAGGGCAGTGCACCTGTTTTCCATCCCTGGCAGGCTGGCTGAGTTTTACAACTCCAGACTTTAGGAACCAGTGCAGCGCAGATCCACACAGACTCTCTGGGGGGCCGTTCTTCCAACTGGGCCAGTACCAGTTTGTCTCGGAAGGGCAGTTGCACCAAAGCACAAGGATGTGGATTCTGGAGTAAAGTGCAGGAAAGAGCCGGTGTCTGGGTTAGCAGCTATCAGCAGGTGTCTCTGTGCATTTGCTGAGGGGCGGGGGTGGGTAATGGCACCTTCCAGCTCTTTTGTCTGAGATGCAATGGCACCTGTTCCAAATGCACTCCAAGGAGGGGAACCCATCTCTCCCAGTGCATCCCAGGGGACCCTAAGATTGCTCCAGTCTGCTCCCAGGCTACCTGCCCTCCTTCTCCACAGCAGCACAGCAGCCCCCTCAGGGCTCCAGACCAGCCATGCCACAGACCTCTAAAACTCCAGTTTTTGAGCTCTGCTGGTTATAAAAACTCACAAAACTCAATCCCTCTCATTTTCCCAGGCAGTGGCTTTGGAGAAGTGTTTTCCTTATGCAGTTCCCTGTTCTCTCTCTCTCTCACCTTTCTCCGTGACAGGGCTCCCTCCCCTCTGCAGCACCTGTGATCTGTTTCTCCCCCAAATCATGGCTCTGAACCTCCATCATTTCCATAATGTGGCCTCTTCTCTCTCTCTAGTTTGCAGTTTGCCCTGTCAGTCCTCAGATCGATTTCTCGGGTATTCCGAATGATTTCATATTCATCTAGCTGGGCTCCAGGGAAGAGGCAAGCCTGAGGTCCTCCCACTGCTCAGCCGTCTTAGCTCCATGGTCTTAAATTGTCAAACAACAAAAACTCAACTGACTAATTTAACAGATTGAAAGGAAGAAAACATTCTCTATCTTTCAGGTAGACTAAGAATTACATTTACATGAGACAGATTAACAGGAGAAAAAAAAAAACAAACCAGCAAAGTTTTATTACATGTGCACAGAGGCCCGCTTATGAAATTGAGATCTAAAGAAATGATCAAGACAGGTAATTTTTTTTTTAAAGATTTTATTTATTTATTTGACAGAGAGAGATCACAAGTAGGCAGAGAGGCGGGCAGAGAGAGAGGAGGAAGCAGGCACCCCGCCGAGCAGAGAGCCCGATGCGGGGCTCGATTCCAGGACCCTGAGATCATGACCTGAGCCCAAGGCAGCAGCTTAATCCACTGAGTCACCCAGGCGCCCCGAAACAGGTACTTTTTATACTTTTTAGGCAGAGACAATAAATCTGTGAAGAGTTGACGGAACAAAGAAAACTCCGGGGGCTTCAATCTGTAAGGAATTCTAAACAGAATTTGGGTTGTGGAAGCAAATTAGTAAAAAGTAACAAAAATTGTTTATACAGCTTTTTCAGCTCTAAATTCTCCATCTCTGGTGATAAGGATAACTCTTTACCTACTAGTACAGAGAGAGTACCTTTTGCAGGGCAGATTCATTTCGTGCTTTCAGGGGGACAAAAGAGGGTCGGAGTGTCCTTGCATGGGCTGTCACATAAATAACTTTTATTTAAAATAATCAATATCCAAAGTGGCACATTTTAAGGCAGCCTGCCCTTGACCCCTACAAGATCAAATTGGCTTTACTGAATGATTCATGAATTGGGCAGCATCTAGCAAATAAAAGGGAGCTCCATCAAGCTGTGGAAGAAGAAAGGTTTTCTAAAGGCAGGGGGAGGGGTGTTGGGGGAAAGGAAATCATTAGCAAGTAATGCATTATCTTGCGCAGGGTCCTCCTCGAAGGGGAACGGAAGGGGGCTATCCGTAAATGTCCTAGTGCTTGCTGTACTGCTAACCGGGAAATTCCGTGTTGACTGGTTAAAGGTTACATTGGCGGTGGGAGTGCGGATAGAAACTGCAGTTAAGTTAGTATTAAGTTGGGGCGCCTGGGTGACTCAGTGGGTTAAAGCTTCTGCCTTTGGCTCAGGTCATGATCTCAGGGTCCTGGGATGGAGCCCCGCATCGGGTTCTCTACTCAGCGGGGAGTCTGCTTCCTCTCTCTCTCTCTGCCTACTTGTGATCTCTGTCAAATAAATAAAATCTTAAAAAATAAAAAAAGTTAGTATAAGTCTTGGTATCCTGATGTGGGGTCTTACTATAAGTGACTCCTTTTGGGGCCTGTGGTGTTCTTTTTAACAATATGATCAATCCAGTCACCTCTTACCTTTCTGTTTCCTGCTGGTCATCTTCCCTGGCTCCTTCAGCTCTGGGCACCCAGGCCTCTTTACAATCCTCAAACCCGAACCCACCAGACATGGTCCCAGAGCAGGAATTTTGCCCTGGCTCTTCCTCCTCTAGTGGCTAACCCTGCGTCTCCTTGGGGTCTCCACTTACGTGGCATTTTCTCAGTGTGGCCTTCCCTAATCCCATCCTTCTATCCTGGTCCCCTATTATATTGTAAATATATTGTGAATGTCCTTCTATCTCTTCCCATCCTTCTATCCTGCCCCTAATATACTGTGAAGGCGTCTGTCGCCTCACTGAACTGCAAACTGCACGAAGGCAGGGTGTTTTTGTCGTCGTTATTTTACCTTGAGTCTCCTGTGTGTAGGATCATGCCTGGCAATCAATATTTCTTGAATGAATAAAGCTACCCCAAGCCCAGTGCAGGTGGCAAGTGCCCTCTTTCCTGTCACTCATTTGTGCGTGTGTGTGTGCACATGTGTGTGGCTCTGTGTAGTTTCATCACAGGCTGTATTCCACTAACCAGCACTATGATCAAGATACAGGCTGATCCCTCACCACAAGTATTCCTCACGCTACTCTTTATAGCCGCATCCTCTCTCCATATCTTCCAAGATCTACTTTTTAAAAAAAAGTAAGACTATGGAAAGGTAGGTGAGGGGGAGGGGTGCAAGAGCCTCTGGCCCCCGGCATCCCAAACAGACCAGGTTCAGCCGCTCCCACTGACAAAATCCAAAGGTGGAGAGACAAATGTTGGGGACAGAAGAAGATTTATTTCAGTGAACCCAACAGCCAGAAGACAGAGCCTCTCAAAGACCATCTCCAAAGTGCCAAAAATACTTCCAGGTTTATATAAGGAAAATGTGGGGCAAAGGTTAGTGGGTACAGGCAGGTGGGCATTGAGGGTCAGGTTGGTCATGGTGGAGGAGTCAATCATAGGGCGTCCTGTTGGCTCAGGAAGGTTCTTATTGCCTGAGGGATAGTTTTGGTTCCCTTCAGAGAATGCTTATCCCCCAGGGTCTTTTCCCTAAGTTAAGAGAAAACTGGAAAGAAGAACTTAATTAGGTTTGCATTCCAAATGCCAGCAGGGAAAGTCCTCTTTCAGAAATAGCTCCTTGGGGCGCCTTGGTGGCTCAGTGAGTTAAGCCTCTGCTTTTGGCTCAGGTCATGATCTCAGGGTCCTGGGATTGAGTCCCACATCGGGCTCTCTACTCATCGAGAGTCTGCTTCCTCCTCTCTCTCTGTCTGCCTCTCTGCCTACTTATGATCTCTGTCTGTCAAATAAATAAAATCTTTAGGGGGGAAAAAAAAAGAAATAGCTCCTTGATGTATTGTGGTTTTCTATTTGTTTTTTGTTGTTGTTATTGGTGGTGGTGGTGGTGGTCTTTGTTTTTTGTGGGGTTTTTTTTTGTGTGTGTGATATCAATGGCAGGACTATTTTACTAGGAACACTTGATGGGTAGGGTAAATCTGGGCACATGCCAGACTTCCTTCTCTCTTCTCACACCATGAGGAGCATTACAACTGCAGGCATATCTTCCCATGATCCTTGAGGTATTGTTGAGTGAAAAAAAATTGCAGGAAAGTGAAAAGGTTGCAGAAAATGTCTTTTGGAGAGGAAAAAATTATATACATTTATATGAGCATATGAGGCTTTCAATTCAATTTCTCATACCCTAACTCAAATGTTCAGACTTAAGTCTGGTTCTTGAAACCAGACTTTGAAGGGTAACGACCCATGAGACTTGCCAAGGTTACCATCCATCAACAGGTCACACATTCCACACTCAACAATCAAAGTCACTCTCCCTGAATTCCTTAGTGGAATCTCAGCTTTCCTCATTTACGCTTAAACCAAAGATTGATAAGACAAGCAGAGATGTATTATGAATGCCGTCCTGTCAGCACCTACTTTTCTCTTATTTTTACAATGAGACACGGTGTTCAGAAGAGGAATTCCTGCGATGCTGTTGTGTCACTTGAGGTCCAGGGAACACACACAGGCCATCAGGGCCAGTATCATTGTGATAGATTGAAATGACAAACTTCTCAGGCTGAGGGGAGAAAAGACTCGTGCCATGAGAAGCACATGTTCTGGAAACGTCTAGAGTGTTTGGTAAAAACTCCTAAGGCTTTATTTATCAGACTCATAGTAGACTCTTAAAGTGAAGGAAATAATTCTTTAGCCAATTCAGCTGCTGAAGTTTATACTCCTAGCTTAATGTAGACAGCCTCTTAGCTGATTAAAAATATTATGTTTCATGTTTTGTCACTAATCTTTCTGAAATTGATCTTTGGATGTAGTGTGTGCTAGGGATCGAATTGCTTTTCTTCCATTTATGGGTACCTGTGATATGTGATTTAAAAGAAGAAATATATGTATTTGATCTTTATCCCCATTTCTGGCACTCCTAAAACCCTTGGAATTTTCTAAGAGAGTGATCAATGTGACTTTTGTAACGGCAATGAGGTGACTTTTGTAAAGTAGCTAGGGATGGGGGCTGGTTGCCAAGAGAACTAACCAGGTGATTAGTGGGTTGGAACTTTTAGATCCAACCCCCAATCTCCCTTGGAGGGAAGAGCGGTTTGAGATTGAGTCAATCACTACTAGCCAATGATCTGATCAATCATGTCTCTGTAATAAAACCTCCACAAAACCCCATAAGGATGGGGGTCAGAGAGTTTCCAGGCTGGTGAGCCAGAACCATGTGCTGCTGGGCCCAAGAACATAAGCTCCTTTGTTGGGGGATCTCAGCTTCTGTATGTCTTTATCTGACTGTTGATTCATTTCCTTTGGTATCTTCTGTAACAAACCAGTTACCTAGAGAGTGAACTGGTTTCCTGATTTCTGTGAACCATTGTAGCAAATTAATTGAAACCAAAGAAGGGGTCATGGTAATCTATGATTTATAGCTCATTGATCAGAAGCACAGGTAACAACCTGGACATGAGACTGCGGGGGAACGTGGAGGGCAGTCTTGTGGGATGGAGCTCTTACCCTGTGGAACCTGATGCCATTTCTAGGCAGACAGTGTCAGAATGGAGTTGGATTGTAGGACACCCAGCTGGTGTCTGAGACTTGCTTGATAGTGTGGGGAACCCTCCCCACGTTGGAATGTGGACCAGAATCGTGAAACCCAAGTGTCTCAGTTCCTTGTACTGCAGTGTACAACCTCTCTCCAGCTCCTGCAGTTTTGACTGTCGATGGAATTTCCAGGTACACATGGGTCTGCATCTGTTTATGCAGCACTATTCTGTTCCTGTTCTGTATTTTGTATCCCTGCATCGATATCACATAGTCTTAAATACTATAGCATTATAAAAACTCTAGCTGCATAGTGGGGAAAGTTCTTAACAATTCATCCTTCCTCAAGAGTGTTTAATTTTGGGGCACCTGAATGGCTCAGATGGTTGGGCATCTGTCTTCAGCTCAGGTCATGATCCCAGGGGTCTGGGACCCAGCCCCACATCGAGTTCCCTGCTCAGTGGGGTGCCTCCTTCTTCCTCTCCCTCTGCCATTCCCTCTGCTTGTGCTCTCTGACTTTCTCTATCTCTCTGTGAAGTAAATAAATCGTTTTTAAAAATCCTTTTTTTTTAAAAAAGAGTGCTTAATTTTTCCTATGCATCACAAGATTGTACATTTTTAAAGAAAAAGTTTGCAGAGTTCCACATAAAAAGGGTCAGGGCATTTCTTGGTTGGGGTTACATTGACTCTATATGCCATGTGGGGGAGAAATAACATCTTTTATATTGATTTTGCCAATCCATGAACATGTAATATTTTTTTAAAGATTTTATTTATTTATTTGACAGACAACGATCACAAGTGAGCAGAGAGGCAGGCAGAGAGAGAGAGAGAGAGAGAGGAGGAAGCAGGCTCCCCACTGAGCAGAGAGCCCGATGCAGGACTCGATCCCAGGACCCTAAGATCATGACCTGAGCCGAAGGCAGCGGCTTAACCCACTGAGCCACCCAGGCGCCCTTAAACATTTTTATTTCATTTTCTGTTATTAACTAGTATGTTGAAATGCAACTGAACTTTATATGTTGGTTTTGTATTTTGCAAATGCAGAATTCTTTTATTAATCCCAACAATTTATCTGTAGATTCACATGGCTTTTCTGCATACTACAGCTGGTTATCTGCTTTTAATGACAGCTGTATTTATAATTTTTTCAATCCTACTTTCTGCTTTTTTCTCTAGATTCACTGTGCTAGCTCAGACCTCTAACAATATGTTGAACAGTTGTGCATGATGGTGGGAATCCTCACTAAAAACAAAAGGAATGTTTTTAGAAGATGTAGTGGGTAAAATATTGGCCTGCAAAATATATGTCCAAGTCCTAACATGCCTACCTGTGAAAGGTACTTACCTAGAAATAAAGTCTTTGCACATATACTTAAAGGTTTCAACATGAGGTCATCCTGGTTTTAGGGTGGGCCCTAAGTCTGATGACTTGTGTCTTTATAAGAGACAGAGAAGGAGAAGATACAGAAACACACAGAGGGGAAGGTCACTTTGAAGACCTATGCAGAGATTGAAGTGATGTGTCCACAAGCCAAGAAGCACCAAAAATTACTAAAAGCCACCAGAAGCCGGAAGAGAGCCATGAAGGGAGAAAGCTTCTGGAAGGAACCAACACTGCCAACCCCTTGATTTCAGACTTCCGGCCTTCAGAGCTCTGAGAGAATAAATTTCTGCTGTTTTAAGTCACCAGGTTTGTAATGATTTGCTAAGGCAGCCCTAGGAACCTTACACAGAAGATAGCATACGAAACCACTCAGTGACTTGGGGGGTAAGGAAGGATTTCTTAAACAAGTTACGAAAAGCACTAGCCATAAAAGAAAAGACTGATACATGCCTTCATGTTAAAATCATCATGTTTTGGGGCAGAAGGCATGGCAGGAGCTGGGCAGGCAGGCTTTGAGAAGGCTCTCTGTGCACTGGCCCTGCCGTCTGGATGCTGGAGAGGAAGGTCAGCTCTGCCCAGGGCTGGGGGGAGGATTGTTAGCCCAGCTGCTCCTGCAAAAGTGAAAACAAAGCCAAAAAAAAAAAAAAAAAAAAAAAAAAAAAAGGCAGGAAAGTATAAATCTTCAAACAAAAAAGTGCAAACCGAGGGGAAAAGAACAAAGGGAAACCAGGTTGAGGTGGCTAAACAAGAAGTAAAACTTGCAGAAACTTTTGAAACTGAAAAGAGGAGTGTCCAGCCTCTGATAAAAAAGGAGAGAAAGAAGCCAAGTCTGACTGACATCACATACCCTGTCAGTGGTCCCTGTCTCCCTTCTTGTTCAATCCAGAGGAATATTTTTATCAACTGTTTTGTAAATGCAAGTTTTTTAGTAGCTCTAGAAACAATTTTAAGAAGGGAGGAATCCCACCTCATCCCATTTTTAAAGTATAAATGTTTGTTTTTTTAAGAGGTGAAATTGTTTGCTACTTGTCTATTTTTTGCTACAACCAGAAAATAGTGTGGATAGTGAATGTGGGAGTCTTTGATTGTCGTGGGTGTCAGCTCAACATTCCATAGACGGGTAGTTTTTTATGTAATACAAAACATATTAAATGGGAATTGTCAGTCAGTCGTGCATTTAATATGTCTTGGACATTTTAAATGACCCTATTCCCCTGTTGTTTTTGGTAGGATTGTTTCCTAAAGAAAACCACTCCTGGATATTGGCTCTCCCTGTCAGAATTTTGTGAGTTCTGTAACATCTTGGTCTTGATCATCATTTTCATAGTAACTTTGTTAATGTGCTGTGCAGGATTGAAATCTGAGTATGACGTGTACTTGCCATTCAACTGTGAATTAATGGGACCTAACAGTGTAATAGCATACCAACATTTGAAGATACTGGTACTTGATATACTGTTAAGGAAAATTCACCTCCAAACTTTAAGCTGGAAAGTCACTGGAGTTAGTTTTAGAAAAGAATCACAACTACATGATTTTTTTTAGATTTTTGGTACATACGTTAAAAATTGTGTACAGCCTGGGACACCTGGTTAGCTTAGATGGTTGAGCATCTGCCTTTGGCTCGGGTCATGATCTCTAGATCCTGGGATCCTCGGTGGGGAGTCTGCTTCCCTCTCTCCCTCTGCCTCTCCCTCTGCTTGTGCTCGCTCTCGCAACGAATAAATAAAATCTTAAAAAAAAAAAGAATTGTGTAAAAATTGAAATGTCTGTAATGATCCTTAGAACAACCAATAAAAACTGAATCATGAAAGAAAATAATCAACATCTTTTGAACATTAAAAGACATTGCAGTAAGAATCTAAGACATGCCATAAAGTAGGAGGCACGGGGTGGGTTTAATCAGCAAAGTACTAGCTCTAAAATATGCTACTAATGGATCTACCAGGAAGTCAACGACTTAGTAGGAAAATGAACTCAGATAAGTAAGTAAACAAATAAAAATTGTATAGGAAATTCAGTACAAATTGTTTGCGATCATATGAAAAGATGGTCTGCCTCATTAGTAATTAGAGACATGAAAACTTGAACATAACGAGTTACCATTTATCCCAGATTAGCAAAAAATTTTAAAAATCTGATAATATCAAGTGTTGGCAAGGAAGTAAAGCAACTGAAGATCCCCAACTCTGCTGGAGAATGTAAATTGGGACAATCAAGTTGGAAAGTTGTTTGATATTATCAAGTAAAATTGCAGACGTATATACTCTATAACCCAGAATTTTATTCCTAAGCAGATTGAACCAGGAAACATGAATAGGAATGCTCATGGTAGCTTTCACTGGAATTGCCAAAAATGGGAACACACAAATGTCCCTGTACAATAGAATGGATAAAAGAGCGATCCTATTTACACAGTGAAATCATGTACATGTGTAAATGAGTGTACTGCCACTATATGCATCAACAGGCAAGTTACAACAAAAATACGTTCGGTATGATCACACTTACATCAATGTAAAAATATACAAGATTCAATTACATCGCTTAGGGAAATGTATGTAGGTGGTAGAATTGTAAATAAATGCAAAGAAAAGATGATCACAACCATCACAGTAGTGGTTACAGGGGAGCAGGTGAGGAGATAATAGGGTGAGAGACAGAGGTACTTCTAAGGAACCAACAGCATTCCATTTTTGAACCCGAGTGGTAATATCAAAGCAAAATCAGAGCTAGACAGTAAAGTAGTAAAAAAAAAAAAAAAAAAAAAAAAGCATGCATACATACATACATATGACTCAGGACTATTGCAATAGGGGGAAAAGAGATCTCAGAATAAAACCAGTTCAATTCCAAATACAGCATGGGCAAATGGGAATTTATAGCCAAGGAGCAGGGTGGAGGCCATTGGATAGAAAATTACTAAGGAGTCATCAGAGTTATAGAGGGATTCTGCCAAATCTGACCCAATAGGTTCTTGCTGAGAACACACCAGTGTGATCAGTCACTGGGGATGATGGAGGACCAGGAACCCAGTTAGATAACAAGAGTGATGGGATATGGAGGATGGGGATTCTTTCTAAACTGACTTAGCAGAGTGCTTGTCCAAACCAGATTTTACAAGGAAGTGCGGATGACCCTTGAAGGTTCAGGAGCTTGACTGGAGCTTGGTCAAGCAGAATCTCTGTCAGTAATTACATGGGTGTTTTCTAATTATTTTCAAGATGCAGATATGTTTTATATTCTTCTGTGTAAGGGTACATCCCACAATTTAAAAAATTTGCAATAGATTATTTAACCAGCAGATAGATGCAAGGGAAACTATTGGGTAAAGGAATCTCTAGGTCATTATATTATGGTTTCAGTCTTAGGTTTTCTAACTCCTTTTTCATTCTCTTAATCGCATTTCAAAGTGATTTTCAATATCCACCCATTTGATATTTCTAGTTGCAGGCACCCTAGTAGATTACATGGGAGATCATGATCTCTGTAGTCAAGTTGCTTCAAATCTGGTGATGACGACATCACTACCACACCATGGGGTAACAGCAGCGATACAAGTGTGCAGACGGGGAGATACGGAAGAGGGATTCCTGAGATGTGCTGTGGAGGGTATTCAAGCCAGAAGAGAGTCCTGGCATTCCAGAGCAAGAGGAAGCATAACCAAGTAAGGTAAGAAGCAAGACCCCAACAGAACGGTGCGGGGCTGGTGTTGCTGGACCTCAGGGTACATGTTAGCAGGTGGTGAGAAACTGGATTAGAGATGCAGGCAGAGGCCGGTTATGAAAGGTCTTGTAAGGTCTAGGAGTCAGAGTGATGTTTGGCCATGAGGCTGAATATCCAAAATCACAGTGGCAAAAAGACCGCAGTTCACTGCTGTGTCATATAGACCATGTGT
The DNA here is from genome assembly GCF_922984935.1 of Meles meles. NCBI lineage: Eukaryota > Metazoa > Chordata > Mammalia > Carnivora > Mustelidae > Meles > Meles meles. The sequence goes on from NC_060079.1 coordinate 77,477,720, forward strand.
GGGGGTAAGTGGTGGCTGTTGTGATGCTCCACGCCGAGGCCAGGGTCCAGGCCCCCCGTGTGCCCGCTCCATGGTCCAAACACAACCAATGATCAACACAACACAGGCCTTTAAAATAAAGTGGTTTTATTACAAAATTTTAAAACCGTGCTTTAAAGGATCGTCGTGGGAATACTGCATCATAAGAAGAAACATATGTTCATAATCCAGACAATCACACAGTGGATTTTATACTGTCCGTGGAATTCATATTTAAAAAACATTCTTCTTTTCAGTGAAGAAGAGTCTTCAGAGCACCATTATGTGAAGGGAAGGTATTTTGCATATCAGAGTTCATCTTTGGTCTGCAATCAAGAAGCAGCATACTTAGTGCCATCAAGAAGTCGTAGATGAGTTAAGAAAACTTACGTTAGTCTATTAATTATATTCCCCTAAAGATGGGAGGAGGAAAAAAGGCAAGTTGGTGCTAGAGGCTTGTGGTGCCTAGGACCGTGCTTGGACTCACCCCTGGGGAAAGTCACACTGTGGTTTATGGGACTACGGATGGACAACACGAATATCTAAGCGTCGGCATTCCCGTAAAGGGCCCGTGCTGTGAATTGTGTCAGTGAAGGGCTAGAGCAGACAAGGAGGAAGCTAACAGAGCCCTTCAGTGCACCAGTCAGGGGAAGATAGGATTCGGCACTCCTCAAAATTACTGAGACAAAGAGGAAAAGCAGAAGGAAAAAAAAAAAAGTGGGGGGGGGGGGGGACTGGAGAAGGGAACTGCCCAGTTTCATGTGGAGCCAACAAGTGTTATGATACCAAATCACAAATCTCATGAGGAGGTACATTTTAATTCTGGCAATTTTTTTTTAAAAGATTTTATTTATTTGAAAGACAAATTACAAGTAGGCGGAGAGGCAGGCAGAGAGAGAGAGGAGGAAGCAGGCTCCCTGCTGAGCAGAGAGCCCGATGCGGGGCTCGATCCCAGGACCCTGGGATCATGACCTGAGCCGAAGGCAGAGGCTTTAACCCACTGAGCCACCCAGGCGCCCCAATTCTGGCGATTTTTAAAAAAGATTTTTTTTTTAAAAGATTTTATTTATTTGACAGAGAGAGAGATCACAAGTAGGCAGAGAGGCAGGCAGAGAGAGGAGGAAGCAGGCTCCCTGCAGAGCAGAGAGCCCGACGTGGGGCTCGATCCCAGGACCCTGAGATCATGACCTGAGCCAAAGGCAGCGGCTTAATCCACTGAGCCACCTAGGCGCCCCTTAAAAAAGATTTTTAAGTTCTCTCTACACCCAATGTACTTAACTTAAGACCCGAGATCAAGAGTTGCATGCTTGAGGTGCCTGGGTGTCTCAGTGGGTTAAAGCCTCTGCCTTTCGCTTAGGTCATGATCCCAGGGTCCTGGGATCGAGCCCCGCATCGGGCTCTCTGCTTGGCTGGGAGCCTGCTTCCTCCTCTTTCTCTCTCTCTGCCTGCCTCTCTCCCTACTTGTGATCTCTATCTGTCAAATAAATAAATAAAATCTTTAAAAAAAAAAAAAAAAGAGTTGCATGCTTTACCGACTCAGCCAGTCAGGGGCCCCCGATTCTGGCAATTTTTGTTTGCTTGATGGCTTTAATTCGTTTTATGAACTTCCAGCACTGATGGGTTAATACTGGTGAAGCACCACTTCTCTAAGGGCTAGTTACTTAGTGGCAAGTCGGTACTCCCAATAAACAAAATAAAAACAAAATAACCAAAACTCTGATTTGTAGCACCTGCTGTTCTCATGGTGACTCTCCCAACAGGCAGATTCCAAGCTACTGGAAATTAACTAGTGTGTAAAGTTCCTGAATATGTCAGTCAGTGAGCTTGTATCAACTGCTTCCATCACACCACTGGGAACAGTGGTCACTTTATTCTTTTTGAACCTCCTTGTGAGACAGGCATAGTAACTGTCAAATCTGCCTTCTCATCTTTAGTCACAATACCAAGTTCTGAGTTTGTCCACTTAGAGGCACGAGGATATTGCTTAGAATAACGTCAAGCCTATCTAGTTTTATATATATATATATATATATATATATATATATATATATATATATATATAAAATACATAGATATGTGTGTGTAATATATATTGTAATTTCATACAATATATGTTCATTCAAACAAAAACCAAGTATAATGCCATATCATGTCTTTACACACAACCAGACGATGGAGACTGGTTTTTGGTCCTAACTTTGCTATAATCCAGCTAGAGGATTCTGAGCCAAATTCTTCTTCAGGCTCACTTTTTTAACCATAATATGAAGGCATTTACTGGGTGAACCCTAAGGTCCTTAAAGTCTTTTTTAGCCTTATAAGTCTATGTGAATCTGTCTTTTATAAATGAAATCAGTATGCGCTGCTATCAACAGAGATTGCTTCTTAAATGAATAATCTGATAACATGAATAATCATGATCATATATTTTTTTAATCTCTAAACTGAGGTAATGAACTTTGCCAAACCTATTCCACGTGATGCATGTGAAAATACTTTTCAAACTGTAAGCATCTATTCAAATGCTGCGTGATCTGAATTCTCAGATCATGTGGTCAAGTCAAGTTTCCTCCACTTTGCCGGGGTGGAGGGGCCGGTGGGGGTTCCTGTGTCTTCTCTCTTCTCTGCATGTCAGCGGCCTCTCTTCGGCCTGGTCGTCCATGGCATCTGCCCGGTGGACTGAACTGTGTGGAGGCCCCCAGAGGAGCTCAATTACTTGTTGTCTGACTGAGTATGTAAAGGAACGAATGAGGACTTACTCTTACTTTGACAGTTCTTACTCGGACATTGGCCAGTTCTGGTTACCTTTTTCCTATGGCACGTGCAAGGGAAGAGGTCCTCCTCGGCCTGTTCTACCCTCTTCATGCCCTCTCGGATTTGGGGCTCCCTCACTTGCAGACTGGCATATTCCTGTGTAAGCAACAATTCAAAAGTGTTCTTAAAGTACATTCTTCCTTTACAAGTTACCTACTTGTAACTTAAAGTACATTCACCAAATTCGATGCACTGGAATTTGCTAGAATATGCTCCTTTTAACTCATATGTGACAAATTCCGATAAGCAAAATTCTTCACATTCCCCTTAAAAGCCCCAACACCAGAGCTTCTGTCCTTTGGACCCTGGCTGCCTATTGCCAATGGACCTCTTCTGATTCTATCCTTTATTTCTATGACTGGTAGGGTTTGGGTTTTACCACCGTCTGTCTTGAAGTGAAAATAATTGTGCACACGATCTCCCGTAGACTGGGAACTTCAGGATAGAGCATATTCCCACCATGGCCTGCACAGCCTCTACCTTCGTTTATAACGCACTTGCCCTGTTTAGGCTCTGGGCTGGTGATGATGCCCTAGTAAATCCAGTAAGAGTGAACGAACACAAGCCCACTGTGCATCTTTAAGAATTCAGACAGTAAGTCCCCTGATCCTTCAGTTTACACATTTCACCATCTCCATCACCATTTCCATCCCTTCACCGTCCCCTGGGGAGGTGAGAAAGGGGGAAGGGGCCAGTGCAGACCAGAAACAGACCAACTTTGTTCTGTAGCAGAGTCTAAGATTTGGCACTCAATACTGACAATTCTGGGATTAAAACAAAAATCTTAATTAGATCTAGTAGTGTTATTAGCAAATTACTTGTTAACTATTGTGTTTTTAAAAAATGGCCTTTTAAATGATCAGATATACTCTGATTATCCTAAGTGCTTAGGTCCAAGAAAACACTTTCCAAAAGACACCATGGCTCATAGGGAGTTAGCATTATAGGTCTGAAGATACTGGGCACTGTATAGACAAGGAACTGGTAAGGCAGCAGCAAGAGAGTACAAAGAGAAGATACAGATTTGCAAACAGTAGCTTTGTAGGATCAGAGGCCAATTTCCTAACCACGCAGCCCAGAGTGGGAACATTAAATACTTTTCCCACATGTTGTAGCATTCTCCTCTAGCTAATCTGTGGTTTTGTAGTATTTTCTTTTTTTCTTTCTTTCTTTTTTTTAAAGATTTTATTTATTTATTTGTCAGAGAGAGAGCAGAGACAGAGGGAGAAGCAGGCTTCCCACTGAGCAGGAAGCCCGGTGCGGGACTTGATCCCAGGATTCTGAGATCATGACCCAAGCCAAAGGCAGACTCTCAACCAACTGAGCCACCAGGTGTCCCTGTAGTATTTTCATTATTATTTGATGTTGATCCCTGGTTTTTGCCCACGTAAGTATATATACATATCTCTCCTTATACTAATATACTTTAAGAAATTATTAAGTGAAATATTATTTGCTGCTAACATGTCCAATTACAAATTGTATGTCTATTCTCGTAGAAAGTACTGACCTGGAAAAGTTTAAAATAATAACAGAATATGTCATCACCCATGAGATTATTTCTTGCAAACTCCTGTCCTGCTTTTGCTATCTTCTTTGCCTATGGGAACAATGACAACAAAAGCCTTTAATGAAACACATTTTTTTCCCCATGCAGACATATGCAAACTGATGTTCAGAATCCATGTTTAGAGGGACAAAGGCAGGAGGAATATCTTTGAGGGTAGTCTTATGTGGTAAAGGAACATTTAAGAGGGTATGCTCAGATTAAAGGAGGTTTTTTTTTTAAGACTTGAAAGCGTGAGGAATCATACTGGACCTTCTAGAATTAAGCCTCTCTGGCAGAGAGGGCATACATTAAATGGAGTCACAATGATCTTGTAAAGTAAATGCAAAAGTTTAACACACTGCTTTAACACTTCTCAGCAATTCGTTTGAAGTGTACTTCATGCAATCCTGCCTTTTAATCTACAGCCGTTAGTTTTTCTTCCTGCTGGACTGGCCATTCTTAATTTTCATATTGCTAGCAGAGATGAGGCAGTGCTTGGGGCTCCGACCAACCTGCCCAAAAGAGAGAGTGTCCTTGAGGCCAACGTTGCAGCTTTTCGTTTCAAGTGCAGAGTGGACAGTGAACCCAAGCCCAGACGTCTGTGCTCACCCCGACGGGGCTGATGCGCGCCATGGGGAGGCGGCGTCCCATTTACAGGTAAGGGTCCATATCTGAGCATCCTGAATGCTTTTCAGGGACAAGACGTTTAAAATGAACCCCTGCTATGCGGGTAGAAGAGACTGACCTTACCTCTTCATCATGATCTTTGGCCCACTGGAGCTTTTCTAGAAGATCACTCAGGTTGCTTTTGATGGGAATGTAATGTTTCCAGGGCTGCAGCTCGTTGTAGAAGTGCTCATAGTAGATGGAGTCCTGCTTTAGCACAACACTGTCACCAACGAGGAGATAGGGCAGGCGATAGGCGGCGACAGTGCCATCGACGTTTATTTGATACTTATGCTGCAGGACAGCGGTAAAATAAAAGCCGTCATTAGATCGCCTTTCTCCACTCATGATTCTCCTCCTCTCTCCAGCTTGAAGCCTCATCATCTTCAGGTGCAAACTGGCCAGATTTTGCCCTCCTTCCCTGCTATGGAGTAAATGCTAGCACAGAACACCTGACCTAGAGCTAAAGGCTTATTGCAGTGCTCTCCTAAATTTCCCAAAGGGGCCACGAGTCTAACGTTAAAGCAGACAATAAAATCGTAAGACTGCTGTCCTAGGAAAGACAAATTTATCATGATTTTGTAATCCCTCTACTGCTTTACTGATCACCTGTGCACACTTGAGGACGGCAGCCTAGGCCATATTAACCATCCCTTTTACACACTAGAGGGCTACACGCAAGTCCTGAGGAAAGCATGTTCCTGGGGTGAGAGCAACTATGAATAAAAATATTCACAGAGGGGTGCCTGGGTGGCTCAGTGGGTTAAAGCCTCTGCCTTTGGCTCAGGTCACGGTCCCGGGGTCCTGGGATTGAGCCCCGCGTGGGGCTCTCTGCTCTGCAGGGAGCCTGCTTCCTCCTCTCTCCCTCCCTGCCTGCCTCTCTGCCTACTTGTGATATCTCTCTCTGTCAAATAAATAAATAAAATGTTTAAAAGAAATATTCACAGAGCTGTTGGTAATCACTTAGTCTTTAGTTGTAGCAAATGCAACAGGCAGGAATGAAGCAAAGACATGACAGAACATTCCCTGAAGGGGGATGGCTGATGACAGCTCCCTCGGGTTTTATGGCCAGCTCTTTCAAAAGTCTTTGCGATATGCAGATGGAGAAAACACTGACAATTCAATTTACGGCATTGTGTAGGTCTACCTGCTGGTGCGTAACCCATAGTAGAAAACGTGGCTATCTACAGCACAGACAGAGCTTGCTCATCACTTGCCTTTCGACCTACAGAGGACAGATGACTACCTTTTGTCCACCGTTCATTCCATGACATGGGTCTTTAGAATACGCTTAGTGGTTTGGAGAAAAGGGCGGTGTCCCACTGCCTAGCAGACAGAGCTAGAAAAAGGATCCCTCCCCAGGAAACATGAGCAACTCGCATTTTAGATACAGAAAGCCCTCCCTAATCCCCAGAACTCCTAGGCTATCATTTGGGTGGGTTTCAAGACATTTCCCCATCTTGTATCTTCTTTAGACTGTTGTGATGTTCTGGGAGAAGTATCTGTAAAATCACATACATGTATTTAATGATAAAGGATTTGGAGCTGAAATGTGCTTACCTTGAGGGTCAGTTGGGGAAAAAAATTCTAGCTCTACCCAGGCCCCACGCTCCCTTGCTGCTTATATTTAAGGTCAAGTCTGGGTGCTCGGTATAACCCACATTGCCAAAGCGGTCCCTGGGAGCCGCTTTGAGGTTCACTAAATTTTGTGCTCATGTCTCTCCCCCCCTATTGTTTATAGGCCTCAGTTTTCCTCCCCCAAATGAGGACATCTGGAAAAACAAAAAGGACTGGACACAGCTGATGTCATACCTTGAAGAAATCAAAAAATGAAATGTGTTTCACAATAGGACCGTACAGGCTTTCATCATGTTTAAAGAAGAAGAAGTTGGTGAAGGCAGCGTCTATGAGTTCCGGGTGTTTCCTACTGAGCTTAACCAGTTCGAGCCTCTCTTTGCGGCTGTCGCGCCCTCTCCACACAGCGGTGGAGTTCTTGCTTTCCCAGGGAGGGCCCGTGTTAGCTTGCACAGACATCATGTCCAGACTTACTCTGGAAGACAGAAAGTGCAACAGATTTTGCTCCCAAACCATCACAGCGCAAAGGTGGCTGAGAAAGAACTCAGCAAGGAAAGAAAAGCAAGGCTCTGGGTCACCTTGGACCCATCTCTCACCGGCCCATGGTTTCTAGAACAGAGTCTGTCAAGTCGTAGGTCGGCATCACGATATCCTTGGAATCCGTGGAGCCACACCAGGAAAAGATTGGATGAATGTGTGAGCCGGATTTCTTCTTTTCCAAAGGCCAGTCTCCCAAATTCACAAAAAACTCCACATCTGGCATCTTCACCTGGAAAAAGAAAGTGAGGAGCTTATCTACATTAGCCGTAGTGGATAATCCCGTCTGTGGGTCAATGTGTGGGGAAAGGCAGCCTCGTGCATGCAGTCTTTCCACCCCTGCTTGGCCATGTAAGAATGGGTCTCAGGTCTGGAACACTTCTTTGCCAAGAGATAGAGCCTCGCAGTCTGGGCTGGGCTCACCTCCTTGTGAGCGAATGTACTTCTTGTTCTGCTTAAGCGCAGCTGTCTGTGGCCCTCAAGTTGCCCAGCCTGCTGTATCTCAGACCCCACAGGAGGGTCCCGGGACAGGGCTTGGGGAGCTGATCTGCAGGCCCAGGGGGACCGCCACACAGCAAGGGACCGGATCCTGTTCCCTGTCCTCTGCTGGAAGTGCATGCCACAGTCCTTGAGGCGTGTATGTGTGCTGTCTGTTCTCAGCAACCTCAAACCCCGCACAGGTTTCTTCCTCGGTTTGCATTTACCTACCTTTTCACTTTGGCCGGATTCACGTAATACCCTCCCCTGAAGCACCACCGACCACCCAGTGAGTGGTGAAACACAAGAAAAATGAGAACTTGTAACAAATGAAAGACCAACTTTACAAGCTCAGGTGACGATAATCACCCCAATCTGAATAGTGGGTAATTGTTCAGAATATTCTCACATATATAAGCATACTAGATATCCTTTGGGTGGACGTGCAAATTGGCCATAGACTGGCTTCCAAAAGAGATGAAAGGATAAAGTTCATCTCAGTTCTAAGGCTGCCAAGAGACTCGAGGATGATCAGAGACAGAAAGGGAATTATTGGAAAATAGTAACAGCTCAAAGCACTGGGACTCTAACCCTAGTTCTTGGTTAATGAGCCAGATGTGCCCATTTAAATTATATATATATATACCCCCCCCCCCCCCGGCCCGACAGTGGAGGGACCAGAATCTCAACTCTGGAAGCCCAACATCAAAGCCAGCTCTAGGGGTTTCCAAGCTTGACCACCTCTACTGACAAGTGGCACAAGTGTGTTCAAAGAACCTGTTCTTTTTTTTTTTTTTTTTTTTAAATCAAGTCATAGGTAAATGCTTGGGGCTTTGGTCAGTCTGAGAAGCATCTCGAGAAACTGGAGTCCTGAAGAATAGTCTTATTTTTCCATGGATTGACACAGATAAGCAAGGAAAACTTGCCAGCATCCTGAAGTCTTCGCCGAAGGAGGCAGAATACAGGTGCTTAGTAGCTGCCTATCTTCAAAATCAACTCACTCTGAGTGCGCTCAAGCTTGAGAAGGTACTGACTTTCCGTGAGTAATTCAGTCAAGATATAGACACAGATTATCCAATAAATTGTTATTAAGCAACCAGTAACAATATGGGTATAGTTTTCCCAGTCAGCCAGTTTACTATCACTGAGAGTTCTGGGGATTAGGGAGGGCTTTCTGTATCTAAAATGCGAGTTGCTCATGTTTCCTGGGGAGGGATCCTTTTTCTAGCTCTGTCTGCTAGGCAGTGGGACACCGCCCTTTTCTCCAAACCACTAAGCGTATTCTAAAGACCCATGTCATGGAATGAACGGTGGACAAAAGGTAGTCATCTGTCCTCTGTAGGTCGAAAGGCAAGTGATGAGCAAGCTCTGTCTGTGCTGTAGATAGCCACGTTTTCTACTATGGGTTACGCACCAGCAGGTAGACCTACACAATGCCGTAAATTGAATTGTCAGTGTTTTCTCCATCTGCATATCGCAAAGACTTTTGAAAGAGCTGGCCATAAAACCCGAGGGAGCTGTCATCAGCCATCCCCCTTCAGGGAATGTTCTGTCATGTCTTTGCTTCATTCCTGCCTGTTGCATTTGCTACAACTAAAGACTAAGTGATTACCAACAGCTCTGTGAATATTTCTTTTAAACATTTTATTTATTTATTTGACAGAGAGAGATATCACAAGTAGGCAGAGAGGCAGGCAGGGAGGGAGAGAGGAGGAAGCAGGCTCCCTGCAGAGCAGAGAGCCCCACGCGGGGCTCAATCCCAGGACCCCGGGACCGTGACCTGAGCCAAAGGCAGAGGCTTTAACCCACTGAGCCACCCAGGCACCCCTCTGTGAATATTTTTATTCATAGTTGCTCTCACCCCAGGAACATGCTTTCCTCAGGACTTGCGTGTAGCCCTCTAGTGTGTAAAAGGGATGGTTAATATGGCCTAGGCTGCCGTCCTCAAGTGTGCACAGGTGATCAGTAAAGCAGTAGAGGGATTACAAAATCATGCACTAGAACCCTGAGAAAATCACTTTATACCAAGGAATAGGATTTGGCATACAGTAAGCCTTCTCTGGGCTCAAAGTGGGTTTAGTACTGAAACAATTTTATTTGAAGACATTTTCCCTTATAAGGTATTGCTGTGGGTTGAATCCTGTCCCCCCAAAAGATAAGCTGAAGTCCAAAACCCCAGTATCTCAGAATGTCCTTATTTGGAACTAGGGTTGCTGCAGATATAATTAGTGAAGTTGAGGTCATACTGGAGGGGGGCGGGCCCCAATCCAATATGACTAGTGTCCTTGCCAGAAGGGAAGAAAGAGACATACGGGGAAAGCCGTGTGATGAGGGGCAGAGGTTGGAGCGAGGAGGCTGCAAGTCAAGGAGCCCCAAGGGTGGCCAACAGGTGGTGAGAAGCAGGGACAGGAAGGAAGGGTCCGGTCCTACAGGTCTCAGGGGGGTGAGGCAGGGGACGTGGTCCTGCTGACATCTTGCTCTCAGACTTGTAGCCTCCAGAACTATGAAAGAACAAACATTTCTGCTGTTTGCAGAACTCTGTGACAGTAACCCTAGAAAATTCATACAGGTAGCCTATGTGACATAAAGCTCCAGAACAGTATTATAATAAGGTTCCAGAATAGAACACCACTGATGCTATTATTTATTTTTTTTAATTATATGGAAAAACCTGGGCTGAAACTGTCTATTAAACCTAAGAGAAAAGAAACACTTACTTTTCTAGTCAAAGAAAGTAGTATGGCATCCATGAAAATTCGAAAACCTACATGTTCACCGTGAGTCTTGATATAAACCTAAAAGAGAATTGAACCTGTATTAAGTTAATGGTTTATTTTCCATCACCCTTATTTCCATTTTGTTTATTATGTTAATCTAAAAGTACTGGCAGGTTTCATTGAGAGAAAGCTTATCACAATGCTCCTCAGAATGATTTTTTTCTAAAGATTTTATTTTTATGTTTGAACCCACAACCCTGAGATCAAGAGTTGCACACTCCACCAACTCAGCCAGCCAGGCATTCCACACAATGGTTTTCAATAAAACTCTGTAGCTACTTTGAGCTATATGGTCAGAACAAACAAACAAACAAACAAATCAATAAGACAAACAAGCAAACCTTAATCACAAATCATACCTTGTTATCCTTCAGGGTATAATGACATAAGCTTTGTCTTTGTCCAAATCTTTTTGGGATTTCTTCTGCAATCTTTTCTGGATCAACAGCAGGGAAATATGCTAGATCTCTCTGAATCTGAGTAATGGTTTCTGGGCAGTTCATCTCCTGTAACCAGGTTGCGCTATCTTCCAAAGGGCAGTCACAGTTTTCATGGTAAACTGGCCCTAATTACACAAAAGTAACAAAGTATCACAGTAACAATTTCACTCAGCACTCAGAACACCTAAGAAATACCCATTGGGTGGCTTCATAAATACTGCTGTTTTAAAATTATGTTACAAATTACCTTTTAAAATATATGGAGATTTGGCAACATGTTGACCTTGGAACTTAACTTCTACCTTCAGATTTTTGTAGCTTGCATACATTCTGTATCTTACTATGAAGGACCCATCCTTTCGGTCTAAAACCTGGACTCCAACTCTAGTGAACTGCTCTTCTGGTGCCGAGATTTTAATCTGGAACACCTTTTCACCCGGAGAAGATGGGAACCTGTCATGGAAGAACGGCGAGATACAGAGAGGATTTCAAGGCACAAATGCACAGAGATTGTGCTCTCCAGTCTGTGACCCTTAGTGTTTTCCTCTATACTCTCCCCTTAACATGCTTGCTGCTTCTCTCTTATGCTTATAGTACCAGAATGAATGCGATGGATCAGAGATTTAAAAAAAGGAGGATGACAAATGTCCACACATAAACATTTCAATAGAAAATTGCAAGGGGAAAAAAAAAAAGAAAATTGCAAGGGAATATGTAAACACTACATATTTATATAAACCTAGAACCCACTTATGCATTCTATACATACAAATATTCTTATCAATCTACTATCTATTTCATGCAACTGGAAATTTGCCTCTATAGATAATGACTTTTTGAAAAATCTCTCTCAAAAAGAGCAGTGTTACAAATCATGCTCAGCACAATCATTGAGCATGATTGTGTATCAATCTACATGCTCAATTGTGTAGAATGATACACAATCTACAGGCAAAAGCCAGTAGATTGTGTATCATTTAAGTGACACTGTACAAAAGGTGTTTTTCTTTTTAAGTGAGTGCTTTTGTTATCAAGATTCTGAAGATGGTATTTAGTGCCCCCAATTGTTATAACCAAGTGACAAAATTTATAACCCCCCCCCCCCCCCCCCCCCCCGCTTTGGAAAACTTCCTGGAAGTTTTTCTTAAAATACCCAAGATTTTTTCCCCCCTACCAAATATACATGGTCAGCATCCACCAATAAAAAAAAGACAATCATTTCAGGAGTATGCGAATTCTAAAACTAAGCTTTCAGTTATTTTAATTGCTGGAATGCAGTGGAGTGAAATAATGTTCATTACAAACAGGTAGGAAGATTCACACTTTGATACATTCCCTCTCAACTGTAAAATTTCAAATAGTGCTTCGTTTTTCTTTCTGAGTTTCAAATCATGCTTATCTGCGATGTCTCCCTGAAAACAGAGGGTAGCCCCAGAGAAAGATGAACCAACTAAGTTTTTAACAGCTGGGTTTACATTCCTTACAACAGCTTATGCAAAAGTAGGTGGAAATAGTACTTCCCGCAAAGGGCAGGGGCTTTGTCTCTCCAGTTCTGTGTGAGTTCCCATCAGAACAGCCAGGAGAAGAGCCAATCTGGAATTACTTCTAAAGCTACAGAGAAAAACTGATTAGGACGGGGAAAGGCTGTTACAACCAGATGTGGATAGCATCCAAATATCCTGGAATTTAAACTGCTGTGGAAAAAAAAGAGTTCTTGGGCGGCTAAAACTTAAAAGGAGAAACAGTACATTTTAACTTCATTCCAGAAGAGTTAGGGAGCTGTTTCTCGACTTACTTATTTCCCGCTGTATCCACCGCCTGAATGTAGAAATAGCGTGCAGGAAGGACGACAGCAGCCTTTAGCCCGGGTCCCCATACTTCGCTCTTCTCCGGACTGAGTCGCCTCTCTCCGCCGGTCTCGGCAAATGCTGGCACTGTCCCCAGAGAGAAGCAGTAAAGCAGCAAAATGCTAAACATTTACAAGACCGACTCTCAAAATGATCCACGGATAAATGAAGTGTAAGAAGGGGTCGGAACCAGCCGCGCCTTGGGCGGGGGAGGGGGGCCCCGTTGGCTGATCAGGGCAGCAAGCACGATTCCAAAAGATGTCCCTTGCCGTGCAGGGCAGGCGCGCGGGTCTCCACTTTTCCCTAGGAAAATCACAGGCGCAGCGCGGGCTTGTCCGGCTGATGGATGCCAGTCGCTTTGCTCAGACGAGCAGGACCCACGCTACTCCTCCGTCTCGGGACAAAGATAAACTTCTGTTGCTCCTGCAACTGGAGCATCATTGGGGCGAATCCGTCTCAGGTTCCAGCCCAAGGTGCGGGGCGAGGGGATTGGCCCGCGTGTCGGCCGGGCTGAGTAAGGCCTTCTCCAAGTGGCTGGCTCCGTGGCGCCGGTGCTCAGAGGCTTCCTGGGACGTGTAGTTCGCGACAGGACCAGCGGAAATCCTGCCAGGTTTCACCACCTCTCACTCGTTTATTTACTTTGCGGTCACCGCTTTCTGGGACCAGTTATATACTAGATGCCCAACAGAGTGGCGTGTGGGGACACAGCTAAGATTTTAAAAAAATTGTCACCATATCCTCCGCACGTGCAGAGGGCAGGTATAAAACGATGGAAGGAAGGTGTTGTCAATGATATCTGACAACCGGTCGCCGGGCACCGCCGTCCAGGGCGCTGTCCCCGCGCGCTCCAATGGGACAAGAGACGCCAGCCCCAGGGTAACCAGAGGCGCGTCGCGGGCCGCGCGCGGGAAGCTGTGATCCGGGACCGGTGCCGGCTCTGAGGCGGCCGCAGCGACTCGACCCCGCCGCACAGGCCAGAGGTATCCGGGGCTGGCTGTGGGCTGGGCGGAGGTGGCGGCCCGCTGCTGTGCGCCCAGCGCGCGGGGCCCTCCACCTGGCGCCCGCGCGCCGCGGCCCGGGCCTGCCCCGCCCGCCCGCTCTGGACGCCGCCTGGGCCGCCTTGATGGCCAGGGGCCGCGGCCTCTCGAGAGCCCCGGGGCTGTCCGAGTGGAGGCCGCTGCATCCGTGCCCGTCCTCCTCCCGGGAAAAAGTCGGCTGAAGAGCTGGGCCGCAAAATGGGGAAAGTGTTAGGGAAACGAGGGTCGGGCGTTCTAGGGAACAAAGCCTGTCTTGGAGATGCAAGACAGGGATCCTGCCCGGCGCGGGTCTCCAAGCCACGCGAGGCAGGGCCTGGACCGTAACGTGCGGCGACCGTCCCTTCTTCCCCATATGCCCGCTCTGCGGCCAGGGGGTCACCAGGAGGGGTCACGGTCAACTCCGGAATCGGACCCAGAGCCTCCAGCTCTCCCTCCCTCTTCCCTCTCGCGACCCTTGCCAGCTGCTCCGAAAACCCAATCGGGCCGATTGGCTCCGCCGGCCAAAGCCACCCTTGGTGGAGGCCCAGGCGGGGCTTTTCTGTTTTCTGTTTTTTTTTGTTTGTTTTGTTTTGTTTTGCAATTGTCTTGAGTACTGATATCAACTGGTGCATTCAAAGCTCGAGTCGGCTGCTCCCCCTTGGCTCGGGGCCGTAACTGCCCGCGTCCCACCCGCCCTGAAGCCTCGGGCGCCGGGAGCCTCCTCCCCGGCCGGCTGGTTGGGGGCGGTCACTCCGCCCGCCTCCGCCCGCTCCCTCTAGCGGCCAACTCTGGCTTCCGGCCGGCGAGGGAGGTGAGCGGAGGGGTCCGGAGGCCTCGCTGCGGGGACGGGGACAGGGGGACGCCCGGCTCCGGGGAGCGCTCGTGGGCCAGGGAGGCCGCGCGAGCCGTGCAGGCAAGAGAGCGCGGTCTCGCTGCTGCTGTCGGCCGGCGCCGCCTCCGCACACATCGGCTGGGCGCGGCGGGGACGAGCACGCGAGACTGTCGCCTCGGTCCCCGCGGCTTCTGAGCCCGGCGGCGCGGCGAGCTTCGCAGAGTAGGGGCGGGGAGCTCCGTTCGCCTGCCGGGAGCCTGGGTTAGAAGCTGCGGCGGCGCGCGGGAGGACCCGGTATCCTTCGCAGGCCGGCGGCCTCAGCCGCGGGAGGGGCTCGGGTCCGGCCCGGCGAGGGGCCCGGAGCGCGTGGGGCTGACACCGGGGAGAAGCACCCAGACCTGACCCGCTGGGGATTAGCGGATCTGGCCCGGCCTCGGGGCGCGCGTATTTCACCACCAGTAAGTCACTTTCAGGCTCCTGCGTCTCGGTGGCCTTCCGTGCAGAATAGAGATCGTAATAGTTGTCCTATGGGGGAGGCTTCGCTGGAGACACTTGAGGTCTTCGTTCCCTAAGCAAACTTGATATTTAAGCACACGGCTTGAAAATACAAAGCGAAAAGAAGGTAGCCTAGGCGGTGAATATCGACCTTAAAAATGGAACGTTTATTTTACAGAACAATTCCTTCTAGGGACTTCTAAAAATCGTTACTCTAGGGGTGCATTTTATAACATTTCGTTCACTCACAGTTAAACTGCGAGTTGCTTGCCCCGTGATCGGAAGAATACATCATTCAGTTCAGCCTTACGTCCTGCAATCAATCATTACTTGTAGTATTTTAATAGAGCATCGGCTCTCTGTTAACTCGAATCTCACAGAGGAGAAAAAGAGGCCTCTTGGCTAATAGTCCGGCTCCTGATTCCTAACGCCTCTCCTAGTAAATCCTGGAATCTAAACTCCTAATCCAGAGCTTAAAATCATGCCCGGAATGATGTGGGCGCTTAAAGGTAATTATTTGTTGATGAGACTTTCATAAATGACTATCCCTAAGGATAACCCTGGCGAACCTTGTGGAAGACGTCCAGAGAATGGAAAGTTGGGAAGAGCAAGGGAGAGGAAGAATGAGGTGGAGCTAAAGGAAAGGACCACGGGCCACACAAGCAGTTGGCTTTTTTCTAAGAGCAGAAGGTTTTCGGGTGGGGGTGGAATTGGGAATGGTTGACAAAATTAGGAACAAAAGGAACTACAAGATAGGACAAAATGGTGGGAGCTACAGGCTATGTAGTGGACGGACAACCTGATGGTGTTAGAGCTCAGTGTTTCCTGAAGCTATCATTATAACGTAATATAGTAATTGCTGTCTCTAATGATTCTGTTATCAGTAATAACTTGTGCTCAGTTCACTTGTCGGAAAGCCTGGGGACATGATAACTAGCACCCTTAGACTCAAGCTGTCGTTGACACGAGGAGAACAGACATGGATCTGGCAGAGAATAAGGAAAGAAAATAAACTGCAGCTGTGCTTGGGTCATGGGATTTGGATAATTTTCACTTTCTTTTCATTTTTTAAAGATTTTTATTTTTTATTTTTTTATTTGACAGACAGAAATCACAAATAGGCAGGCAGGCAGAGAGAAGGGAGGGGAAGCAGGCTCCCCGCTGAGCAGAGAGCCCAATGTGGGGCTCTATCCCAGGACCCTGGGATCATGAGCCAAGCAGAAGGCAGAGGCTTTAACCCACTGAGCCACCCAGGCGCCCCAATAATTTTCACTTTCTGTGTAATATCTTGGTACTTTGCAATATCTTTTTGTCATTTGTTTTACCTCTATGATAAAAATCTAGATATATCACACAGTTTTTCAAAGAGAAATTTCCTTAAACAATGGTTCAAGTGAGAAAGTTTTCAGACCACTGGTGGCTTTTATTGACAATCAGTATAAAATATATCCCTACATTGATGGTCTGCACTTTTTTTTTTGTAGAAGTACAACCAAAGAGATCACTCTAGTTTAGTGACCGTTATTTAATAGCAAAGTCCAAAAGCAAACAAAGCCAGACGGTTAAACTTTTTATTCATCTAGTGCTACATTCTTTCTTTTCTTTAGCTTGCAGAAAGCACAGTCCTACCTTTTATGTTCCAATGCACTGATTTCTTTTGCCTGTGTTTTTGATAAGCATATTCAATATATGTTCCAAATGAAGCATCCTTCATCCCTACACTGCCACACAGAAGCTGGGCCCATGGGCATAATTCCATTAAATCTGAGGATGGACGCTCTGGCAAGGTCAAAGCTAAGCTGGAGATGAAGAGATAAGATTAGTGCCTGGAACATTTCTATCTCCCTCCTCTCCCCACCTGACCCAGACTGACTCCAACACCCTTGGGTCACCAACCGTTACTTAGCAGGACCCTATGTCATGCCTCACCCTATCATAACCCATCCATACACCCCCAACACCACAGATAATAGCTACCTATGCCTACCACACTGGCTCTTAGAGAAAGGCATGAGGATAACAGGTCAGTAGAAAATGCTCTGTGAGGTCATCTGCTAAGAATCAGAAACTGACTCCTCAGAAAAGCCCAGTTTGGTCTGTGTGACCTCAGGCACTGACGTTCTCTTTGTATCTTCCTCCAACATGACCATGACGCCAGGAGATTAGGAAGAAGACGGCATAAAAGCTTCCTGTCTAGAGATCCCCTATAAGTACTCCTAGGATTTCTTGAAAAAAGTTTCCAAAATGATACTGTTGGGGTTTCCATCT
The DNA here is from genome assembly GCF_922984935.1 of Meles meles. Taxonomy (NCBI): domain Eukaryota; kingdom Metazoa; phylum Chordata; class Mammalia; order Carnivora; family Mustelidae; genus Meles; species Meles meles. The sequence goes on from NC_060079.1 coordinate 77,495,031, forward strand.
TTGATGGTGAAGCTCCAGCCAATTCTTCCTGCAAAGAACTATAAACTGCACCAATTACTAAAAAAATCATTACGTGAAAGTTTGAATAGAGGGAAAGAATTCCTTAAAAATAAAGATAATGGGATCTTTTCTAGGATATGTGGACTCCCCCTGTACCGAACTCCGTTGCTTTAAATTACACGAAGGATAGGCATTACGTCTACTGGTTTCTCCTCACAGACTTTGAGTGATCATGACCCTGTGGCAATCATTCTTCTGTTTTTTCTTTCTTTTTTTTTTTTATTTTATTGATTTGACAGACAGAAATCACAAGCAGGCAGAGAGGCAGGCAGAGAGAGAGAAGGAAGCAGGCTCCCCGCGGAGCAGAGAGCCCGACGCGGGGCTCGATCCCAGGACCCTGAGATCATGACCCGAGCCGAAGGCAGAGGCTTTAACCCACTGAGCCACCCAGGCGCCCCTCTTCTGTTTTTTCTGATTGCCTTAGTGGTTTTTGTCGTTCAGTATTTGTGTGATGGGTTATGTAGAATGATTTTTCTGTAACTTATGAAAATTACTCTAATTTTTTAAATAAGTGAATCTGTGGAGATATTAAGTAGTAAACATCAAACTGGTCACCCAGGGGTGGGTTGTGTCTCTGGAACTACATCTCTAGAGTCCTGCAAAGTGGCCCCACTCCGCCGGGCGCCTGCATCGAATACCCTCTACCACCTGTAATGGTCTGACTTATCAAGGTCTTGCTTTTGTATAAATCTTCAGCTTCCTCAAATGCCCTTTGTTGCTTTTTGAACTGTTCTCTGTTTTCTTCCCTAAAGGAATTGGTGTAGACTTGAAAATCAGTTTTTCCTGAGACTGATCAGAAGTTAGTGACTATTAAGTATAATTGATCGTGGTGATGAATGCACAGCTTCATTGAGATGAAATTCACACACTATATGATTCACCTGTTTAAAATGTCCGATTTGGTAGCTTTTAGTATATTCACAAAGTTGTATGTACATCACCTCAATCAATTACAGAATATTTTCATTACTCTAAAAAGAAACCGTTATCATCCTCAACCTCCGCCTCCCTCCCAGCCCTAGGCAACCCACGAATCTAATTTCGGTCACTAGAGACTTTAGGCAAGCCTAAAAATTAGGCTCTGGCAGGATGGGCTTCCTTCATTGAGTGTCATGCTTTCAAGGCTTATCCTTGTTGTAGCGTGGGTGGCTGCTTCCTTTATTGTTATTGCCTGAAAAATATCCCATTGCTTGGATATACTACATTTTATTTATTTTTTTTATCCATTCATCAATTGATAGGCCTTTGGATTGTCTCTCCTTTTTGGCTATCATACATAATGCTGCTTTGAACATTTGTGTGGATGTATGTCTTCATTCCTCTTAGATGTGTACTTAGGAGTGAAATTGCTTGCTCCTACGGTAACTGTAAATGTTCCAGGAACTGTTTTCCAAAGTGACTGAACCGTTTTGCATTTCCATCCACAGGGTAGGAGGGTTCCGTTTCTCCACATCCTCAACAATCCTTTTTATTATCTATCTTTTTTGATTAGAGCCATCCTGCTGGGTATGACATAATGTCTTGTGGTTTTGATTGGCGTTTCCTCGATGTCTAGTGATGCTGAGCATCTTTTCATAGGTTTATTGGCCATTTCTACACTGTCTTTGAAGAAGTCACTATTCAGATATTTTGCCCATTTTTCATTGAGTTCTTTTTGTTACTGTGAAGCATTATTGTAAAATAATGTTTTAATAAGACAATGACCAGCGATTGTGGCTGTAGGTGTATAATGTTGTAAAATAAATATTTATTGGATGAAGGCACATGAAACACTTGATCCATTTTTTAGTGCTTTTGTAGTCTCTAGTGGATTGTTGATGTTTCTTTCTCCTTCTTTTCTTAGGAGCCCATCTTGCAGCTCTCAAGTTTCTGTAGAATGCTGTAAACAATTGTCACAATTGGTTTTCAAGTCATAGAAAGAGTTGCAATTTCTCCTTTGTAACAGAACTTTTCTGGTTGCATTCAATGCCTAACGTTGCAGAAGCAGAAAGGGCAAATGAATCTGGAAATGGTGAGCACAAATCCGAGAGAAAGTCTCCTGAAGAGGATCTACAAGGTGCTGTTCAGTCTTTCTGCACTCGTGCCTCGGGGGCAGCCTTGGATCACAAAGGAGATGGTCATTACCCGTGGAGCTGTCCAGTGACCCACACTCGGGAGAAAATTTATGCCATCTGTTCAGACTATGCCTTTCTCAACCAGGCAACCTCAATCTATAAAACCCCAAATTCAACCCGCTCTTCTTGTCTCCCTGATAGTACCTCTTTATCTGCTGAAAATAATCCATCAAGATACATTGGCATCCCAACGAGTACATCAGAAATCATCTACAATGAAGAAAATAGCTTGGAACACTTATCCAGTAGCCTGGGCAAGCTACCTCTTGCATGGGAAATCGATAAATCTGAATTTGATGGGGTGACCACAAATTTGAAACACAAATCAGGTAAGGAAGGAGGCTTGAATTTCACATATGAAAGTAATCAGAAGAAAACATAGCTTGTTTAAGCTTACATTCAACACAGTTTCCTTTTATAATGCTGAACAAGGAACATTGCTGTCTGTTGTCTGTCTTTGTAGTTAAAAAATAGCTTTGGGCAGAGGACATTTAGTTCATTAATGGGTTATCACTGGAAACTTCACACATAACCTGTGCATTTTGAGAGCTTTGAAAAATCTAAGAATCCTGTAAAATACAGTTATTGCAGATAAGTATGTGGTAGCTTATAAATGGTTCATGAGGTGGCTGAAATAACATACTACTATTTTGTGGTTTTTCCAGAGACATGAGCTCATCGTTTCCAACTAAACCTTTCATTTTCTTTTCTACCATATGACATTGTGGCTTTTTCTTGTGAAAATTTTTTGAGCACCCAACAAGGTCTCCAGGTACTGCTGAGTAGGTTGTGTACTGCACAATTTAAGAGAGGACTATTCACCTAGGGTGCAACACACAGCCTTAGCATTTGCAGTGTCGTGGCCCTGTGGCAGAAACTACTGCTTTTCACTTCTTTCTTTTGAACTTACAGTAATACGGGATTTTTATGTGGTAGGTACTCTTATCATCATTTTATATAAGGTAAAGAAATTGGGGCTCAGAGGGGATGATAAGTTGCTTGTGGAAAGTTGATGGCTAGTATGAGGCAGAACTAGGGTTTGTATTTTACTCCTAGGAGTCTCTGACCATTTGCTAAAACCTCCATACTTCTTGTTCATTTGCCAGATCAGTGTGTTTCACAGAATATTAGGTAAATTTGTAATTCTCAGTGTGTTGGGGGGGGGTTTCACTTTGTGTCTATTTTTTATGGGTGATTGGTCTATAATTTTTTCATAATATCTTTTTTAGGAGTTAGCATTAGGGCTATGCAGGTCTCCTGAGACAAGAAGTGATATCTCTTGTTTTCAGAGGGGTATTAAAAATCTCTAATAATGGTGATTATGGACTTGTCTTGATTCCCATTAATTCTGTCCAATTTTAATCTGTCCATTTTTTCTAAGTTGTTGGTTTTGTTGGCATAAAGTTATTTCTAATAGTCCCCTTTATCCCTCTAATATCTACAGGGTCTTTCGTAATAACTCCTCTTTCATTCCTGATACTGGTCATGTATGTTCTCTCTTTTTTTTCTGGCTAGGGCTTTATCAGTTTTGTTCATCTTTTCAAATAACCAGTTTTTAGCTTCGTTAATTTTCTCAGTTGTTTGCTCACTATTCTACTCATTTCTGCTTACTATTTTCTTCCTTCTGCTTACTTTGGGTTTACTACAACGTTCGGATTCAAGACTTTTCTCCTATGAGCACTCAGTGCTTTAAGCTGCTCTGTGAGGACTGTTTCAGCCACGTTCACACATGCTGACCTGCCTTATTTTTATTATCACTTGATGTAAAGTATTTTCTAATTTTCCTTGTGATTTCTTCTTTGATACATGCATTGCTGTTTAGAACTGTGCTGCTTAATTTCCAAATATTTGGGGGCTTTTGCTAATGTTGATTGCAAATGCCATTCCATCGTGGACGGAGGACATAAGACCTCAGTCTTTTAGAATGGGCTGAGACTTGTTTTTTGACCCAGCATACAGTCCACGTTGGTGAATGTACCAGGTGCATCTGAAAAGACTGTGTGCCTGTTCTGTAGTTGCTGGGTGTAGTATTCTGTAAATATTTACTGGATCAGTGTTTGAGAATGTTTTTCACATCTTCTAAGTTTTCACATCAGTTAATTTTTGTCTTGCTCTATCAATTGCTGAAAATGGAGTGTTAAAAATCAATTATAATTGTCATCTTTTCTGCATTTACTTCTGTTGATTTTTGCTTCTATGCAATTTGAAACTCTGCGATTAGTGCACACACAATTATGATTTTTATTTCCTCTTGTTGCATCGACCTTTTGTTGTTATGAAATGTCCCTCATTATTCCTAGTAATAATTGTTTTTCTGAAAGTGACTTTGATATTATCTAACTACTCCAGCTTTCTTTTGACTGGTGTTTGCATGGTATATCCTTTTCTAGTCATTTACTTTCAACTGTATTTTTTTTATATTTAAAGTCCATCTCTCCTACTCAATCATAAAAAAGGATGAGATGTTGGCATTTGGCACATCACGGTTGGACCTAGAGGGCGTAAGTCAGACAGGGAAAGACAAATATCATATGATTTCACTTGTACATAGAATCTAAAACCCGAAACTAATGCATAAGCAAACAAACAAAAAGCAGAATCAGATCTGTAAATACAGAGAACATAATGGTGGTTTCTAGAGGGGAGGGGGTGGGGGATGGGCAAAAGGGGAGTGAGAGATACAGGCTTCTAGTTATGGAATGAACACCTCATGGGAATAAAAGGTACAGCACAGGGAACAGAGCCAGTGATTCTGTAATAGGCTTGTGTAGCGACAGATGGTAGCTACTTTTGAGATGAGCATAATACCTAAAATCGTTGACTTACTATGTTGTGCTCCTGAAACTAAGGTACCGTTGTGTGTCAACCCCATTCAGAAAAGAAAATACATGATTCATCTTCCTCTTGATAAAAATTTTATAACTGAAAAAAAAAATGCATGTGCCTTTCTTAAAGATAGCTTTTAAATATAGTCAATGAATTACTTGTTTCAGGTATTGTTTCTTTTAGTTCTGGAATTTACATTTTTTAAAGTAGTTTTTGTTTCCTATCTTGGATTTGCCATCTTTTCATTCATTTCATTTTCATTCATTACTGGAAGATTGTATCTATCTCATAATGTCTATTACTGGAAGATGTCTATCTCATAAAGCATAGTTATCATACCCACTTTAAAATCCTTGTCTGCCAGTTTTAAGATCTGGGTCATCTCAGAGTTGGTCTTATCTTTTTTTTTTTTTTTCTTTTTCTTTTTCTTGAGAAGGTGTCACATTTTTCAGTTTCCTTACATGTTTAATAATTTTGAACTGTATCCAAGGCACTGGAAATGTTGTGGTGATTTTTGATCTGGTATATTCCTCCAAAGAGTGTTTTATTTTATGTTTGTTCATTTGTTTGTTTTTAATTTTAGCAACATGGAATTTGGTTTGACTAAAACTGCCAGTTTGGTCTCTGGAGGACATTTCAAATCTCTGTTCGATTTTTTAAGCCTTAGCTGTGCTGTTTGGGGTCTTCTCTGTGCATGCGTGGTTCCAGGATCAGCCTAAGATTTGGGCCAAATGTATACATAAAATTTGAGTCTCTCCTTTTCTGGCTGTTTTATTTCTGGGGCCCCCACCCACCTTACTTTCCAGTGACAATGATTGCCCAAAACTCTGTCCCATGGTTCCTCAAGTCAAAAAGATGACAGATATTCTCTACTTATATTTGCTATCCTCAGGCCTTTCTCTAAAAGCCAATGTGGTGACTAGAGGTAGGTGTGTATGTATGGATGTTTCTTTGGTGTTGGGGCTAGATGGGTGTGCTAGGGGTAGGATGAGGACTGGAAGAAGGAATATGACAGTGACAAGGGAAGGTGGGCAAAGGCTTCTGGAGTTGATGAGACGGGGAGACAGAGTTTGGCTGTCAATCTGTTATGTCCCCTCTCAAGCTTAGCTTCGACTTTGCCAGAGCATCCCTCTCTCAAACCGCATGGAAATTTGCCTGTAGGACCAGCTCTCCTTGTGGCAACATGGGGATTTCATGAAGGGTGCACATATAGAATGCACACTTATTTAGCCCAGGGGCCTCCTAGGAGTAGAGTAGAAGGGGACAGAGGGTAGGCTCAGGTAAGCTTTAGAGGAAAGTATGTGGGTCCAGGCACTCTGGGGGCTGCTGGAGTCAGATCACCAGGCTCCGTTAACCTCTAAGATTTTAAGTGGGTGGGAAAACCACGTAGGGCATTAAGGGATTATTGGGCAGTGAAGACATGGGAAATAGATTTTCCATCTTCTTACACCCTAAGATGTATTTTATTAGTGAAAGAAACTTTTCAGAATGAGACTTAACTCATGTTTGCCAGTGGTTGTTCAGCTCTGTAAAAATTTGTGTTCTCTGTGAAGACTTAAAGAGAATAGCTAGAGGAAATGGGGAGAAGCTTGTTTCTGGATATTATAGTGTTTGTCATAATGACATCTTATAAAAATCAGAGAAATCCCCTATGTCACAAGAGTTTCTGAGTTCCAGCTGGTTTGGGTTTTATTGTAGAGCAATTTGAATGAATGAAACAAGCCCCTTTCTGTGTCTGTTTTCTAGGCATATATCTATATACTCTATGTTTTATAATTATCATGACTCATAAAAATAAAATAATAAAATTTGATTTTTATAACAGATTTGATTATTTCATTAAAAATCTAGTATGTGTGAAAAGTAGTAAGTATTTGAGCATAGCTGTCTGAAATGTTAATGGTATTTTAGTGATGCGAAACTTGAATTTTATTTATTAACATGTATTTTAAAGTTTTTATTTAGATTCATCAGTTAACATACAGTGTTACATGAGTTTCGGGTGTGCAATATAGTGATTAATCACTTCCATACGTCACCCGGTGCTCACCACAAGCTCATTCTGTAATTCCCATCACCTAGCTCACCCATCCCTTCTGGTGACTATCAGTTTGTTCTTATAGTTAAGGTTTTAATTAAATAATTTTTCCCTGAATAATCCACTATCATTATTCAGAAATAAAAGTATAAACATTGGGGCACCTGGGTGGCTCAGTGGGTTAAAGCCTTTGCCTTCGGCTCAGGTCATGATCCCAGGGTCCTGGGATCAAGCCCCGCATCAGGTTCTCTGCTCAGCAGGGAACCTCCTTCCCTTCCTTTCTCAATGCCTACTTGTGATCTCTATCTGTCAAATAAATAAATAAAATCTTTAAAAAAAAGTGTAAACATTAAGCAGAGCAAAGTCTAATTTCATTTTTGTCTTCTTTTTATCTAGCTCCCAATTCCCCTCCCCCTTAGGTAACTACTATTATTTGCCTTATGTGTCTTTTGGAGAGATTGGTGTGTGTGTGTGCATGTGTGTGTGCATTCACTATTGAGCACGGGTGCGTGCGCACACACCCACACCCACACCCAGAAAGGGGACTTTGTTTTCCATTCTAGTTCCTGGTACTAAAGTTGCATTTTAATAATGTACATGTAAGCAGCATCCTTAATTCATTTTGTGGTATCTACAAGGCCTGGAGTTATTTTTAAATATCACATCATTGCATTATTGGATCTAGTGCTTTTAATCTTTTAACAGAGTTACATTAATGTGTTTTTATTGTTGCTTAGAAAGGATTCATTTTTGGAAAGTGGCATAGTTAAATATTTTACTCTTGGTAATTTGATTTTCTAAACCAAAGTTTTGTGATTGAGTCTTTTACTAGCGAAGCAACTAGACCAGGAATTGGAGTATAAGAATCTGATAGGAACTAACACTTGTGGTTCCTTAAACTTGTTTTTATTTTCTCTCTTTAAGCTAGAGGAATATTCTTGAAGATACATGTATTTCTTCAATATGTTTGCAAGTTTTTGGAGAACTAGTGGCATTGCTTTTTAGTTTTGTTACATAATTAATTGCATTGCCATGGTAGTTTATTTCATCTTGAGCGTTTTGCTTATTTTGTATTCTTGTATTCTAGGCAATGTAAAGAAACAAGTTTCCAAGAAAAAAACTTCAGATAAAAAAGGAAGACATCAAAGGGAGTGGCCTCAGTATTCTCCTCTTGAAGATATTAAGCAGCGGAAAGTACTAGATCTCAGAAGATGGTAATCTCTAAAAACTGACTTTTTTCCTTAACCACACAATACCACTGTCATACTTAATAAAGTTAACAGTATTTCCATAGTACCTGATTCCCAGGCTAAATTTAGATTTCCCGGATTTTTCTGAAGTATCTTAACACTTGGTTGTTCACAGTGGGACCCAACCATGAGCCACACCTTGTGTTTGCTTGTTGTGGCCTATATGGCTCTCTTAATTTAGAATAGTCTCTACCTCACTTCTCTTACCAGTTTTGGTTTGTTTAAGTCTAGAAGATTGACATCTTTTTTTTTTTTTTTTTAAGATTTTATTTATTTATTTGACACAGAGAAAGACAGTGAGAGGGAACACAAGCAGGGGGAGTGGCAGAGGGAGAAGCAGGCTTCCTGCTGAGCAGGGAGCCTGATGTGGGGCTCGATCCCAGGACCCTGGGATCCTGACCTGAGCCGAAGGCAGACGCTTAACTGGCTGAGGCACCCAGGTGCCCCGAAAATTGACTTCTTAAAGAGACTTGGCCAGATATCTTGTAGAATGTCCTACCTTCTGGATTTGTCTAATTTTTTTCCCTTGATAGTTGTCTAAATTATTTCTATAACCTTAGTATTTCCTGCAAGCTGGAAACTAGACATAAAGACTTGGTTTAGATTCTGGTTGAACATTCAAGGCAGGAATACTGCCCACGTGGGATCCTGTGGCTCCATATTGCATCGCATCAGGAGGTACATAGTATCTGGTCATCCAGTATTCGATTCTAAGAGTGATTACTGGTTTTCAGTGGTGACAGCCTAGCCCACACTGCCGAGTTTTTTTGTTCCCCTTCTACAACCGTCATGTAATCAGTGGAGTGACAGCGGTCCCAGGCTGATGTCCTGTCCCCATTAACTTCCCACCTTTTGGCTTTAGCCAAACCTGTTGACAATTATTCCCTGAATCCTTGTTGTAAAATGGTGATATTTCAAATTTCCATTATTTTATTCTCCTTTTATTAGCTGATATTCTTCTAATAAGAAGAGCCTTCACCCACCAATTGGGGCTTTTTGGTTACCTTAGAATATAGAATATAGTTCCTATTCTAAAGAAAAAAAATATTTAATTAATGATAGCTTTTAAATATTACTAGTCTATGATTTGAGGTCTAAAAAATTATTTGTATGAGATTTTAAAAACATTAGAATTTATCACTTATTTAATGAGTTTTGGACCCTTTACTATAGGTTGAGAATACAGAGAGGCACAAACATGGCCCTTGTTTTCTCAAGGTTTAAAATCTAGGTGAGAAATGGGAACTAAGCATAAAAATATCAAATATCTCAGGCAATCTGTCAGATGGTGAGTATGAATACACTACCAGCGTGAGGAGGTAATGAGGAGCTCGATCTTAAGAAATGCCTCACTGAGGAGCTAGGTCTTCAGAGAGGAAATCCAAGGGGATGGAGGGTCCAAAGGCCTTTGAATGGATGGTAGGAAAGTGTCTTGCTTTTTTGTAATGAAGATTAGACAAGCTTGTCTGGAATGAAGCTCAGAGAGCTAAGAAACATGGTGAATAAGTAGATATTGTATTGAAACTGAAGAGAGCCAGACTCCGACGTTCATGTTCTTTCTTTGTGACACCTGTCATGTAGGTCTTGGACACCAGGCTAAGGATTTAGCTTTTTTTTTTTCTTCTGATGTAGAGAGAAGCCATTGATGATTTCTTAACAAAAGGGCATTTTACAATAAACTGGTAGTAATAAATCTATAGAGTGTGTTGGAGGACACTATAATCAAAAACAGTAATTTTAGTTTCTTTGTCCATTTTTGCTTCTAATCCCTTAGATGTAAGATATGTTTAAGAACAGATTGGATAATTGTATTTTAATAGTATAACATGTGAAGCCATAAAGGCTTGGATGAGGAGGACAGATGGGAAAAATAACTTGAGGGGAAAAATTGCCAGGATGACAAGCTCATATCCCACTGAGAATATTACAAGATTAGGGTTGAAGTGGAAACACCCATAGGAAATAGTAGAAAGTCAGTTAAAGCTGTAGGCCAGTCATGAGCAAGATCAGTAAAACAAGTTTGGATTGATAAAGAAACAGGGAGAATCTTAAGGGTGCTCATCACTACCTACAGAAATACAGGTAGGGGCTGCGGAAGGAGACGTTCTCCTGATCTGATTGCCACTCAGTTATCTTACCCGCTCATTTCCAGCCAAGGACAGTGCCTCTAGCGAACTGCTGGGAATGGAGTGATGGCAAGAGTGGACCATAGGCCACACATTACCTGGTTTCAAAACATTACAGAGTTGCATAATCAAAACAGTGTGGTCCTGGCATAAAGACAGATATGTAGACAAATGGGTCAGAATAGAAAGCCCAGAAATAAACACTCATGTAAATAGGCAAACAATTTTCAGTGAGGGTACCAAGACCACGGAATAGAGGAAGGACAGTGTTTTCAGCAAATGGTGTCGGGAAAAGAGGCTATCTTCCTGCAAAAGAATGAACTTGACCCTTACTTTTCACCATACACAAAAATAAATTCAAAATCGGTTAAAGACATAAATGTAAAGATCTAAAACTCCTAGAAGAAAACATAGGGGGAAATTTCATGATGTTGGATTTGACAATGGTATCTGAGATAAGACACCAAAAGCCCAGGTAATAAAAGCAAAAATAGACAAATGGAATTATGCTAAGCCTTAAAACTTCTATGCATCAAAGGAAATAATCAATACAATGAAAAAGCATCCTACAGAATGGGAGGAAATATTTGCAGATCATATATCTGATAAGGGGTTAATATCCAGAATATGTAAAAATTCCTACGGTTCAGCAACAGCAAAAATACCAAAGAACCTGATTAAAAAATGGGCAAAGGACCTGAATTGACATTTCTCCAAAGAATATGCAAATGGCCAACAAGCATACAAAAAGATCTTCAGCATCATTAATCATCAGAGAAATGCAAATCAGAATTGCAGTTGACATTACCTCACACCCATTAGGATGGCCACTATCAAAAATGCAGAAAATAGTAATTATGGGCAAGGATATGGAAAAATTGGAACTTTTGTATGCTGTTGGTGGGAATATAAAATTATGAAATGGTACAACCCTTATGGAAAATTATAGAAGTTTCTCAAAAAAATTAAAATAGAATGAATGTCATAGGCTGAATGTTTGTATCTCCCCCCATTTCATACACTGAAATCCTAACCCCCAAAGTGATGGTATTAGGAGGTGGGACCTTTGGGAAGTAGTTAGGTCACGAGGGTGCAGCCCCTGTGAATGGGATTAGTGCCTTGTAAGAAGACAGGAAGAGGGAACATCATGCTTCATGATGGGAGGATACAATGAGAGGATAGTCATATGCTAAACAGGAGGCAGTTTTTCATTGGATTTGCTAGCATCTCAATCTTGGATGTCTCAGCCTCCAGAACCGTGAGAAATAAATGTTGTTGAAGCTACGAGGTCTGTTGTAATTTATTATGGCAACCTGAGCTAAGGCACCATATGATCCAGTAATCCCAAATCTGGGTATATATCCAAAAGAATTGAAAGCAGGATCTTGAAGACATATTTGCATACTATGTTCATTGCATCATTATTCACAATAGCAGAGAGGGGGAAGCAGCCCAAGTGTTCATCGATGAAGGAGTAAAGAAAACGTGCTATATCCCTAGAATGGAATATTATTCAGCCTTAAAATAGAAGGAATTCTGACACATGCTACAACATAGATGAACTTTGAGGACATTATGCTATATGAAATAAGCTGGACACAAAAAGACCAGTAATGTGTGATTCACTTATAAGAGATACTTAAGAGTCATCAAAATCATAAAGACAGCATGTAGGATGGTGGTTGCCAGTAACAAAAAGATAAATACTGTAGATTTCACTTATATGAAGTGTACAGTAGTCAGACTCATAAAGATGGAAAGAAGAATGGTGGTTGTCAGGACTGACAGGAGGAGAAAAAGTATGTTGTCCAGTGGGTGTAGAGTTTCAATCTTGCAAGGTGAGAAAGTTCTAGAGATCTCTTTCATAACAATATGAATATAGCTAACTTTACTCAACTGTACCCTTAAAAATGGTTAAGATGGTAAATTTTATGTTGTGTTTCTACCAAAATTATTTTAAATCAACGAAAATGGGGGGCAGATTTGACGATGGGAATCGAAGATAGGAGACAACTCTTCAGTGATAATCAGCTCTATTCAAGGATGAGTAAAAATCATAGAGGAAGCAACTTGATATATGTATATCAAAGTTGCAAATAAGCATAACCAGGGACAACTGCAGAAGGCATATACATCGCTGGGAGCGTTAGTCTAGGAAGTAAAGTTAAAATTCAGAATAATTCCTTTATATCAAAAAAGTAACTTACACACTTTTTGAAATGAATTCAAAGAAGAGATTGTATGACAACAGAAGGAAGTAATTGACGTGCCCTTGGAAAGAAGTAGAGGACAAAAAAAAAAAAAAAGTCATTGTAGATGTGAAAACCACATTAGGAGCAAGAGAAAAAAACCCAACCCAGTGAAAAACACAATCAAGTCAATGGTGAGCCAGTATGAGGAAATCACACAAAACTCACATAGAAAAGAATAAAGACATAAAAATGCTTAAAGAACAGATAAGTATTGGGGCTCCTGGCTGGCTCAGTCGGGGAACGTGTGACTTTTGATCTTGGGGTTGTGACTTTGAGTACCACATTGGGTGTAGAGATGACTTAAAAATAAAATCTTAAAAAGAAAAAGACAGAGCAGATAAATATGGCTAACAGAGGTTCCAAATAGCACTAACTGGTATTCTCGAGGAAGAGATCAGAACAAATAGAAAAAAAAAAATCATTTGAAGACACAACTGGAAGGAATGTTCCCAAAATAAGGAAAGGCTAGAGTCTGCAGATTGAAAGGGTAAATTGTATCCCAGGGAAGGAACATCGATTGATGAGCACCAAGGCATGTTCTAGGCGAGTTACTGAAAGTCAAGCATAAGGAATCCTGGGCTCCAGGTGCAAAACCAGTTATACGAAGGGAAATTACCCCTTTGGTCTCGGTCTTCACCATGGCAGCGCTGGCTACCAGGCTACTGTGGAGTCATGTTTCTCGGGAGAGAAAAAGTCACCAAATGTCACATTCACATTGTCATTCAAGTGTGGAAGCAACAGACTCCCAATCACGTGAGAATTCAGCGACTACAATACTCATGAACACGTAGCCATTCAACAAGGAATGTAAACCACTCAAAGTATTGGAGGGGAAGAAAAGGAATGGAAAGCAGTAGGAAAAAAGTCATGTTGACTGCTAAGTCCATTTGTAGGAAATTGAGTTGCAGAACAGAATGTTGGTGGGAGCTGTGAATACCGGAGCACTTCCAGAAGTTAGCTTCTGAGTTCGAAACGAGAGTTTCTGGAATGAGAGTTCTGGAATGCTAACACTTTCTCAAGCCAGGATCATTTCTGTGCAAATAGATAAAAACAGAATCGTTCATAAAGTGTTCATTGGTTTTTTCTTTTGTGGATATAAACCAGTTTGCAGTCTTCCCTGGAGGATGATTAGTGTGTGACTTTCCTAGGGCTACCATAACAAAGGGCCATAAACTGGTGGCTTAGAACAGCAGAAACTCTCATAGCTCTGGAGGTTGAAAGTCTGCAGTCAAGCTGTTGGCAAGCCACATTCCCTCTGAAATCTGTGGGGTAGAATTTTCTGCTTCATCCTACCTCCCAGTGCTTTGATGGCAGCCCTTGGCATTCCTAGGCTTGCTGATGCGACACTTCCGTCTCTGTCTATGTTTCCTCCCACCGTGTGTCTGGGTCTTCGTCCGTCAGACATTCTTGTCTCTGTGTGTCCTTCTCCTCTTTTTATAAGAACACCAGTCATCTTGGATTAGGGGCCCACCCCTACTCCAGTGTGACTTATCTTAACTTGATTCCATCTGCAAAGACCCTGTTTCCAAATAAGGTTGTATTCATAGGTACCTGTGGTTAGGACTTCAGCATACCTTTTTAGGGAGGTGAAGTTCAATCCATAACAATTAGTGTGTTATGTGGCTACATGAAAACCATATAGTTGAGTGACCATGAACATCTTTTGTATCTTAGTCTTAAAGGTCCTGGTTCAGTCTATAGATACAAGGATTGTTGATTTGTATATGTGCCATTATGCATATTATATGTACCTATACAAATCTACATACATAGATCTGTAATTTTTATTTTTGTAATTAATTTTAAGGTCAGACTAAAGCTGTGTTTAGTGATAAGTCTTATTTCTCCTTTTTGTTTTGGCCACTGTTAGCACCTTTATTAGAAGGCAGTTGGGAGGTGCACCTTTCTGGCGCAGTCCATAGAACGTGTGACTCTTCATTGCGGGGTTTTGGGTTTGAGCCCCACATTGGGTGTAGAGATTCCTTAAAAAACAAACAAACAAACAAACTGGGGCATCTGGGTGACTCAGTCAGTTGGACATCTGCCTTCGGCTCAGGTCATGATCCCAGGGTCCTGGGATCAAGTCCCATATTGGGCTCCTTGCTCAGCAGGGAGCCTGCTTCTCTCTCTCTCTCCCTTTGCCCCTCCCCCTGCTCATGCTTGTGCTCTCGCTCTCTGTCAAATAAGTAACAATTAAAAAAAAAATCTAAAAAAAGAAGAAAGCAGTTGGGAAAAGGCAATTTGAAAGCCAATACTAGGGGCGCCTGGGTGGCTCAGTGGATTAAGCCGCTGCCTTCGGCTCAGGTCATGGTCTCAGGGTCCTGGGATCGAGCCCCGCATCAGGCTCTCTGCTCCGTGGGGAGCCTGCTTCCTCCTCTCTCTCTGCCTGCCTCTCTGCCTACTTGTGATCTCTCTCTGTCAAATAAATAAATAAAATCTTTAAAAAAAAAAAAAAGAAAGCCAATACTATTTCTTTCTTTCTGATTGTATGGTCTGTTTCTTTTCTCCTCTGTTCACATTAGCTGCAGTCACTTCTCTTGACACATGACAATTTGGAGCATTGTCTGGATTACTCAGTGCAACAAAATTGTGCCATGGAAGGCTTTTGTGCTACACTTTAAAATTCTCCCTGACGATGGAACCACTGCTTCTCACCCAGGGGTTTTTGTTGGACATAGTGGGTGAAAAACGGATGTTTTTTAGTTTGAGTTGAAGAATCTGAAAAATTGATACGTGGGGACAGTACTTTGTTTTGTTTCCCCAGTATTTTTTTTTCTTTAAAATTTTATTTATTTGTCAGGGAGTGAGAACGCAAGCAGGGGGAGCAGCAGGCAGAGGGAGAGGGAGAGGCAGGCTCCCCACTGCTCAGGGAGCTTGCCACTGGGCTCAATCCCAGGATGCTGGGATCATGACCTGAGCCGAAGGCAGCTGCTTAACTAACTAAGCCACCCAAGTATCCCTTGTTTTCCCAGTATTTTTGAAGTTGCAAATAATCATGTATGTAGCTCAATTAGGAGCTTACACTGAAATTTTACTAGTTGTTGTCTACATGTACATATCATTATTTTAACTAGTGGTTAGTTAAACTTAGCTAACTTTATTAAACTGGATGGTTTATTGTTGTTATGCATTGATGATACATTTAATAAATTTGAAAATATATTAACTGAGTAAAGATTGTACATTGGATTAGGTGAGTAAAGTTCTCAACATGCTAATACCTTTAACTGCCCTGAGTATTGTATTTCTATATGCATATTTTGTATTCATTCAAGTGAAGAAAACAGTCTTTTGTTCTCTCAGGTACTGCATAAGCCGCCCACAGTACAAGACTTCTTGTGGTATCTCCTCATTAATTTCGTGTTGGAATTTTTTATATAGCACGATGGGAGCTGGAAAGTAAGTATGTTAATTTATTGGTATCCCTAAATTCCAAATTCAGAAGTTATTTGGTATTGCTTTTTCTGTAATTAAAGATTTTTAAGAATAAGTTTTTCATACATCAAGAAAAAAATTGCTACATTTTGTTACAAGCCTTTACCTAAAAATAAGAAGCATGCATTATTTGTGACAAAATAAATATTAAGAATATAGTTGACCCTTGAAAACCACAGGGGTCAGGGCAGTCTACAATCCACATATAACTTTTGACTCCCCCGAATTCTAATGACTCATGGCCTCCTGTTGACCACAACCCTTACCAATAACATAAACAGTAGATGAACGCATGCTTGTGTGTTGCTTGTATTATATACTGTATTCTTACAATAAAGTAAGCTGGAGAAAAAATGTTGTTAAGAATATCATAAGGAAGAGAAATGTATTTAAAATACTACATTTTATTTAAAAAAAAATCTGTGTATAAGTGGATCCGTGCAGTTTAAACCCATGTTGTTCAAGGGGCAACTGTATTCCTAAAATTGTTTGTAAATCGGATGAGCGTATCAGCATGGAGACAGGTCATATTTGCATATGACTGGAACTGTAAAATGAAGGCAGTATTTCTCTTGCAGTCTTCCACCTATTACCCAAGAAGAAGCTTTACATATTTTGGGCTTTCAACCCCCATTTGAAGATATTAGGTTTGGCCCTTTCACTGGAAATACAACACTTATGAGGTATGACGTCCTTGCTTCCAGACAATACCTTATTTCTAGTTCTGCAGAATAACAGTGCTGTAGATGTGCGTTGATAGTAAAACCGTGGTTCCAGCTGCTGGGCCCCAGCCTCTGGGAGAGATGCCAAATTTGGGTGCTGCCTGAATTTTGCTGGAATTGGAATAGCGGCATCTGAGCTATGGAACTGTTATACGAGCAAATTTTCATATTTGTCATTTTTAGGTGGTTTAGGCAAATTAATGACCACTTCCACGTAAAAGGATGCTCGTATGTTCTATATAAGCCTCATGGGAAGAATAAGACAGCTGGAGAAACTGGTAAGTAATATGCAGAAGATTTTTACACACACACACACACACACACACACACACACCCATGTGCACATACATGCTTTAGGATCCATCTCAAAGATTTGTTGATTTGGTTCATGGGGCATTATGCAAACCTTAAACACAGTCTGTTACTTTTATATGTCTTTATCCAAGGGGGAACTCATACTAGAAATCTGTAGGATACTTCTCTTTACATGGGTAAATATTTTTAGCTCTTCTCATCTTTGCATGCAGAACTTTTAGAATTTTAAAGTATGTCCTAAACACTACTTTGGTGCATTGCTTGAATTGTTTGGACCTATGGTGTGTGTACGTGCGTGCCTGTGTGTGTGTGCACATGTGTGTGCATGCCAATAAAATTCTTCCAGGAAGCAACATGGAAATTGCAGCTCCTCTTCCTAAAAAGGAATGCCAGGATTTTAGAATATTTGATGTTAGGCCTGCATAGTGACAACATGTCTAACAACAGGACTATGGATTTTTTATTTTTTCCATTTTGGATTTTTTTTTTTAAGATTTTATTTATTTACTTAACAGAGAGGGAGAAACAGTAAGAGAGGGAACATAAGCAGGGGGAGTGGGAGAGGGAGAAGCAGGCTTCCAGCTGAGCAGTGAGCCCGATGCAGGGCTCAATCCCAGGACCCCGGGATCACGACCTGAGCAGAAGGCAGACGCTTAACTGACTGAGCCACCCAGATGCCCCAGGACAGTGGATTTTGAAAGTGACGTAGTTCTGTTACAGAATAGTCTTGGCTATAACACAGGGTAATGGAATTTATCTTCAGGATTGTTTTAGTTATATGCTAATTATACTGACAATTTCCATCTTTCACATTTCACCATAGACGTTTGACTTTACTAACCAGAAAATTATAGTTAAAGAAAAAATTATTCTGACACTTGTTAAAATGATCAGGAAGTCGGGGCACCTGGGTGGCTCAGTGGGTTAAAGCCTCTGCCTTTCGCTCAGGTCATGATCCCAGGATCCTGGGATCGAGTCCCGCATCGGGCTCTCTGCTGGGCAGGGAGCCTGCTTCCTCCTCTCTCCCTCTCTCTCTCTCTCTCTCTCTCTCTCTCTCTTTCTCTGCCTGCCTCTCTCCCTACTTGTGATCTCTATCTGTCAAATAAATAAATAAAATCTTTAAAAAAAATGATAAGGAAGTCTTCCTTCGAGACTGTCGTAATGGATTATTATCATGGGGGTGGAGATGGGATTCAACCCTGAGTACAGCAAAGACTAATTTATGGTCAGTTAGCAAATGAGGGGATGGTCAGCAGATGGGAGGTTACTATAAGGGGACATGAAGAGGGATTAGGAGGATTCTTGCTAACTGGTCTGAGAGGATTCTAATAGTAGGCAGGGCAAGGGCAGGCTACAGGCTTGGACACCAACAGCGGGGCATGAGGAAACTGGTCAGGGATGGTGGGTGAGAGAGTCTCTCTAAACTGGCTTAGCGGGATTCTTGTTGAAGCTGGATGAGCCAAGGATAGACACGGAAGGCTGAGGTGGAGACCTCATAGAGAAGAAGGCTCCAAGAAACCTAACCAGTCTGGACAAAGTGAGAGGGTACTTGGTTTATCACAGCGGAGGACTGAAGAGAGAGTAGGATATATTCTGTTGACCTGTAGCAGGTGTATCAAGTTGGTTCTGAGTCAGGCATATTGGGAGTTGACGTGTCGGTTTCTACACACACTGGTTCTGTGACCTTGAACAAGGCGTTTAGGACCGCCTACTGAGCCCGGTGTAGACCTTTGTCTTTCCATATCTGTACACATCCCATAGGGTCACTGCAAAGATAAAAAGAGACATATTTGTAATATACCTAGCTCCTTGTCTGACACAGAGTCAGGACTCAGTAAATGTTAGCTTTTATTCCTACTCCCTGAATTCTGTGCATTTACAGAGAACCTGTCCTTGTGGAAAAAGCAGCTTTTTAAATGAATGGTGTGTTTTTCTGTTTCTGTGTGTGTGTGTGTGTGTGTGTGTGTGTACGTGTGTGTGGGTTTTTTTTTTTTTTTTTCCTGTTTCTAGTGAGACTATCAGCACACCCCCCTCAGGAACTGGTCAGACAGTTAAAAACCATGAAAGGATATACTTTCCAGTTTGCTAATTTTCTCTTCCAATGTTGTCTAGTTGGCTTTTTAAAGAAATTGTCCATTGAATTTCAGTTTTTAAAAGAATTGTCATGTTTTTCATTCCAGAATATCTAGTTCTTTTTCAAACCTGCTTAAAAAAATTTTTTTAAGCTTGAGGTATAATTGGCCTATAACATGATATTAGTTCTGGCTCCATAACATAATAATGATTTGCTATCGTATGCATTGCAAAATGACCAACACAATAGGTGTGGCTCACATCTGTCACCACACATAGTTACAGATTTCTTGTGATGAGGACTTTCAAACTTTACTTCCTTTACAGCTTTCAACTCTACAATACAGCATCAGTAACCAGAGTCTCCTTGCTGTACATTACATCCCCATATCTGGCTGATTTTATAACCACAAGTTTGTACCTTTAACTACCTTCACACATTTCATCTTCCCCATTTTATTTTATTTTTTTATTATTATTATTTTTAAAGATTTTATTTATTTATTTGACTATTGTTATTTTTAAAGATTTTATTTATTTATTTGACAGACAGAGATCACAAGTAGGCAGAGAGGCAGGCAGAGAGAGAGGAGGAAGCAGGCTCCTGGCTGAGCAGAGGGTCCGATGCCGGGCTCGATCCCAGGATTCTGGGATCATGACCTGAGCTGAAGGCAGAGGCTTTAACCCACTGAGCCACCCAGGTTCCCCCCCCCCATTTTATTTTTTAAGGTCTCTTTTTTCTTACAGTTTCAAGCCCCCTTTATTTTTTTGTTCCAAATACATTAAACATTTTTCCCCCTGTATTTAATCTAATATTGAAAATTTGTCTGATTCTACTTTCTTTTGTTTCTTTTGGATTTCACTTGACATGCCGTGTTTCCTTGTGTATTTAATTTTTTAAAACTGTAATCTGTTTAGTTGGATCTACTTCTGTGGCAGTGTTTGGGGCTTGGTTTGAATTTAAGAATCTTGAGAGATTTGTATTTGGTTTTACCCATTTCCTGGAGACCTGGGACAATTTTTACTTAAACTCTCTAATTGAGGATTTTTGTTGTGATGAGACAGGTGGCGTCATTTTGAACTGGCTTATGATTTTGAATTCTTAGGGGAAATCTTTCCTCCACTATCAATCCAAAATTTGGACAGAGACATTTCTTCGATCTCTGTTCCGTGTAGTCAGTTTATTTCTGGTTCACCTTTAAACTGCGTCGTGTTGCCCTAGCTTTGCATGGGCTCCCTCCTCTTGTCCTCTTGCAAGGGAAGGCAAACCTTACCTCCACCTGTCTTGGGTTTTCAGCTGAGACCTGTAACTAAAAGACAGATGAACAAGTTTATTAACCTGTACAGCACACTTCAGGTGGGAGAAACCTCGGTGAAAAGTAACTCAGCCTGGGCTTAGAACAGCTTACTTAACATCTGCAACAAAGAACAATACATTTGTAGAGAAGTGAGGGGATAAAGGGAGGCGATTTTGGGAGCCCAGGGCGTCCCGGGAAGGTTACTCATAGGGCGGGAACTAATGGAAGAAGGTTGTTTGCAGATTCCTCTGGTGCTGTATTTGGGCTAAGAGTCCTGTCTCCCGTAAAAGGAGAATTTATATCCTGCCTTTAGGTAGGGAAGGGGAGGGTTGAGAAAGCTTTTCCTGCATTTGTGTCTTCTTAATTGTCTTCCACTCAAAATAATTTTTATGTCTAAGAGGCATATTTTGGGTGACAGGCATATTTTGGTTTCCTTCCTGCTCTGTCCTGGGTACCCCTAGCCTTATTTCCTGCAGACCTCCTGCAGAAATCAGAGTAGAAGCTTACCTTCTATGGGGTTTAGCAGAAACCCTCAGCACAAAGGTCTTTGTAGGACTTCCACTTTTATTTCTTGTTCAATCTCTGGAAATCCTTCAGTTATATATTTTAACATATCTTTTAAATATTTTATCTAGTAATTTTGTTATGTCATTGGCAGGGTTTTTTAGGGTCTCTGTATCCCAAGGAAGAAAAACTATTTAAACCATGGATCAATTTAAAAACTTAATGTTTTATGTAATTGTATTTATTTTCACATTTACGTTCTATTGTATGAAATAGTCCTAAACTCAGAATTTTTTAGACAACAACATACTATGAATACTATGAATATTTCTGTGATAAGCTTATGTATTATGATCAATGTCTATCTCTTTAAGCCATATTTATTTGCAGATACAAATATAGGAACTAACCCAGTCACAGTTTAATTAGCAGGGGTACTGTTGCAGGATTTCGGGGTTCTGGTCTCACGGAGTTGAAGAATGAATTTTGAGGCACAAAAGGGTGAAATCAAGTGAAAGTTCATTAAGTGAAGGTGAGAGCAGAAAGGAATGAAAACAACTCTCTAGAGTGAGAGGGGTCCTGAATGTGTTGTCACCGTGGGCTTTTGAGAACTGACTGGGAAGCTTGTGGCCTTGATGTTCTTCTGCGATCTTGGTTTGTTCCCTTATCTCTTGTTCCTCTCTGTCTTGGCATCTCCACCTGCCTGGAATAGTTCTGGAGTCCAGTTAGGGGAGTCAGGGGCCTCCTGTCTCTCCTGCCTAGACCTTTCCCCTTCCCTCTCCTTGGGATGGGACCTGTGGGCAGAAAGAGCTATTCTGGGATTGTGAGGAGTGGTATACTTTTTAGTTAGTGGGGGTTAGGGATAGTACAAGTCTCCAAGATCTGGAAGCAAGGCTTTCCGGACCTTGAGTGGCCAGTTGTTGCCAAGATAAATAAAGTTCCATTTAACCACGAAGGCACTAAGGCAGCCCAGGGTTCTTTGAAGAAGGTCACGCTCTGCATGTTTCAGGTGTCTATCAGTGGGCTGCAAACTGTTAAGGAGATTTTATTTTAAGCTACATTTCTTTTGCCTTTGTTTCTCATATCAGTACTAGTTATGGATATATATAGAGTTTTCATAAGCTATCATTCATTTTAGTGGCTTGGCTTTCATTTGGTATATATCAATTATTCCTGCTTTAATACCGAATGTTTTATACAGTTTAGGGGTTTTAAGATCTTTGGTCTGTTTTTGTTGTTGTTGTTTGTTTGTTTTTGTCTTTTAAAAATCAGCATGGACAAGGAAGGAGCATCTTTGGTAATCCTGCTGATTCCTTAATGTACTTTTTACTAATATTTAATCATCTCTGCCTGTTAGCCCCAGACACATTTGCTAAGAATGTATATATGTTTTGTTCTAGGAAAGAGATATCTTATACTTTATTTCTTCAAATTAAAAGAAAATAATATTAATTACATTGGTTCTAGATTTTTTTCCTTGCCAGGTGTGATGGTAGCTTATAGTATCAGTCTGCAGAACAAGACGCTCATCGTTATCATGATTGTTTTATAGATCATACTGACCATTGTCATCTTGCTCATGTTTTAGCTTCTGAGGGTAATTTCATTTATTTTTAAATTTTTTAAAAGACTTTATTTATTTGAGAGAGAAAGAGAGAGAGAGTGCTTGACCTTGTGAGTGGTAGATGGGGGAGTAGCAGGGGAAGAGGGACAAGCAGACTCCTTGCTGACTGTGGAGACAGCCACTGGGCTTGATTTCAGAACCCTGAGATCATGACCTGAGCTGAAATAGAGTCGGAGCTTAACGGACGGAGCCACCCAGGTGCCCCAGGTAATTTCACTTAAATGTAAGAGCATTTTGATATATTTTGCTTTATATTCCTACTTTTCAGTTTTTTAAAAATTAATTTTATAGTAATAAAACCATCTTTTAGTGGGAGTTTAGTGCGTGCTAGGCGCCGTGCCGACTTACTTGCTTTAATTCTGTAGAAGTCCTGTACAGATGGGTCATTTCCTCCTTCCCCGAGGAGGAAGCAGACATGGGAAGTTCGAAGAGCTGAACAGGGTTGCGCAGCTAGTGAGTGGTACAATCAGGCGTCAGACCTGGTCGTCCTGATTTCACATCTCAAACCTAACCACTTGTTGTTCTGTGGGTCCCGTGTTGGCTTCTTTTAATGAACCTAGTGCATTTTAGAGCTCTTGTATAGTTGACATTGTTTATAATTAACATATGTCATTTTCAGCAATAAAATTATATGCTGATAGAAACATTACTAAAGATTTTTTTCCCCAAAATGCTCTATTTCTCCTTAGCACAGAGGTTTTATTTTGATTTTCAGATTTTTAAAAAAGATTTTATTGATTTATTAGAGAGAGAGAGACAGAGATAGCAACAGAGATAGCAAAAGAGAGTGAGAAGCAGGCTCCCTGCTAAGCAGGGAGCGTGATGGGGCTCAGTCCCAGGACCCCGGAGATCATGACCTGAGCCGAAGGCCGATGCTCAACTGACTGAGTCACTCAGGTGCCCCATATATTTTTCTTGTTTAAAAAGTATCTGCCAGGATGACTATTACCGGCATCAGCGTTACTGGACTGTCATCTAGTCAGTGGGTTTGGGACAATTTTTGTGAAAGGAAATGGATACTTTTTAGAAGACCTTTATTTTATTTTATTTTTATTTATTTTTTAAAGATTATATTTATTTATTTGCTAGAGAGAGACAGAGGGACCGCATGAGCAGGGGGAGGGACAGAGGGAGAGGGACAAGCAGACTCCCTACTGAGTGGGGAGCGCAACGCGGGGCTTGATTCCAGGACCCTGAGATCATGACCAGAGCTGAGGTCAGATGCTTAACCGACTGAGCCACCCAGGTGCCCCCGACCTTGATTTTATTATAAGATTTCTGCATTTATTTTCATAGGGTAAGTAGAATGTTTTCCTGGCCCCAAAGATTTGAACATTCTCCAGTTATTACAAAGTGAAATAATGATTCTATTCATTAAAGCTCTTAAAAAATTTACACTGAAGATGGGATTTTGCTGGAGCAAGGGTGTCATGGCACGGTAAGTAGTAATGTGAGCCAGCACCTCCCCTGTGGGACACCCACCCTTCTCTGGTGACTGAGCATGTATGGCCTGTGAGCCTTCATGACTTGCATGCTCAATCCATAGAATAAATATTAGTAAAACTTAATTTTTTCTAGTGTGACAATAAAGAAAAATAAAAGTTCTAATATTTTGTTTCTGTGCCCCAAGGGGTCTTGTGTAACCACTTGGGTGTGGCCATGCTGAGCATCATAAACCCAGAGCAGCAATTGGCAGAACTTTTCTATAAATAATGCAATAATTAATGGGAGGATATCACATGGATGTGTATGAGACAATGGAAAAGTGCTGTGATATACTCCTTGGGCTGCTGTCCCAAGACTGCATCATGTATGAAGCTGCCAGGAGACACCAGCCTAAGACTCATGAGTCCTTTACTTGCTTGTCTTATTGCCTACCAATCAGAAGAGGATTTCATGACTCCTCTCTTCATGAAGAGAGTTCATGAATTTTTGTTGTATTACTGTCAGAAGCACCCAGGTAGAGGGTCAGGACCTATGCAGAGAAAGGTCGGTAAAATTCAAGGAAATCAGGGGAGTCACCAAGACTCAGAAAGTACAATATGAAAGAAAATATGATATCAGAAAGAATATGGTATCAAAGAAAATCTGAGTATAGCAGAAGCATCAGTTATATAAATTTAAGTGAATTCCCAAAGTAAGAAAATGTAGTTACTTATTAATGGGATGTGGGAAAATACTAATAGGGCCGTGGAGACAGTTGATTTAGGAACCACCGTTCCAGAATTTTAAACATGTTTTGCTCAAATATCCTGTTCAACTTTAAGATTTTATGCCCTACTTTTTTTTTTTTTTTAAGATTTTATTTATTTATTTGACAGGCAGAGATCACAAGTAGGCAGAGAGGCAGGCAGAGGAGGAAGCAGGCTCCCCGCTGAGCAGATAGCCCAATGTGGGGCTCGATCCCAGGACCCTGGGATCATGACCTGAGCCGAAGGCAGAGGTTTAACCCACTGAGCCACCCAGGCGCCCCTGCCTGACTTTTATTAGAAACTCCCTCATTTGCAGATATTTTCAGTGTTTGTATTTTGTTTTATTTTCTAACAGCCTAGTAGTCCTTCATGACTTTTTTAACTTAATGATTTGATGTGTAGATTCACCAGTGTCCCTAGTAATCTGGGCTATGTGGCCCTGGCCCCTACAGACTTTTTTTACCCATATGTTCACACTTTCTGCAATATCTGCCAGGTCTTTTTCACTGAGAGTGGAATGTACTACCCATTCCCTTATTCCCCTGCCCAATCCCCTTTCCTTGGCAGGGGGAGCTTCATTGCTGCTGTTCCTTCAAATGAATTTTAATAATATATTTTCCCAGTTTTCTTTGTTTTCATTTTCCCTATTACAATACTTGAATTCTGACTTTGTCGTTTTCTATGTGTATTTCCTGGAGGATTTGGCATTTTCTTGTCTTCCTCCTCAATAATCAGTTGTTCTGCTCAAAGCCGGCTTTATCGCTGAAGCTCTCCCTGCTGCTTCACGTGCCAGTCCCTCTTCATTCCTACAAGGCGGATTATTTGCATCTGTCATTTGTCATTTGGCCTGTGCAGCCTTATGTTTCATCTTCTCAGTGTGTCTGTCTAGCTCTTTAACTGTAGCCTTCAGTAGCCCTGAGTTCATATATGGCGACCATGACCTCGCAGGGGCTGCCCTCCAACTTCTGACCATATTCAGAAGAAGGGTAGTACACGTGTCAAGCAAAAGACCTTTCTGTTCTCCCTCTTTGTGGAAGAAAGAGTTGAAAAACTGGCTTTTCTCGTTTGTCTCTGGGATGTTCAGTAGTGAAAACCATTGTCCCTTGTTGCTGTTCCCTTGAAAAAACACTTTGAGATGCATATTTTCTTTCTTTCTTTTTTTTTTTTAAGATTTTTATTTATTTATTTGACAGAGAGATTACAAGTAGGCAGAGAGGCAGGGAGAGAGAGAGGGGGAAGCAGGCTCCCCGCCCAGCAGAGAGCCCGATACGGGGCTTGATCCCAGGACCCTGGGATCATGACCTGAACCGAAGGCGGAGGCTTAACCCACTGAGCCACCCAGGTGCTGCTTCTTTTTGTTTCAGTTATTTTTAAAGAATTTTTAGGCCTGTTTTCCTGGTTACTAGGCTTCTTGGACTTTGGAATGCCCCAGTGCTTGCTGACATGCTCATTTCCAGGGCTCCCTCAGTAAATGGAAACCAAGCTCACTCATGGAATAAAAACAAAATACGGGAGTTTTTATGGAAAGAACCTAAATGTCCATCAACAGATGAATGGATAAAGAAGATGTGGTATATATAAACAACGGAATACTATGCAGCCATCAAAAGAAGTGAAATCTTGCCATTTGCGATGACGTGGATGGAACTAGAGGGTATTATGCTTAGCGAAATAAGTCAATTGGAGAAAGACAACTATCATATGATCTCCCTGATATGAGGAAGTGGAGATGGGAGGTTTGGGGGGTAGGAAAAGAATAAATGAAACAAGATGGGATTGGGAGGGAGACAATCCATAAGAGACTCTTAATCTCACAAAACAAACTGAGGGTTGCTGGAGGGAGGAGGTTAGGGAGAGGGTGGTTGGGTGATGGACATTGGGGAGGGTATGTGCTGTGGTGAGTGCTGTGAAGTATGTAAACCTGGAGATTCAGAGACCTGTACCCCTGGGGCTAATAATACATTATATGTTAATAAAAAAATTAAAAAATTAAAAAAATACAGGGGTTTTGTTGAAATTAACAGATTAACTATTAACATGAGTAGAAGTATTTTTTTAAAGATTTTATTTATTTATTTGAGAGAGAAAATGAGAGAGAGAGAGCATGGGGGGGGTGAGAGGGAGAAGCAGATTCCCCACTGAGCCAGGAGTGTGATGTGGGACTCGATCCTGGAACTCCAGGATCATGACCTAAGCTGAAGTTTAGCTGCTTAACTAACTGAGCCACCCAGGTGCCCATTTTTTTTAATTACTCATAATAAAAGTTTGTGTGGTAAGTGGGTCAACAACTAGTTCGAACATTGGTTCACTTATTATTATTTTATTACTATTATTATTATTCACGTAACTTAAAACTGTTGGTTCACTTAGCCACCAACATTTGTGCCAGGGAAATCTAGATTAATTTTTAAAAATTTTTAGAATGGGGGCACCTGGGTGGCTCAGTGGTTTAAGTCTCTGCCTTTGGCTCAGGTCATGATCTCGGGGTCCTGGGATTGAGCTCCGCATAGGGCTCTCTGCTCGGCGGGGAGCCTACTTCCTCCTGTCTCTCTGCCTGCCTCTCTGCCTACTTGTGATCTCTCTCTCTCTGTCAAATAAATAAAATAAAATCTTTAAAAAAATTTTTTAGAAAGATATTATTTATTTATTTGAGTGAGAGAGAGAGTTCACCATTGGGGGCAGGGAGAGGGGCAAAGAGAGAGAGAGAGAGAGAGAGAGAAGCAGATTCCCTTGGGAGCTGGACATGGGGCTCAATCCCAGGACCCTGGGATCATGACCTGAGCTGAAGGCAGATGCTTAACTGACTGAGTCACCCAGGTGCCCCTAGATTAATTTTTTTGATCAGGTAGCCTAACAATTATACCAATGTTCATGCATTTCATTTTTATTCTAGTATGTATTATACTCCTTAGTTTTGCTTAACCAAGAATAGCTACCTTCACCCTTTCCCAATATAATACGTATATAACCTCACTGTGGCCACTGTTACGAGCTTACCACAGTGCCTTAGCATGTCTCAGGTGGACTTCGCAGTAATAATCTGTTTTCCTCATCCCCTGGTTTCTCCAGTTCTTAGACACCCTGGCACTTCTCACCGTGCGGTGATAATAGACCCTTCCTCTCGGAGCTCTCCAATGCTTGCTGAAAGCATAAAATCCATAGCATCATTCAAAGCCAGTGCAGATGGGTCTTCCACTGCTGTCCTACGTGGACCAGTGGTATTTAAAATATGTCAAGGGAGGACGAGCCTTGCAGGATAATGTTATGTTTCTGGATTAAAGAATCTGGTTCTTGTCTTTGAAGGTGTAAAATACATTATGATACATTCTTCCAGAGTTCTCTATAGTTTCCCTATAGATGATCAGGCTCTATAGAACAAACTTGCATTAAACAGACTCAAAGAATACCAGAATGTGTGTATATTAACTTCGAGTGAGGAATATATAACCAAAGGGACCAGAATTCTCTTGTGGGCGGCCCAGGAAGTGTACTCCTCCTTGCTGCAGAGCGGGCCAGCTGATTCTACTAGTTCTTTTCTCCTTGTGCACCATACAGATCAGGCCCGGCCTGCAGTTGGAAGAGGTTGCTTTGTCCTGTAGGTTTTGGATTTTTGAGAAATACTCTGGTGTAGGCCAAGCATCGTACTGAATTTCGTTTCTATCAGTAACACATTTTTGTGCCTTCTCCTGCCTAGTACTTCCTTGAATGATGACCTTAATGTATTAAATACTGTGTTTACTGTCTTTTATTTCAGAGGGGGATCTTTTTTGACCTTATCCTGAAATTCTGAGGGTGCCCTACGGTAGGATTTGCTATGCTGTCGTATACCCTCTGCTCTAAACGAGCCCACTTGCTGTTCCCTGATTACATCCCTTCCCTGCGATGATTTCGTTTTCTCCTCCTGGCTTTTCCTCTGTCTGGATTGTTGAAATCCTACCACTTCCTTAACTTCTGTCTTGAATGCCACCCTTCTGGATTCTTCAGACCTGATGTGCTCTTTCTCCTATGAGTTATATCCCTTTTCTGTGGTACTGTCCTATTACGCTCTGTAGTGAAGTTACTTGTTTTATCTTCTAGGAGGGCCGGTCAAGGTACTGTGCACTACTTGCCTCCTGTTTTCCTGCAGTTTGTGGTATAGTTAGTAGGTGCTCACAGATTTCTTACTGCATTGAGTTAAATGGAATTTTCCTTTAACTCTAGACCAAGTCTCAAATGGGATCCTTGGACCAGTATCAGCATCACCTGCTGACTTGTTAGCACATTCTTGGTCCCCACTCCAGACCTACTGGGTCAGACACTCTGGAGCTGGGTATCAGCTATCAGTTGTTTAACATGCCCTGTGTATCAGGCTGTAGTCTTTCTATCAAGAGATGGATCTTCCATTGATAGGAAATTCAGTGATTTTCAAATTGCACTCAGTAGGGCCATGGGAATTCCATGGCACTCTTGGTGCTAAGAGCAGAGAGGACTGGGCATCCAGATTCCCTACTGCCTTTTTGGCCATGGCTTTTTGCCTTTTAATGCACTAGCCTGCCATATCAGCTTTCCTTGCAGAAAGGTTCTATATCCAAAAAAGTTTGAAAATGATTATTAAATTCGGTGTCATCGAACTACAGTCCTTTTTGTAAACAAAGTTTGGCTGGAACACAACTGTAACCATTTGCTTACACATTGCCTGTGGTTGGTTGCATTCTACAATGGCAGAGGGGACTAGTGTGGGGAATGCTCATGACCCACAAACCTCAAATATTTACTCTCTGGCCCTTTAAGAAAAAAGTTTGGTAATCCCTAATCTAAATCAATCAGAATCTGGAAAATGAGGATATGGTCAAAAGCGTTTGTAGCACATGTACTCTTAAAAAAAAAAAAAAGAGTGCAGCAGACAAAAAGATGTGAAGGTTAATGAGAACAAATTTTCTTACCTACCTCATTTGCTCCTAAGATCTTGAATATATTCCAGGACATTAGAGTCATTACTCTTCACAGTCACACTAATGAAGTCAGGTGTTTTGTTTTACATTCGACTTTAAAGAAGGAAAATGTGAAATACTTAAAGATATCCATTAAAAAGCTATAATTAAAAATCCCTTTTATTATAAGCTTTAGTTATTTAGTAAAAGTTTTAGTTAGTTGGGAAAACTTTGTGTTTGACATTTTCACAATTTTAAAAAGGATTTTAAGAGTTTTTTCTAAACCAGTTATATGTATAACCATCTTTTGTAATTATTGAATTCGTTAGGAGTCCAAATGCTTACATTTACTTTTGCTCACGATCCTGGAGCCTACCTACAATGACATTCAACTATGGTAATGACATAAGGATCCTCTTCTGAATTTTAGTTCATCCATTAGAGCTGCCCTTGGATGTTAGTTTTTTTTTTTTGCTTTTTTTTTTTTTTAAGATTTTCTTTATTTATTCATGAGAGCTAGAGAGCCAGAGGCAGAGAGAGAAGCAGGCTCCCCACAGGGCAGGAAGCCGGGTACGGTACTCGATCCTAGGACCCTAGGATCACAACCCAAGCAGAAGGCAGACGTCCCATCAACTGAGTCACCCAGGTGCCCTGGATGTTCGTTTTTAAATTGCCGAGGGAAGTCAACCAAAAGCATCAGAAAGATTTATCACTTGTCATTATGAAATAGCAATTTTAGTGGAAAAGTTCACTTTGCCATGCAGGTATGTCCTGCTGGTAGGCCATGAAGTAAAGGTCTATGGGGAAGACCTCGAGGAAACCTTGGAGAAGGAATTGAAGCTAGAAATGTTATCATCCCCTCGCAGCTCACAAATTATGGTGTCTGTGAGGGGTGGGGTGGCGTCCTGCTGCCTTAGCTTTGCTGTAGTCATTGACCTGCTGTTCTTATTGGTCTTCAGCTGTGTCAGTGGCTGGAAAGTCAATCAGGGAAATCATAAATTGCCACCTTTCATCGACTTCGCCTATTTTTAGGATTTCCAGTTTTAACGGGCTATTTGTTCGTGAATAATTCAGTTTCTTCCAGGAGATGCAAGTTAATGAAACCTCATCTAGTGGGTTTGAGTATTGAGTGCTGGTAAAAACTTATTGCTTATGGTACGACTTTTGAAGTGACTTCACAACTAATAGAGCTGTGGGAAGTCTAAAAGGAGGAACAGTTATAAGAGGATTCTGTGGTATGAGCAGCCTGTCTGGGAGATGTTCTTATCACTTGGCTTCGAAAGCTGTCCCTCTGGGTAGCTTCTGTAGCAAGACTAAAGTGTGTGTTGCATTTTGGGGGTTTGTGTCTTATCTGGAGTTTCCATTTACCCATCCACATCAGCGTACAGACCACCAGAGCTGTGCGAGATGACCACTGTGGAATGGGAAGAACATGCTAGAATGCCAGTATTTTAATTTAATTCAAAAATTCTTACCTTTGGTATATCTTTTACGAAGTCATATTAGACCGTGGTCTATATAGTCTGTGAACAAAAGTGCTTCTCATGGGCATGTTTCTTCAGAAATCTCCAGTGACAGGTGTGCACAACCCGAAAAGTTGAGACCATTGTTGTATACACTAGCCGTTGGGTTTTATGTGGTAATTAAATCCTGTAGACAGGTATGCGCTATTGGAGGTTTTGATAAATAAGGGCTTCGTTCAGGTCTTTAGTTTGCTGTTCAGTTTATCTGAATTTCAGTCAAAAGGGTAAAACTGAAAGTAAATGTATTAATAGTTTTTGTATCTGCCAATCGTTTCTCACTCTTCCTCAGCAATGTCAGTGTGTTCCGAGTCATGTCTTACAGTCCTTAACTAGTTGTTTGTGTAAAGCATTGACAGTGTTTTATGGTTCTTCAGTTTGTTTGCTTTTGTTTTGTGTAGCTTCAGGGGCCTTGTCGAAGTTAACTCATGGATTGAAAGATGAATCGCTGGCTTATATCTATCATTGCCAAAATCATTATTTTTGTCCAATTGGCTTTGAAGCAACCCCTGTGAAAGCTAATAAAGCATTCAGGTAAGCATTTACCTATCTTTCGTGGCTAATTCCCCAAGAAAATATGTGGTAGAAAGCATTTAAGAAATACTTAGTTGCTCAGAAATTGGAAGATTTGGTTATTTGGTTTCTTTAGATCAAGTTAGACATCTTTTTTTTAAAGGTAGACTATTCATTTATGTTTCATCTAATTCTTTTGCAGAATGGCATTTGGTTAGTTGTGCTTTTACATTATCCGCTTCGATACTGTTGTTAACAGACTCATGAAGGGAAAGGCTTTTGAAAACTCACTCTTACGTTTATTGTAAAATGGTTGCGTAGGACTTCACGTATTATGGCATGGTGTTTTCATCCGTTGTGCCACATGGAAAATGAATTATGGAGTCTAGTATAAAAAAATTGTCCCTGCTGAGTCCATTAAGCAGCCTCTTCTTTTTCTGAAAAAATGTGGAATTTGTCAGTGTTCCCCACTTTGTCCCGGGAGAGTGACCTTGGTACTTCCAGAGGAGGAAGGGGCAGCACTGCTTCTTCAGTGAGACCTGAGGGTCAGGCAGGGAGAGTATGGTACGGTCATCTGGGGGTAGGATGGGTTCTTTGAGGCTGGACGCCATGCAGCATGAGTCCCCTCTCACGGCGCTGTGGGGTTGCAGGATCCAGGGACAGGATCCTGAGACCTGGGAGAACCAGGAAGCTGAACAGTGTATTTTTTTTAAGGTTTTATTTATTTATTTGACAGAGAGAGAGAGAGATCACAAGTAGGCAGAGAGGCAAGCAGAGAAAGAGAGGAGGAAGCAGGCTCCCCGCTGAGCAGAGAGCCCGATGCGGGGCTTGGTCCCATGACCCTGGGATCATGGCCTGAGCTGAAGGCAGAGGCTTAACCCACTGAGTCACCCAGGCGCCCCTGAACAGTGTATTTTTGTGAATGAGGAACAAGGGGGAAACTACTTGATCTCTCCAAATTTGGAAATGTTTTATTCATCTGTCTGGAGGTGAAGTATGTTGTTTCTTCTATGGTCTCATTCTACAACTTCACCTTACTCCTGACATCTATCAAATATAAAACGTGCAACAGTAGGTCCTTCTACTTTGTACCCATTAAGGCACACCTCTGTCTGTACCTCACAATCGCCTGGATGCCTTTACAGCTGGGCAAATCCCTCCCCTTGCTTGACTCCAGACTTACTTGGATTAGTTTCCAGAGGTGGGATTAGGGCATTGGTATACTTTAGGGTTTTATTTTTAGAATGCCTTTTTTTTTTTAAGATTTTATTTATTTATTTGATAGAGATCACAAGTAGGCAGAGAGGCAGGCAGAGAGAGAGGGGGAAGCAGGCTCCCTGCTGAGCAGAAAGTCCCCAGGACCCTGAGATCATGACCTGACTCGAAGGCAGCGGCTTAACCCACTGAACCCCCCAGGTGCCCCTAGAATGCCTTTTGAAACTTTTTAAATGCACAGTGAAAGGAGAGGAATGGCTGGAGAATGCTGGTAGCTTGCTACAATGTTTTTCTTTCTCTTTTATGCTTTCTCTTTAATGGCCTTAAGAAAT
This sequence comes from Meles meles, assembly GCF_922984935.1. Taxonomy (NCBI): domain Eukaryota; kingdom Metazoa; phylum Chordata; class Mammalia; order Carnivora; family Mustelidae; genus Meles; species Meles meles. The sequence goes on from NC_060079.1 coordinate 77,528,350, forward strand.
TTGTTCAAACCTAAACTCCAGCATCTTTTCTAGCATTAATGAATGTCGTATTTGAATAAACGTTAGTATATCTTTTATTAACATAGTAGAAGCGATATTTTCAAAGGAGCTAATGGCCTTTATTAAGCTTACTATGAATGAATTTTATATTTAGCAGGGGCCCTCTCTCACCACAAGAAGTCGAATATTGGATCTTAATTGGAGAATCAAGTAGAAAACATCCTGCTATTCACTGTAAAAAGTACGTTAATTTCCCATTTTCTCTTTAATTTAGGTAAGATTTAATACAGTGAAATGCACAGATCTTAATTGTATCATTAGGTGGATTTTGGTAACTGAATATACTTGTTTGTCACCACCCCAGTCAAGATAAGGAAGATTTTCATTGCACTGAAAGTACCCTCATTCTCTTTTCCTGTTAGTCCCCAGAGACAACCTCTATCACTGTGGAATTGCTTTGCATGTTCTTGAAATTCACGTCAATGGAGTCGTACAATATTCTTTCTTATCTGGCCTTGTGAGATTATCCACTTTGTCATGCATGTCATGCTTCTTTTTTTATTGCCGAGTGGTATTAGGTACCGTAAGTATACCATAGTTTGTTATCTGTGTCCCTGCTGATGACCCTTTGGATTGTTCTGAGTGTGGTCTATTGTGGGTAAAGCTGTTGGGAACATTAATGTATGTGTCTTTAAAAAATTTTTGAGTAACAGCTTCATTGAAATAAAATTCACATACCATAAAGTGTGCCCTTTAAAAATATAAAAAAATGTTCAATGGATTTTAGCATATTTAGAGTTGAGCATCAGTCCCCATGACCTAATTCCAGGACGTTTTCATAACCCCCACAAGAAACCCCATACCCATTAGCAGTCACTCCCCAGCCCCCTCCCCCCAGCCCCTGATCTACTTTCTATCTCTGTGCATTTGCCTAATATGGACATTTCATATAAATGGAATAATTTTTTAAGATTTTATTTATTTATTTGACAGAGAGAGATCACAAGTAGGCAGAGAGGCAGGCAGAGAGAGAGAGAAGGAAGCGGGCTCCCTGCTGAGCAGAGGGTCCGATGCGGGACTCGATCCCAGGACCCTGAGATCATGACCTGAGCCGAAGGCAGCGGCTTAACCCACTGAGCCACCCAGGTGCCCCATAAATGGAATAATAAAACGTGTGGCCTTTTGTGTGTTTTTGTTTTTTTTTCACTCAGAATACTGTTTTCAACGTTCATCTGTGTTGTAGCATGGACCAGAACTACATTCCTTTATACGGTCAAATAATTTTCTGCTGTATGGATATGCCACATTTTCTTGTGCACGTTTTTTGAGGACATGTTTATATGTTTTGTTTCTCTTGGGTAGATACCTAGGAGTGGAATTGCTAATTATAGGATGGATACATATTTAAGAAACTGGGAGAATGTTCTCCTGTGGGGTTGTACCATTTTACACTCCCACCAGCATTGTATGGACAGTCTGGTGGTTCTTCATATCTTCAACAATATTTGATACTGTTATTCCTTTTTTTACCTTTTTTCTAATTTTCCCAGCTTTATTGAGGTATAATACACAAATACAACTGTGTATATTTAAAGTGTCCAATGTACTGATTTGACATATATTTTGTGAAACGATTACAATTAAGTCTTAATTAACATATCCATCAGCTCACATATTTACTTTTTTCTATGTATGTGGTGGTAACGCTTAAGATGTACTCTTTTAGCAAATCAAGTATACAGTACAGTATTATGTATGTACTTAGGGATGCTGTACAGATCCCTAAGTGTTTTAATGGTATTGTAAACTGGTTTTTAAAAATTTTTATTTAAAAAATGTGTCTATTTTCTAGTTTTATTGAGAAATAACTGGCACATACCACTATATAAGCTAACAGTGTCCAGCATGATGGTTTGATTTACATATATTGTGAAATGATGGCCACAATAGGTTTAGTTACCAAGAAGTCCTCCTTGTGATGAGAACTCTTGGGATCTGCTCTCTTACAACTTCTCTATATATCATAGAGCAGTGTTTGCTGCAGTCACTATGTTGTACATTATATCCCTAGTACTTATTTATCTTATAACTGGAAGTTTGTACCTTTTGGCACTTTCCTTCAAAAATTTCAGTTCCTAATTATTTTCTGGTAGTGTACAAAAATACAATTTGTTTATATACATAGGACCTGAAAACCGCATTTTTATCAAACACATTAATTTCAATAGTAGTTTTATAATCCAAAGTGATTTGTAATTGTTTTAGATGTTCTATACAATCAGTCATGTTGTCTGTGAATAAAGGCACATTAACTTTTTTTTTTTAAGATTTATTTATTCCAGAGAGGGAGAGAGAGAGAGGAAAAGTGTGAGCATGTAGGGGATGGGAGGGAGGGGTGGAGGGAGAGGGAGGGGGGAAGCCGACTCCCCACTGAGCTGAGTGTGGAGCTGGAGGTGCGGCCGACACCTAACCAGGAGATCCTGACCTGAGCCAAAACCAAGAGTGGAACACCCAACTGAAGGAACCACCCAGGCACCATCATGTAACTTTTAAATCTTTTGAAAACTTCACTTTAATTAAAAAGGAAATATGGACTGTTTCTACTCTAGCCTGCAGGATGTCATGTAACAGGTTGATACATATGTATTTCTTTGTGAAAGTAGCCATTTAAAAACCCAGAATCTTGGCAATAGTTGGTTAAACAGAAATGTCATAAAAAAAAGAATTAAAGCTTAGTAGGTGGAACAACCTTGATAAGAGAATTATTGTCATGGTAATATTGTAGCAAATTGCTCATGTGGAAAGTTCCATTATAGGGGCACCTGGGTGGCTCAGTGGGTTAAGCATCCAACTCTTGATTTCAGCTCAGGCTGTGATCTCCGGGTCATGACATCAAGTCCTGCATTGGGCTCTGCACTCAGTGCAGAGTCTGCTTGTCCCTCTGCCCCACTCATGTGGTCTCTTTCTCTCTCAAATAAGTAAATAACAACTAAAAACATTCTATTACAGTGGTATTTTGTACTTAAAACTTGCTTTATCCTTCCTTTTTCACTATAGGTGGGCAGATATTGTTACTGATCTCAACACTCAAAATCCAGAATATCTAGACATCCGACACTTGGAGAGGGGGCTGCAGTATCGAAAAACAAAAAAGGTAAGAACACAATAGTATTTGAAGATATTTCCCAGCCAGCCAATATGCAGTATTCTATTCAGCAGTCTTTAGGTTGTAAATAATGGAAATCTACTTCAGATTATCTTAGAAAAGCGAGAATTACTTTCAGGACACAGGAGTATCTTTAGAATGAAAAAGACTATAGCCTGGATTCATAACAGACTGGTATCAGCTTAAAGAATGTTATCAGAGGCCAAGGAGCTAATTTGTCTCATTCTTTTGGGAGTTGTATGCTGTTATTATATGATTATTTACTTCCAAAAGTTCAGGAACTTCAACTTGTATCTCGCTTTCAGATGAGCAGTCTAGACTGAGACCCACCTGCCTCTGGCCTGGTTTGGGTCAGGTGTTCACTCCTGAGCCCAGTGAACTGTGGCCAGGAAGCAGAGCCATGTGTGCACAAGGCAGCTGGGGGAAATTCTCAGGGAAAGGTAGATTCTGCGGACTGATATCCCACTGATAGGCTACTACTAACATCAAGAACATAGAAGAGACAGGAAGAGGAATGAGCTTGTTGTTTGAAGATTTTTATTTATTTATTTATTTGAGAGTGAGCCTAGTGCAAGAGTGAGTCGGGGAGGAGGGAGACAGGGAGAGAGAATCCCAGGTAAACTACATTGAGTGCAGAGCCAGATGTGAGGCTCGATCTCACAACCCTGAGATCATGACCCGAGCAGAGATCAAGAGTTGGCTGCTCGATTGATTGAGGCACCTAGGTGGCCCAAATTTTGGAGTTTGGATTAGGCAAGGAGGGAGGTAACAGTGTGTGTGAGCGGTGGAGAGGCAAATGGGGGGAACTGTTACATTTTTGTAAAGGCAGCTGGTCAAGAAAGATGCAGGATAAGGCAATCTGGTGATGTCTGTTTTGAGGCAGATGAAAGAGGAAAAATAAGGGAATTCATAGAAACCCACATTATAAGCATAAGTCCTTTAATTTTCTTAACACAACTTTTTTTTCTTCTCAGGTTGGGGGAAATTTGCATTGCATCATAGCATTCCAGAGACTTAATTGGCAAAGATTTGGCCTTTGGAACTTTCCATTTGGAACAGTGAGACAAGAATCACAGCCTCCAACACATGCCCAGGGAATTGCCAAATCGGAGAGTGAAGATAATATCTCCAAGAAGCAGCATGGGCGTCTGGGACGGTCTTTCAGTGCTAGTTTCCATCAGGACTCAGCATGGAAAAAGATGTCCAGTATCCACGAGAGAAGGAACAGTGGCTATCAGGGTTACAGTGATTATGATGGGAATGATTGACCATGCTGGGTACTGAACATTTTGTGTGACACACATGACTGGTCTATACAAGACTGCATTAAGACAGTAGAAGTTTTATTAAGTCTACACTAAATAGGAACAGATCTTGTGGTATAAAACATACCCTTGTAGTTCTCCAGTAAATAAGCTTGTATATGACTATGATGGGAGATTTCAGATATATAAGCAGATAAGCACAGATTACTGTCCTTTTAAAGTTAAGAGTATGAAAACATTATGGACAATTTTACAAAATCCAACAAATTGCATATAAAGAAATCAAACACAAATTTACTTAATAGCATCATGATTTGCAATACTTAAGCATGAAATTATTTCCTATGACTTCATCACCAGACACTTGTTGCAGATAGTTTTATTCCTAAACTCAAGATATAGGGCACCATCTGCCCTTTTAAACAAAATTGGGGCTGTTGATTTCTAGTTTCCTCTCATGGTTAAAGCTCATTTAAAATTTAGTGAATCTAGAATTCTTTTACTTGTACGCAGTATCTTGCCTGCCTCGTTTGTTTCCTGACTAATTTTCTCAGGATCCTCAATAAAGAGGCAAAAGAGAAGACTCCAGAAAGTCATCTTTTCTATTGGTGCATTGATTCAGGATATTCTTGACTTTTTTGAATTGGTATCTTAGTATACAATATTGGCAAGATTTTCAGGACTTGAGAGCTTTCTTTCTACAATGAACCTTGTTTTGGGATAGAATTAAAAAAACAAGTGGGATCCCAAGTTTCTCCTTCCAAGGTAATCTGTGAAATGAGATCTTGTGATATTTGATTAGTCCCTCAGCGTGGAGTCCTATGTTGTTAACAGCATTAAAGATGCATTAGGAATATTATGTCACTCAGAGCGCAAATATCCATATTCCCAACTCTGAGCTGCTTCTTTTTAAAATCGGTACAATTAGCTGTTTGAAGTGAGTGTTAAGTAGTTCCAAAAGAGTGGATTTCATATATTTGAGCTCCTCTCTAGTTGATGTCAATTTTTCTTCTGCTGCCAACCTATGACTTGTTCTTTCATTTCAGGGGCTGTTCCATGACTCAGATCAGTAACTTGATTATGACAAGGTGCTGAATATGTTGGTAACCATATTGCAATACACCTCAAGAAGAGGGTTCAGATTTTTATTTTTAAAATATTTTCATTTTCTTCTCTTTTGAATTTTATATCCATTTATCCACTCAGACATACCTAGCCTACAGGGATATATATTACGAAATGGTCATTTTTCTGAAGAGAATATTTTGCGTGAAATGCAAAGGACTGAAAGAGATTTGTAGGTTGTTGATTTTGTTACTTCACACTGGAACTTTTAAGAAGTTTTCATCAAATAAAGTTTTGTTTTCTACTTTTAATCATGTGGATGTTTTGAACCTTTATTTTAGGTAGGGAGTACCCTTGGAAATCTGTGTGAAGTGTGCGACAACAAACAGCGCCATAAGTAATGTGTTATAAGAAACTATCGTGTATCAGACTTTTATAATCAATGAAACAATATACATTATGACTATAATTTTAGATTCTGAAATTGAAAATTTAATTAGTTTGAACCAAACGAAGTTGTCATTTTTATAGGTCAAACATAGTTGAATATCAGCAATTTCATAGAGTTTAATGAAACATTTCAGAGAAGAGGCAGATAGGAAGAACCAAGAGGAAAGGAGACAAATGCAACATAAAGAATACAGTGACACCTAAGAAAGAGAATGAATTTATATAGATTGCCTATTGGCCATTAATAATTTTTACAAACGTTTTGATATATATATATATATATATATATATATATATATATATAAACGTTTTTGATATATTATTACTTAATAACCTCATATATAAGTTCAGCTGTTATTAAGAGCACAATGAAGTTTATAGAGACTAATTTTCCAAAAACTATGTGCAAGTTACTGCACACTTTTCTTTCAAGGTTAGTAACGTTCCTGTCATATTTGATTTTTTGGGTCAACTCTTCTTAGGAGTCTCCATAGAAACAATGAAGGTTCAAATACTGGCTCTGTACTTGCTAGCTGTTTCACCTTGGGCAAGTTAAGATTAATGTTTGTGTTTATTTCCTCATTGGTAAGGTGGGGATAATAGCGTATATTTTATAAACTATTTTGAAGAATAAATAAAATAATGTATGTACAGTGTTTAGAATGGTGCCTTCCACATAGTGCTATTGTTACTCCAAAAGATGTGTATTTCTGCTCAGAATCTTGAGAGCTCTTTAAGCAGCATCATTTAAGATGCTGTAAGTCATACACCCACACACCCCTTAGTTACTGTTCCTTCAAAAGAGTATTTTGTTTTCAAGACATGTTGCTCTGGTTTTAAAAGCACTTATAATACTCAAATGCCTACATTGGCTATTTGTTTTTACCCAGCTCGTCGGCATTAGAAAAAAAAAATGTTCATTTGGATCAAATCCTGAAACTATTCCTTTCCCCACCACTATGCTGACCCATCATTAGGCCAGGTTGGTGCAGCAGCTAAAACACATCCAAACTTGCTTCTTCCCAGACACTAAAGGGGCGCAGGCAAGTTGCTCTAGGATCCATCGTTTGTGTATCAGTTTTACCCACAGCATTTTCTCCCCCAGTCATTCACTCAGCAAACTAGTTTGAACACCATTACCCATTAGGTGTTTCATATTAAATCACTGATCTCAGAACAACCCCAAGAGGAAGGTGGCATCTCCATTTTTTTACAGACTCTCATTGGTGAAGAAATTTGCTTAGGATCATAGAAGACACTTGCCATTATAACAAATACTACAGACTGGGGGGCTTAAAAAACAAATTTATTTTCTCACAGCTCTGGGGGCTGGAAGTCTGAGATCAGAATGTTCCTGAGCCTTTCTCCTTGGCTTGCAGATGGCCACCTAGCTATGTCTCCACAGGGTCTTTCCTCTGTGCACGCATCCCTCTGTGCGCCCAAATTTTCTCTCATAAGGACAATAGATTGGGTTAGGTTCACCCTCACAGCCTCATTTTTTTTTTTTAAGATTTTATTTATTTATTTGACAGAGAGAGATCACAGGTAGGCAGAGAGACAGCCAGAAAAAGAGGAAGGGAAGCAGGCTCCCCGCTGAGCAGAGAGCCAGATGTGGGGCTCGATCCCAGGACCCTGGGATCATGACCTGAGCCGAGAGCAGAGGCTTTAACCCACTGAGCCACCCAGGTGCCCCTCACAGTCTCATTTTAAATTAATCAGTTTTAAAAGGCCCATCTCCTATCACCACGTTCTGAGGTGCTGGGGGTTAGGGCTTTAACCTATCAGTTTTGGAGCTGAATGCAATTGAGCCCACAACAGGGTTATTATGTGGCTCAGACAGGGTTTGGACCAATGGCTGCCTGACTTGGGAGGAAATTCTTTCAGGAGGGTGCTAGATACAGAGGACAGCTTTACACTAGAGACTAAACGAGGTCATTTAGGCAGTATTTATGGAATACCTGCTAAGTGTCTGGAGTGTGTGTGCGTTGGAGGGGGGCGGCAAAAACTAAACAAGCAATGTTATTAAACTCTATAAAATACAACTAGTAACTATTTGTGGGAATTACTCCATAGATGGAGAAAATGCAAAAAAGCACTCTGCAATGGTTTTGCTAAAAATTAATTTTTGATATTCTGTCATAAAGGGCTCCTTTAACAAAACCACCTCATTTAAATCAAACCTTTCCACTGAGCTTGAATTTCGTTTCAATACTTCAAATTCGAACCAGTGTGCATGATAAGGCTATCTTTAATGCATAGTAGTGAGAGTCTAGATAGGTCACCTTCGATCCTAGCTAAAAGTCTACAAGACCGGTTTTGTGCTCAGCTTGCAGAAGAAGAAACCAGTTCGGAACGAACGTTACTGGAACAATACTGATCACTAAGACGTGGTGGTGTGGTCCGATCGGACTCTGAGCCCGAGAGTTCCAGGGCGCCTTTCCAAAAGCTACTCCGATCATTGAGTTTCTTGCCATTTCTGACCTACAGGCCGTGGAATCCTACATTTAGACGCCAGAGAAAACCAAACTATATTTCAAGAGTGAAGGCTTTTAAAAGTTGCTTAACTTAAAATGCCCTATTATTATCTAGCTCCTACAAGTTATCAGACAAAACACTTATTTACTTAAAGACACCAGCAAAGCATCCACCTTTCTGTTGCCGCCTCTCGCGTAAAACATTTGGTATTGAGAGTGCAGAAGTGGCGGCTGGTGGGGAGAGACTGAAACGCAGAAGAGACGCAGAAAACTGTCACCTCAGCAAGAAGGCTCTCTGTGAATACTTTTAGCGTGTGGCTGCGACAGAATGCCAGCGTGGAGAAAGCCCGGGAATAACAGGACACAGACGGACGGACCGAACCGCGCCCTCGCCCCAGGAATGGAAAGGCGCAGCCAATATACGTCACGCCGCGAGGCGGGACTTCCGTCTTAAGCCTCGTCTTTGACGGAAGCCGAGAAGGCCCATTTCGCGTGTGTTAACGCACTAACTCAAGAATCAGGCTGTGCTGGGGGGAACGTCTTCTGGCCGTTTATCTCGCCTGCGCTGTCCTCTCCGCCTGCTCTTCTGTTAAGAGTGTTTACCTTTGGGCCAAAGCTTGGGCTTGAGGAGGACTTGCTCCTTTCCGACGCCGGCCATTGTCTGGTTCTGCCTTTCTTCCGTGAGGCAGTGTCAGCCGCCGGGAAGTACCGTTCTCGCCGGTGCCGGTGTTCCCTGGAAAACCGCGCGTTCTGAATTAGTCTCCGTCTTCCCTGGGTGGGAGCAGCGGGAGCTCTGCCGGGCCCCGGCGGTGGTGCAGGCTGCGGTAGCATTGGAATAGAAGGCCTTCCGCGACCCGCCCTCGACCGTCGCTGGGGACCTCATGGGGGTCCACGGGCTCTGGAAGCTGCTGGAGTGCTCGGGGCGGCAGGTGAGCCCGGAGACTCTGGAAGGGAAGATCCTCGCCGTGGGTATCCTTAACGTGTTCCTGGGCGCGGGGATTCGCGTCGGGTTTTTGCTCCCTCGGGGCTTCCCCCAGAAGGGTGTTGGTCCGATGACAGTCCCACTCGGGGTAGTAAGAGCATCCCCTCCACGACGTCGTCTCTCTCTGAGTGTCTGCTCGGCCCCGCTTGGCAGTCACGCCGCGCTGGGTTGGAGTCCTCGGGTTTTATCACTTAGGGGCAGCGTTTTACGCCGCTCTGTGCTTTGGTTCCTTCGTCTGCAAAGTGGAGGTGATAATCGTAGCTACGCACAGGGTTGGTCTGAGGAATAAAGGAGCTTCGTGGACACTGCAGAGCCTGAAAGTATTATCAGCACGGAGAAGGTGAAGCGGACTTCCCACCGGCAGTTTTGCCTGCTGCCCCGAGTCCTGCTCCGCTCAGTTTCGTTAGGAGGAAAGCGTGGGCAGGTGTTTGACCTTTTTTCTTTTTTAAAAGCAACATTATTTTTTTTATTGTGAGTTTTGGAATAGGAAATTGGTGTACCACACCGGGAAGATTTCAAAAGGTCCACAGTGTTTCGTTTTGTTTCCTCCCAGCCTCTGGGATGGACTTTTAAAGGACTGTCATTTGTGTGTTATGTATGGCTGGTTTGGTGTTTTCGGAATTAAATGTTTTTCTTCTTTATCAAAATATGTGAATACTGTTTCTGAAATTTTGGTCTTTTTTATTCATTAAACCTTCTCCTCCCCCTCCTCCCACTCCTCCTTTTTTGAGTGGCTGTTCTGTTCTGGAAGCTGATGGTACCTTAGGCCAGTTCCCTGCGTGGGCACCTGTGAGCCTAGGAGTTCCTAAGCGAGGCGGAGAAGAGTGTCATGCAAATAATTGCTGTTGGTGGTAAATGCAGTTTAAGAATAGGTGGGATTTCTGCGGAGGGAGCCACTGAGAGAGGAACCATTATTTGGTATGGAGACAACTTATACATAATGGGACACTGGTAATTTTCCAAAGAAAGTTAACATGGCGATGGTATTTTCTTCGGTGTGAATAATGTTGAAATACATCTATAATGAGTTTTAGCTTGCTTGAAAGTTTTTGTGAGCGATACCTTGTGTAGGGAGAGGAAGTGTGTGTATGTGTGTGTGTTGGGGGCGGGGCACAATGTGCTGTGGTGTGTGTGTGTGTGTGTGTGTGTGTGTGTGTGTGTGTGTGTGTGTGTGTGTGTGTGTGTTGGGGGCGGGGCACATGTGCTATTGCTGCCCTCTAGTGGTTCTTCAAATCCCTGCCTTCTAAAGATCTTTATAAACCGGTATGTGAAGGAAAGCACAGTTTTCAGTAACAGCAACGCTTCAAACCTCAGCAAAGACTTAGGCATTTTATGTTGTACCCGATGAAGAATTAGTAATCTGGGGGCGCCTGGGTGGCTCAGTGGTTTAGGCCACTGCCTTCGGCTCAGGTCATGATCTCAGGGTCCTGGGATCGAGTCCCGCATCGGGCTCTCTGCTCGGCAGGGAGCCTGCTTCCCTCTCACTCTCTCTGCTTGCCTCTCTGCCTACTTGTGATCTCTCTCTGTCAAATAAATAAATAAAAAAAAATCTTTAAAAAAAAAAAGAATTAGTAATCTGTAAAATCATTAAGATGATGCATGAAGTTCAGCATTCTAATTTTTTAGGAAGTTGTCCAAAGGAAGGAAGTTAAAGCATTTAATTTAAAATTTAGATTATCTATTTTTAGATGACTCAGGAGCTCTTTTGGGACATGAAGTAATTTTCATGAGGTTATGAAGTTTTTCTGAAAGAAGAAATCATTTAGAGAGGATGTCGAAGAACTTCCAGTGATAATTACAGTCTCATATATATTTATCTGTATAAATATATATGTAAACATATTTGATTGCTTTTTTATAATTGGTTTTGCTTTGTTTCATTTTCATGGGAATTCGAATTCAAATAGCTGATCTATATCCCATTTTTTGCCTTATTTGTTAAGAAATTATCCATTACGTACTAGGTTCATAACTTACTCTCGGATCCCTAAAATATATATTTTTAACCCATCTATAGGTGAGTGCCTTGTTTATTTATACAATCTAGGCCATCTAGTCTGGGAGTCGGGATGGAGCCGTGGGGCAGCCTGCACACATGGGGAAGGTGTGGTGTGGGGTGCTGAGGTAGCCTGGGGAGCCAGTACAGCAGGAGGAGGGGAGGGGCCTCCAGAACTCTGTTGAAGTCGCGCTTGAGTGGTGAGTTCGAGGAGGGAATGAAGAGACTGAGAGCGGGAAAACCAGTGTCGCCACGTTCCTCTTATGGACAAATACGAAATAATTTGGCAAGAAGCACTTTTTACAAAAGTTAAATATAAGAAAGCTCCAAGGAAACATTAATTACTTATAATTACAGAAGAGCTAACTATTGTTAATATTTTGGCATCTGAACTTCTAGTTTTTTGTATTTAACGTATCACGTTATAAAACGTAATTATGCATTCCATAGTTTTGTAACCTGTTTTGTGTCCCTTTAATATTTTGTGACTGTCTTTCTTATCACTATAAATGCTTCTGTAGCTTCCTTTTTTGAGTTCTATTTGATATTCCAGCAAATTGGTATATCACAGTCTAAGTAAAGACCTGTTGGAAAACTTTTACATTGTTTCTCATATTTTCAACACTGCAAACATTCTTAGAAGTAACTTTTATTGTAAATCGGTGATGGTTTTCTGATAATAAGTGTCTGGAGATAGAAGTAGTGAAATAGAATGCTGGTTTTTACATTTTTTTTTTCCTATGAATTGCCAAATTAGTCTCCGAAGAGTTGTGATAATTTGCTGAAATTCTGCAGAGCGTATTAGTTTCTTTAAAGAAGCAAGTGTTTGCAATTAGATTTTTTAAAGGACACATCTGTTGATGTAATGCTGTAGTCTGTGAAGTAGTTACAGGGATTCAAATAACGTTAATGGATTTTAGTCAGATTCTGTCAGGGCTAAACATTTTTCCAATTCCACATGAACTGTGATGAGGACTTAGTTTTAATGTTTAGATGATATCAGTTATTGGGAAGTTGAAATCATGGTGATGAGGGAAGAAATTCCAAAATAGTTTCCTTTAGCAATTCTACCAGATATCAGCATTTGGTTAAACCAGGCACTAAAAGGAGTCCGGGATCGCCATGGAAACTCAATAGAAAACGCCCATCTTCTCACTTTGTTTCATCGGCTCTGCAAACTCCTATTTTTTCGAATTCGTCCTATTTTTGTGTTTGATGGGGATGCTCCACTGTTGAAGAAACAAACCTTGGTAAGAATCATGTTTGTTTATTTTTCTTTCTGCATTATTAGAAGGAAAGAAAAGTTCATGTAGAATTTTAATTTTCTCTTTAGAATTTTGGAAGCCAAGACTTATTTTGACATATATCCAATAAAATTTCAACTTTTTTTAAGTTTATCTTGAACAGTCCCACTTTTTCCTTTAAAAAAAGGATTATTTGTGAGACTGCGTCCTGGGTACAATGATACAATTCAGCTTTTAATAGAACTACTGAGATTTTCTCTCTCTTTCTAATAAATAAAATCTTAAAAAGAGAAAAAAAAAACCTATTAAAATTCTTAAAATGGGAGTTTTCCTTGTAGAGTAGCGTCTTAGGTGTCCTATGTATGTTTCAGCCATGCTGCCGAGCATGATGGCCTGTTGGGGAACATGCCTCCTTGAATCTGAGGTCGTGGGTCCTCAGTGTTTAAAGAGTAATTGGATTTTATGTGGTGCTAGATATGACTAACGTGGATTATTGAGGAAGGAAATTGGCCAGGATATAGAAGAATAACATTGAGTTTCTTTATTCTGAAAGTAGGTTAAAACAGTGTTGGAACAAAGTTGTGAACTTTGGAGTAATTGTGTACCCCCTCCAAGTGACAGCACCCATTTGGTCGTAGGACTGTTATGTGTTGAAAACGCCAGCTCATCACTTCATAGCACAGACAGACATTGTCTAACTAAGTGAGGATGTAGAATAAAAGTAAGGTCTGGTAAATGCTTGGGGACATTTGTTCCCTCAGGAAAAGGTCTAGACTTGCCTGTTGCAGTTTTAAATTATCGAAGGCACATTCTATCAGGTACTCCTTGGAAGGAATAGACAGGAAAAAAGAACTCCAGAATTTATTTATCAACAAGGAAACAACATCTCCCCACTTCCCCAGCCCCACCTAAAAGGTGTTAGCTAACATGATTGTAGTAATCATTTTGTGATATGTAAATGTACTAAATCAACACGTTGTACATCTTGGCATGTTGTACACAGTGTTATAGGTCAGTTATATCTTAATTTAAAAAAAAGGAAAAGAATGTTTTGTTATTTCTTCCTTATATTCCACCATCAGCATGAAGAGTGTTTGATTTTTTCCTACATGGACATTTCTTACAAGACACTTCTAATACATTTAAGAATTTCTTATGATATAATCTTAAATGTCGAGGGACATAGTGCCATGTAAGTAATGTATTTTTTTATTTTTATGTTTTGTGGGAGTGAGAGAGCTAGAGAAAGAGCAGGGGGAAGGGCAGAGGCAGAGGGAAAGAGATTCTCAAGCAGACTCCCCGCTAAGCGTGGAGCCTGTCATAGGGCTTGATCCCATGACCCATGAAATCATGACCTGAGCTGAAGTCAAGAATTGGATGCTTAACTGACTGAGTCACCCAGATGCCCCAAGTAATGTACTTTTATAAAGACCAATATCAGAAATTGGTTTTGGCACAATAGCAACAATTTTAAAGAATACATTAGTAATCCCTTTTGAGAAACATTTACTTAATTACGTATTAAGTTATAGGCTTCTTGGGGACATGAAAGTCTATTTAAAAGAAACTGAAAGTAAATTAATAGTTTGTCAAATACTGTGTCCTAGCCCATCCATTTAGTGGTAGGTAGATGGAGACTCCATGTTCTTTACGTAGTAGAAACCTGCACATACCCACTGATATGACAGTTGGGAGGAAATACTAAAGCAGTCGTAGCCTGAAGACTCAGACAAACCAAATGCTATGGAAAAAAGTCACAGAAATGTTTTTAATATACTAATACCCTGAAACGGAATCCTGTGTCCTTTGTTTTCACAGGCTAAGAGAAGGCACAGAAAGGATTTGGCAGCCACTGACTCCAGAAAAACTACAGAGAAGCTTTTGAAAACATTTTTGAAGAGACAGGCTATCAAAACTGCCTTAAAAAGCAAAAGGCAAGAGGCAAATTCCATTAATTTTAAAGATTAAACTTTTTTTTTTATTTTTTATTTTTTTAAAGATTTTTTTTTAATTTATTTATTTGACAGAGATCACAGGTAGGCAGAGAGGCAGGCAGAGAGAGAGGAGGAAGCAGGCTCCCCGCTGAGCAGAGAGCCCGATGCGGGGCTCGATCCCAGGACCCTGAGATCATGACCTGAGCCGAAGGCAGCAGCTTAATCCACTGAGCCACCCAGGCGCCCCTAGATTAAACGTTTTTAACTTTTGCCTTGGGTTCCCATGGTTCCCTTTCAAATAACACAGTGAAATTGGAGGGGTAAGTGGGCTGTCCATTTGACCCAGTTCTTGGAAGTTGTGCTGATTCCCTGTTCGGTGAGAGTCCGCTTGGATACAGGGAGAGAAAAGCCTTAGTGTTGCGTTGCCCACACTGTGTACTTTTCTAAGGCGGATCTCCGTGCCTGCGGTTGAGGCCCTGGCTGAGGTGCGGGGAGCTGAAGCGAGCTTCCCATTTCTTTCGAGGCTTCACTGGCTTCCCACAGCAGCGGCCTGGGCAGCCGGGCAGCGGGGAGAAACCTGTTACAGCCCCGTGTTTTCCCCTTCTCGCCCCCTCAGCAGGGCTTGTGTAATGAGTGGGGGAGTCTTCCCGACTCAGCATCCTGTTTCCCGTCTCCTCTGCTTACCTCTGTGTGTGCTTTTCAGAGATGAAGCGCTCCCCAGTCTTACTCAAGTTCAAAGAGAAGGTGACATCTATGTTTTGCCACCTTTACCGAAGGAAGAAAAAAACAGGTAAACGTTTAACTATTTAAAAATAGTAATTGTCTGTGTTTTCAGACAGATTCAGACCTTTGTGTTTTTAGCTACCTGATAAGGCATGTGGGAATCAATGCATCTGCAAATGTATCCTCGACACCTTTTAGAGTGTTTTTCAAAGACTAAATTGTTTTGTGACTCACTTGTCCTTGTGTTTTGGTTGTTGTGCTGCTTTGTCTCTTCATTCTGCAGACCCTGCGGTAGCGCCATTCGTGTGTGCTTCCTGAAGCTAATGGATTTTCACGTTCCTTCCCGTTGCTTACACATGCTGTCTCTGCCTGTTTCTCAGCCTGTGTCTTCTGTCTCTCACCAGCACATGGCGAGACCACACACAACTTCCTCCTTGCTAAATCCAGGAGACACTTTGCAGGTGTCGGCTTACTGTACTTTTTAGCTGCGCGTGACTTGGCACCTGCGTTATCCTGCTGTCTGGCTGTCTGGGAACCTCTCTGGCTGCTCTTTCTCAGGCTCCTCTGTGGAGTCTTCTCTGGTTCGCTGTTCACTCTCAGCTGCATCTGTGGCTGCAATGCAGGCAGGGGGCCCGGCAGTGTGTCTCTGCTCCCACTTGCCCACATTCCTTTCCAGGGGGCACCTGAGACACCAAGTGGCTTCTGAATTAGGCCAGTTCTGTTTCTTTTCATTGATACCTTGAAGTACCATAAAGGCTTTCACACTTCTTCCCCTGTCTTTGTCTTTGGTCTTCCCCTTTCGCTAGAACCCATACTCACCAAGTTCAGTCTCTGCTTTGTGGTGTAGAATCTGCTAAAACCCAAACCTGATAATGTCATTTCAGAGCTTGAAACACTTCCCAGCTTCTTATTTCTTTAGGATAAAACTTTAGCCCCTTAATCACATGCTTCTCCAACCTCACCAGGCCCTCTTTTTATCATCATCAGGCCCTCTTTATGTCATCTCCAGGCAGGCTTTCTTTCCTTGTTTCCAGATGTTTATAGAACACACTGTTTCTGC
Source organism: Meles meles (assembly GCF_922984935.1). Taxonomy (NCBI): domain Eukaryota; kingdom Metazoa; phylum Chordata; class Mammalia; order Carnivora; family Mustelidae; genus Meles; species Meles meles. Next base: position 77,544,709 of record NC_060079.1, read on the forward strand.
TTGGAACACTTGTCTCCATGAACTTTCCCCAGACCCTACAACTAGACCTCTCTCTTATTTGCAGTTAAGTCCAAGCAGTGCAATTGCCAGAGATTCCAAGAAACTTTAGGGACCTCCCCCTGCACTCCGATTAGAGAGGAGTGACTCCCCTTACTGCACTTTTAGCACCCCGATCCTCCCTTGTGATGGATGTCATCAGATCATATTGTAATCGCTCCCTGGCACGCGTCCCCTCCCAACTGTGGGAATAATGACGGTGTGTTTCGTAACATCTGATTCACCATCGTAGCCCCTAGAACTAGTGGCCCCTTGCCTCCAGAGATATTTTTATAAGTTGTCATTAAATCAGATACTGTAAATGTATGCTTGACTTTCAGTTCAGAAGAAGAAGATGAAAGAGTATGGCAAGAAAGAATGAGTCAAAAACAGGCATTACAGGTACTTACGTAATTTTTGGAATTAAGAGTGTATTGTTATTTGAAATGAACAACATGAAAATGAATAAATGAGGTGGTACAAAGTTCCTGGTAAAAAAGAGACACACACCTTCTTTATTGTGCTGTGTGTATGTGTGTGTGCATGTGTATATATGTACAAATATGCAGGGACCCATACACGTTTGTATGGCATTTGCCTTTATGCATGTCTGGATATCCTCAACAAGCCATCTTTCTTTTACAACCAACCAACTAAACAAACAATGAGTAAGAATAAATAGTAATATGTACTTCTATAAAAATACAGAAAGCGTCCCACCCATAAATAATTTCAAGTAACATTTTGGTACGTATTAGCCATTCTCCCCACCCCCCCATGGTTGAATCTCCATGTGTGTATTTGGGTATGCGTATGCATGCATGTCAGGTGGACATGTAGGCATGTATATGTCAATGTATGTCTGTGCTTCTGTTCCAGTGCTCCGTTGCGGTGTCACGTAGTGGCGTGAAAACGGTTGTTATCGTCCTCTCACTGTTCTGGGGACTGTTGGGCTCAGTGAGGCAGTCCTCTCTGCACGGCTCCCTTGTAAATGCAGGCCGATTATGCTGGGGCTGGAGTCCCCTCCAAGGCTTCCTTACTCCCATGTCTGGTGGTTGACACTGGTTGTCAGAACACCTGCCTGTGGCTTCTCCGTGTGGCTTGGGCTCACTCATGGCATGGTATTGTGTTCCATGGACAGGCATCCCGAGAGCAGGTGCCTGGCGGGACCCCGTAGTCTTTTCTAGCCAGCTTCGGATGGAGCACAGCCCCCCTTCCTATGCGTTCTGTCTGTGGGAAACTGGTCAGTGAGGCTAGCCCTTATTTAAGGGGAGGGGATTAGATGGAAAGAGGTGTCAGAGAACCTGTGGTCCTAAAACAACTACCACACATATTTTAATGAATGACATTTGTATAAATTGAGGTGGTACTGTAATATACAAGTTTTAGAGTTTTTTTCAAGTTTTTTGAATAGTGGATAATATCCTTTGATTCTCAAGTTAACTGGTTTTTTTATGTTCCTAATTTGGTGCATCTGGAGAAAGACTTGAGCTACAACCTCAAGATCCTTCAACTTGTAGAGGTTCTGCATTATTAAATTCAGGAAATGACAGCAATCATGGTAAAGACTGTGAACATGGTAAAGACTGAACATTTTGGTCAGAAAGACCTTCTGCATTTAAGTACAGGCTCTCCTGTGCCCTAGCCATGTGATCTTAGACAAATTAACTTCTCCAAGGCTTTATTTCCCATCTCTCCCCCACCTTCTTTTGTGAAACAAAAATCATAATGATGCCTTCCTCAGAGGGCTGATGGGAACATTAAGGTGTTCCCTTTGTATAGGGAAAGCGTGGGGTATTCTGAGCGTGACTGGCCTGTCCTAAGTGCTGGCTGGTTTGCCCATATACATACAACATACCTACCTACAGGAAAGCAAATTGTATTACTAATTAAGAGTTTTAAAGTACTTTCAGTAATTAGTTAAAATTTAGAAAAGGTTTATCCTTTTTCTTTCTTTCTTTTTTTTTTTTTTTAAGATTTTATTTATTTGACAGAGAGCACAAGTAGGCAGAGAGGCAGGCAGAGAGAGAGGGGGAAGCAGGCTCCCCGGTGAGCAGAGAACCCGGTGCGGGGCTCAATCCCAGGACCCCGGGGTCACGACCTCAGTGGAAGACAGAGGCTTTAACCCACTGAGCCACGCAGGCACCCTGGTTTATCCTTTTTCATGCCTGTGAATTTCTCGCTTGTCTTCACTTTTCATTATGGGTTAAGAGCAAAACAAAACTCATTATGAGAATTACAGATATTGTTCAAATTCCTAAGACTCATCCTTGCCTTAGGGCTCTGGTACTTGCTGTTCTTGCATCCTGGGATGTCCTGATCAGTCTTGCTGGTGTCTTTCAAGTCTCTGCTCACACGTCATTTTTTTTATTCTTATCAGATTAACCTGCTTTATTTTCTTGTTCATTTGTTTATTTATTTGGTTATTCTATGTCTTACTCCACCCCTAAGAGTAGGGACCTGATCTGGCACAATACCCTAGCATCTAGAACAGTGCCTGGCACATTAGGGGTGTCTGATAGGTGTTTTTCTTTTGAGTGAGTCAGTGAATAAATGGCTATATTTCCTAATCTGCCTGTTCACTGGTACCTGTTGCAGATTATGTACAACTGAGTTTAGTCTGTTGTAGATTTTGTAGAACTATTTATCATAAGTTAATAAACTTACATCAGCAGTAAATATCAGGATAAATAGAATAAGTGTACACAATGTAAATTTCATGGTTACGTTTTTACTCTTTACAGGAAGAGTTCTTTCATAATCCTCATGCCATAGATATTGAGTCTGAAGACTTCAGCAGCCTGCCTCTTGAAATAAAGCATGAAATCTTGACTGACATGAAAGAATTTACCAAGCGAAGACGAACCTTATTTGAAGCAATGCCAGAGGTGAAATGTACAACAGCACATTAATGCTTAGAATGCGCTCATGCTTAGAGCTTCAGCAAAATTTTTTATTAGAAAAAAGGAAATCGATAAGTATTACTTACATGGTCTCGGTTTTGAGTAAATGTCATTTGTGTCTCAGAGATCCTGTGAAGCATCATATATTTGTAAGTTTGAACTTACACGTTTCTTCAAAGAAGCCTTTTGACTTTCACTTGAGACCAGGTCTTGGGATGCCTGGGTGGTTCATTCAGTTAAGGTTCTGACTCTTGATTTCAGCTCCGGTCATGATCTCAGGGTCGTGGGATTGAGCCCTTGCTTCAGGCTCCCTGCTTAGTGTGGAGTTTGCTTGAGATTCTTTCTCTCTCTCTCACTCTTCCCTTGCATGTGTGTTCTCTCTCTTTTTCCAAAATAAATAAGTCTTAAAAATATAAAAGACACTATATAAAAAAAAAAACAACTCCTGCTCTGTGTTCTCATAACAACTGTAATGTCTCTTTATGGTTCTTAGCATCCAAATGTGCCTGTTTTTCTCACTTCTGTATTTTCAGCACCTAGTTCAGTATCTTTCTTTTTTTTTTTTTTTTTAGATTTATTTATTTGACAGAGAGAAATCACAAGAGAGGCAGGCAGAGAGAGAGGAAGGGAAGCAGGCTCTCTGCTGAGCAGAGAGCCCGATGTGGGACTCGATCCTAGGACCCCGAGATCATGACCTGAGCTGAAGGCAGCGGCTTAACCCATGAGCCACTCAGGCGCCCAGTATCTTTCTTTTTTAAAAAAGATTTTATTTATTTATTTGGCAGACAGAGAGGCAGGCAGAGAGAGAGGAGGGGGAGAAAGCTCCCTGCTGAGCAAAGAGCCCGATGTGGGGCTTGATCCAGGACCCTGGGATCATGACCTGAGCCGAAGGCAGAGGCTTTAACCCACTGAGCGACCCAGGCACTCCAGTATCTTTCACATAGTAAGTGCTCAGTGTATGCTTAGGGGTTCAATTCTTAGATTAGTTCATGAAAGTTTTTTTTAACCCATAATATACATTGTCTGTAGAATACTAATAGTAATATAGAGTCTAATCTAACTTGAAATTCCAGGTGTCTCTTCTTTGGGTGCAGGCCTAGAAAGGACCATCACCTTCCCTTTTCCTCTTTCTAGACAGTGGCCATAGGGAATTCAGTGGTAAATTCTTCAACTTGAAGCATCTGCTCTTGGCTCTACAGCCACAGAAACTTAGAGCAGGTACTCTGCAGAGTTGGGACAGGCCTTGTCTCCTGATCATGCTACACCATTGATTACTACTGCTTTTACTAGGTGAATGAGCTTTGTTTTCCTCCTATTGCTACCACCTATTCTCACGCCGTTCTCTAATTCACTGTAGGACGGAATCTGTTTTGCAGTAGCATTGTTCCTAATGAATGGATGTAGTGTTTTTTCCTACAAACTTTTGAACGTTTCTTAAATTGATACCAAAGTATGAAAAAGTATGAAAAAGGTATGAAAAAGTTTCTTAAATTGATACCAAAGTATTTCTTTCCCTATCAATCCTTTGTTTTTCCACGAACAATGTGAATATAGGAAAATGCTAAGGTGCACAGAAGTGATATAGGAAGGACAGAAGTAAATTCATTTTCATTTCAGGGGAAAAAAATCCAGGCTTAGTATGTATATCAGGCACTTTATTTCTTGAGTATGAAAGGCTCTCTGGCTAGCCTTTGGGGAAGTAGAATTGGGTTATGTAAACAACATTGGGAAGGCATGGGAAGAAGGGAGATGGTCCCTAATGATTTGCTCCCTTTTCTTTTCCCATCACCAGGGAGCTTGGGATCGGTAGATGGTAAGGAGGAGGGTAGTATGGCTTAGCAGCCCATGGAACCTATAATTCTGATAGGGAAGGGATGGTCTGAGTCATCCATGTTGGACCTTTGTATCATCTGTACACTGGGCAAATCAATATCGAGAATAATAATGATGGTAAGTAATAATTCATAGCAATAGAAGCAGTGTAGGATTGGCAACCTGTTTTTGATCCCACATCTACTACTTACTAGCCTTATAACGCTAGGGAGGTTAGTTAACCTGTTTGTCTCAGCTTCTTCATTTGTAGACTGGAAATAATGACATATGTCTCATGGGGTTGTTGAAATAAAATGGGATAATACACATAAAAGCTCCTAGAAGAACACCTTCATTGCAAATGCTTTATAAATGTTAATGATTATCATTAATAATTGTGATTGCTATGAATTATTAGGTGTCTTTATGGGTCAGGGACTGTGCTAGGCACGTTATTTGGATATATTTTTCTTAAGATTTATTTATTTATTAGAGAGTGTGTGTGGGAGAGCATGAGCGAGGGGAAGGGGCAGAGGGAGAGAATCCTCCAGACTACCCGCCCCGAGTGTGGAGCCTGTCTAGATTTCACAACCCATGAAATCATGACCGGAGCTGAAACCAAGAATTGGACACTGAACCGGCTAGACCACCAGGTGCCCCACTTTACTTGCATATTTACTTGCATTCCAGAAGGTTGTCTGTTTATTAAGCTATAATCAAAATGTCACAGTGCCAACATGCATTACTGCCTAATAAATGTTTTTTGAGTAAGTGATTAAGTCACAAACATTATCCATGATTTCTTTTCTTTTGCCAAAGTCTTTTTGTTTTAAAGGTTATTTTTTAATAACCAGCTACAGTTTTTTCCTAGTTTCAGATTTTATTTTTATTTTTTATTATTATTTTTTAAAGATTTTATTTATTTATTTGACAGAGAGAGATCACAAGTAGGCAGAGAGGCAGGCAGAGAGAGAGGAGGAATTAGGCTCCCTGCTGACCAGAAAGCCCAATGCGGGGCCGATCCCAGGACCCTGAGATCATGACCTGAGCCGAGGGCAGCGGCTTAACCCACTGGGCCACCCAGGCGCCCCTAGTTTCAGATTTTACTGTTATAATATGAAAATGTCTCCAGTGGAAAAAAATTAGTTGCCCTTTGTTCCTTCATCCTTTGGGAAAAAGGATGGAAATGTGGGAATATTATCTGTATTTAATACAAAAAAATTATTTCATTTATTTTATTTTAGGAGTCTAATGACTTTTCACAGTATCAGCTCAAAGGCTTGCTTAAAAAAAACTACCTAAACCAACACATAGAAAATGTCGAAAAGGAAATGAATCAGCAACAGTCAGGACAAATCCAAAGGCAATATGAAGAAGAAGGGGGCTTTTTGAAGGAGGTAGAGTCAAGGAGAGTGGTCTCTGAAGATACTTCACATTACATCTTAATAAGAGGTATTTAGTACCATCACTTACCTTATGGTTAAAAACCAAAAATAGGTTGTGTCTCTGAATTCTAGGAGCTACCACCCTACTTATGTAATAGTAAAGCTATATATATAGCTATTAATGGGTTACCTGCTGTTGTACCAACCCTCTTTGTTTTTATTATTTATTTAAAGTTTATTTAATTATTTAGTCCCAGTATAATTAACATATAGTGTTATATATTAGTTTCAAGTTTACAATATAATGATTCAACAATTCTGTACATTACTCAGTGCTCATCTACAAACCCACTTTAAAGTTAAATAACAAATTAACTCTTAGTGCCGTTTAAAGGAAAATTTATAACTTCTTGCATGAGAACCATTGTTCTTTTATTCATCTTACTAGAAGTATGTTGTCTCACTGTAAAACGACATAATGAGAAATGTTTTATTTTTCTTAAGGTATTCAAGCTAAGAAAGTTGCAGAGGTGGGTTCAGAGTCTCTTCCTTCTTCCAGCAAAATGCACAGCTGGTTGTCTGACATGAAGTCATCTCCGTGTGAGAAAGTGAAGCCAGAGAAGGAGCCTGCCGCTACCCCTCCTTCTCCAAGAACTTCCCTGGCTATGCAGGCTGCCATGCTGGGAAGCAGCTCAGACGAGGAGCGGGAGAGTGAGAATCAACAGCAGTCTGATGCGAAGACTGCACCTGTGTCCCCGCTTACTCTCTTAGCTATTCAGAAGGTTCTTGACGACGATGAAGACATGGAAGCACACGCTGGAAATGACGTGCAGATACGAGGGTCACCAGTGAAAACACTGCTTGAGAACAGATGCCATGAAGAAGCTGTTGAAGGCCTTAAAGAGGGAGACGGAGAAGGAATGCTGTTGCCAGCAGGACCCCATCTAACCCATGTGAACTCTGCTCACGAAACCAGCCCTGACACCGGCAGGAGGCCAGCAGACTCAGCTCATTTGTCCTGTTCCATCTTCTGTCCGGGCAGTGAATCCAGTGTTCCAAAAGAAGAAATGTCACTTATTCACGTGGTGAGTGAAGCCTTTCAGAAAAGCTGTGAGTCTGCGGTTGAGGGTACAAAAGACCCCATTCCTTCAGAAAGCACAGTGATGATGCACAGCGATGCACCTGGGCTCCAGAGTGGGAGAGAACTGACACCAGTACCTTCGATGAGTTCAAGTGCTGTATCAAGGGATGAAACATACACCAAAGAGCCTGAGCTACAACCAGACCTTTGTCCATCAGGCGGCAAATATGATTCCTCTGTTCTTTCAACTGATGATGAAACAGAAGGTGAAAAAAATCACGTTTCTGAAATCATTGACACTGTCAGTTTGCAAGAAACAAGTAATACACAAAGTGTCCCTTCAGAGGCAATAAGTAACTTGGAAAATGCAGTATCCTTTAATTCTAAAGAGCATGAGAATTTCCTGAAAACCATCCAAGAACATGAGACAATGGACTCTGTAGACCAGGACTTAATTTCAGTTCCAAAGTCCATGGAGCCAATGGAAATAGACTCTGAAGAAAGTGAATCTGATGGTAGGTGCTTGTGCTCTTCCAGAGATACAGAACTTCCTGTAGAGTTTCACATCTCCAGGCACAGAGATCCTGTAGTGTAGTCTAGTTCCCGCTTTGTTCAGATGATGAACTAGGAGCCCAGAAAGATGAAATGACTCTCCCAAGGACACACAGCTGGTTCTTTGTTGTTGTTTTTTTTAAGAGGGGGAAGTATCAGTTGGAAAGGTAAAAGTGTGTCTTCTAGTTTTTTTAACTTTTTCTTTTGAAATAATTACAAATTTAATAAAGTTGAAAGAATATTACAGAACATTCTAGTTCCTTCACCCGGTACCTCAATGGCTAGCATTTTACCATGTTTTTTTTATCATAGCTCTTTATCCATATTTATATACATGTACATGTTTACTGTATATTTACATCAATACAGACCTTTTTTTTTTCTTTTTTAAAGATTTTATTTATTTATTTGACAGACAGAGATCACAAGTAGGCAGAGAGGCAAGCAGAGAGGAGGAAGCAGGCTCCCTGCAGAGCAGGGAGCCGGATGTGGGACTCGATCCCAGGACCCTGGGATCATGTCCTGAGCTGAAGGCAGAGGCTTTAACCCACTGAGCCACCCAGGTGCCCCACTATACAGACTTCTGTGTAGTCGATTCAGAGAATTATTCAGATTCTCATTATTCAGATTATTCTTATTTGTGAAATTGCCTACTTATTATAATTTATTTATAACCCCAGAATCAATACTTAGAAGTAGTATCTTTGTGGTCATTCATGGGCTTGAGTAAAGTGGCTAGAAGTTTGAATTGCCAATACTGCTCCCAGCTGAGGTTGAGCAAGGTGTCCCTCTGCCTTGTGTTTTAGCTATCCCACAGAGGTGACCAGAAGGTGAATATGGGAGAGAGCAGTGCGGTATAGATCAAGAAACTCTAGCTTGGGTTAATTGTGTGGGGTTTGAATCCCAATTCTGTCACCTGTTGGTGGGCCAGCCTCAGGCAAGTCTCTTTAACACTCTTAAATCTCATTTTTTCTTTTGTAAGATAAAGAAATTAGAATTTACCAAGATGGATTGTTTGTAGGATTTACATTATGAATATATTTATTCTATGAACAAGGACGTATTTGTGGATTCAGTGTTCACAGTGACTATAGAACACACTGCTGTGAATAACAAGAATTGCTTGTACACACACACAAGCTAACTTTTTTCCTGATGTCTGCTGAATTTCTCCATTCCAAAGTTACCATTTCCTCTTTGTAATTAGTATTTTATGGAAAGGCTGTGTAAATATGTTGTTCCTGAGCAAACCTTTGTCCACTTATTTTAGCATTCCTTGATGATTTTTACCTAATAAATGATCACTACGATGGTTGCCAAATGGCAGTTTTCTAGTTCCATTGTTCCTTAAATACTTTTCAGTTTTCATCCTTTTATAAGGAAGCTCTTCCCCTCTTCCTTATTTACTACTTTCTTATGTGGATTCAAGAATTCGTACTTTATTAAGTGATTTATGATGCTTTTGTACTTTATGGTTGGAATTGCCGTGGCTTTGGCCAGTGGGGACCCCTCTTCAGGCTGCCTTCTGGGACTTGACAATTCCCCCTTATATGTTGAGGATTTCTTTACTTTCTGGTCAAGATGTTCCAGATTTATCTTATTCTTGTCCTGCCCTGCCCTGCCCCTGGATCCAGCTCTAGTTCCTTGTAATAGAATATGATGTTTAGAAACCAAGATCTGGACCCTGAGTGTGCTCACGAGGTACTGGGGTGTCATTGCTTCAGGCCCTCTCAGGGACAGAGCCAGGAAGTATTTTTATGTATATACTCACAAACGTGCACACACACACCTGTATTTACTTCTCTACAAATACGTATTTATGTATAAATGTTTCATATATAAAAATCTATGAGTTTGTACTGATGCTGATTCTAATCCAACATCACAGATTTCATTTTAGCCTCCACTTTTGTTACAATTTTCCTTTCTAACACTGAGAAACCTTACTCCCATTGTCTTTAATATATCGCCTTATTAGTTATTCGTTCTTAATTTGTAACCATCTCCTGGTCCCATTGGTGTTTTCCTTGGCCCTGGCTGTCTCCTTGGCCCCAGTCCCCACTCCGAGATCTCCGAGCCCACTCTGTCCTGATTGCATCCTGAAATTCATGCTCCTCCACCTGAAGCAAAAGAAGGGAATAAAATTTTATATATATATATATATATATATATATATATATATATATATAGTGATTATATATATATATTTGATATATATTTTATATTTATATTTGATTATATATATATTTGATATATATTTTATATATATATGTATATATATAAAATTTGATTGCCTTTTTTTATTTAAAGAAAAGACACAGGAGAGGAGGGAAGGAAGGTGGAAAAGAAGAGCTATTTCTCCTGCATACTTATCTGGATTCTTTGCACTAATTCACTGCTTTATTCTTTGCTATGTTCATAGTGAAATAGCATGAGAATATATACAAACCTACATGACTGTTTATATCCTCTGATAATTCTCCTTTTTGAACTCTGAAACAATATTAGTTAACTTACTGTATTTGTATAAAGCTTATATGCAAATCTTTGAAAGCTTGGTTCCTAATTTTAAAGGTAGTTCCAGCTTATCCAATGGAAAAGTCTTATTTTGAAGTTATAGGCATTTATATTAAATTTATTTAATAGTAATGTGTTACCCTTACATGTTTTCTAGTAAATTCAGATCTTTTCAGGGTAAAACACTTTTCAGGATACTTTGGAATGCTGTCAATGATTCTGGGATAATTTTAATGTTTCACTTATAAACAAAGTGACCTTGTTATTTTGGTACAGGAAGCTTCATCGAAGTACAGAGTATAATTAGTAATGATGAACTTCAAGCTGAATTACATGAAGCTTCTAAATCCTCCAGACAAGATGAAGAAGAACTGATAGGAACTAAGAAGGAAGAAGCCACTGGTGACTCTGAGGACCTCCTAAGACACAACTCTGGAAGAGAGGCTTTGGACACTGAACCACGTGAAGAAGCTGAAAAAGATACAGACAGTTCACTCAATGAATGGCAAGATATTAATTTGGTAACAATATGACATCAAGTCTTAACTTACTGCTAAAAAAGAGCCAAGTTAGATAGCTTTTGAGCTTTAAGGAGTTACTGGTTGAACATTTATTAGCTTTTTGCACTTTTTTTTTTAACTATTTTTTCATTATTATGGGGATTGGGAAATCTAAGATCAAGGTGCAGGCTAATTTGGTTCCTGGTGAGAGCTCTCTGGCTTACAGATGGCTAGCTGCTTCCTGCCATGTCCTCAGGTGCTGGGGAGAGGGGGCTGAGGGAGGGGGCGAAGGGGAAAGGGTAGGATGGGAGGGAAGGAGATACCTTTCTTTCATAAGGCTACAGTCCTGTCAGATTAGGGCTCCACCCTTATGACCTCATTTAACCTTAATTACTTCCTAAAGACACCATCTCCAGATGCAATCACATTTGGGGTTAGGGCTTTAACATAGAAATTTGGGGGGAACTCAATTCAATCCACAGAAAGAACCACCTAAAAGCAATACCACCTAAAAGCAATACCACCTAAAAGCATAAAATACTTATATGTAGCGCTTACAACATATGTGAAAGATCTGTATTTCAAAACTACAAGACACTGATGCTCGAAATCAGGGAGGACCTAAATAGATGTGGTTTTGGGTGGGAAGATACAATATTAAGATGTCAGTTCTCCTCACACTGATCCATAGATTCATGGAATTCCAATAAAAAACCAATGATAGATATTAACAAGCTGATTCTAAAATTTACATGGAAAAGCAAAGAAGCTAGAGTAGTCAAAACAATTCAACAGAGAAAAAATTTAGAGGACTTATACTACCTGATATCGAGATTTACTATAAAGATAACAATAATTAGGAGAATATGATATTGGCTAAAGGATGGATCCATAGATCACTAGAACAAAATAAGAGTCCTGCAACAGAAGCAAACAACAGTAATCAAGACAGATTGCTCTTGGCATAAAGATAGACAAATAGATCAATAGAGCATAATAGAAAGTACAGAAATAGATCCATGCATATACAGAGAACAAATTTTCAACAATGCTAGAAAGGCAGTTGGATGGAGGAAGGAAGAGTCTTTGCAGCGGTGCTAGGAAAAAAGGCAACTGGTGCTGTGTATGATACACCCAAATCAACCCAAAACACATTGCATATTGTAGTTTTACGCTAACTCTTGAAACAAGACAATGCGAATGTGAATCTTCTTTGTTTTTCTCAAAGTTGTTTCACTTTTATAAATCCGCTGCATTTCCATGTGAATTTTAGAATTAACTTCTCAATTTGTATGAAAAATGCCTAAGGTTTTGATGAGATTGTATTGAATATACAAATTGATTTGGGGAGAATTAAATCTTCTGATCCGTGAACACAGGATATGTCCTGATTTATTCAGATCTTCTAAAATTTTCTCAGTGTTTTGCAGTTTCCAGTGTACGAATCTTAACATCCTTTGTCACATTTATCTCCAAGTATTTCATATTTTCAAGACTATAGTAATTGATGTTTTATTTTTTATAATTCATAGCTTTTAGTGTAATTCAGAGAGTCATACAACTATCACAATCTTAGAACATTTCCATCACCCGAAAAAGAAGCCCTGTACCCATTAGCAGTCACTCCCTGTACTTCTTCTCCACCTCTTCGACGACTCATCTACTTTTTGTTTCTATGGATTTGTCTTTTCTGGACATTTCATATAAATGGGATGATACAACCTGTGGCCTTTTGTTTCTGTCTCCTTTCACTTAGCAGAATGTTTTCTAAGTCCATCCATGTTGTAGCATGTGTTAGTCCTTTATTTCTTTTTATTGCCAAGTAGTATTCCATTGTATGGATATGTACCGTATTTGATTCAGTCACCATTTGATGGACATTTGGGTTTTTTATACTTCCTGGCTATTATGAATAATATTGCTATTAACATCTATGTACAAGGTTTTGTGGGATGGACATATATCTTCATTTCTCTTTGGTATATACCTAGGAATAGAATTATTGGGTCACAGGTAGCTGTGTTTAACCTTTTGAGTCCCCGTCAGACTGTTTTCCAAAGTGGCTGCAACCATTTCCACCAACAGTATATAAGGGTTCCAATTTTTCACATTCTCATCAACACTTATTTGTATCTGTCCTGATTCTAGTCGATCTAGTGGGTGGGAAGTGGTATCTCACTCTGTTTTTTTGTTTTTTTAAGATTTTATTTATTTGAGAGAGAGCGAGTGAGAGAAAGCATACGTAGGGGGAGCAGCTGGCAGAGGGAGAAGCAGGCTCCCTGCTGAGCAGGGAGCCCAGCCCCCAGAACTCTGGGATCATGACCTGAGCTGAAGGCAGATGCTTAATGGACTGAGCCACTCAGATGCCCCTCACTCTGTGTTTTCCTTTTTTTTTTTTTTTTAAGATTTTATTTATTTATTTGACAGACAGAGATCACAAGTAGATAGAGAGGCAGGCAGAGAGAGAGGAAGGGAAGCAGGCTCCCCGCTGAGCAGAGAGCCCGACGTGGGACTCGATCCCAGGACCCTGAGATCATGACCTGAGCCGAAGGCAGCGGCTTAACCCACTGAGCCACCCACTCTGTGTTTTCTTAAATTCAATTTGTTTAAACTAAAACATGGGTGATTTCACGAGGGAACTCTGAAGATATTACAGACTTGCTCAGAAATCCAAGTGGGAAAGTTCATAAGGAGAAATGCTTATTCAGACTAAATGCAGGCTTTTTGTAACAAGTGAGTTCAACTGGATCATTAATATAAGGATCTACAGATGAAATTTATTTTGCAGGAGGAGCTGGAAACTCTGGAAAGCAGCCTGTTAACACAGCAGAATTCGCTGGAAGCACAAAAACAGCAGCAAGAACGGGTTGCTGCTACTGTGACGGGGCAGATGTTCCTGGAAAGCCAGGTAGGTGTACCAGCCAGGCCTCCTTTTGCAATTCCCACTGCTGGTTTTACTTAATCTGATTCCCCCACGAGATGTCTTCAGTGAAATGTGTGCAACACTGCTCCCATTTCTGGTCAAGGCCCATTTCCCGCATTTCACGGGGGTCACAGCGTGTCTCTGACTCTCCAGGAACTTCTTCGCCTGTTTGGCATTCCCTACATCGAAGCTCCCATGGAAGCAGAGGCACAGTGCGCCATCCTGGATCTGACCGATCAGACTTCTGGAACAATCACTGATGACAGTGATATTTGGCTGTTTGGAGCACGGCATGTCTATAAAAACTTTTTTAATAAAAACAAGTTTGTAGAGTATTACCAGTATGTGGACTTTCACAACCAACTTGGTAAGACTTAAGAGTATGATTACTTTATGAGATTTACCTTTAGAATTTGTATTATGAATTTTTTCCTTTCCAAGGAACTCATTTGATGTATTAATTGGGAAATGGTAGGTCTCTACACGTTTTCATGTAAGTGATCTTTTGTCTCTAGAGAGGAATAGGATTTTTAAATTAGAATTAAGAAATTAAAACCCTAGAAATATGTAGGGATTTCTATAGTTTTAATTACCTGACCTGCTTAGACTTTGACCAGTTATCCTAGATCTCTGGAGTAAACCAAAGGTGGTGGAGAGAGGAGGCAGGCAGAGTCAGTCCTGCTGGAGTCACGAGCTCCATGGCCCTGTGGTGGTGTTTCTGGCAGTGATTCTTTTTTTTCCCATTCATCTAACACATACTGTGTGATTCCTGTATGCCAGTTCTTGTTCTTGGCAGTGGGGAAATGGGAGAATACAAGTCTAGTAGGAAAAGGAAATAATAAACATTATCCATGTAGGAAAAAAAGCTGGAAAACAGGAGAGGGTGACCTGCAGTCACAGGAAGTGTGTGTGCTGTTGTATATGGAGCTGTGGTCAGGAAAGTCTTTACTAATAGGTCATTTTTGGGCTAGGGCCTAAGGAGAAGAGGTAATAAGTGTTGACCCTAGGGATGAGCATGTCAGACAAAGGACCTGGAGAGTGTAAAGGCCCAGAGGCAGAATTTTGCTTGGTGTGTTCTAATAAAAATTTTAAAAAATATAAAATGTTTTTACTTTTCTAGGATTAGACCGAAACAAATTAATAAATTTGGCCTATTTGCTTGGAAGTGATTATACAGAAGGAATACCAACTGTAGGTTGTGTTACAGCCATGGAAATTCTCAATGAATTCCCTGGACCTGGCCTGGAACCTCTGCTAAAATTCTCGTAAGTTCTTTCTTCATTTCTTTAACGCAGGTGTTTATGTAAATACCCAATTTACGGAGCCTGGGATCATGACCTGAGCTGAAGGCAGTCAGTTAAGTGTCTTACTTTTGGTTTTGGCTCAGGTCATGGTCTTGGGGTTGTGGGATCAAGTCCACATTGGGCTTCATGCTTAGTGCTCAGCATGGGAGTCTGCTTGGAATTCTCTTCTCCCTCTGCTCCTCTCCCTGGAACAGGCAGGCACACTCTATTGCTCTCTCTCTCTTTCTAGTGAATACATAAATCTTTAAAAAAATACCCAGTTTAAAACAGAACTATTCCTTGCATCATGAACTGTCACAAATCACCAGAATTGATAGGGTTACGAAATTTGTTTTCCCTTTTCTAGACTTCAGTGAAATCTGAGACAATTTTTTTTAGAGGCACTAGGCTTATCCTGGTTCAGGGGTACATAGACTGGTCTGTGGGATTTCATAGGCAAGTGGAAATCTCATTTCATTCATTCAGAGATTGAGTGAGTAACTGCCATGTGTCAGACGCCCTGCTAGGCTGGGGTAGGAAAGTTGACTAAGCCATAGGCTGCATTCTCAAGGAGCTCCACACTCGTGGGGAGCCAGAGAAGCAAACACATCCCTGTACTTCCATGTGTTGAGGGGCTGAAAGAGGGGCCAGAAGGGACATGGAAATAAGATGTTGAGAACTTTACCTTGTGCCCTGCTGTCCCTTTGTTGCTGCATGTACTCTGATGTGTTTAGTGCTGGTTTATCCCACCCCAACCCACCATTCTGCTGCCCTTGGGGTGCACTTCAGTTAGGAAGGTTCTGGGACAGTGGTATTCTTTTTTTTTTTTTTTTTTTTTTTTAAAGATTTTATTTATTTATTTGACAGAGAGAGAGATCACAAGTAGGCAGAGAGGCAGGCAGAGAGAGAGGAGGAAGCAGTCTCCCTGCAGAGCAGAGAGCCCGATGCGGGGCTCGATCCCAGGACCCTGAGATCATGACCTGAGCCGAAGGCAGCGGCTTAATCCACTGAGCCACCCAGGCGCCCCGGGACAGTGGTATTCATGAGGATGTCTATGGAAGGAGTTCTGTCTTAAGGTTGGTCCTCCATGGAATTTTAAAAAATTGGAATGTAAGTCACCTACCATAAATTTCACAGTTCAGCAGTTTTTAGTCTACTCACAAGGTTGTGATGGCACTTTCTAACCACCAGCTTGTCATGAGATACTATTGGTAGGAGTTGATTTAATGATTCTTTGAAGTTCTTTCCAGTTGTATCTCCTGTGTCTGAAAAATTCTCAGATGTTCTGGTATAAGAATCAGTTACTAAAATTAAAACTTAAATGCAGAAGTGGTCTTAATGTTTGCTCTTCTCCAACTGTAGCACACATACCAATGTATTTATTTTATGTTTTCTTTATCTCTCTCCTCATAATTTTCATATTATTGAGGAAATAATACACTGGCAGTAAGTTATTGGGTACCTCGTAGGTCATGGTATTTAAATAACTTGAAAAACTACAAATAACTTTATTGTATAAATAATAATAGAAAATTATGAAATATGAATTAAAAAGATGGTTACAGTTAACATTTTGGTTTATATCATTTTAGACTTTCCTATGCATAGTATACGCTTACATTATATTAAACATATATATGTATACATCTTTACTCATGCAAGTGTGTATTGTTTCTTTTTTTAAGAATGGGATGATGCCATATACTTTTTATGTTACCTATAACTCATGTGGTGATAGAACAAGGCATACTACCAACAATGTATAGATGAGTAACAGTTTTTTTTTTTTTAAAGATTTTATTTTATTTATTTGACAGAGAGAGATCACAAGTAGATAGAGAGGCAGGCAGAGAGAGAGAGAGAGAGAGGGAAGCAGGCTCCCTGCTGAGCAGAGAGCCCGATGCGGGACCCGATCCCAGGACCCCGAGATCATGACCTGAGCCGAAGGCAGCGGCATAACCCACTGAGCCACCCAGGCGCCCCAGATGAGTAACAGTTTTGAATGACTCCGCAGTAGTCTTTTGATGTATCATGATTAATTAGTCATATGCCTATCGTTATTTCTGTTTTTTAAGTCTGAACAAACATGATTTGAGTGTCTTCAGAGACATATCTTTGGGTTCTTATCTGATTATTGTTTTAGGATAAATGGTATTTGGATTTTCAATTTGATATCCTAAATTTTCTTGTTTGTTGAAAATTTGCATTTCTGGTAGAGTGAATGCCTATTTCATGCCATATTTCTTTTCTCTCAACAGTTGTTGCTCATTTATTATTAGTTGAGTGGTTTACATTTTAGCCGTTTCTGCTCTGGCTGTCCAGCTGGTGGTGGCTGGCAGACAGGAGCCGCTGGAGCCGTGCATGGCTCGGGAACGTGAAGACAGATGCACAGTTAGAGAGCGGGAAGAGAGGTGGAAGGGCAGGGAAATTGAGACTGTTTCCTTGCTTTCTTTTCTGCTTTCCCTTTCCCCTAGCTAGACTCTGGCTAGTCGTCCCCCCTTTAAGGTGGAGCTGCGCTGGCCCTGCCCGCTGAATGCAGCCCAGCTGTGTTTGGTTAGGCCTGCGCAGTGTGCTCGTCTGTGGAGCCTTCATTGTGAATTGACGACCGACACTTAAATTAGGGGAGATTTCATAGAACATTTTGGGTTCTCCTGGGGGAAATGCGATCTGAAAACACTGGGCCCAAATGCTCAGATAACCCTGAAAGAACTGGGACAGAGAACACAGTCACCCCACTGACTTGGCCAGGGCACAGATCCTTCAGTCCTAGCACAGTCGCTCCCACTCCCTGTCGTGTCCCCCACAGCTCAGCTGGTCGGCAGATGCCATCTTTCATCTTTCTGGCAGTGCCCGGCCCTCCCGCTTTGTGGAGGGGGAGAGTCTCTCAGTGCGATGAGTGCTCGGCATGTTGTGCTGGGTCCTCGCTGACAATCCTGCTTGCTTGCCGCGAAGATGGAAATTCAAAAGAGAGTCGGTGAGAATGATAGGTGTTCTCTTAGTGCACTCCTGGAGACGGAGACGGTATTGTAAAACTGATGGAAGGTCTTAGCTCCTCTCTGCCCTTTGATGCTGCAGAGAAGACTGCAGTTAGTCTTTTATAGTGCTAGGTGGCGCTCCTGCATCGGTGAGGTGAGACCGAGCACTTCTGCGTCTGTGTCCCTTACCCCCAAGTATGTGAAGCAGAGCAACGAGACTGAGAAAGAGAGGAGAGAGAGAGAGTTTCGTTCTTTTTAACGTTTCATGAATGTATTGATTTTTGAGGGTTTTCTTTGTTTTTAACTTTATGCTGTTCATTCTTCCTAATTGTATTAATTTTTCTGGTTATCTCTTGCCGCATTATAAGATACTTTAAACCTCAGTGGCTTCCAGCAGTCATTGGTTTTGCCTGTGAATCTGCACTTTGGCGACGCTGCGTGGGCACGTCTCGCCAGGCTCCGTGTTTGTTGGGGGCAGCTCAGCCGGGCTAGAGGATCCGCTGGTGAGGGGCCACGTGTCTGGCCAGGGGTGCTGACGTCAGCCCGGAGCTCAGCCAGAACTGTGGGCGGGGCCTCGGACCCCCTCCGTCTGGACCCCCTCACCAGCTGGAGCTTCGTCACAGCATGTCAGCTGCTTCCGAGGCAGATATTCTGAGGCTCTGGATGTGGAAACGGCAGGCTCTGAAGACCTGGCACAGCTTCCCTTCCTCCATCCCAGAGCCCACCCGGCTCAAGGGAGGGGCCACGGGCCCCACTTCTGGGTGGGAGGAGGGGCACAGAATGTGCGGCTATCTTTAATTTGCCCCGTAATTTCTGCTCACAATGCACAAACGGAAAAAGTGATAAAATATAAAGAAGAAAATGAACAGTTGTATCCTTGCTTAGAACATTGCCTAACACAGTAAAATAATAGTTGTCGTTGCTTTTATTTTAAATTGCTTTGTTTGTTTTTCTTTCTTTCCATATATGCATCTTCTCCAAAATTGAGATTTCACTTTCTGTAGAATCATGTTCTGCATTTTTAAGACATAACATGATGTTCTTGGTATTTTTACATATTATTAAATATTCTTGGGTCTGTTATTGTAGTTGATTTGAGGGAAATGATACAGATATTGACGTCATTCTCCTGGAGAGAAAGAGCCCCAGAGAAGTTGGGGGCTCTGAGGGTGACTCTCAGGCTCTGAGCACGCCAGTGCCAGCTGCGAACTCTCGAGCAGGTGGTGACTTCTGCTTGGGCTGGGTTTCTTTCTCCGTGGGGCGAGGCCGGTGGTAGGACTGCGCTCGGATAATGACCGGCGTGTATGACAGCTGACACCGAGCCAGGCGCAGAGGAAGCTCGCAGTCAGTGTTTGCCGCGGTTACTCTGGCTCATGGGATTTGTTCTGGGGCTTCAGTTTATCTGCAGCACGTCTGCCATAATGTCATGAAGTCTCGTCTCCTTTGCCTTGTAGAGAGTGGTGGCATGAAGCTCAAAAAAATAAGAAGATAAGACCTAACCCCTATGACACCAAAGTGAAAAAAAAATTGCGCAAGCTGCAGCTCACACCTGGCTTCCCCAACCCAGCTGTTGCAGACGCTTACCTCAAACCTGTGGTGGATGAGTCCAGGGGGGCATTTCTGTGGGGGAAGCCGGATCTGGACAAAATTAGAGAGTATCCTTTTACTCCTTAAAGCATAAAGGAGCACTGAGCCAAATAATGGGTTTTGTTTGAATCATAGGGAACACTTGGATCGGTTTTTTCTTAATACTTTGTTTAAGATGCTCCTTTTTCTCTCTCCTGAGGGTTTTGTTTTGTTTTGTTTTGGTGGTAAAATACACATAACAAAATTTATCATTTTAACATTTTAAGTGTACCCTTCAGTGGCATTAAATATTTTCGTATTGTTGGGCAACAATCACCAGTCACTACATCCATCCACATTCTTTTCATGTGAAAAGAACTGAAGCTCTAGATCCATTGACAACAACTCCCCATCCCCTCCCCTCAGCCCACAACCCTACTTTCTGTCTCCAGGGTTTTGAGGACTTGAGTACCTCATTCGCTCGGTATTGGTCCTTTTGTGTCTGGCTTATTTCACTGAGCACAGTGTCCTCAAGGCTCATCCGTGCTGTTGCACATGTCAGAATGCCCTTCCTTTTTAAGGCTGAATAATATTCAATTGTGTGGATATGCCACATTTTGCTTATCCATTCATCTGTTGGTAGATACTTGGGTTGCTTCCATGTTTTCGCTATTATGAATAATCTCTTTAGAGTGGAGAGGATCTTTATTTGAAATAGGTAGTGATAAGCATGCATAGATACAACCACGTAATTATTACTCATTCTGAAAGGATAGAAGAGATGATTAGTTTTATTCTTTATTATTATTTATATGTTCCTGCATGCACATTTAAATCATCATTTCGATAGATACTTAAATGTTTGCAATGGTATTAGTCTAACTACAGTTTTTTTTCTCTCGAAGTATGTACGATATCTGAAACTTGTTTTTATTCTAGTTAACCTTATCTCAGAGTAACGAGTCTTTGATATCCTAAAATGAGAGTTGGATATGTCTTATCTTAGAGGACATTGAACAGGAAACACTGCCACAGGATTATGTTGCAGTAATTTGTTTTGTCATTCTGTTCTCTTACCACTTTATTCTTTATAAATATGAAAATCTTTAGAGATACAGGGAATGGAATTATGGGTGAGTTTTTTGCACCTTTTTATTTATCACTTGTTTAAATATCTTTAAAAACATGTAGAAGCCTTAACTGCCTGCATATTTTGTCAGCGTTATTTTGGGTGGAACAGGACGAAGACAGATGAGTCTCTGTTTCCAGTATTAAAGCAACTGAATGCCCAGCAGGTAATCAACTCTTTTCCTAAGTTCAGGGTAAGGAGTGACAATAGAAAGACTGCCAGTGGCAGCTATTAAAGATCCTTTACTCTTTTATTTTAGAGCATATAACATACATTTTAAAGTTATTGCACTTTTAGATAAGAGAACAGAGGAAAACAGAAGAAGGGGAAATGGCACTTTGTCTTCATTTCTCAATTTCACTCTTAGGGTTGGACTTCAGGGTCTGTGAGTGTCTATTCTGACTTTGAAAAAAACAGGCTAATAATGGATTGCATACTGAGATGTTTATGGTTGACTATTTTAGTTTTTCAGAGCTATTTTTGGAAGTGTCCAGTCCAAAGCAAATCCTGATCATTAAATTCTCTTCAAGTGCAAATGCGCCTTCATTCTATAAATGAATCATCATTACTATGGCACATTGGCAGGAGAGTTTTTTTTAAAAGATTTTATTTATTTATTTGACAGAGATCACAAGTAGGCAGAGAGGCAGGCAGAGAGAGAGGAAGGGAAGAAGGCTTCCCATCGGGCAGAGAGCCCGATGCAGGGCTCGATCCCAGGACCCTGGGATCTTGACCTGAGCTGAAGACAAAGGCTTTAACCCACTGAGCCACCCAGGTGCCCTGAGGAGAGATTTTTGAGGAGAGATGAGGCCTTTGTATGGCTCTTTCCTGTGAGGTGGGTGTAGGTAATTGTGTCTTGCTTTATCTGCGAGTATGTTCCTACCCCAGGAACAAACTCCAAAATATATGTACAGGTAAACCACTTAGTAGAAATCAGATCATATCCTATGAAGTACATATATTTAAACCTATTGTCATTAGGTTTGGTTAATTTAGAAAAAACATAAATAAAACTGAGGTGGATGGCCTCTCTGAAAAAGTCTCCTTTGCTTATTTGATGACTTTCTATAATGTAGCCATTGTATGCCAATAGCCAAGGAAAGCTTATTGGCTTCGTGACTGATTACTCCTTAATTTCAGATAAGTTTTTTGTAATATGTTTCTTCCTTTACATTAAAGAAGTTAATATAAATTTATTTCCTCAAAATTAGGAAGTGAAAAAAGTGAATTAAAATGATCCATTATTTACTTTTTCTGATACAGATATTAACATTTAGCTTTATTTTCTTTTATTTCCCCCCTCCTTTGCACATATATTTGTTATCATACATCAATGCAATTTGATCTAACTCCCCCCTCGTACTTATTAACATAAGACTCTTTTTTCTGTATATTGCATGGTTCTCATAATTTCAAATGACCAGATTACATTGCATCAAAGAGATTTCACTTACAGGTTCAGTTCACTTAAGTGGACCCTTGATTTTCAGGTTTTCATACATAATGCTGGGATGAACATTAGGCATAAAACTTTCTTCACATATAACTATTATTTGAATAACATCTTGCTAAAAGTGGATTTGCTAAATAAAGGACATGACCATGTCCCAGTATGCAGTGCGGTTGCCTTCTCAACGTACCACACGATGACCATGTTTTTAAGAGAAGGGAAGAGTGGAATTTAGAAACAGACCCCATGAAACTGTGCTGCTCCAAAACAAGATGGCATGTTTGGCTACTGAAAAACACCTGACCGACTCTCTGAGTGCCTGGGAAGAGGGTTCTTATTGGAGATGTGGACGGAGGGCTTCAAGTCTGGTCTAGAAAATAAAATTTATTCTCAGTAAATCCTGGGGGAGAGATCTGGCTTTTGAGAGATGAGGAATGCACATTCTCTGAAAGAGTCATCCAAAGCTAGTGACCAAGGTGGAGAGCTCTTTGATTTGCTTCAGAAAGTTGACCGACTGGCCTGACTTTTTTTTTTTTATTATTTCATTTCATTTTTTTTTAGACGCAGCTCCGAATTGATTCTTTCTTTAGATTAGCTCAACAGGAGAGACAAGATGCTAAGGGTATTAGGAGCCAGAGACTTAACAGAGCTGTGACATGTATGCTGAGAAAAGAGAGAGAAGCAGCAGCCAGCGAAATAGAAGCAGTGTCTGTTGCCATGGAGAACGATTTTGAGTTCCCCGATAAGGCAAAAGGAAAAACCCAGAAGAGAAGCATAGCAAATAAATGGAAAGAGTCATCAAGCCCGAAAAGAAAGAGGCTTTCAGATTCTAAGCAAGAGAGTAAATGTGGCAGATTTTTGGGGGGGGCCTGCCTCTCGCCATCATCTGGGACCTCTTCAGGGGAGGACTGTGAATGTGTGTCTTCAGTGAACATGCCACAGGAGAGAGCGGCCCCAGAGGTACCCGCTAGCCGCCCGGGTCTGCAGAGCACAGCGACCCCTGCTCCTGCCAGGGACCAAGATGCCAGCAGCAGCAGCTCTAGTGATGATGCCGGTGGGAGATTCGCACCAGTGCTGGTGACCGCCAGATCTGTGTTTGGGAGGAGAAAGGGGAAGCGGAGAGGTACAAGAGGAAGAAAGGGAAAAAACCAATTAATTTAAAAATCATGTATTCTCCATCATCGGGTGCAGCTTAACATCTCGTAATGAATTTGTCATGAGGAAATAATACAATTAAAAGCATTTCCCCGATTTTCGTATTGTGTGTTTTTTTAAACTATGGATGCAAAACTTGACATTTATTTTCCCACGTGTTACACTTCTCTAGTGTTTTACGTGTCATTGACTATTTCCTTGTATTTAGTCTTTGCTGGTGTTTCTATTATCGTACAACGTCTGATGCTCTCTGCATTAACAAAAAGAAAAAAGATTTCTGTTGATCAGTAGTCACTGTCAATCAGCATTCCCTCTGACTTTCTGACCCAGATGAAAAAGGGTATATCCGAATTTCTTATTCCGTAAGAGTGGCTGTTTCCCACACCTACATGAGTCCTGCCCCCTGCTGCTTCCCATTTTTCCTCAGGGTCCACTTAAAAGGACAGCAGGAGGGAAGCTCACTGACTCTGAAGAGTATGTTTGCTGCGGTTATAGCAAGATAACTAGGAAACCTAGATGGGGTGCGTGATTTCCCCTGTGAGCATTAACCAAATATGGACCTCTCTCCCATAATGTTTGTCTTTTAAAATACGTTAGTTGTCACGAGCTGACTTCTGTGTCCATGGCTGTGGGAACTCAGGGCTGTGGTTGAACCAGTGTTGGCGGGCCACTGTTAGGAGCGGCTTCCAAGGGTTGGTTATTGTTAACGGAGACGTTCGTTCTGAGCGGCATAGCTTGGGTTAGTTTATTCTTCCTCCAGCTCCCACTCTCAGAACAGCAATTCCCAAAATTTGATTGCTTACAGTTACGAACAGTGTGAGGAGATCGTTGCCAATTACCTTGAGCTTGGGTTCTTTGGCCTTCAGAGCGACTGTCTACCCAAGTCTGTGTCTTTTCTGACATCTTTGGTATTTCCATCTTTACTAATTTTCTTCCCTCCACCTCCAAATAACTGAAATCTTCCGTACGCCCCCCTCCCCCCCATGAATACTAAGCGCAGATATCTTTCAACAACCTTGTACTGACTGTTGGATGCCTTTTTTTAGGCTTTCATTTATATTTACTTCTCAGCCCAACTTCTCAGATACTTGGTCTATAGCTGCGTTTCTTTGCTTTTTTATTTATTCTTTCCTAATTGGAAATATCTCCTCTGTTTGTACCAGTCTTCTCTAGCAGTTTGCTCCTAGAGTTGACAATGACTTCCATGTAAATAACCTCCGATCTTTTTTTAATGCTACTTCTCTCTGGAGGTATTTGAAGCAGAACACTTTTCTTGAGGGGATGGAGTAGGGAGACAATAACTTTTTCATCTTATTCTCATTTTTCAAAGCTACTTATAATGGGAGTTTTCTGCATATATGTTTGTAAGTAATACTCTTGTTGAGATTGAATTTTGTTGCCTTTCATAGACGGTTTACATTTGTTTTGCACTACACTAGTTGGGTAAAGGCTGAGCTGCTTGTAGCAAAGAGATGTTCATATACAACGGTCTACATAAGCTGGACTGTTATTTATCTCTTACTCAACAGGCTGGCCAATCTGAGCTGGTTAGGCAGCTGTCCACCATGAGGTCATTCAGGGTCCCGAGTTCAGCCATCTCCTAGGCTGCTGTCTTGCTTGAATGGTCTAGGTCATTGCTGTATCTGCATTTCAACCTGCTGGAAGAGGAAAGAACCAAAGCCCTGACAAGCAGAATGTCCTTTGTGAAAAATCATTTCTCCTGTTGGACTGAACCGAACATATTCTTCAGAGTATGCTAGGAATACACTGCAATGTAATTTCAACCTGGGCTCTGGACCCAGGAAAAGGAAAAATGGATATACAGCTTGTGCCGTAAATATAGTATTTATAGAACACTTTGATATTTGTCCTGTTTTCTCTTAACCCTCTGACCAAGGTGTATCCTTTTTTACCGTTGAAGAAACAAGCTTGGAGATACTGACTTAACCAAATTCACCCATCTAGTAGGAAAGTGTGACCTGAACCCAAATCTTTTTTTTTCCCCTCAAATCTTCTGTAATTCAAGATGCAATTTTACCTATAAAATAGGTTGCCTGTTTAAAACCATCAGCAGCAAAGTAAATTGATCACTATTCACAGAGAGTTGGATACTCATGGGTACGATGTAGGATGATGCCCATCATACACTCTTTCTATAAAATTATCTTTCAGCTTAACTAATCTTTCTTCAGCTTTCTCTACCTTTGCTGTTAAATGCATCTGTTGGGTTCTGTATTTCATGTATTTTCAGTTTTATTCTCTTGACTAATTTTTATAGATTTGCGTCCTTTGGTGTAATTCTTGTCACCTACCCTTTCAGTATCTTCATCACAATTCCAGTTTAACAATTCCAGTTTAAATCTGGGTTACCTGCGGGGTTGTTTCTATTTTGTTTGTGTGGTTCGTAAACTTGGAGTGAATGCTGGACATTGTATATAAAAGATTGTAGCTATTTTGGATCTTCCTCTGCAGAGGATTCCAGAAGGTACTCTGCCAGGCAGCAGAGGGGAAGATCAGCTGACTGTAACCAGGACCGAGTGGATCCAAGGCTGGCTGGCAGTCTTTGTAAGACTCCATGTTCCCATTTCTCCCCCTTACTAAATAAAGTAGCTTTTCAGGGGTACCAACTGACAGCTGGGGTGTTTCTTACTGTGAGCTTTGCTCTGCTTTCAGCTACTCTTTGTTGGAAAATCAGCCTCTTGCCCTAACATCTTATTGAGTAAATGTCTTGAGTGAGGAGTTGGTGCTGAGTGTGGGGTTTATTTCTCTGTGCTTCCCGGGATCTTGGGCTCCCAATTCCTGGCAGCCTTGCCAGCTCCAAACCCCATTCTTTGTCTTCCCAGTTCTGTGCGATCACCTGAAGTTCTGCTGGCATCCTTCCTTGCTGTCTTCCCTTTGGCTTCTCAGCCTCTTTTAAAAAAAAAAAATTTTTTTTATTAACATATAATGTGTTATTTGCCCCGGGGGTACAGGTCTGTGACTCATCAGGCGTACACATTTCACAGCACTCACCATAGCACGTACCCTTCCCAATGTCCATAACCCAGTCACCCTCCCCATACCCCTCACCCCCCAGCAACACTCAGCTTCTTTTTTAAAATCAATAATCAGCAAAAACATGGAATTCTTGGCTGCCTTAGCAGCTCTCTCCTGACCTCTAGTGTGTGTGTGTAATACGCTTCTCTAGTTCTCAGAAGCAGAGGTGTGCTATAAGCTACTCACAGGTGGAGACAGAAGTCTCTATGTGCTTTTCAAACAGTTCAGTGTAACTGAAATAATCATTGTCTTGTCAGTTTAAGTGATTGATTTGGGGATTCTGCCTCTTAAGAAATCTAGCACTGAGGGGCGCCTGGGTGGCTCAGTGGGTTAAAGCCTCTGCCTTCGGCTCAGGTCATGATCTCAGGGTCCTGGGATTGAGCCCCTCATTGGGTTCTCTGCTCAGGAGGGAGCCTGCTTCTTCCCTCTCTCTCTGCCTGCCTCTGCCTACTTGTGATATCTCTCTCTATCAAATAAATAAAATATTAAAAAAAAAGAAATCTAGCACTGAGGTTTCATGATCTTTTAAATAACTTCTTGAAAAAGACAGGTAATTTTTATTCACCAAATGATTCTTTATTCTTGTAAATAAATAGATAAAGCCAAAATAAAAAGAATATACTCTGCCCAGAATTAACTGCCTATGAATAATAGTTTTCATTGTTTAGGATTTTACAGTTTGCAGATTTTTTTTTTTCTTACCTACCATATTCCTCCCACAAATATATATTGAGTACCTTTTATATCCCTGTTTTCCAGATGAGGAAGCCAAGAGGCACATTAAGTAAATGCCTAAAATCACAAGCAAATTTAAAACCAGGCTCCCAGACTGCTAGTCCCATCCAATATGTTAACATGACCTCAAGTCAACTTTGTATAAAGTATTTCTTAGGAGCTGTACCTATCCTCCTCTACGTTTATTTAACTTTACAATATTGCTCAATTTTGTTACCCATAATAACTTCTTATTAAGGACATTCTCAGTGACCAGGGAGATTTACACGTGCTCTGAGATGCGGCCCTGTGTGTACACATGCAAGTGTCCAGGTAACAGACACGCTCGGCCCAGTGCTAGTAGGAAGGCATTGTAATTTGGTGCCATGCCCAGAGCACGACTGCACACATCTTCTAACTCTCTGGTGCAGCTGCCTGATTTTGAACATGATATTCACACTCAGACAGGTTACATAAAAAGTCCGCTGCCTCCATTTCACTGGACGTCATCGCTGTGGAGTCCTAAATAACTCTTGGCACTGAAGTTAAAAAAGGGGTCAGATTTTCTTCACTCGCTGGTCGGAGTGGTTTGTATTCACTGGCTGGCTCTAGGTCTATGCAGGAGACACTCGCATGGAACGGTCTCATCCTTCAGCCCCCTCGTTTACGGGCATTCCAGCTCCACACTGTGCCCCCGGAGGCTGGGCAGCTGCAGCTGTCAGGATCCTAATCCCTCCTGCGAGGACCCGCTGCCAGCGTGTACAGTAGTAAACTGCAGGCATGCTTCGGGGGTGACCTTTCCAGCACCCTCTGAGGTCTCTCCAGCAAAACAAAAGTTGTGAATGATACTTTTTAAGCTTCTAGAAACTCAACTAACCCATTTAGTTATATCCGGACTTAACATTTAAAAAATGTTGACCTGAAGGTAGACAGGGGGAATGAAGACTGCTTCTTTTTTCCTTTTTTCCTTTCTTTCTTTTTTTCCCCCCCAATGGAAGAGTAGCTAAATTGGGAACAAAACGCGCGTGACTGCATTTGCTGTTGTTTAGCCAGTGACCTCAGGGACCGGATGTTACTGAACTTCACTCTTTCCTCACTCGTAAGCTGCAGGGGGAAATGATTTCTCTTCTGACTTACTGAGACATACTGCAAAGAATAATGTGGTGGCTGTGAAAAGTGTTCTGGGATCCTTGGAAGAAAGGAGTGCTATATAAATTCACGGTAGTACTGTGATTATTTATAATGTGAACCAAAACTGAGTTGTAAATTATCAAATCGTTTTTTTCCCAATGTTGGAATAACTGCTCACTTAAACTTACTTGCATGATATGCTTTATTTGAGAGGCACAACATACTTGAATTTCTTCAGTTTAAAAATGGATTTGCCGAGATGGTATGGGTTCTTTAAAGGGAAGGCTCCTCAAAAGGCCATTTGGTAGTGGGGCTATTAGACATTGGGTACTTACTAATGATGGGCTGATAGAAACAAGTGAACTTTGCATGTATTTTAGATTAATCCTATGGTTTTTCACTACACTGAACAAAATTCATTTTCTTCCAATGTTTTAACACTTCTTAAATGTGAAGATTGCTATCTGACCAGTCATTATAAAGATGTCTTTCTTGGTGATAGCTGAGGTAGTCTAGAGTGAAGTAACGTCTTTGCTTCTTCCAGCAGCTTTTAAAACTTCTGACTCTGAGGCCTTTGTCTGAATTTTGATTTGTATTGGATAGCTTGTGTGTTTGGGGGGGGGGTCTGTCTTAAATCATGATTTATTAATATACAAAATTTTGATAGAGTTTTCTATGCTATGTTTGATGTTACTTAGGCTTTATTAGGTAAATGTAAAAGCACTTAACACACTTTTGAATTAATTATTTCCATTTGATATCTTAATGTATTATTTGCCTAGTTCTCAAGAAATGATCAAGAAAACATCAATATATAGCTATCTATTAGTTCATTGCTTAATGGATCCAGGAGCTGAAAAAGGTAAATTATTTTATGTTTCTTTATATAATTTAAGAAGACAGACAACTAATAGAATATAAGTGCTTACCTTCTCAGTGTTCCCTAATGTCTTAAACAGAGCTAGGACTTATCAATTGCATATTGTATCTTGGCTTGTGTTTGCTAACCTGAAAATATCTATAATGTGAAATGTCTACTGCTATTCCTTTGGTGCTGATGGTATGTTCGAGATTATTTTGATCAACAAATTAAATATATAAACTTGCTAAGTGTGTAGAGTTTTTTTTTAAATATGAAAAAGACTAGATTTTTCCCCCCAAGTGCTATACACTACCTACATGACTATAATTTCTATTTAACTAACTAATTTCTATTTAACTATGTAATTTCTTTAATTATTCTGAGTATCTTGTGTATCTTTTTAGATAGGAAGGGAGATAAAAATAGTTTTGTGTAAAGCTACAAGTTTTTATGAATGCCTGCATTTAAGATGTTTTTAAACTATAAAAACGTTTTTAGTCTGTGTTTATGCTTACTCTGAGGTATTAATAGAGACAATATATAATGTGACTTGACCTTTCAGTATAAGGAGAATTTAAGTTTGAATTCTGCTCTAATTGTAGTTATTTGAAACTGACCTCCTATTTTTTTTTTTTTAAAGATTTTATTTTATTTATTTGACAGAGAGAGATCACAAGTAGGCAGAGAGGCAGGCAGAGAGAGAGGAGGAAGCAGGCTCCCCGCAGAGCAGAGAGCCCGACGCGGGGCTCGATCTCAGGACCCTGAGATCATGACCTGAGCCGAAGGCAGCGGCTTAATCCACTGAGCCACCCAGGCGCCCCCTGACCTCCTATTTTTACATCATTTTTGATATTAAGAGTGACTTTGCGTGGATCATGTAACTATTGTTTTGAGATAAAAACTGCAGACACACACTGTTGATGTAGACCTGAAGAGCTAGTACTACGTTTTTGTAGAACATTTGTTGTACAGATTTAATGATCTTGGCTTCTTTCTTCTCCTCTCTCCTTTATCCACACATGGCTGTTTTCTAAGAAATGTAGTTCTGGCTTTTTTTTTTCCCCTTCCTTCTTTAGGCATACCAGGTGGCCTCTACCTAGGTGAGCATATCTTTAGGCCAAGAGAGCTGGGAGTATGCCCGGTGTCGGCAGCCTACATGTCTTCAACACAATGGTTTTACTGTAGTGATTTTTGCAAACCTAAACATTTAAAGTCGTAATCACTTAGAGAATCCAGCCATTTAGATGTTTTGGATGAAGATTCAGTTTCTGTACAGTTTATGAATAAAATTTCACCATTATCATTATCATTAGTAACAATGCTTGATTTCAACTGTGCATACAGTAATTTGGCAAATTACAAAGGAAATGGAAGAAGTTCAAGGTACGGTTGAAACAGAACTAGTATTAAAATATTTTATAACACAAGAAAACACACCCCATAATCATCTAGATCGCCAATTAAAGCTTTAAAAATATGTTCACAGGCAGATTAAGTGTGTGCTGTTGGGGCAGGATCAGATGGCTTTTTGTTGGAAAGACTTCCACTAACCAGAGGAACACTCAGTTCTTCAGTGCTGAAGGATATTGACCTTACCTCTCCTAACTCTTATACTTAGTATGTTGTGCTTCAAAAAGATGGGACAAACCTATAGCCCAGTTCTTCTATTTCCACCTTGGCCTGAAGGTCCAAGAGTTATAGGACATCACTAAGTTACGCACAGATTAAAGTTAGGACTATGGTACATACCAAATAGTCCTCTGTGTATAGTTTCTGATGCTGCATTAAGAGTCTAAGCTTCGGCGCGCCTGGGTGGCTCAGTGGGTTAAAGCCTCTGCCTTCGGCTCAGGTCATGATCTCAGGGTCCTGGAATCGAGCCCCACGTTGGGCTCTCTGCTCCGCAGGGAGCCTGCTTCCTCCTCTCTCTCTGCCTGCCTCTCTGCCTAGTTGTGATTTCTCTCTGTCAAATAAATAAAATATTTAAAAAAAAAAGAGTCTAAGCTTCTAAAACCTTATCTACATTAACTATTATGAGTATCTTGTGTTGCCTGCCTCCTGGTGACAGTTACTCTCTAGCCGTCAGCCCACAGAGCAGTGTGTTATAAAACAGCTCCACGCGGTCTGGGGCCCTGGAGCAGGTTCCTCCGAGCCCCGGGCTCAGTGATTTCTGCGCATGACTCCCAAATCTGCCCCTGCTTACTTAATGTCCTCCTTACTACCTTGCGTCTGTTCAGAGCCCTCTAGAAGCAGATGTCCAAGTGGGATTAAATGTGCAGGAGATTTATGGGGGGGGATGTTTGTGGACGATAAAGAAAGAAGGGACAGAAATGGGCGGGGAGAGCCGTCAGATCACGGTGCAGGTCTGACACGTGAGAGGAGAGGGAGCGAGTCATCTGCTAGCTGCGTGCCATCTGTGAAATGGGGAGGGAAGTGGCATTAGCGTGCAGCCCCAGGGGAGGCATGGCCTCTGAGGAGCCAAAGGGACAGAGCTGGAGACGTCGCGCCGCTGTGCGCCCAGTGGTACCCTCCCTTCATCTGAACGGCACACGTCTGTGGCCAGTGCGTCATTCCACAGAGTAACACACGTTAAGAAAATAATTTCCCTTTGCAGATTTACACCCCTGCCCAACCTATATTTTCTGTCTCAGTTTATCGCAACTACATTTCTCTGGCTGCCCAGAAATCTAGAATTATCCTAGTCCCTCTTCCTCACACCATTCATCGTTCCATCCTACGTGTTTTTTACCAACTCGTGTTTCCTGACCCCTCCTTCCCTCTGACGGCAACAATTGCCTTCCTTCAGATCTTCATTATCTCTTCTTGTGACTGTTGTAAGTACCTTCCACCTACCTGGCTGCCCCCGCTCTGGGTCAGCACCCTTTCTGTACCCTCTCTTGTCTTCCTCTGCAGCTGCATGATCGTTTCTGAAATTCAAATCCTGTCACATTCGCCTTCTGCCTAAAATTATTCTGTGCCTCATCATCTCTAACAGGACCAAATCAAGACTTCTTAGCATGACATAAGTATTTTATCTCATGCTACAACCCTCACTTATCCTACATTTTAGTTCTCAGAGTTTCCCAAACTGGAAAACTGGTCAAGAGTCTTGTTGCCAATGGGCTTTTGCACGTGCTGTGTTCTCTGCACGTCCTGTCCTCTCATTTGACTTGCAGACTCATCATCGTCAGGGCTCACGTGATTCTTTCCTGAGCTCTCCAAGATGTGGAGCTTTCTCGTTCTACTTTTGAGTCTATCTCGTTGCTATCTATCTATGTTGCTCTATCTTTATATTCGTAGTGCCCAGATAATGAATACAATGAGTGAATAAATGAATTAGCTGTAACTGAGGCCTGTTGGCTAGACTTGCAATGTGTTCATTGATAATGATCTCACCTTTCTGGTTCCCAGTCCATTGGCTTTTCTCAGAATCTAGTATACGTATTATTTAGGGATATCAGATGAAAATCTTTCTCAAGCATCTTTATATATCTTTACAGAGTTGGGTTATGAAGAAGAAAGTTTATTTGAGTAGTTCTGTTGCCATTGAAGGGACATATCAAACTACAGTCTGAGGCAATAGTTTTAATGTGATAGTTGAAGGACTCCAGGAAGTCTAATTACTAATGTGAGACTCACTCATCAACACATGGTATGTGTTTAAAAAGTAACCCGAACAACTACCTACAAAGACTAATACATTTTCCACTATTGAATAAATTCACTCTTAAATATGTCAGTCCGCCTTAAATGTCTTCCGAACACAGATTTGAGTGTCAAGTTTGCATGTCAATGGTTGCCCTGGAGAAGAGGTCTTACCGCTACTTCACAGGCTCAAAAATTCATGCTTGGCTTCTAAACCCAGTGCTGCTGCCTTAGTTCACCTCTGCCATCTTTTGCCTGGACTATTGCAATAGTCTTCCAAGAGCTTCTAACGTAGCCTTCAGCTGCTGCTACCGGAGGTGAGTGCCTCAGTGACAAATTTGCTCACGTCAATTCCTTCCTAAACTCCTCACCTTGGAGAACAAAGGTCAACATTTGCTCTGTTTGTTCCCACAAATGCAATCCCAATCTGCTTCCTTAGGCTTATTTTCTACAACACCCCAACAGGTACCTTGTACACCAGCTCCGTGGGCTTTTTTTTTTTTTTTTAATTTGTTTATTTACAGCATAACAGTGTTCATTGTTTTGGCATCACACCCAGTGCTCCGTGGGCTTTTTGACCACTCCCCTGGCCCGTCTCCCCACGGTGGCAGACCGTTCATCTCCCTTCTTCTGCCTGGCAACCTTCCTCTTCCTTCCACATGCTCAAATGTCTCCTTCAGAATGCTTCTCCTGATTCACCAACCAGTGGTGCTTCCCGAAGCACTTTAGAAATACTTCTCTTATTATGTTTATCATGCTTCTTCCACAATTGTTTAGGTGTCTGTCCCCACAACAATCCCAGCAGCAGACTTTGAGTACAACTCATTTTTTTTTTCTTTCCCATTTGCATCCTGAGCAGTCCAGTAAAAGACGAATTGTCTTTCTTCTGTAAATGTAGCATCCTCTGACCCACTTGATCAAAGAGACAGTCTCTGTATATTCTTGAAACTAAGCAGACCTCCAGACAAAAAGTATTTGTGAACTCTTTTCAGGAATTAGTTTTAACATCAGGCCCAAGGCCTTGACATTGCTGAGGCATTCAGAATTCTATCTTTCAGGTTAGCCTGTGACCACTTACTAATCAGAAAATACCTTTAACATCTTTTTTTTTTTTTTTAATCTCTAGCTATTTCTAAGAAGCACATGACATTCATCTTTGAATAGAAGATTCAGTTGAATGACAAGTCTCTTTCATTAGTAGAGGGGATTTTACTTTAAATTTTGCTGACAGGTTTTCATGACAGCCCTCGAATGGAAGCTTAAATTCACCTGTCAGAGCTATTAAAGACATTTTTTTCCCAGTGTATTTCTGTGATCTGACCCTTTCATTTATTATTGTTGTTATTGACCTTAAAAGTATAAAAGCGAAGAATCTAGAGAGTGCTTCTGTTTTTGAAGGCTTGTGGCAATCTAGCCTCCGAAGTGAATTCACTGTTAGATTTTCATCCTAAGAAAAGCATCATCATAACATACCAGAATCCTGCTAATTTTCCCTTCATACTTGAAACTGTTAATTCTCAGGAGAACAAGAACACCTGGTAGATTTTATTCACTATCAGCAAAGATTAGTAGCAGGAAAATGGTGTTAAATCTTTTTTGTATCAAAGAACATTAAAATAAGATGAGCCCAAAACAGCAACATAATTATAATATTGTCTTGATTATGTTTTATTTACAGTTTGTTTTGAAATTTATGTTTTAATATCAAACTCACTAATAAAATAATACTCTAAGATTATAGTAGATAGCTTTTATCTAAAGATACAGATATCAGCTTTCTGCTTTTCATGTAAGAAAGTCGAGATTCAGTGTTTTGTGTGAAATTACTCAGGTTTAGTTACTTGTCTCAGGGCCCAAGTGTTAGGTAACAAGGACGGAATATGTGTGTGGAAAAAATATTCTTCAGAAATGCAAATTAGAATTCCATTGTATGATAATGCTATTAATGCTTGGAGGAAATTGTTCTTCAAATCTTAATGAAAGGTCAAAGAATATCTACTCATTCATTAATCTTCTCAAGATTCAATCCCATATTCATTAAATAATTAAGCATGTATTTTAAGAAACATATTCTTTGAATAATATTTGGGGACTAGATTTCTCCTTTTTATTATGAGGCTCACGTGAGGACCTATGGTGCACTCTTACAGATTCACTTCAGAGGCCCTTGTCGAATATTGCTAAAACTTAATATTAAACACGTCTTTTGACATAAATAAATGACTACTGTTAAAATTGTTAAATAACTAACAATGTAAATAACTAACTACTGTTAAAGCTGTTACCTCAAAATCTTTAAATCAAAGTTAATGGTGAAAAACAGCAAAGTTTTAAGATAGAAATAACTGCACATGTGTATTTGCTTTTAAAACCCTACATGTTATATCTAGACAAATTATTTTAAGCAGCCAAGTTTGGCACATTTTGGTTTCCTGTTATAATTATGCTATCTTTTTATCAGACTGACGTCTTCAGGAATGCCTGTAGTGTTTACATGGTATTTAAATGCAAAAGAAAATATTAATATGAAACATTATCAATTAAATTTTATTCAACCTGATCATATTTTCTATACGATACATAGTCATCTTAGGTGTGTAATTAATTTTGAATGACCACATGTGGATGGATAGAGTTTTGCTCTTTTAAGTGTATCTGCAGTTAATAGTGGCTACTGTTGTTTCATTAAATCTCCTTGAAGATCCTGTATTTTTGGAGGATAATATCAGTAATTTTTTATTATAATAATATATTCACACATATGTTTTTAAATCTTACTTCCTTATAAAGGTAAAGATGTGGCCATCCTAAAAAAAATATGGCTGGTTTTGTTTCTTTAGAGTAAAAAAACCCCAGGAATCATTTTTTTTTTTTTTTTTTTTTTAAGATTTTTATTTATTTATTTGACAGAGAGAGAGAGATCACAAGTAGGCAGAGAGGCAGGCAGAGAGAGAGGAGGAAGCAGGCTTCCCGCGGAGCAGAGAGCCCGATGCGGGGCTCGATCCCAGGTTGTTAGGACCATAGCACTAATCTGGTCCACTAACCTTTAGAAGAAACTGCAAAGTCAGAGACGTCAGACTGTAGCCGTAAATATTCCCTGGCAAAGTTTTTATATCAAAAATTGGAACTTTAGGAGATGCTCCTGGGATTTAGTGTACTCTAACATCTATTAATCCCTGATACCTTGGGTGGCTTGTCAAAAAGTGCTCCACTTACCAAGAGTATGCAAGGAGGCCCAAGAGGGCACATTCGGCGAAAGGTCAAGGAAGCAATTACTGTTTCCTGCTTTTCCCTTAAGAACTTACACAGCAAATGCTGCCCCCCTCCCCCACCCCATCGTAGCAAGGCCTGTGAATAGAATGAAACGAAAGTTCATGGTCCGGTAAGACGCGTCACCAATATTATTTGGTTCTTCGAGCTCTTCTTGCATGTGAACGGATGTCATAGTTGCAGAAGTACAGTGAAAGAGATTTGAGGAGGTGACTCTGGCTGAAGATGATCAGGTTTTCATCTCTGTTTTCCTGTATCTCTGCCAAGAGTCAGTGTTTGTGCTGGTGGTGGAGTGGGCGTACACTGGCCCCTTCCTATGGCATGAAGTCAAGTTAGAGTTTTTTCGAGGAGTACCTGGTTCTGTGTGGATCCTTAGAAGGATGCTACAGAAAGATCACAGAATTTAGGACAGGAAATTTTTTTTTTTTTTTAAAGATTATTTATTTATTTAGTTGACACAGAGAGAGAGGGAACACAAGCAGAGGGAGAAGCAGGCTTCCTGCTGAGCAAGGAGCTCAATGTGGGCCTCGATCTCAGGACCCTGGGATCATGACCTGAGCCGAAGGCAGACGCTTAACGACTGAACCACCCAGACACCCAGGACAGGAATTCTTGTTGACAGGAAGTGCCCCCCTAGGACTGTGGCCTCTGAGTGTCAAACTTGATCTACCTCCATGTAGCCATTCTGCTCCCTGAATCCTGGGGAATGATGTTATTGGAGCTCCTAGGACAGAGTTGGAAATAACATCTCTCAGGACTTAAGGCCTTAAGACTGTCACTTCTACTTATTCTTACCTCAATGCAGTGGAAAAGTTTGAAAGTCTCTTGAGGCTTCATTTACGTTGAGATTAATAAGTTCTGGAGATCCAATGCATAGCATGGTGATTATAGTTAATAATAATGTATACTTGGAATTTGCTAAGAGAATAAATCTTAACTGCTCTCATCACAAAATAAATACATAAAATAATACAAAGGTATCATGTTGGATGGTATTAAATATATTTAGCCTGGGTAAAGGCGGGTCATAAAGGGTTCGCTACAATACATTATTGACATAGCGACTTACAGTATGTAGTCAATGTGAACAGTCAAGATCTTATGTTCCATCATCAATCTTCCTCTTGTTCTAGATGAAGAGATTGGTAGCCCTTGAAATATGTTGCTTTTTAAAAAGGTATATGAGTTATAATTTGTTTCAAGTGGCTTTGCATAAATGGAAATCACTTTGGTGAAAATCAGAAAGCTGTGGGTTTTAGCTTGGAAGAAATGGATGCTTATAGTACGAGTTATTTTAAAATAGTTTACCTTACTCTTACGCTGCACCTAAAGTCAACGAATATAAGTAACTTAGAATGAATAGAAATGCTACATTTCCATCAGGTTCTTTTTTCCGGTTCTTACCAACACAACCACAATCATTGACCTTTTCTTTTCCTTTCAGCGAAGAGAGATGATGACAAGAAGGTGGTTGCAGAGATCATGGCAAGATGTTTTGTTCCAAGCCTAATAACAACCACCCCCTGGGAGGAATTTCGTTTTGTTGGCCATGAGATACGGATTACTGAAGCCATGGATTGTTACGGTGCTGTTGTTTGGCCATCGGTATAATTTCACACAAAATTTTCTATATTTCAATGGTTTTCCAGTCAGTTTTGTTCCTTGTTGTGTACCATTTAGAAGGAAGAAATAGGTACCATGGTTCTATTTTGTGAACTCAAATAATGCTAAAACTTGTAAATCACAAAATTGGGAAAATGCTTCCACCGATTAATCTTATTTTTGATTGCAGGGTTAATAGAGATTGCTGTTTAAACCTCCAGTGTTTTGTGACTATGGGAGTTTAGAATAGCAAACATTTTTATTTCCCATTCAACTGGTTCCATTTGAGTTAAAAAACCGTAATGAAATCTATCAGTCTCAACATGCAGAATGTTCTACAAGGCCACCAATCCTTTACCAGTTGTCCATGAAGGGTGCAGAACCCCCCTTCCCTCCACTGTCTGCCCCAATCCCACACACTTCTTTTAAATAACTATTATTAGAAGTTGCTTTCTTTAAAGATAATCAAACTTAAGCAACTGAGTTCCATAGTTTCTGTTTTCTAATCTCCCCACAATCCCCAAGGACTTTGTCTAGTCTAAATGTCAAACCTGTTGGAGGATGTGCTTCTGTTGGTAATTTTCTGTAGTGGTGTGTACATATTCACGCATATATTCACAGTGTACACATGTCATAGCATTAGGGTATATGATTTATCTAATAGACTTTAATTTTACTTTCTGATATTACTTGCAAAGTACTACTCTTTTCTTTTTTAAAACTTTCATAGGCCCTCGTTCTATGCTATTTTCTGGAAACAAATGCAAAGCACTATAATATGGTTGACAAAAATGTGATTGAAATCGGAGCTGGAACAGGGCTAGTCTCCATCGTGGCAAGTTTACTTGGTAAGTAGGTATTTTTGATTGAACAGGGTCAGAGAATTCAATGATCAGATGTCATTAGCTGCTTTTACTATCAAGTTTACTCTGACCTAGGCCTACTTTTAACTCCTTAATTGTTTGAATGGACTTCATCGGAAACACTACCAGTTTTGGTTTTTTTAAAATTTAAGATTATTTATTTGACACAGAGAGAGAGAGAGAGCGAGAGAAAGAGAGAAAGAGATCACAAGTAGGCAGAAAGGGAGGCAGAGAGAGAGGGGGAAGCAGGCTCCCCGCTGAGCAGAGAGCCCCTTGGCTCTCTCCTAGGGACCTGGGATCTCCCAGGGATCTCTCTCCCAGGACCCTGAGATCATGACTGAGATAAAGGCAGTAGCTTAACCCACTCAGCCACCCAGATGCCCTGAGACACTACCAGTTTTAAAGTCACCTTACTGGCTTGTTTCAGAATTTTCTGTGAAGTCGTATTCTGCTCATGGAGCACCAAGTCATAAGTGTATTCTAATTGGGAGGCTGCTGAAGGAGGCATGTGGGACACAAGGCCCAGGCAGAATCTACTGCTGCTGACTCTGGTGGTCTTTATTGAGACGTTTACCATATTTCAACATTCCCGGGTAGCTGTCCATTCCTTGTAGGTTTTGAAGTCCTATGCTTTCATGAAAAATACCTATTAGAAGAGAGGAGTATTACCAATCGTGTCTGCTTCTAGGCATTTTCCCTTGCACTTCTTTTCTTTCTTTTTTAAAAATTTATTTTATATTATTTTTTAAAAGGATTTTACTAATTTACTTGAAAGAGAGAGAGAGCGAGCCAGCACAAGCAGGGGGAGCAGAGGCAGAGGCAGAGGGAGAGGGAGAAGCAGACTCCCCGCTGAGTGGGGAGCCTGATGCGGGGCTCGATCCCAAGACCTTGGGATCATGACCTGAGCAAAAGGCAGACACTTAATCACCTGAGCCACCCAGGCTCCCTTTGCATTTCTTTTCTCGGTTCATCTCCATTCTACTTTGGAGGCCCCCTTCTTTTCTCACCAGCACTTCCTTTTCTCATGACACGTGTGACAGTCTCCGCACATGCCCGAGCCTGCTTCTGCTTCCCTTTGGTCTCACTCTGTTGTTGTTACCTGTTTTATTGCCTTAATTTAGCTGCCTTCTCTGAGGTGCACCGCCCAAATGTGTCTTGATTCCCTTGGTCTTTAGAATTGCACACCTGCCACTCTAAAATCTTGAGAGGAAATGAAGATTTAGCAATTTACAACTTTCAAACACGGGAAATATGGGGCTCTTGAAGTCCTCCCCCCATTTTTTTTTTTTTTTAAATTGCTCCTTCCTGATATTGCTTTCTAAGTCACCATTCCATTTAGTATGGGTGGTCAGTGGTGCCATTGGACTTATACCTGGAGGCTTCCTGATCAGGAGCACATTTGTGCTTTGGGAAGTCAATTGTTTCACGAAAAAGAATTGATCCTTTTAGGCTGCTTTTATAACTTGACACAAATAATAAAAGATGGAGGCTCTGTTTAGTTAGTGTTCTACGACTCGTGACGTTTACCTTTCTAGACACAAAGAACTTAATAGTCAGATAATTTATATTCACTGTGCACAGAAGGAATCTTCCTTGTCTTGGGACTTTTGAAAGGATTTATTGAAAATGACAAACCCACCCACACTAGAATATGCCAGCGTATTTCTGTGATATGCATATTGCCCTCCCACTTTAATATTTCCCACAAAATACAACCACAACGACCAGAGAAACTTGTCATCGCGACAATGGAACGAAGGGTTCTTAACTGGTCTGGGCTGCACTAGAATTCTCCCAGTTCTGCTTTCCTGTTCCTTACCCCAGTCTATTCGTTGTTGTTTTTTTTTTTTTTTTTTTTTTAAGGTTTTTTTATTTATTTGTTTATTTGACACAGAGAGAGAGAGAGATCACAAGTAGGCAGAGAGGCAGGCAGAGAGAGATGGGGAAGCAGGCTCCCTGCTGAGCAGAGAGCCCAATGCAGGTCTCAGTCCCAGGACCCTGAGATCATGACCTGAGCCAAAGGCAGAGGCTTAACCCACTGAGCCACCCAGTTGCCCCTACCCCAGTCTATTCTTGCCTGATGACATGGAATTGGCCAATCCTAGATTTATTTACACGGTATTTTCAGGCTCTGCCA
Organism: Meles meles; assembly: GCF_922984935.1. Classification (NCBI taxonomy): domain Eukaryota; kingdom Metazoa; phylum Chordata; class Mammalia; order Carnivora; family Mustelidae; genus Meles; species Meles meles. Next base: position 77,585,233 of record NC_060079.1, read on the forward strand.
CAGCTCATATTTTAAGGGCCCAATTTTATTGATTCTTGATTTCTACAACTTTGCCTCTTCCAATTTCTTCCTTCTACTATTCACTTTTAATTCAGAGGTGGTTCATATCTTCTCCACCCGAGTAGTCTTTCCTGCATCTGTATTTTTTGGCTGTAGGAACACTATGCTCACGTGGTGGCTAGGTTTTAAACATTTTTTTGGTGGGAATATTTATACTTGTAAGGGGCTCAGGCTGAAAACTTGGACATAAATGTGGATGTCGTGACACGTCCAATGTGATTCTGTTGAAAAGCCTCTTTCCACGCCATGCACCTCCCGCTCCACAACAGGATGCCCGGCGCGGTCTACACTCACTTGGGCTCAGAATTCTCTTAGTGAAGAGCAGTTACACCTTTCAACAGTGACTTCTGATTGTTCCACTGAAGGTCCCAAATTTTCTCTTTCTCTAGCATATTTTCTGTTAGTAGGTAGTAGATAAATAGCAAAAAACCCAGGAGAACAGAAAAATGCGAGGGAGTTAAAAAGTGCTATGGGAATCTAAAATTTTTGTAAGGGGAGGCATAAAGCTGCCTTGGCATCTGTTTGGAAGGAGTTTCCCTCCTGCGTGTACTGACCAGTCTTTCCTTGGGGTTAGCCATTGTGCAGAATTGCAAACGCGTGCTGGCTTGAAACCTGATTGCTTTACCTTATCCCTCAAGGGTTCCTTTTCCTACTGTTCTTTGTTTCATAGGTGCACACGTGACTGCCACAGATTTACCTGAATTACTTGAAAACCTGCAATATAATATTTCCCGAAACACCAAAATGAAATGTAAGCATTTGCCTCAGGTTAAAGAACTCTCCTGGGGTGTAGCTTTAGATGAGAACTTCCCCAGGTCTTCCAACAATTTTGACTATATCCTGGCCGCCGACGTTGTCTACGCTCACCCTTTCCTGGAAGAACTCCTTGTTACCTTTGACCATCTGTGCAAAGAATCTACCATCATCCTCTGGGTCATGAAGTTCAGGCTGGAGAAAGAAAATAAATTTGTGGATAGATTTAAGGAGTTGTTTGACCTGGAGGAGATTTCCAGGTTCCCTAGCCTGAATATTACTTTGTATAAAGCTATGAAGAAAAGTCGGAGGAGTGCGTGATACCCTTAAAGGAGGGTTTCGAAAGCAAAGGTGGTTTCTAGTAGAGCGTTCCTTTAAAGAAGATCCTGGATGATCTGGCATAGCACTGCCTTTCCCAAGTACCCCCTCCCACCCCCAAACTTGCCTCACCCCAGACAGAGAGTTTCCCAGATACAGCACCTGGGTCTGGAGAGTGGCCCACGCATACCATGTAGTGACTGATCAGGACAAGGCCTGCTTTCCTTATCCTTCTATATCCTTCTATATAACTATAATAATATAGTTATTATTATTGTTATCATTTTAATAAGTGGTACTATTATTTTTAATGTATAACTATAGGATAATTTTTAATATGTCTAAAATGAACATTCTTATTGTTTTAAACATAAGCTTCTCTGGTTCTCTCTTTAGGAATAAGGAAATAGCTTATAGTGGCATCTGCAAGTGAATCTGAAAAGGCAGATGCAAAATGTGACGGCAAACGTGAGATCACACTTTGTGGTTTTCATCAGTGCCGTTTTTAGGTGGTCTGTTGTCTCTGCTTGGTGGGGCAGGCCTTGAGCGCAACCTCTGAAATCAATCATGCTTGTGGATTTGAGGTTATGGGCAAGGACATTTCACTCTAGTAAATGAAAAATGAACGGAAGCAAACGTAAACACAGTTGAGAGTTTGGAGGAGTTATTGTTTTATTTTTAAGCCAAGTACAGTTATGTTGTATAACAGAAACGGAGATAAATATAAAAACTTTGGGTTGAAAATACACATGAAAAGATTCAGGCCTCTAATCTCTAATAACCAGACATAGGACTGGTTTTAAAGTTGAAAGCTTTTGTGATGCACATATATAGACTGAGATATCTGAAATCCTGTGTGATTTTCTTCACATGGACCTTAGAGATTAGAACAAAGATGGAAGTCATTAAAGTCAGTGCAAGGAGGGTGAAAAACAAGGATTGTGTCCCAGTGGTTCAGGCTCCGTCAGTGGGTGGCTACCCTTAGGCTGTCACAGGGCCCTGGGGCCATGCTTATTCTCCTAAACCCAGCCCCGTGCTTTGCTGGAAGTCCTCAGGGGTCCCGCACAACTGACAGAATGACTGTGCAGGACCCGGGCGTAAGGAGGATGCAGAGGTCCGCCCAGCAGGTTTTGGGCTGTGCGGGCCCTAGGGCTGCGTTCCAGTGACTCCTGCATTTACGCGCTCTCTCCCGGTTTTCACAGCCCATTACTACAGGAAGGCATGTGATCCTATAACCTTTCTAAGAAGTCGAGGGAACATCCTTACCCCTACTTCACGACCAGCGCTGCTGGGGCGGAGGGGGTGGTGGCTTGGCCCAGGCCCGTGGCCGCACAGGGCTCGTCTGAGCCTGGGAGATGCGTCCTTACCACCGCGCTGCTTCTGTGCCTTCAAAGCAGCAGTTCTCAAGCTCTTTTGTAAATGAGCGAGTCGTCTCTTCAAAAAGGGATCAATACCCAGAAAGGAAAGCAAGTCCATCAGGAGAAGTGAGAATTGCCCTTCCTTACGTTTTTACTCTTGTTTCTGGCTTTACCTGGGTGGTCAGGGCAGACGTGTTTGGAAGGTGACACGTAAGCAGAGCAGGAAGGAGGTGAGGGGAGAAGCGGTGCGTATATCTAGGGAAGCGGGAAGCGTGTTCCACGCAAGGGGCAGCCGTGCCCCAGGAGCAGGCCAGTCGTCTAGCAGAAACAGCGAAGGCCAGTGTGTCTTGGAGCGGGGTGAGCAGGGGACACTGGTTAGTCTCAAAGGGGGCAACGTCACGTCCGATCTTCGTTGCCATCTGGCTTCTCCAGAAGCAGACTCAGACGTGGAGTTTGGTTTGCTGGTCGTTTATCAGGGAGCGCCTCAAGGATCGAGACCTGTGGGGAGGAGGGGGACAGAGGCAGAGGTCGAGCTGCAGTGCAGATCCAACCACGAGGGGCCCTGAACCGAGAGTGGCCTTTCTGAGTGCTCCTGTGTTGGGGTAAGCCTTCTGGCCTTGATGACCCGTGTCACTCCATCCCTGGATATGGGCTGCCCCGGGAAGGCTCTGCGACCTTGCGTGAGGTGACTCTTCAGCGGAGGGCGTCTTGCAGTAGCCAGGTCCTATGTTTTTCTGAAGGGGACCTGGGCAGAGCATCACAGCGTGCACCACTGCCCCTGGGCTATTGAAAGAACTTCGGCTTTTTCTCCAGCGAAGGGGAGAATCACCGGATGATTTGGAGTCGAGTGAAACAGTATCGCTCTGCGTGAGGACCGCTCCGGCTGCTGCTTTGCGAATACTTACAGAGGGCCAAAGGGACCGGTTAGGAGGTCGTGGCAGCTGTCCAGGTAGGTGAGGAGGAGCCTGCAGCAGGGAATGGGCGCTAGAGGTGGTGAGAAGTCGTCCTTTCTGCACGCTTGGAGGCCAGACCCAACAGACCTTCCCGCCATATTGAGGAGTCAAGCCTGACTCCAAATCTGTGTGTGATCGCAGCTACTGGATGTCAGGTTACAGTCATCGGTGTAGAGAGGGTTTGTGAGGCTCATCCGGGCAGCAAGAGGAACAAGAATAAGACGAGGATGGAGCCCCCAGGCCGGCCAGCGTTAAGATCGGACGTGTGTATTTGAGACTTTTTTTTGAGGTTCTGCCCCTCACCCACAGGTTATGTTAAGATCTGTTGACTTTTGAAAGATTTGAATTCACTACCACAGCAGTTTCTGAACTGGTCGGTAGAGTTCTAAATTTCCCTACAGCTGACTCGGGGGTTTCTGGGGGTGTTTTAAGGGTAACGAGTGAATACGGTGGCTCCTCTGCTAAACGTCTGAGTATCACTACTAAGTTATTTTTAGGTAGAACAGATAAAGTCTCCTTCTTTCCAAAGACTGTGTTAGAACCAAACCAGCCATATGGTTCCTCTTTCTCTAGGTGTCAATCTGTCAAACACAAGGGTTTCCACAGCCATTGTTTTATTCTGTTCACAGCATTCTCTTGCAGATGTTGACACCCACCCCCACACTGTGTGCACCTCTACTTTTATCTTCTTGCTGTTGGTTCGCCGCATTTGTCGATTCGATTTCATAATGATTTAATTTCAAAAGATGTAATTTGAGTAGGCTTTTTATTTTTTTTAATGGCTAGTTGATGCGTTAACTTTAGTGCAAGGGCATTTACTGTGAAATTTGCCTTTACTCTACTTTTTTCTCTGTGTGTGTGTGTATGTGTGTGTTCTTTTTTTGACAAGTTAAACTATGCTACTGAGAACCTGGTCCAACTCTTGTAGTAACTTCCCAGATTTCTAATAGAATGAGCACACTGATTGTCAGGGTTTTTGTTTTTTGTTTTTTAAAGATTTTATTTATTTATTTGAGAGAGAAAGAGAGTGACAGAGAACATGAGAGGGGAGAAGGTCAGAGGGAGAAGCAGACTCCCCACAGAGCTGGGAGCCCGATATGGGACTCGATCCTGGGACTACGGGATCACAACCTGAGCCGAAGGCAGTCACTTAACCGACTGAGCCACCCAGGTGCCCTGTCAAGGTTTTAATAGAAGTTATCACAGAATAGTTTTTGCTTCACGGTAGACGTACCAACTTGCTAGTGATACTTTTAAAGTGTCCATGTTATAGACATGTAACCATGAAAGTTGTGCCCCAGGCTGTATCAGTCACCTCTAGGAAACTCAATACTGTACTAAGATCTTCTATCCTAGAATTTCCTAATATATCCTATTTCACTTGTGCCAATTTTTGTCAACCAGAATTTTTCAAAAATTAGTTTTTATTCCATATTTACATTCTGTTTCTTTTTTGGATAAAGAATTGTGACATTGGGTAACTTCCTAACAGATTTGGAGCCAATAGTATAAATCCACTGTTGTGGAAGAAAAAAGAGAGGAAACATGACAGAATGTTCTTTTCTTTTCTTTTTTTTTTTGAATCTTCTTTTATTTTTTGAAGAGCATGGTGTTCTCTGTAAATGCCTGGTCTTTGGAGACAGAGACCATCTCCCACTTGTTTTAAACAGTGCTGTTGTTGTGGGGGCAGATATATAATTTCTGAATATCCTTTGGAGCTGAAATATGTCCACTGGGTAGGACTTTCATACAAGAAAAGATTTACACATATGTAAGTTTCACACAAGGTCAAAGACAGTGTCCTGTATTCTTATGGGGCTATATTAATGGGGCAGTTGTGTCCTTAGTGACCTTAGCTAGTATTAGTTAGTTCCTATTAATTCCTTTACGAAGAGGGCACAGGCTGGACACTGGTGTGTCCTTAGCTCATGTACAGCTGTGTAATGCTTAGATTGCTGGGCATAGCCTGCTGTGTGTCTCTTCTACCCAACTAACCTTTGGCCTCTGTCTTGAACAGTGCTTTGACTGGCACAGCTCAGAGAGGCAGGACATTGTTTCTCCTCAGTTCTCCTAGTTTCCTTGATTTGAAGGCAGTTGTCTTGCCCTGAAATCCAATCAAGTTTTAGAATTGGTACTTGAACATCTAGAAATTCAAAAGCATCATTAAAAACGAAAACAGATGTCCAGGTCAGTTTTGTGATAAATGGCATTAATAGGAAAATAATAGAAGAATACGGGATATCTGCTGTTAACCACAAACACGTTATCATACCAAGAAATATTGTTTGGTGTCCCAAACAAAAGCACAGCCAAATAAAATTAAAATAGTCTCTTAAAAAATGTTTTAATAATCAGATGTTATTTCATAATGCCACAAATACAGGACACAAAGCTTCTGAAACGTATTTATGTGGTAAATGCTAGATTTGTAGTTTAGGATTTGAGAATTTTCATATTTTCATTGTCCATAATTTTAATTTATGAGTAGCCCCTTAGCTTCACTGGATTTATGTGTGTGTGTGTGTGTGTGTATGTGTGTGTGTGTGCGATGATTTAATTTGGGTTTTCTTACCTAGTGCCATGATTTAATTTGGGTTTCTTATCTCTTTCTGTGTTTCCTTTGTTGGAAGAATGTAAATCATGATAGCAAATGTTGTCTCTTTGTCACAAACCATCATAAATAAGCCCAAAGAACAGGCCATAAAAATGTAAGAAATTCTTAGATTAAAAAACATGAGTAATGTTTTCTACCCACCTGGTGTTCAGAGGTAAAAGTACACTTTGCATCTAGTAAATTATTAACACTTTTCTAACCAAAGATTTCCTCCTTCCTTAGGATCTCTGTGATTTATAGGTAGTCAATTTAAGAATTAGATGTCAAACATGATAAACACATTTCATAATCATGCATTAAAAAGAGGAATTGAGGACTAATTATACACAGGTTATAATTATTTATAATACAATTATTATTTTTTAAAGATAATAACCGACTGAGCTACCCACGTGCCCCTATTATGCAATTATTATAATAAATGCATATAATAAGAGTATACAACATTCTTGGGGTGGGGAGGACAAACTGTTACTGTGGGTTGGGAAGAGATTCTCTATTTTTGAAAGAATTCAAGGAGGGTTAAAGGCAATGAGAAGAAGGCAAAATAGCTAATGCAACTACTTTTACTGTGGTTGGATTTTATTCTTCTCTAGGAAGACATCTGATGGCTGTCATTCATTCACTTATCAATTTGGTATTTGCCAAGGAGGGGTTAGGGGCTGTAGACACACCAGTGAATGAGGGTCATGGGCCATTCCTCCCGGGAGACCTCCGGTTAGGTGTGAATGGGCTGATGGAGAAATCAGCGTGTGGTGGGGGAAAGGAACCACCCTGATAGGAGAGGACCTAATCCACAACCAGGGAGTCAGCCAGGGCTTCTGGAGAAGACAACTGCGTAGCTGCACAAAGGAGTTGGAGAGAAGGAAGCGGGGACACATTCTGGGTAGAAGGAACATCATGTGGGAAACTTTAGAGACAGTGAAATACTCGCTGGAAAAATCGCCGCCTCTCCTGCCCCTTGACGAAATGACTGCATTTATGTTTCTGGCTGTGTTTTAGGTAGTTTACATGTGGCTTCTCACTGGATACCTTTAATACCCTAGACGTATTCGTCCAATTTGCATATGAAGAAACCGAGTCACAGTGGGGGTGAGAATCTTCTCAGAGGTTATAGCTGCATCCCGTCCCCTGGCATCAAAGCTCCTGCTCTCTTCAGGGTACTGCTTCATGCCCCCTTTCCACTCTCAGCCCTGCAAGAAAATCCTGAATTTTAATTTTAGTCTAGCGAATTCAGAGCAATCCAATTTACTGAATATTGTCTTTATTTGTCTCCTGAGCACAAGTTAGTTTTAGTGGAACACTACCGAGATGAACTCCCATTCCCAATATATCAAAAAGAGTCTGATTTTATAAATGTATTTATATACCCAGCAAATAATTTCTTCTTTGCAAGGAATATTGATCAAATATTACATTAATTAAAGATATGTAGTGTGGGGGTCAGAAAAGACCCTCTTGGGCACCTGGGTGGCTCAGCCAGTTAAGCTTCTGCCTTTGGCTCAGGTCATGATCCAGAGTCCTGGAATCGAATCCCACATCAGGCTTCCTGCCCAGTGGGGAGCCTGCTTCTCCCTCTGCCTGCCACTCCCCTGCTTGTGTGCTCTCTCTCTCTCTCTGACAAATAAATAAATAAAATCTTAAAAAAAGGGATCCTCTTTTATAAAAGGGAGCTTAGAGCAGGAAGCGAAAGGTGTTCTTTTTTCTTGCAAGATGGCACAGGCCAAATGAAGGGAAGGACGTGTAGGGTGCCCTCGGGTGACTTTTCAGCAGGAGAGGCCCAGGGGGTGGGGCTGAACTTTAAAACATCATCCGATCTGTCTGTCTGTGATGCTGCTGTTTACAGGCCTGTTACTAGGTGGTGCCACTCACTGCATCAGCATAGAGCTAAGCCCTGGGGTGATGCGAGCACGCCAGTTCCCAGAAACCACCTCTCAGCAATCTTTCAAGGTGAGGCCAGGCTTGACTCAGGTAGTGGAACATTTTAAAGCCAAAGAGAGGGCAAAGGGACTCTGACAGGGAGACTGGAAGTTTACCAGCATCTCCATGGCAAAGTGCTTGTCTCAGTGGAAATAGCCCGAGGTTCATCCGATGACAGGCACCTCACTTCTGGGAGGCTGAGATTGCTGACCAAGCCTCACACCCTGGCTGGAGGCCTGGACAGGGGCTGGGACGTGAGCCGTTGCGGTTCAGTGTGTGCTTCCCTGATGTCAAAGGCAAGGGCACGCTCCCAGAGGCAGTCATGTGAGCTCGAGGACCTTGCTGAGTGCTACTGACGAGTGATGTGAGCCAGGGCAGCCGCAGAACATTCCAGGGTCCAGAGGAGGGAAAATGATGTATCTGAGCGTTCTGGTGGGTGGGGGCTTCCTGGGCAGTCAGTTTCAAAGGCAGGATGGTAGGAACAGAAGTTCTGGGGAGCAAACCTCAAGTTATTGAGGAAGAGGAATCACAGGATACTTTTGTCTCTGGTAGTCTTTCTGCTGGATGTAGTCCGGGTTGATGTTCACACCGGCCAGTACGCACTGACGCCTGACGGACGTCTCTAGTACGCAAGTGGCTGGACAAGGAGTCTGACCGATGCAAGGAATTGAGGCCAGCATCGGAGGACATTTCAGCTCGGGTGCCCATATAACCTACCACAGATCAAAAGTTGGCTTTGATTCCATCCTGTTCTAACAAGTAGCTGAAAAGTTAAGGATTCGGAAGCCCTTCCTCCAAAGCTTCCAGAACAAAAGCCGAGTCTGAAATTGCCCAAGATTGCCACTGGGAGGCCTCAGTACTCTATAAAACGAACATTCCCTGCCAAATAAAGAAGTGAAAATAAAAGAAATGATTTAAACAAGTGAATTGAATTATGAAAGATTATATGCAAATGCATTAAGAGCGGCAAGGGGTAAATACACAACAGTATAATGTGATAAATATGAGGTGCCGTCCTCCTTAATTAGGGATTGTTTAAATTCCACCCTTCGCCTCAGTGCTGTGTACAGTTAGGAAACAAACTCTCCAAGGAAAGGAAAGTAAGGGCTGGCTTCCAGGTCTTCGAATGCCGTACAGGTGTTCACCGGGCTGCGTGTGCGTGTGTGTGCACTTGTGTGAGGGGGCGGAGGAGAGGGCAGAGGAGAAGAGTACGAGAATGGGGAGAGGTAGCTGAAAGAGACTGGGCCACATTGGGAAGACAGGTTCCGGTTCTTGCAGCCTGAGGAGAGGAAATATCTGGCCAGACTTGCCAGATTTTGATTTCATTTTGGTTCTCCAACCTGCGTGCACCCGCAGTACCTGGTGAGCTGATCAAACACAACTAGTTGGGTTCTGAGCTTCTGATTCAGTGGATTTGCAGTGGGGCTGGATAACTTACATTTCTTTTTTTATTTTTTAAAAATATTTATTAGAGAGAGAGAGAGAAGGAAGTGGAGGGCATGGGCAGAGGGAGAGCATCCCAAGCAGACTCCCCATTGAACGTGGAGCCCAATGAAGGGCTTGATGTCATGAGCCTGAGATCATAATCTGAGCTGAAATCACGAGTCGAACATTTAACCCACTGAGCCTCCCAGGTGACCCTCCCCCCCCATAACCTGCATTTCTAATAGTTTCCGAGGTGATGCTGATGCCCCTGGTCTGGGGACCCTACTCTGAGAATCACCGTTGTCATACATTATACTGCAACATTTGGAGCTCTTCATCTGAGTCTAGGGCCTTTTGACATATGAGGGCGATACCTCCATCCAGTTGTTCTGTGTATCCTCTATTCAACTCGTCTTCTGTATCTGATGATTCACATCTTAAAATGCACCCTCTTCCTGGAATGAATCCTCCTCCCCATGAAGCCCTCCATGAACCCCCTAGGTAAATCCCTATAGGCTCCTTCCTTTCTAAGTTGTTGGGAGGACACATTTATTCAACATTACAAATTATAGACTAACCTTTTTTGTTTGTACTTAATGTTCTTTTATGTTTATGCATCATTTATGTCCATTTTGAGTTGAACACTTTAAGCATAATTATAAATAGACTGAAATAAAGAGGGCATGAGAAAAATGACACAGATTATTTCACAGTCAAAGACTAAAGGGATATTTCTTGAAATTCTAGCTTGGGGACTCTGAATATAAAATGCTTGTAAGCTATTAAAAAACAGACAGTGACAATGTTTAATTTTATTGCTACTGCATGTAATAGCTCCATACTCAGATGGGCTTTTAATTAAACAATGTGTTGATGCTCTCATACTAGAGATTTGACTCCCAACCCTTATATTGTCTTTACAGGGAAGGTTCCAGTATACACAAATAGTGAGAGCATTTGGGGTGGGATCTGTGGTGGTGCTAAGCAGTTTGTCAGGGGGAGGTTGGGGTGGGGAGAGCTCAGCCAAGAAGAGTTCTGGACCTCATCATTGTAGGAGTGTACCTCGCCGGGGTGCCTGGGTGGTTCAGTCAGTTAAAGTCTGCTTTTGGCTCAGGTCATGATCCCGGGATCCTGGAATTGAGCTCCACATTGGGCTCCCTGTTGAGCGGGATGTCTGCTTCTCCCTCTTCCTTCTGGGTCTTCCCCTACTGGTGTTTTCTCTCTTGCTCTCTATCTCAAATAAATAAATAAAATCTTAAAAAGAAGTGTACCTGGCCAAGCACCCCTTTGGTCATAAATCTATCATTACCAGCTTCTGGATAATGTAGATGTTGGCATTGATCAGATTTTTTTTTTTTTAAACCACAAGTGAGTTATTCTGGTAGTAGGGTATAGTATTTTTTTTTCTTCAAATTTGTGATGAATTAGAGTCTTATTCTTCCATGAAATTGGCATACTAATACCTCTAACTAGATAATGTCCATAAAATAACTTGAAAAACCTCATCATCACCATTGTAAAAAATAATTTAAAAATCAAAGCAATCAGAACATTCTGGAAGTGGGGGTAGAAAGAAGTGTATTTTCTCTTTCCTAATATGAGCACATGCTTGTCATGTTGAAATATGCCTGCTCAGAGCAGTAGTGCTCAACCTTGGTTGTCAATCAGAAATGTTTCCTTGGCCCTGCCTCAACCCACTGGGTAAGAACCTTCAGGGGTTGGGGTGGATGCATTTTGGTGTAGAAATCTGTATTTTTAAAAACCCTCCCATGAGATTCTGTTGATTGGCCATTTGGGGGCATCTCTTGGTTTAGTGTATTGACTGTCATGCCCAGATTATCTCTCTTTGGCTCTTACTACTTCATGGATTTGAGTTACTGAATCACTTATCAATTTCAACTTTTCTCATTGCATGTAATTGCTAAATAGAGAATTTTCCACCTGAAAGCCTCTAACTGTATTGAAACCAACCCAAGACATATCCTAAGAACATTTCCCCTGGAGCTCAGTCAATACAGATTAATTAATTGTTTCTTCATGAACGAAAACATACTACCTCACCTCAGCACTGGAATATTAATTGATCTAACCAATAGAAATTGGAATATTGCCATGTTAAACAAAAACTACATCCTTACTCAATGAACCGCAACACCACCATTTTCTAAGATCCCAAGTTCAGTCTCCCAGAACAGGGGTTCTGCTTCTCACAAAGCTGTGGACAGGTGTTACGTAGAACAGGGAGTGAGATGTGTCAAGCTAAGGGGAAAAATCAAAAGTGACTGCATTAGGTCCCAAGGGTGGAAGCTCTCCCAGGTTCTCTGGGCTTTCAGCAACATTTATTATTTGCTCTGTGTCAGTAAGTTGGATGGAGAAAAAAACCCGTGAGAACAATGGCTAACTTCGTAAAAAAATAACATTACATAAAATGGCATGTAATTTGTACAGAGCACATGAGATGTCTCTGTATTATTTCTTACAACTTCCTGTGAATCCACAATTATCTCGAAATAAAAAGTTAAAAGAGACGTATGTTAAGGTGTATTTATTTATACATGGGCGATGCACCCAAAAGTGTTTGTCCTCTCCCTCCTCCATCCACCTTCTTCTGTATGTGGAGGGCTGTGATGTTGTGAAAATTCTCCAAACAGTGCAGTGCTCAGGCACTGGGGTATTGAGCGGCATATGAGCTGTCTAATAATAACAGCTGCCTTATATTGAGTTTCCTTGGGCCAGGGACTTTGCTAAGCTCTTTATATTCATTATCCCACCTAATCCCTACAACAATCTTATAGCTAAATAGTATGATCCTATTTTACAGATGAGGAAATTAAAGTTTAGTGAGCTTAAGAGACTTGCTCAGGTCACAAAAGTCTTCGAATTGTGGAGTAGGGATTTGAACTTAAGTCAAATATTGAAGCCTGTGCTTTCACAGTTTTATCTCCTACCCCATCTGTAACGTAATGTGAATCATACCTACTGGCATCAAATCAAGTGTTTTTGGCTTATTGAACTGCTTTAGAAGAAACTATTGATTCCAGCAATGATTCAGAATTCTCCTGCAAAAATTCTTTTTTGTAAGTATATTATGAACTAACCAAGTATATAAACGATTAGAAACTTGGAATTTCAAGCTACCTTGGAGGTTAGGAGTATGACCTCTTATTTAGTGCAAAATAGTCTTCTAAAGTATTGCTAGAAGATGGTGAAGGGAATTTTTTTCAGAAAGGGGACCCTGATCTCTGACAAGGCAGTATATTCTAATTATAAGAAAGTACTTCCTTATATGGAGCTTAAATCTGCTTGCCTCTTATATCCAACAAAAGAAGTAAGCCTTTCCTAAACAAAATAAAACTTTTCTCCACAGTTGTAATGAGAGGAATATTAGACAGTCTGTTTTTTTTTTCAGGCTAAACACCTCTAGTCCTTTTTCAATCATCTGTCATTCGACATTACTTTGAGAATTTTAAGTATATCCCTTGGGCATACTCCAGTCCCCCAAACCTGAGGCAGAGCTACAGCATGACCAAGACAGAGAGCACTTTTTCCAGACATATTTAATATTTTACCAATGGCATATAGGCAGTGGCTGAAATTCACAGAAATGGTAGGGATGAAGAACTCTTGCTTCTAGGAATCTGACTTCAGTCTATAGGAAATAACAGTCCTGGAATGCACTGGTGTTCATGCCTGTGTCTACACTAGAGAGTATGATATCTGGGATTTCCTGTGGAAATTCCTACCCTCTATACACTCAAAGAATCACTTGCTTTGCAAGATCAGGGTCCAGTGTTTCCCTTTGAATAACTGATGACATTACCCAAACCCATGCAGGAGTTGAGTAATAGGTGGGAGGGAGTGGTCATTTTCCTGCAGGAGCTGGGAAATTTCAAGTACCTCCCTGAACTTGGCTCCCGACTGAAGGGTCAAGAAGAGATAGAACCCTTATACTTGACATGAAGCATTTTTCCTATCTATGTAGATATATTCAGGGAATTTGAAAGCCACATTCAATATTTTCTTAAAACGATTTGTTTTCTTCAGGAAGCTCAAGTCACAGTCATAAACCTGCTTTGGAACTTTCCTTTTAAAAAGTCCTACTTAACATTCAACACAGACTCATCATTTCAAAATAGCATAGAGCCAAAAACAGGCATACTGACCACTAGAGTTGGCATATTCATGTCAACTTTTCATTTGAGCTGAATTTTCTAGGTCTGTTTATATCCTACTAGGGAACAGACATGAAGCATAATATTGGTGTAAGGCCAGGGTTCCCAGGGATCTGTGATCCATGTCCTGTTGTTGCAGATACCTCTCGTAGCTGTATTTCTATTGACAATGTAGCTTCCCAGCAAAGCCTAGGTCCCCATGATGTCCTTGGGGAGAAACTTTTCTTTCTTTCTTTCTTTTTTTAAATGAACATATAATGTATTATTTGTCCCAGGGGTACAGGTCTGTAAATCATCAGGCTTACACATTTCATAGCACTCACCATAGCACATACCCTCCCAATGTCCATCAGTCCACCACGCTATCCCTACCCCCAGCCCCCAGCAACCCTCAGTTTGTTTAGTGAGATTAAGAGTCTCTTATGTGGGGCACCTGGGTGGCTCAGTGGGTTAAGCCGCTGCTTTCGGCTCAGGTCATGATCTCAGGGTCCTGGGATCGAGTCCCGCATCGGGCTCTCTGCTCAGCAGGGAGCCTGCTTCCCTCTCTCTCTCTCTGCCTGCCTCTCTGTCTACTTGTGATCTCTCTCTGTCAAATAAATAAATAAAATCTTAAAAAAAAAAAAAGAGTCTCTTATGTTTTGTCTCCCTCCTGATCCCATCTTGTTTCATTTTTCCCTCCCTACCCCCCACGACCCCTGGCTCTGCCTCTCAAATTCCTCATGTCAGAGAGACTATATGATAATTTTCTTTCTCTGATTGACTTATTTCGCTTAGCATGATACCCTTTCTTTTGTCTTGCTGTTGGTGTATGGAAATGCAACTGATTTCTGTACATTGATTTTATATCCTGACACTTTACTGAATTCCTGCATGAGTTCTAGAAGTTTTGGAGTGAAGTCTTTTGGGTTTTCCACATGAAGTATCATATCATCTGCAAAGAGTGATAGTTTGACTTCTTCTCTGCCTATTCAGATACTTTTTATTTCTTTTTGTTGTCTGATTGCTGAGGCTAGGACTTCTAGTACTATGTTGAATTGCAGTGGTGATAGTGGACATCCCTTCCATGGGTGGGGAAAAGCTCTCAGTTTTTCCCCATTGAGAATGATATTTGCTGTGGGTTTTTCATAGATGGCTTTGATGATATTGAGATATGTACCCTCTATACCTACACTGTGAAGAGTTTTGATCCAGAAGGGATGCTGTACTTTGTTAAATGCTTTTTCAGCATCTACTGAGAATATCATATGGTTCTTGTTCTTTATTTTATTAATGTATTGTATCACATTGATTGATTTGTGGATGTTGAACCAACCTTGCAGCCCTGGAATAAATCCCACTTGGTTGTGTTGAATAATCCTTTTAATGTATTGTTGGATCCTATTGGCTAGTATCTTGGCGAGAATTTTTGCATCTGTGTTCATCAAGGATATTGGTCTGTAATTCTCCTTTTTCATGGGGTTTTTGTATGGTTTGGGGATCAAGGTAATGCTGGCCTCATAAAATGAGTTTAGAAGTTTTCCTTCCATTTCTATATTTAGGAGTAGTTTCAGGAGAATAGGTATTAATTCTTCTTTTAATGTTTCGTAGATTTCCTCTGGGAAGCTGTCTGGCCCTGGGCTCTTGTTTGTTGGGAGATTTTGATGACTGATTCAATCTCCTTACTGGTTATGGGTCTGTTCAGGTTTTCTATTTCTTCCTGGTTCAGTTGTGGTAGTTTATATATCTCTAGGAATCCATTTCTTCCAGATTGTCAATTTTTCTGGTGTATAGTTGCTCATAATATGTTCTTATTATAATTGTTTGTATTTCTTTGGCATTGGCTGTGATCGCTCCTCTTTCATTCATTATTTTATTTATTTGGGTCCTTTCTCTTTTCTTTTTGATAGGTCTGGCCAAAGGGTTGATATTATCAATCTTATTAATTCTCTCAAATAACCAGCTCCTAGTTTCATTGATTTGTTCTACTGTTCTTTTGGTTTCTATTTCACTGATTTCTACTCGATCTTTATTCTTTCTCTTCTCCTGCTGGGTTTAGGCTTTCTTTGATGTTCTTTCTCCAGCTCCTTTAGGTGTAGGGTTTAGGTTGTATAGTTGAGACCTTTCTTGTTTCTTGGGAAAGGCTTGTATTGCTCTATACTTTCTTCTCAAGACTGCCTTTGCTATGTCCCACAGATTTTGAACAGTTGTGTTTTCATTTTTATTTGTTTCTATGAGTTCTTTAATTCTTTAATTTCCTGGTTGACCCAATCATTCTTTAGTAGGATGCTCTTTAGCCTCCATGTATTTAAATTCTTTCCAACTTTCCTCTTGTGATGGAGTTCTAGCTTCAGAGCATTGTGGTCTGAAAATATGCAGGGAATGATCCCAATATTTTGGTACCAGTTGAGACCTGATTTGTGACCCAGGATGTGATCTATTCTGGAGAATGTTCCATGTGCACTAGAGAAGAATGGTATTCTCTTGTTTTGGGATGGAATGTTCTAAATATATCTGTGATGTCCATCTGGTCCAGTGTGTCATTTAAGGCCTTTATTTCCTTTGATCTTTTGCTTAGATGATCTATTTCAGGGTGGGGAGTGTTAAAGTCCCCTACAATTACTGTATTATTGTTGATATGTTTCTTTGATTTTGTTATTAATTGGTTTATATAATTGGCTTCTCCCATGTTAGTGGTATAGATATTTAAAATTGTTAGATCTTCTTGTTGGACATACCCTTTAAGTACAATATAGTGTTCTTCCTCATCTCTAATTATAGTCTTTGGCTTAAAATCTAATTTATCTGATGTAAGGATTGCCACTCCAGCTTTCTTTTGATGTCCATTAGCATGGTAAATTGTTTTCTACCCCCTCACTTTAAATATGGAGGTGTCTTTGGGTCCAAAATGAGTTTCTTGTAGACAGCATATTGATGGGTCCTGTTTTTTTTTTTTTTTTATCTATTCTGGTACCCTGTGTTTTTGATTGGGGCATTTAGCCCATTTACATTCAGGGCAACTATTAAAAGATATGAATTTAGTGCCTTTGTATTGTCTGTAAGATGACTGTTACTGTATATTGTCTCTGTTCCTTTTTGGATATATTATGCCAGTCCTTATTGGCCTGCCACATCTCTGTGGATAGGTCTGCTGCCAGTGTAATATTTCTACTGTTGTATGTTACAAACCTCTTGTCCATGCTGCTTTCAGGATTTTCTCTTTGTCACTGAGAGTCGTAAGTTTTACTATTAGATGACGGGGTATGGACCTATTTTTATTGGGAGGTTCTCTGTGCCTCCTGGATTTTCATGCTTGTTCCCTTCACCAAATTAGGAAATTCTCTGCTATAATTTGCTTCAATATACCTTCTGTCCCTCTCTCTCTCTTCTTCTTCTGGGATCCCAATGATTGTAATATTGTTTCATCTTATGGTATCACTTATCTCTCGAATTCTCCCTTCATAGTCCAGTAGTTGTTTGTCTCTCTTTTGGTCAGCTTCTTCATTCTTCATTCATTAGATTTAGTTCTTTTATTTCTCCAGAAAGGGATTTTATTTCTCCAGAAAAGGATTCTCTAATATCTTCCATGCTTTTTTTGAGCCCAGCTAGCACCTTGATAATTGTCATTCTGTCCATATTGATTAGGTCCCTAGCCATTAGTACTGCCTCTTTCTCTCTTTCTCTTATTTATTTATTTAATTTTTTTGGGTGAGTTTTTCCACCTTGTCATTTTATCCAGATAAGAATAGATGAACGAGAGAACAAAATACTAAAAGGGTAGCAACAACTCCAGAAAAATATGCACTAACCAAATTAGAAGAGACCTGAAACCAGGGGGAGAAGAAAGGGGGGAAAACAGGAAAACATACATATATATGTGTGTGTGTGTGTACACACACACACACACACACACACACATATATATATTAGATTAGACTGGTGAATAGAACAGAGCCACATACTTGATTTTGGGTGTATTTTGGTCTGTTAGAAGAAATTACTTCCCAAAATTTTGAAGAAAGAAAAACTTACATATATACAAAAATAACCATATTTCATCTTTATAGTCATAAAGATGAAAATTAAAAGAGTATAAAGATGAAAATTTAAAAAGATTATAAAAAAGGAATGATAAGATAAGAAGTTGGTTGAAAAAGAAAAAAAAAGGAAAGAATGTGATTAAGCTGGAGACTAGAACAAAGCTATGCACAAGATTTCGGGTATGTTTTGATCTATTAGAAGAAGTTGTATCCCAAATTTTAAAGAAAAAAAAAACCCTATATGTATACAAGAAATAAGGTTAAATACAATGAAGGGATAAAATATGACTATAACAATGAAAATTTAAAAAGATTTTAAAAAAGGTATTGATAAGATAAAATAGTTAAAAAACATTAAAATAGGAAAGAGGAAAATTTAAAAAATAAGAAAAAAATAGAGTAAGAAAAAAATAAAGTTAAAAAAATTTAACTTTGAAAGACTAAAGGATCATGGGAAAAAGCCATGAATTCTATGTGTTACTTTCCCCTAGGTCTGGAGTTCCACAGTTCTTGTTGATTGGTAAACTTGGTCTTGGCTGGATGTTCTTGCTGATTTTCTGGGGGGAGGGGCCTATTGCAGTGATTCTCAAACGTCTTTGCCCTAGATGGAATTGCACCACCTTTGCCAGGGCCAGGCTAAGTAATCTGCTCAGTTGGGAGCTTTTGTTCCCTGAATGCTTTCTGTAGGTAGAGGTCTGGAGGATGGGGATGAAAGTGGTGGCCTCCTAATCTCTAGCCCTGTAGGAGCTGAGAGCTTGGAGCCTCACTCTTCAGTGAACCCTCAGAGAAAAGCAGCCATTCCCTCTTGTCTCCCTGGTCTCTGGCCATGCTCCATGCTCATTCAGCCTGTGAGCAAGCATTTCTATCTCTTGTGCACAGCCCCGTTTGGAGTCTCCAAACCCAGCAGATTCCTGCCATGTCCCTGTGCCACTCCTCCTGAAGAGGAAGGAGGGGGTCTCCCCAGATCTGCTGCTTGTGGGGTTCCTGCTCAAAGAGCAGTGGCCCCACTGTGCCTTGGATCATGGTTTAAGGTAACCCTGAGCTGAGAGCCCACTCCTCGGCTCTGTCTCTGTAGTTGACTTCCCCACTCTGATACCTGGGAGCTCTGCCACACTCAGACACCTCCACTCTTTCTGTGACCCCGCAGGTCCTGAGACCACACTGTCCTGTGAGGGCTCCATCCCCCACTTAGCCTCTGGAGCAATGTCCCACTGTAAAGTCGACTTCTAAAAGTTCTGATTTTGTGCTCTGCTGCTCTACCACTTGCCAGGTGCTGGCTCTTCTGCCCGTGGTCTATCTTCCCGTACGGAGCCTCTGATTCACTTCCCCTCACACCCTACCTTGCAGAAAGTGGTGGCTTTTCAGTTCCTAGGGTGCTGCTCTTTTCTTTTATCTCCCATTGAGTTTGTAGGTGTTCAGAATGGCTTGAAAACTATCTCGCTGAACTCCTGGGACCTGACGATATCTCAGTCCCCGACTCCTCCGCCATCTTGCTCCTTCCGAGATCAACTTTTGTTTTCTATCTACAGTTCCTTCTAAAGAAATTATTTGTCTTTTTTTCTAAAGATTTTATTTATTTATTCGACAAACAGAGATCAC